>NW_024062858.1:1335107-2002660 GCF_006381635.1 Hibiscus syriacus | reverse complement strand
GGTATCTAATAATTGTCTTAAAATGTATAATTATGTAGATTCAGAGCCTAAACGAGTTCCGAAATCATTGACAAGTAAGATCGATAAAAAGGGAAGATAAGAGATTGGAATGGACTAGTGAGGCCAGGTGAGTGCATATTAATATTATATGATGTTAAATGGAAATAAGACTTGCGACAAGTCTATTTCCATAGTAAAATGCATGAATTCATAAATAGAAGTATATATGTGTATGATTTATATGTGTTGACATGTTATTGTATATATGTATTATATGGTTGATGTGAATATGTGATATGTTATGATGATAAAAACCATATGATATGATAATAAATTATATGAATATAAAAGATAAGTTATGTGATAAGATCTTTGATATATATATATATATATATATATATATATATATATATATATATATATATATATATAAATGAAATATTACTACTTGAATACATGTTATGAGATAATTTAAGTAATAATATGAGAATATGGTAAAAGTGAGTTTATGAGAAAGGATATGAACTAAGTAAGCAAAGGTTACATAAATAATATATTAACTAGGAGACTTGAACTTCAGTGATACTATGAGCATATAAGATAAGATAGAGGAGAAAGATTCATATGCTTAAATAAAATTATGATACATTAGTTGTATAATAGAAGCTATGGAGTGATATGAAATGATTATAGGAGTTGTACGGAATTGAATTAAGTAAATAGATTAAATTGTACATAAAAGAAATAATAGAAGTAATATATTCAGGTTTATAAGTATAATGTAGGTTAGGAAATGTAAGTGTATACTGAGAAATACAAAATAAGGTAGATGATATGATGTAAATTATATTATGAATTAGTGATGTAGAAATGAGATATAAATATGCAATAAAACTTATGTGTTATATAATAAATATGAACATATGAGAATAAGAGATTAGATAAGTGACTTGGTGATAAAAGCTATATGACCATGAATTAGGTAAATATGAATAATTTAAGTGATATGTAACTATGAGTATTTGAGTATGTATCCATGTGAGTTGTTTCATGAGGTTATATGAAATATTATACTATATGACTATGTGAGTATATGAAAAAGAATATAGGTACATGCAAGTTATATCGAAAGGAGTTGTGTAACCATGCTTGATATGTATTACATGTATGAGAATATAAGAGAATAAAGCATAAATTATATGAAAAGATATGATTCATGTGATGTGAACTATGTGAACATATGAGAAAGTGTATAAGTTATATGTATTACATGCTATATGCGATTTTACAAGAAATGACATGAGCTATGCGATTACATGATTATAAGAGATCAGACATGTGATAAAAGATAATTAATATGCATGTGTGAATATGAAATGATATAAATGACAATGCTAATGTTATGTGTCATGAGAGCTAGGGGTATAGTTGGCATGCCAAGAGTCGAGGGTCTATGTGGTCCTTCGGGACATATATGTATTCTTTGGAACATGTGTGAAGTCTGGTGAGACACATACTTGATCCCTAGTATATGTATATGATTCTTAAGGAATGATATGTGGTCCTTCGGGACATATATGTATTCTTTGGAACATGTGTGAAGTCTGGTGAGACACATACTTGATCCCTAGTATATGTATATGATTCTTAAGGAATGATATGTGGTCCTTATGGACATTATTATATGGCACTACGGTGCAATTCTACGCGGCACTACGGTGCAATTGTATGTGGCACTTCGGTGCATTTATATGAGCTGTGGTGACATCATTAGTGCACAACCTCCATAAACTCACATATCTATAGTTCTCATATATGTACATGGGCTAATCAAGAGATATAAACAAATATATGTTAGTGATATGATAAATGTTATAGAAATGATATGATGTTGTGTATGTATAGTGTTTGATTGAAAAGGTTAAGCATAAAAGTATGTGATTACATGATAAACTGTTAATGATGAGTTATGTGTATGTATGTATTTACTGTAATTAATCTGATATGATTTTATATGATACGAGGAAATCATGTAATTTGGTATAACATGATAGAACAGAACATGCATGTATTGATATATGTTATAAAGTGCATTATAAGTTTTTATGCCTCACTAAGTCTTCGACTTAGCGTGTGATTGTTTCACACGTAGGGTACAAAAGCAAGAAGAGAAGAGAAGAAGAGTAATACAGGTCAGCATCTCCCTTACAAGATTTCAAATCAGAAAATAGATGAGTTAAATGATTTTTGTTATTTTGAATATAGTTGGCATGTACTAATTGATTGAGTTAAATATGCTCTGATCGATTTTGGTTATTGTGGTCAAATTACGTAACTAAACTGCTTTCACTCTAAGGAAAGTTTTAAATTTTCTTTGAATTTTGTCAAGATTCAAAGTTTGAAAAGTCAATGTGACACCTCGGACTCGTATCCGGGTCGGGTACGGGTTGGGGGTGTTACAAAAACATTTTGAAAATAGAGAAAGTTCAAAATCCAACTTTGTTAGAAAAAGTTTTGAAAACTACAATCATAGAGGTCCCCAAAGAACCTCTAATGGTAAAATCATTAGAAGTATATGGGTTCCTAAAGAACTCATTACTACTAAAGATAAGGATATCCTACACAAATGGATACCAAGGGGACTAGGATTTTAGGGACTAATGAATATGGACCCAAAATAATTTGGGTACCAAAAATAAAAAAAATTAAACTATGTTTGTAGGAAAAGGAGCATGACTACAAGGTACAAAATACAAGTTCAAATTCATGGTTCCTTGATAGTGGATGCTCAAGACACATGACCGGAGACAAGAGCCGGTTTATTGTGCTTAACGACAAAAATGGAGGAGTGGTAACCTTTTGTGACAACTCAAAAGGTTACATTGAAGGTATAGGTACTATAGGTAATACCTCTTCCATACAAATAGAAAATGTATTATATATGAATGGGTTAAAGCATAATCTATTGAGTATTAGTCAATTATGCGATAAAGGATACAATGTCTTTTTTAAAACTAATGGTTGTAAAGTCATTGACAATGCATATAATCGGATTACGTTTGTTGGTCATAGAATAGGAAACATATACATTGTGCATTTAGATTCTATTAATATGACTAATTTGTGCCTAATTGCTAAGGATGAACATGATAGTTGGTTATGGCATAGAAGACTAGGACATACTAGCATAAGTGTTTTACAAAGACTAATTCAAGGAGATTTAGTAAGAGGGTTGCCAAAGCTAAAATTTGACAAAGATAAAATATGTGATGCATTTGCTAAAGGAAAACACAAAAGAGCCTCCTTTAAATCCATTAATGATGTATCAACTAGTAGAGTATTACAATTGATCCATATAGATCTTTTTGGGCCAATTAGGACTGTTGGCTTAGGTGGAAAAAATAATGTTTTGTATTGGTAGATGACTATTCTAGATATACTTGGGTTTTATTCTTAAGTACTAAAGATGAAGCATTACAAAAATTCATCACGTTTTCAAAAGTAATCCAAAACGAAAAGATTACTCCATAAATAGTGTTAGGAGTGATCATGGTACTGAATTTGAAAATCTTGGATTTACTGATTTTTGTAATTATAATGGTATTAGCCATAATTTTTCAGCACCTAGAACCCCTCAACAAAATGGAGTTGTTGAGAGGAAAAATCGAACTCTAGAAGAAATGGTTAGAACCATGCTTTGTGAAAATAATTTACCAAAATATTTTTGGGCGGAAGCTACAAATACCGCTTGTTATGTTATAAACCGAGTAATGATTAGGTCAATTTTAAATAAAATTACATATGAACTTTTCAAAAATAAAAAACCTAACATTAATTATTTTCATCCGTTTGGATGTAAATGTTTTGTTTTAAACAACGGTAAAGAAAATCTTGGCAAATTTGATGCTAAAAGTGATGAAGGAATTTTTTCTGGGTTATTCCTTAAATTCTAAAGCTTATCAAATATTTAATAAAATAACTTTAGTGGTAGAAGAGTCTATACATGTTGTTTTCAATGATAATCCCCTTTCGAGGAAGGATTCTTATGCTGATGATGACGTAGCTATTGTAAATACAAATGACGTTAGATATGACGTTGGAGAACCATCATCAAAGAAAGAAATGAAAGATGAGGAAACTCACGATGCTCTCGAGAATCCAACCATTGAAGAAAGGGAAATCTCTTACCTAAGAGAATACAACTATGTCAATGATGGTGAAATTATAGGTGATCCATCCAAAGGGGTAACAACTCGATCTTCTCTTAGAAATATTTGTAATTATGTTGCATTTATCTCATGCATAGAGCCTAAGAATATCCAAGAAGCATTAAAAGATGGAAATTGGATTATTGCTATGCAAGAAGAGTTAAATCAATTTGAGAGAAGTAAAATATGAACATTAGTTGAAAGGCCTAGTAATAAATCTATTGTAGGTACTAGATGGGTATTTATGAATAAGCTTGATGAAAGTGGTAATATAGTGAGGAACAAGGCTAGACTTGTTGCTCAAGGCTATACTCAAGAAGAGGGCATAGATTATGATGAAACATACACTCTCGTAGCTAGGATGGAAGCAATAAGAATATTATTAGCATTTGCATGTTTCAATGAATTTAAATTATATCAAATGGATGTTAAAAGTGCATTTTTAAATGGTTTTATAAAAAAAGAAGTGTATGTGGAACAACCTCCTGGTTTTGAAGATTCAAAATTTCCAGATCATGTTTTTAAATTGACAAAAGCTTTATGTGGTTTAAAACAAGCTCCTAGAACTTGGTATGAAAGATTGTCAATTTTTTTAATAGAAAAAGGTTTTTCAAAAGGGAATGTTGACACTACATTGTTTTTAAAGCAAAAAGGTAAAGATTTATTAGTAGTTCAAATTTATGTTGGTGATATAATATTTGGTTCTACTAATGATGCTCTTTGCCAAGAATTTTCTAAGCTAATGCAAAGTGAATTTGAGATGAGCATGATGAGGGAGCTTTCATTTTTCTTGGGGCTCCAAATCAAACAAAGAAAAGATGTCATCTTAATCAATCAAGAAAAATACGTCAAGGATATGCTCAAAAATTTTGGATTGGAAGATAGAAAACCCCAAGCCACTCCAATGAGCTCATCTACAAATCTTGACAAAGATGAAATAGGTAAATGTATAGATGTTAAATTATATAGGTCTATGATTGGCTCTTTGTTTTATCTAACCACAAGTAGACTGGACATAATGTTTAGTGTTTGCTTATGTGCTAGATTTCAATCATGTCCTAAAGAATCACATTTAAAATCCATTAAAAGAATCTTTAGATACCTTAAGGACACTCATAGTTTAGGACTTTGGTATCCTAGAGACTCTAGATTTAGCTTGCATGCCTTCTCTAATGCGGATTATGGAGGATGCAAAATAGATAGGAAAAGCACCTCCGGTACTTGTCAATTACTAGGAAATATGTTGATTTCATGGTTTTCAAAGAAACAAAATTGTGTTGCATTATCTACCACTGAAGCGGAATACATTTCAGCTGGTAGTTGTTGCGCTCAAGTTTTATGGATGAAACAACAACTTTTTTATTATGGAATTGAAGCTGGTACCATACCTATCAAGTGTGACAATACTAGTGCTATTTGTTTCACTAAAAATCCCATCCAACACTCTAGAACTAAACACATTGAAATTATACATCATTTCATTATAGATCATGTCACTAAAGGGGATGTAGTTTTAGAATTTGTTGATACTTTGCATCAATTAGCAGACATTTTTACAAAACCTTTAGATAAAGAAAGATTTTGGACACTTAGGAGAGAATTAGGTTTAACCAACATACCTTAACTTAGTGTTTAAAATAATTTATCACTTTTAATTAGAAATGAAAAATGCTTATAAAAATAACACTTTTTATTGCATTCTTTGCTAATAGTTAGAGGGAGTTTATAATCTTTAGTGAAAATTAATTTTATGTTCAAATAAGATTTAAAGATAGATTTGATTGATTGAACATAGTTAATTTTCAAAATATGAGTTGCCAATACCACTAGAGCTGATTTATTTAGCATTTTAAGTGTTTAAAATGGATTTTGTCATTTTTGTGCGTAGTGTATCGATACACCCTCACTATGTATCGATACACTATGATAGTGTACCGATGCATTCCTTGAATGTGTATCGATACACTCGTCCGGTTTTAGGTATTAAACCCCTAAAATTCTAACATTTTCTCAAAACCCAAACATTAACACTCTTGCCACCGTTCCCTCTCTCTCACACTCTACTCTCACAATTGCTCCAAAACCAATGATTTAAGTCAGATTCCATTCGTTTATCAACTCATAATCCTGCTTGCATTAACAAATCTATGCAAACAACACTACAGTCCACTCAATCCCAATTTTTCAAGGTAAATTTTCTAAAACCCATATTTTAATGATTTTGAACTTATGACTAATTTTGATTGGTTCTAGGTTGAATTAGATATCGGGCATTTGTTAGATTGTAGTTTAGAACTATAATCTATAACTAATTTCATCAAAAACACATAATTTTGTCCATTTTTTTTAATTTCAAAATTAAAAAAAATGTTTTGATTTTAAAATTGTTGTTTTTGATTTAATTATGTTATTTTCATGAAAAGTATACATAATATGATTTTTCAAACATTGTTTTCAAAATAGTTTTCAAATTTTTCCCATTAAGATATTATTTAGATAACCTTGAATATTGCAACTCATATTGAGTTTTGGGATTGATTATATTGCATACATGTGTTTTAAAATTGCAGGTAACCTTATCCATTCTGATCTTTAACCATGTCTCACTCTAAACGCCCTAGGTTTTCATCTAGTCGTTCAAACCAATCTCAAAACCGACCTCCTATTCCACATCCCAATCTAAATCCAAACCCAAATGAACCGGAAATGACCATTCTAAACTTTTGTTTTAATGAACCTGGTCGTAGAGAAAATCTTTATCATATGTTCCATAATTTATTTGAGTCATATAAAATCTGGGAAGAACTTTTCCCTTCTATCCAAGCAATGATTGATATGAATTTTGAATATCTTCCTACCTTGCTATCTTGGAAATTTGATAAACTATTTCAGCTTAAACCGATTGTTTATCACCAATTTGTCCACATTTTCTATTTCAATATGGTTTGTGTCCAAAACGAGTCTCGTAATGAAACCATAGGTATTCAGTCTTATCTCTTAGGCCAATTTGTTTATATTGACTTCGACACAATCACTAATATTTTTGAATTAGATAACAATGGTTTAGATAACGAAAAAGAGATTGTGGCTACCCGATATAAGGCTAAGGCAAGTGCGAGTACTTTATTGACTTATCACGAGCGATTCCTCCACTTGATAATCTCTTGGTGGTTTATACCATCCGGAGGTAGATACTCCACCCTTATAGTTATAGATTTATGGTGGATACATTGTATCCAAAATAAAAAGAAAATAAATTTGCCACAAATCATTTTCGGTGAGCTAGTCAAAACCGTGAACAACATTCTCTCTAAATATGTAGAAACCTTAGTTTACGGTTGTCTTTTTAGCAACTTATTTATCAAATTCAATCTTAGGGTCTCGCTTGATGTAGTCATCCCCTTAAGAACCAAATAAATTTCACAACCTTGAAGAAATCAGGATGGTCCGGGGAAAAGGATCAATGGGTTCGATCCACCGAGAAAACATCGGGTGCTAGCTCTTCACGAACTCCTCCAGCACCGGCTGCAGACGATGATCCGAGCTTGAAGAACTCATGCGTGATATAGATGATCACGTACCCGAGGACGAGCCGGTACAACAAGAGAGTCAGATGCCTCCATATTTTCGATCGTTCATAGAGACACTTGACATGAGATTTGCATCCATCGAGTCTCATTTAACTGCTAACAACGAAGCGATGAATCATCGATTCGATGCTATGGACAAAAGGGTCGATGTGCTTACATGTGATGTGGCCAATATATGGGCACATTTATCACCTCCTGCTCCACCGATGGATGATCAAATCTTTTCTTGCTTTGTTTTCTTAAGTTGAGTTGAACTTAATTGTTAAAACATTTTGGATATGTTTGGATTGATATATTTTGGATGTTAGGATGTTTGAACTTGAATGCTTATATATATATATATTTGGTTTTGATTGTTTGAATTTGGTTTGATTAATTTATATTGGTTTTATTAGTTTTTTGCATCATTTACATTTTAGTTGAATATGATCAATTTACCATTACACATTATTTATTAATATTGATTATGAAATAATGGCTAATCTTTCTCTTGATTGTGATCTTAGCAGCTTAAGCTATATCTATATTTAAATCAATTGGTTATTTTCTTAAAAAAACTTGTTTAAAAACGTTTTATAGAATCTTTTTGATTTAACAAAAAGGGGGGGAAATAAAGTAAGGTGGAGTAATTTTCAAAAATGATTTCAAAAATAGTTTTCAAAGAAAATCTTAAAATTACTAAAATATTTTGTTATATCAAAAATGGGGAGATTGTTGAAAACATTTTCATGTTTCGATATAACAAATAAAGTCCTATTGAATTTTAAGATTTTATATTCGATTTCAAAACTAATATTCGAGTAAATTATTCGAATATAAAAAATATTACTCTAAGCTTTCAAATGTCAATTTTAATCCTTGCTTAAGTGTAAAATTGTGTTTTAGTCTTAAAATATTTTTGAAACAATTTTTACAAAGTATTTCGAACCTCAATCGGGTCAAAAATGATTTTTACAAAGGGAGGTACCGATACACTCTTGGATGTATCGATACACCCCCAATATCGAATGTAATTTGGGTACCGATACACTCTTTGATGTACTAATACACCCCAACATCAAATGCATTTTGTATACCGATACACAACAGATGCATCGATACACTCTTGGCTCCGAGAAACATCGAATGTAATTAGTGTACCGATACACCTGGGATGTACCGATACACTAAGTCAACCAACAGTCGAAATATTTGAATTTTACACTGAGTGCATCGATACACCTAGATAGTGTACCGATACACCCACGCTCCAAAGTGATATTTTAATTGGTATTCACACCACAACAGCTCTATTGACTTCACCAATGATCCTCAACGTTCAGAAGTGATTTAAGGTGTATTTAAACAAGCTTAGGAGCCATTGATGAAAAAAAAAAGAAACAAGAATCAAGAGAGAATCAAAGAGAGAATCAAAGAGAAAGCCTTAAACTTATTGTTTGAGCATTTTCAAGCCTATTTCCATTAAATATTCATTTTGCTTTCAAGAACACCATTTGTGCTCAATTGTATTCATTCTTGAGTGTTCTTTCTTTGTTCTAGAATTGTGCAAACATCTTGCCTTCTGAGATTTTTCTGTAAGTTTGCGAAATCTGTATTCTTCTCTTTGGGAGAGAGTGTTCTTAAGAATTTGGGTTATAATTCTTGAGGGAGATGTAAGGTTAATATTTTTCCTCAAAAGAAAGAACAAATTAGTATTTTTTTTGGAAAATCCTTAGTGTGGATAGCTAAGGTAGTGGACGTAGACTTTGGTTGAGAAAGTCGAACCACTCTAAATCGCTATGCAAATATTTTCAATTTTCTGCAAAAGCTTCCACCAAAATTTTTATTATCAATTCACCCCCTCTTGGCCGATTCATCGATCGATTAACTCAACAACCTCAATTCCCAAAAAATAATCCAAGCTTCCTAAATCCTTCAAGGAAAAATCATGACTCAGAGCATGAACAACACTATCAATACTAAGAGAAGAGTCACCTGTAATTATAATGTCATCCACATAAACAAGTATGTATATATGATAGCTGGCATCGTTCTTGACAAATAAAGACACATCAACTTTGGATTCAGTAAACCCCAATCGAATCAAACTTGCTTTGAGTTTGTCATGTCAGTTTCTTGGTGCTTGTCTAAGGCCATACAATGCCTTACTAAGTTTACACATAAGAGAACTTCCATCAACACCATATTCCTCAAATCCAGGTGGTTGTTGCATGAAAACATCTCAGCTAACTCACCATTTAAGAAAGCATTATTTACATCAACATGTCTAATTGACCACTTTCTTGCCACATCAATAGCAAGCACAATATTTAAAGTGGCAAACTTGATGACAGGATTGTATGTATCCTTGAAGTTATAACATGGAACTTGTGAATAACTCTTTGTAACTAATCTGGCTTTATACCTTTGAACATACCCATCAGGGTTCTTTTTGACTCGAAACAGCCACTTACAGCTAACAACAACATGATCTTCAGGTAACCTGACGAGAGTCCAAGTTTTATTTGACTGTAGTGCATTAAATTATGCTTGAACAACTTCTTTCCACCTTGGTGATTTAAAATCAACATAAATATCATGTGGCACTTCATCAGCAAGTGAGCTGACATACATCTTTGGTTTAAACACACCACATTTACTCCTAGTCATCATCGAGTGTGTGTTCATTGATATACCAGAGTCACCACCTGTACTTGGGACACAAGCAGTAGCAGATTGTGGTATACTAGTCATCGTATGTACAACCTCATCATGTGCACCACTCAAAATATCAACTACATCTTCTTGTGCTTCAGTTTAACTCTTGTTTGCTTCTGCCAAACTAGAACTGGAACCATCACTGGATACCATTTCTTGATTGTTGTTAGCCATTGAATTATGATCAGATTCCTCATCAGACATATGTTGAAATTTATTGACATCTGCCACAATCTGTAAAGAGCTAGATGAACTAGAAGTATTAGATTCATTAGAAACCTTCTCATACAACTTTACAAAAGGAAAAATGTAGTTTATCAAAAACCACATGTCTAGTTATATATACTTGACCAGTATGAACAAGGCATTGAAAGCCTTTACGTTGTGGACTATACCCTAAAAAAGTACAAGGTTTAGATAAAAACTTTAACTTGTGCTTCAGATAGGGTCTCAAATGAGGGAAACACAAACATCCAAACACCCTTAGCTATCCATAATAAGGTTTCTTCTAAAATAATTTTCAAAGGGAGATATTCCTTCTAAAACCCTTGTAGGAATCTTGTTGATTAAATGGACAATTGTAACAACAGCATAAGCCCAGAACTTGAATGGAAAGGAGGCTTGTGCAAGAAGTACAAGAGCAAGTTCAATCACATGATGATGTTTGCGTTCAACTACTCCATTTTGTTCCGAGGTATGTGGACATGTTAAACGATGAGAGATGCCACAACTAAGTAAATACCTTGACAGACTCTGATATTCTCCTCCCCATTCACTTTGGATTGCTTTTATAGGTAAATTGAATTGAATCTTGACCATTTGCTGAAACATTTTAAATGCAACAATGGCTTGAGACTTATCATGCAGTAGGTATAACCAAGAATGTCTTGTGCATGCATCCAAAAATGTCACATAATACTTATAGCCATTTGAGACAACATGAGAGGGCCCCTATAAATATGTAAAGACTAGCTGAAATGGAGTGTCATACACAGAAGTAGAGTCAGGAAAAGGTAACTTATGACTTTTTCCCATATGTCTTGATGGAAGTTTTACATTCAGTTCTTGACACACTTTAACTAGGCTATCATGCAAGGGATGACCCAACCGCTGATGCCACAGATCATACACATTTTTTGACAACTATGTTGAATTGATTTCTGCCCTAGCACCATTATCAACTGCAGAGTGCACACCAAAAACATATAAACCACTATCTTCTCAGCTTCGAAGTAAGACTGCACCAGACTTCTCATCATGAACAAAGCATTCATGAGAATGAAACTCGAGAAAGACATTATTATCCCTAGCAAGCTTTGACACCGAGAGCAGATTCTTGGTTATTTGTGGTGCATGCAACAAATCAGTTAACAATAATAGTCGAGAGGATGAATTCAAAGATGCATAGCCAACAAATTCAACTTCTGAAGCAACTCCATTACCGACAAGAAGTTTACCTGGATTATCAAGATCAACTGATTGACTAATGTTCACACCATCAGAAGTAACATGATGTGTAGCACCTGAATCCATAACTCATTGTTCACAAGAAGAATATGGTTTGTAATGAACTGATGCCTTGAATCCAGTTCGTTTTGTAAAACAATATTCACATCCAGTACTCTTGTTGTCATTCACAGAATAATAAGCAACACTGGAATCATCTTTTGAATATGAGTTGCTATTGGCAGTAACACCAGGAAAGTTTTCATCAAATCGATGCCAACATTGATCGACCAGATATCTATTTTTTCCACACAGTTGACACTGCAGCCTTGTTTGACCCCTTCCTCGACTAGAAAACCTTCCACAAGAGTACGACTGTCGAGAAGATGACCTCGAGTCAGACTGATCTTCAAATCCTCCTGAAACTTTCCCTTCAACCATATGAGCACTCATAGGAAAAGGCTCAAGTGACTCACCAAAACATGCCAACTGCGTTTCAGCATCCATCAACATAGTGTATAAAGCATCAAGAGTTACCGATTTTTGCATAGTTGTTAGAACAACCACAAACGGCTGATAGTCACGAGGTAAACCTTTAAGAATGCTAGCTTCTATATAAGCTGGTTGTAATGTAGTGCACATGGAGCTTAAATGAAAAATTATCAGATGTTATTCATTGATTTCTAACTTTTCAACAGGGCTAAATTGTATCTTAATGCCAAAAGTAGGAATCAAATTGCAATACAAACAAACTCAGAGTCAAATTGCAGTTTGAAGCGAAAGTCAAGAGCCAAAAGTTTTATTCACCTTTTTTAAATTCAGTTAAAGGGTTTGTTCGAGTCAAAAGTTAAAATCCGGCTATAGATACGGAGGATTGATTTTTATAAACCTCCAATGTTTGGACTAGGGCTTTTACAAAGGAAGTAAATCTTTACGCCAGGGACTTGAAGAGTTGACACTCCCAAAGCTTTAGCAAATTCTCAACAATGGCAGACGATGACTATAATGACATGGACATGGGGTTCTCTCTCTTTCTTTTCTTCTATTTTCTCTTCATTGATTTTCACGATTGGGTTTTCTAGTTTCTATTGAAGTTTTGGATTAATAAAAGAAATCTCAAATTCGGCATTTTAAGCTATTAAACTGAATCGTTGATTTAATAAAAAAGAATGTTATATATTATTTTTAGAGGATTTAGATTTGAGTAACTGTATCTACAAATGTATTCATTGTCAATAGATTAAGAAAATTCTAAACAAAAATTATATTGTAATCATCGTGTTGATCAACTTGTTGCTTTAGATATGAGGATGAGCCACCGGAGCCTGAGATTGAAGTGAGGATCTTTCATTTTCTGATATCATTTTACACTGTTTGTTTGGAAAGAAATTTGATGCGATTGATGAAGTTATCGGTCTGGTTTTTGATGCACAGGAAGGAGCGGAGGAGGATGTAGAAAACAATAACAACGATGATGTTCCAATTGACCCTATTGAATCCGAAGATAAAGACGACCGTGATGATAATGACAAAGTTAATCGTAAAACATCAAAGTACATGACCAAATATGAGCGTGCTAGAATATTGGGTACTCGTGCTCTGCAAATCAGGTTAAATTGAAAAACTACAGATTTTTCAGCTTTATTTTAGATTAGCTTTAACATTTTGTTCTGTGCAGTATGAATGCTCCAGTTATGGTTGAGCTGGAGGGTGAATCTGACCCACTTGAGGTAAACTTATGAATTATTAGGGGGCTTTAACATTTTCTGCAATTCTTTTAGCTTTATTTCATCATTTTCATGCTGTAAATAACTCTTTCATTTGTATTTATATATTAGATTGCCATGAAAGAGCTTCGGGAGCGGAAAATCCCCTTCACCATTCGTCGGTACTTGCCTGGTGGAAGGTAAGATTTTTCTATATAATATGAATGGATCATCGTATCCTGTCTGGTAGTTTTACTTTGTAATTTGAGTAAAAGTGGAAAGTAAAAGAAGAAAAGGGGTGGAGTCAGCAATATATTAAGGCTGGGAGGGAGTTTTACGAGTAAATATTTGAAGGAGTAAAGTATCTGAATTCAAAACAATATGAATTTATTAGATATTTAATTAAAAAAATACTGTGAATTAAGTCTAATTTTATTAAGTTCAAATTGATAGGGATATAAAAAGCTATTAGACCAAAGTTTTTTTTTTTTTGGAGGGACAAGAGCTCCTTTCAGTCTCTGTATACATTGTCCCAGATCAGAGAGGTATAAATTTATAAAGTTATAATAGAAATATATGTAATTATGATGTGAGGCAACTTAATTTAAGGTTGTTTTCGACCTAAAAGGTTATCTTGTTTATTTTCGATTACAATAGAAAAGTTACATTGTGAGAAGTTTAGGTCTTACAATTGAAAAAATTATACAAATATGTAACATTTTATGTCATGGCCGAAAATGTTAGGAAGAAGATAACATTTTGAGTTGTATTTTAGAATTTATGTAGAAATATAGGGATGTGAAATTACAAAATTTTAGAAACTTTAACATTATAAAATTTTAGAAGATATATACAAAAGTAAATAATTAATAAAAATAAAAATATATTTAAAGTATATAAAAATCTAAAATTTTTAAAAATTGCAAACCACTTAATAATCCTTGAGACATATCTGGGTGGGGTGTTATTTGGAGATGGTGGTAATAATGTATTTGTTTGTTAAGCAATTCGGATAACATTTGGTGAAACATTTCAGTTATGAAGATTGGGGCGTTGATGAGTTGATTGTGGAAGACTCGTGGAAGAGACAAGTTGGAGGCAATTGATTATTACTTGTTATGTGAGGAACATTCTTTTCAAGAAAATTATTTCATGTGCTTGGACGATTGGTGTTGGGATGCTTCAAAGGATAAAAATAAAATTAACAATAAAGATTTGGTAGTGTTCGCTGATTTTATAATTTTAATAGTATGTGATGATTATAAAGTAATATTTATTTAAAGTTTGACTTATTGATAACACATATATCCTATAAATATAATTATTTGAACTCAATATCTCTAGAGAAAATAATATTCTCTTTCATCACTGAAACCATATGTTTGGTGTTTTTTTATGCCTAACATTTTTTACAAAGGCAATTGTATAGAATGTAATTGTGACCAAAATATAATATTTGATATTAATTAAAATTTAAAATAATAATATCTATAAATATTTTATCTATTTAATTTTTTTACAATAATATTAACGGTTTAATAAAAATAAATATTTAAATTATGTTTTTTTGTTCATTTTAGGTGCTTAATGTTTTTTTTATCAATGTAGGAATTTAATGTTTCTTAATTTCCTTATTATTTAAGGTGTTTGGCCATTAACTATTGTTAAAAAAATTCAAATTCAAAACAAGACATGCGGTGTGTTTATAATTTTTTTTAAATTTTTTTTAATAAATTTAAAATTATTATTATTTAAAAAATCCAAAAATTTCTCTAAAATCTGAAAAAACCCTAATTATTTTCTCTAAAATCTAAAAATTTCGGTCATCTCTTGTCATTTGTCCTAATCCCCTTAGTCTCAGATCTTTAAATTCAAATCATATTGCCTTCCTAGGTTTCGTCGGTGTTGCCTTCCTAGGTCTCGGCGAAAAGGGGATGGCAAGTAGCGGACTCTGTCGACTGGTGGATAGATGATCATAAGGGCGACTGACAACGGAGTTACTGTTTTAAAATTAAAGATTTTCTTTTAGATTTTTTTTTAAATCAGGTTTTCACAACATGTTGAAGTGCTCTTTTCTACCATTTAGTTTTCTAAGTGAAATATACATAAAAAGTTAGACGTCTATCTATACTGATTTACAAATTGTGTAATACCCCAAAAATTTGGTCAGTGACCAAAATGAATAAATTAAAAGTTTGACGACTAAAATATAAACTTTGAAAAGTTTAGAGATCAGAGTGTGATTTTAAAAATTTGTATAACATGGTCACATAAATGAATAGTTTACCCCCAAGAATGACATTTTAATGGGTTTCAGATTTTTCGTACAAAATTTGTATTAAAAACTATAAAGTGTGAAAGTTCGAGAAAAATTCAGATAATCGGATCGAATCGAAAATTCAAGAAATTTTCCTAGATGATAAAGCAAGGGAAAAATGTATTCTTCATGCTTTAAAATGATAAGATTTAATGTGGGCCATTGAATTTAAGTTGATTTCCATGTTAAATCTTAGTCATTAGATTAAAAAAGACAAGATTGTGATTTTGGAACTTTACAAAGGTAAAGTTGTAAACTACTAACTTCATGGATTAATTTCAGCCCTTGTATGATAAATTTGATATGTGACATGATTAGGATCATTAGATTTTAAGGTCACAATAGTTATTTTGGACTAAAATGAATTTTAAATTCAATTAGGTTATAAAAATCCAAAAGAACTAAGATACAACAAAAGGAAAGTTCAAGAATTTCTCCATTTTGTGTGCTGCTGCCGTGAACTCCTTGGAACATTTAGGTAAGTTTTAAAATTGATTTTTAAGAATTTTAAATTAGATTTAAGGTTAAGACATAATCTAATTTTGTTCTCCATTGAATTCTCTTTCATTTGGTACCATTTTTTCATGTTGTTCATGTTTGTAACCTAAATTTATGAAAAGGGTGGATGAAGAAGATGCTGAAATTTGAGGTTTCAAGGCTTGAAAATGATGATATAGGTGTTGTGATGTTGATTTTATGTTATAGGTAATGAAAAATACATTAGTTTTCCTTTAGGGATTCATTTGGAAAAGATGAAATTTTTATGTTAGATATGATGAGAATATTATGTTGTATACATTAACATGTTTATTCAAGCTTGAAACGAAGAAGAATGATTGAATCCTAATAGTGACCAAAACACACTTTAGGAAAAGTTTGGGAATTTTATTCAAAGTTTGAATTTGACGAAAACTATGGTAAAAAATTACAATACATATTTAAACTTCTTGTTTGGATCTTGAAAACACCTTGGAATGTGAGGTGATGGATTATATTAAGAAATATGAGTTTCTTAAGGAAAAATTTATAGGAAAATCAAGTGAATTATTTATGATATTTGTTATTTTTTAATGATTAATTATATGATTAAATTATTGGATTTAGACTTGAAATGCAACTTTTTTATGATTAGTCCTTAAAGCCTAAAAGAGAAAAATAAGGACTTAAGGTGAAATTGTGATTTTAAAGGTGAATTCAAGTAAGTTAAGGTGGAATGAAGTGTAGGAAATATTGTAATTACAATGTTGTATTGGAATGAATATTATGATTTTTTCCTACACTATATGCGCATGGGTTAGATGGATTTTAACATGTGCTTTTGATTATTTGTGCTATATGTTTGATGTATTTATAGACATCATTCAAAATCAAGATCTAACTAGCAAAAAATGAAAGGAAAAAGATCGAGCTTAAAGCTTAGTGAGACTTATATTTTAACTTATATGAAAAGTGTCAAGGTGAGTGCAATGCATACATAACATGATACATAAATGTTTTATACATCATTAAGAAGACTTGCAATGAGTCTACGTTGTTTATATTAGCATGATATTTATGTCATTTATAATATATTTGACACATTTTAAATATATCAAAAGTTAATATAAAATGCATTGATCACTAGTTTATTTATGATGTTATATAATGAATGTTATTTCGGGTATGGATTGTACGATGTTGAATTATGTTGATATAATGACATGAATAAAATAAATATAGATTATATGTCCAAGTAGGTTATTGAGGGACAGTGGTATAGTTGGCATGCCATAGAGTCTAGCAACAAACTGCATATTTGATTTAGCACTATAATGTATGTAGAGGACATTTAGTGCATATGGTGGGTACGACCTTATGTGTATTAGCACTTCGGTGCATATTTACTCGTGTACCCAGGGTTTTCATAGGCTTATATTTGGGCTATGGTTTATTGGTTAATAAATTATAAGCATATGATTAAGCTTGTGAGCTTATTGAATAAATGACAAGTATATTGGTAAGAAATTATATACATTGTTTATTTCATGTTAATATGTGTAACATAAAGGTAATACAGATAAAGTGATCATGATGCATTAAGTATTGTTATTTCTTTATATATACATTGTATTGCATTGATTATTATTAGTGTCTCACAAAGTTTTTACTTAGCGTGTGATGACTTTTACGCATAGGTAAAAAGTAGAAAATTGGAGTAAGGAGTATCAAGCATCTCACTCATCAAGAGATTTATATACAGTATCAGTAATTACATCAATCTGATGTAGTTTAAATTTCTAGTTGGTATGTATATAATAATAGTTGGTTTCTACTAGTTTAGATATAATTGGTAATAAATAATAAGCTAGTCATGTTGGAAATGATGAATAATAGTTAAAATAAACAATGTATAGTTTATATTAGTGTTTGTAATTGTTAAATGAATTATAAGTTTAATAATCTGGTAAATAATAGCATAAAATGGAGCTACTGATTAAGATTGAATATAGGAAACTTTTAATCAGCTATTAGTTATGTACTGCTAAGTTAGTACCTAAAATTGGATTTACTTTGGTTAATTAAAACTAGAAAGTGATATTACTTGATAAATGATTTAAATTTAAATGTTACAAAATCAGTTTGTGACATTCTGACTTGTATTTAAGAATTAAATAAGGGTAAGAGTATTACAAATTCAGTCTAAATTGTTAAAATTAAATATCCTTAAAAAAGTTAAATGTGCCATTGGAAAATTCTACACTACATGTCACACACTGAAATGTACCACTAATTTTGCATGGTACAATTTTTAAATGTTCATTAAACTATATTAAAATAATAGTTTTGAAAGTTACATAATATCTCATTCAACCCCTCAATTGTATTATAAAATGAATATCACATCTTATTTGTACCCTCAATTGTAAACTAATTTCATTTTGATATTTTTAATATTTCGAAGTAAGAATTCTAAAAAATCAATTTTTGAATATATATATATATAATATATATATATATATATATATATATATATATATATATATATATTCATAATTCATTTTTAAAATTATAAAAGTTTTTAAAATTATAACTTTATAATTAATATTTTAATTCATAAAATTATAATTATTTAAAAAATATTAATTTATTAATTCACAAAATGTTTATAATTATTTTTTATTTGATTGATATTATATTTGAAATATTATCATTTATAATTTTTGAGATTCAATAATTTCAGTTATAAAAATGAAATCATTTTTTATTAAACAATGTGATTCAATTCTTTAACTTTTGTTTAATAGTTTTAAATATAATCTTAAAAATATATTTAAAATTTCAAAATAAATTTTTAAAATCTATATATTTAGAAAATTATTTTTCTAAATTTTTTGGAATTATTACTTAAAATTATTGAAAAAAATAAAAAACGAAATTTTAGTCATAATTTATGAAACAAATGAGATATTTTTATTAATTTAATATGTCACATTAGCCCATAACAATAGTTAAGTGTCAATGCTTCCTTTATTAACTAAATCTAAAATTTAATATTCATTTTGTAACTTTGTAAAAAGTTGAATGATCAAAAAGATCATTTTATCATAGTTTAATGGCTATTTATAAATTTATACAGGTGCATATCAGTGTGTGTCCATATGCCATTTATCGATGTTCTTATTCTTAACAAGGAATATTGCCATATTTATTTTATTTTTTAATTACTGTTCTTAATTCATTCGTGCTTTAATTTTTCCAGAATCGTTTAGAAATTTGTAAATATTTTAACCCTTATCCTGATTTTCTACATCAGTGCACTGAAACAACCAAGGGTTTTAAAGTTCTAGACTTCCACATTTTAAATGTAAAAAATATTAACAAATAGAAAAAAAAATAAAAGAATGCATGATTACACTAAAATAATATTGTTTTAAAATTTAAATTTAAATTCTTTCCAGAAAATAATAGAAAGATCACACAGTAATTAGGTTATTATTTTCTTCCTTTCTTTAAATTTAATTTATTTAATTACTTAAAATTTATAATTAATGTATCATAAGAACTATTAATAAATCACATGATATAATGAATAAAAATAAACAAGAAATATTCTAATAATTTATTAAAATATAATTTTACTTTGGTGATTTGAGGAAAAAATTAAAAATACATTCTAATTTATAATTAAAGTATATTTTTTTCATCTAATGTAATGTTATAATACATGTCGAAAGCCGTTAAAATGATATGACGACTTAAAAAAAACGTTTAGACGATATGACGATTTCTTTTAAGTTGCATGTATGCCTATAAGCTGATAATGTTATAGTATTGACAAATTGCACATTAGTTGAACAATTTTACCGTGAATAAATTTATATACGAAAATACATCAAAGGCAATATTTTTTTTTAAAATAGCCAGCTATCTAAGTAGCCATTTATTACACTTTGGAGAAAGAATATTTTGATCTATGTGACAGGAAAACAAACAAACAAAAACAAAATTTTAAACAACAACAAAGTAAAAATAATAAGAAGAAAAGTCTGATGATTTGATCGCCCTCATATACACAGCCATGGAAATCCGCATTGGTTATACATTAATGGAAGCACCGACCCCATCCTCCGCAGGCGGTGGTGACGAGCTTTTACCTAGCGTCAGAGGTTGTTCTACTTGTTCGCGTATGGCGTTCAAGGAGTCGGATATTGGTTTGATGACCAAAATGCCCTCGCCGACCACCGCACAGGTGAAGGTGGTGAGAAAGACAGATATATCAAACACATCGTGTGTGGTTTGTCCGGTGTCCAAAAAGCTGACAACCCTGAGCATAATTTGCAACGGCAAGCAAGAGGATTGTGAACGCGAGGGCAAAGATTCGAAGCTTGAGGGCCTTGTTGATTACATGAGATGCAACTTTCCAGAGCGATAACAAGAAGGCAAATATAAAAATAACTCCAAAAATGCCGAATAAAAGCGTGCTTAAGAAAGGGTAAGCACACAAGACCTCGTCCATGTCCTTCTGGAACAGAAACCAGCTCCGGTTAAAAAAGTTCGGGAAATGTACCTTTGAACCACCAAGGAAGACGAAGTAGACTTGTAAAAGGAAAAGAGGAAGACACGATGCGGAGACGTAGAAAACGCTGAAGAAGCCTTTCGGTGTTGCTTTCTTAACGGAAACATCGAGCAAGAAGAGAAGGATTACGAGGAAACCAGGCTCGAAGATCCCTAATGAGAGAACGAGGTGGAGTTTGCAGAAATTGGCTTGTTGCGGCGGCGTTAGCTTTGGGAATATAGGGCGTAAATATACGCGTTGAAACAAGGGGAGGCGGATGACTTCAGTTAACCCCCAGAACGCGATGAAGACGATGAAAAGGAATCGGACGGTCCAAAGAGAGTTGAAATTCTGCAAATGACGGGAGCTCCTGGACTTAAAACGGATGAGTAATATGAAGCAAATGCAGAAGAGAGAGAGAGCGAGGAGGGCTGCAATGAAGACGACGAAGAAGAATTCGATGGCGGATTTGAGGAGTGTAGGTTGAAAATATATCATGGCACACACGAAGGTGACTATAATATAACAATGGCGGTCACAAAGATGGAACAAGAAAGTGAAATAACCCAGGCATAATTGAACGGTCAAAGCGGTGTCGGGGAGAGAATAAGAGTCGATTTCTCTCCCCTTTTCCCAACCGGCGGGAGAAACACCGATGAGTTCAACTTGATTATCTTTTTCCGGTGTGTCGGATCATAAAATGAATTTACAATTTTTCTGTGTGATAATTGATATGCAATGTCTGCTTTAATCTCGGATCATAATTAGAACCTGTCTGCAATTGGGACAAATTTATAGGAATTTTCATGGATAGACACGATTGAACGAAGCCGTTTGTAATAACAGACAACTCCTGTACTACTTTTTTTCTATTATTTGTATGTGATAATCGATTCTTGCATGAGGCAGCTGATCATCAAGGATATTTTGGTTTATCTAAAGATACGTTTTACATATTGTTAACTTTTTAAAATTATTCATAATGAGACTTACCCTCCTCCACATCTAAAATTAATATTTTGACCACACAATGTAATAAACATGCTTAATTGAAAACCTGATGCCAAGTGTGTGGACTACTTTTGTCGTGTGCATTGGTCCCACGTCAGAAATATACATACATATAGTATAATATCTTAAACTTTACGAGTGTGATACACTTATTAAGTTAGTTTTATACGTCCTCAAAAGTTGTTCTACTATTAATATTTAGAAATTTTAAAGATATGTTATTATATCTGACGTTCAGGAATTTGAGCGTTCAATTTTACAAGGATTAAAATTTTTAACAATATTATCTTGTATTAATCTCAAGATTATAAAAAATAGAGAAAATTTATCAATAATTAAACTTGTATATAAATTTTCAAAGCAATATGATATTTTTATCATATTGATTTAGACTAATCTTTTTATTATATATATTAATAATTGAAAATGTTTAAACTATAAAATAGATAAAATATTTTCTATTTACTCAAAACTTGCATAGATATCATCTTAATAGAATATGAAATTTGTTATACCCCGAATGTTAAACTCCATAAATGCTCATTCGCTTCTCAGATCTCTTCTAAAGGGACTGCCCCTTAAATAAGTCCTTCACTAACCATAATCTTTAACAAGATCGTTGACAAGCTCAAGACTTGTTAGAGCCAGATCTACTGATCAACGGTCGCATTTAGACACTCTTTTGATCTACAAATAACAATCATGATTCTACTTTGGCTTGACGATACATATAAAAAAAGCACGTATGACTGGAAAAGAGGTGCGATCTATCTCTCGGGCTCTCTCTGGATATCTCCCTCGTTGATTGTTTATGTCATTTTTAGTTCGACTGTCTTCACTTTTTCATTTACAAAATCATTGATTGTAATTCTCCGTCCGAACCAATTATATAGGTAAACCGTTATAGCCCACTATACTATTTTGTCCATCGACACTCATCGTCATGATAAAGGCTATGAAAAGTAGTTTTAAAAGATTAGAAAGAGCACATAAAATTCCTCTCCTTTAACATTAAGAAAAGCAACAGCTGAGATGGAATCTATTCTGGAGAATATTTATCCTCTTGAACCTTCCGATCTTATGTTCGGCTCTTGTCCTCCACTAAACCCTAAAAAAAGTGCAGTTAAACATAAATGCTTGCCAACACATACGGTGTGTATAAGGTATATATATAATATATATAATATACGATATACTGCAACTGCAATCCACTAGCTACCCATGTAGAAAACTTTCGTTTTCAGTATAATATGGTAGCAATATGGAAACATGTCAGCTACTTGTTCTTCCATTTTCTTTTCTTTCCAGAGAGACCCTCTATTATTGAATGGTGAGAACTTAAACCCTAATTAGAAAAAGGCTTCAACCATGTAAGAGACCGAGAACTGAAAAAAATGATATAATAAAACTAGTTATCAGTATAATTTATAACAGGAGACTTGAAATAAACATCCATAATCGTATAAAAGAACAGTAATATGAAAATTAACCGTTGCCTGTTGAAGCAGAAACAACCCAGAGAGTCAAAACTTCTCATCATTACACCAATCTGCATGTAATCACAGCCCTAATCAATTTATGTGTAATCATAATTAAATGATTACCTACCTGTTAAAGACTTGAATCATAGTATTGATGCTGAAATCCAAGAAGATCGAGCAGCAGTAAGTGGAAGCAGTAATTAAGGGGAATGAAGCCTGGTCCAAGAACATAGACTAAGCTTCCTTTGTTAAGAAACGACTGAGATCATTCAATCGATGATCTTGAAGTTAACAAGTAGATTAAAATGGTTGAAAAAGAAGTTGGTCTTGAACCAGATAACATTCCCCTCAACAGTTGGTCTTGAACCAGATAACATTCCCCTCAACAAGAAAGCTCCCCATGCTCATCAGGACCATTTTTTTTCCTTTATCTTACTGCAAACTGATCTTTCCTCCTTTTCTTTTGGCTTCAATATAACCACTATTTCGCGGTTTTGTGCAATACTAATCTATGATGATGATACATAATCATTTGGTTTATAGAGAGAAAGTAAAGGCGGTGAAAGTGAGGGGGTTACTATTGGGTTGGACTCAACTTTTTGTTGTTGGATTTGCTTAAAATATATATATTCCTCTATAAATTCTAATTAATATATAAGCAAAACAGATGACAGAATCCTGTAAAACATTGCCGTTTGGATTTGGTCATTATTATCTTCTTAATTATTATGTAGTGGGATTTGTTTCACTAAAGTTTATGCAGTTGAGACAGAGACTTGACATATATATATATATATATATATATATATATATATATATATATATCAAAATGCTGTCACGTAGACAATTACTAATGAGTACGATTAACTAGGATTATTATTAAATTAATTTATAAAATATTAAATTAAAAATTAATAAATGTATAATTATAAATTAGTTAAATATTTAAATGTAATTTAATTAAAATATCATGTTTATAAAATATTAGTTTTTATAATCTTATTTTAATTATAATTAGATCACATAATTTGAGAAAATTATAAATCCTAATTTATTTTCATAGCTTTGAAGCTCCTGCAGTCGTCACCGTCATCACCTTCGTCGCCGTCGTCACTTGTATCATCTTTCACTAAGGCTGTAAATGAGACGAGATAGATCGCGAGCTACTCGAGATCGACTCGATCAAGGCTTGATAAATACTTGAATCGAATGGACTCGACTCGAACTCGAGCTCGGCTTGAGTTCTTAACGAGTCGAATCGAGCTAGTTGATATTTAACTCGAAAAGCTCGTGAGCAGCTCGAAAATATAATATATAAATATTTTTTAAAAAAATAAATTATTAATAATATTAAAATTTATGTATTGATTTTTTTAAAATACAATAATATTTTTATGTACTTAAGGTTTAAGATCGAGTTTGAGTTTGAGGCTTCAATCGAGTTAATTTTAAGATTTTTTTTTTTCATTTCGAGCCTTTTCGAGCTGCTTATGAGCTTCAATTCAGGATTTCGAGTTCGAGTCGAGCTTGAAAATTTTAAGCTCGCGAGTTTTCGAGTCAAGTCGAGCTCAGCAATACTCGAGCTCGACTCGGCTCGTTTACACCCTATCTTTCACCACTGGCGAATAACAAAAACTAAATCGACGGCGAAAGATAATATCAACGGCAATAATAGCTATGAAAATAAATTAGAGTCTATAAATTTCTCAAACTAATATTTGATCTAATTATAATTAAAATAAGATTATAAAACTAATGTTTTATAAATATTATATTTTAATTTTTAACTAATTTATAATTATATTAGTACTTTATAATTTAATATTTTATAAATTAATTTAATGATGTTCATCATTACCGTATTCATTACGCTCGACGAGTGTTGCAAAATTTATATATGTGTGACTAATCTATTTCTTTTTTCACATATAAAATGTTAACATGCTAGCTTTAAATTTAAATTTTAAAATAATAATTATTATAAAAGAATTCCAAACATGCTTGCTTCTATTTTATTTAAAAATATCTTAACATATTGAAAAGTGTCAAATCTATACATTTAATTTAAATTTTATATTAGTTACATATTTCTATTAAAATTTAAATATTTTAAAATTTATACTTAACCATGATGAAGCTATGTCTTATGTATAGTCCCGGGGCCACTACCCCTAAATTTTTATTATTAAAAAATATAAGAACAAGTATTTATTTGGACCTTCAAATTTTGATTTATTTTAATTTTATTCTTTATGTTTTTTATTGTTAATTATATTTTACCTCTCTTAAACTATAATTATGTCTTCGTCCCTTAACCAAGAATCTTTTCAACTTATTTCAGCATATTATATAAATATGTATGTACAATATTATTTTATTGAAAGATAAAAGATGTCTAATTAAAAATGTCCCAATTTTAAAATAAAACATAAATTTCAGGTACATCCCACTTCTGCTGTCAAAAAATTAGAGCTTCTATACTTTTCAAAACAGATATACACAAATAAAACTCAAATAATTTATAAACATGACTCATCAAGAAACTTATTTAGAAAACCAACCATTTGTAATATGCGCACGAAAACAATTCCTACGTTGAGCTATACACATTTCAGGTACATCCCACCTCTGCTGTCAAAAAGGCCATGAAACACACATTGAAAGTTGTCCCAATATATCATGATCAAATTTGTATTTAAACTGAAATGATTCTAAAATTTTAAAATTTAAATTCATAAAAAATTAGATACAATCAATCACAGAACCTTAAGGGATAATAAGAGACCTTAAGGGATAATAAGACCTTAAGGGATAATAAGAGACCTTAAGGGATAATAAGACACCTTAAGTGATATTGGTGTAATGTAAATGTAAAAGCAATTTGCCTTCTTTCTATGATTTAACATTTGATAAATAATCAAGCATATCTTTGGATCCTCATTTTGTTTCCTAGCTAGGGTTTAACATCAATTGATCATTGACAAAAATTAAACAAATTTCCATTTTCTCGCTACTTATCCAAGCTAGATATAAAGTGAAATGGCGACAGCATTATCTCTATATATTGTTGCAGATGACGTTTGATTAAATTTGGAAATTCTCCTAGGGAAGGTTTCGAATGGATTCTTATCTTTGTTGATAGAATAAATTGGATGTAACGATCGTTATTGATTCATCCATTTTGATTTGAACAAAGAGTCACAATCAATGATTATAAGTGATTGGCCGATATTTGAATCCTTATTTTGGTCTAAAGATTTATATATAACTTATAGTGTTAGTATAAAAGTTGATTATTACTCGTAAGTTGACAGATACAATAGATGTGGTTGCTTGAGAGTAGGTTTTAATTTTGACAAATATCATAAACTTTTCAAAAGTCGTGACTCCTCAAAAGGATTTAAAATCCAACTTATACTTCCACTGTATAATTCTCTTCAAAGATCTTATTATAGGAAGGGATTCCGGAGATGGTACAACAATCTTCAACATGCAAAGTGACATTGACGTTAGATCCCACCATGAATTAAGTCCTTGCACCAGGAAAGGAGAGAAGGGATGCATGCTGTCGTTTTTTTTTTGGGGAAGAATTGATCTCTTGAAAGACACCAGCTGAAGTGACGTGCGTGTAAGTGTTGAAACACAAAGAAATTAAGAAATTTATCATCCCATTCGTCTGTAAAATTAACTTGCAAGTATGAAATATTATATACAAGTTTAGCTAAATCATCTAACTAACTACTCGAATCAGAAAACTACTTACTGGTTGTTAATTGAAATATTGAATTCCTAAAGTCTACCGTAACATCTGCCAAGCTTAGTGATGAGTGGTTGCCGCCTATAATAGATCAAAGGGGTGGGTGGATAATTTCTTTTCGTCCCTTCTAATTTTTTTTTATAAATTCGTCTCCTAACATAAAATCTTGTATCTATTCTTGGTTGCTCCAAAGCATGCAAGAGTCGCTAAGATGTACGTTGATGGGGTGTGTTGTATTTGCAGATTTTGTTTTCTCAGCAAATTGATCGACCAATCGGGATTGCTTACCATTAAGTTGCCTTTAGAAAAATTTATTAAAATCGAGGGAGACTATCAATATGATCTTGTAGTGGAGTCGGATTTGCAAATTGTAATGTTTTGGGTCACTAACTTAAATTTGTGATCATGGATGTCCTGGAACTTTAGTTAATTTTGATAGGATTGTTTGTCAGATTGAGGGTATCCTCTTTGTTTTTGTTTTGTTTTTACCTTTGCTCAGCATTATAACGGTAGGACCAATTTCTTTGGTGGAATCAAAGTTTGATGATAAGAAGACAACCAAGGGATGGAAGCATAGCATGGTTCACTTAGTGTTCTTTTTGCAGTGTGGGTTTAATTTTATATTGTGTTAACAGATTGACGAGCAAAAACTCAGTTTAAAACACAATTCATAATCTCTAGGGGTATGTACATACTGTTGCGGAATGCAGCTATCGGATAGAATAAAATCGCAATTGATAATTTGAGAAAATAAAAATAAAGATAAATAAGACACAAATTTTACGTGGAAAACCCCTAAATAAGAGAAAATAACCTCAGTGACCGAAAATGCCTTATAATATACGATTTTAACCAACTTTTTTTGGATTTGCCAAAATGACCAACAAATTCGTAACGCGAACTCCAATTTCGCAACCCAGTTTCCAATTTCGCATTGCGATTTTCCAAATTCGCAACACAGAAGTCAAATTCGCAACGCGATAGTCAAATTTGCAACACAAAAGTCAAATTCACAACGCGGAATTTCAAATTTGTAACTGAATTTCAAATTCGCAACTGAATTTCAAATTCGCAACTAGATTTTTGAATTCGCAACACGAATTTAATTTCACAACAGGTTTTAGTTTCACAACACAAATGTTTTGGGTATATAACAACGCAGCAGCAACTCATAACCTAAATCCCTAAATCGCAACTCATTCCATCTCCATCTATCATTCTCTCCGGCGACATCCGTTCCTATATCCAACGAAATCCTTCCTCATCTTTAATTTTTTTTTTTTTTACATAATTTTATTTCTATATAATTTTTCAATGATTTCTCTCCCAAATTATCAACTATCAACTTAATAAATGTATGTTTTTCTCTAAGTAATGATGATATCTAGTTTATAGCTCGTTTGTTTAGTAAATTAATTTACATTTGTAGAATGAAATCATCTAATGTTGATCATGCTTGGATAGATTTATGTTTTGGAGGGTCATGGGAGAATTTCATGGTGTTTTACAATATGTGTCTTTACCTATGAATCTTCAACTAAAACTGTCATTAAAAAAGTTAACTTATGAAATTCTAATGTTACGTGTTGCAAAGAAATTGAATTTAGAGCCTCTAAGTGGATTTAGGTTATCTTATCAGAGAAAAGGTAAAGTTTATTTGTTAACCGACAATGAAGATGTTGAACGATTCATTGCTTACATTAGTGTTTCGCAAGAAGATGATGTTACATTGTATGTTGTTGAACCTAGAAGTAGTGAAGTTGGGTCAGTAGCGGGTAATAATCAACTAAGTGCTTCAACCCCAGTTTATGGTGCTCACAATGTACAACGTTGTTATCAACCTCAAAATTTAATGGTTCCACCACAATTTCATCACCAAGAAAATTTTGTTTCACCACATTTCCAATACCAAACACAATATCAAACACAATCTCAAAACCCACACCATTTTCCTAATCCAAATCCCAATCAACTTGCAACACCAAATTCCGGTTTTCGTATTGACCAGATAAACGATTATGAGCCAACAGAAAAAATTGTGAGTACTAGTCAGTATTCGAAATTTGATCTTAGTTAATACTCAGACTTTGATCTTGGTCAATACTCGGATTTTGATGATGTTTCAGAAGAAGAAACAGACCCTGCATGTAACGATTTTGATATTGGTCAATACTCGAATTTTGATGATAAAACAGCCGCTGCCGAGGAAGATGTTGTTGATGATAATGAGGAGGAAGTTACGACTGTGAATGAACATGTTGAACATCCATTCTGTAATTCATATAACCCTGAAGAAGAAAAAGAAAAAGAAGAAGTCCCTGAAGAAAAGAAAAAGAAGAAAATGCCACGGGAGTATAACTGGAATATGCCAAAATTACTTCAGATATCGGAAGAAGAGTTGGTAAAGATAGCAGTTGATTGTTACACAAAAGTTATTCGTATCAAGAAAGATGATTGTTTTGATACAAAGAATACTTGAAGATAGCTTTGTATACGAAATGTGTGGAAGATGTCTATCAACTAAAAGTTAACAAATCAAGCAAAGATCGTTTCAAAACAAAGTGTATGATTGACAAAAACTGTACGTGGCGTATGATTGCAAAGAGGATAAAAGATTGTGAAATGTTTCAAGTTAGGACTTTTATTGATAAACATACATGTTTTAAGAACCCAAGTTTTTCCTCACCATAGACAGGCAAACAAAAAGGTGTTGGGTGGTTTTCTGGCTGAGTTAATGTTTTTGAATGGAAGGGTATATCGGGGACATGAAATTATGACTGACATGAATGCTCGGTTCAAGATTAGTATCTTATATTCTCAAGCTTAGAGAGCCAAATGTTATGCCTTGGAATTATTGAGGGGGTCGCCAGAAGCATCGTTTGCCCAACTGTTGACTTATTGTTACAATTTAAAGCTGAAAAATCCTGGGTCGGTAACTCATATCAAAACAGATAGAGATGGACGCTTTGAGTTGTTGTTTATCGCCATTGGTGCTGCGGTTAGTAAATAATTATAATTTTGTTGACTCATTTTTGTTAGTTGTATGCATTTCACATTTAAATGATTATATTTCTTGTGTATATGATTTTGTAGATTCGTTCGTTTATTACTTGCATGTGCCCAGTTATTATAGTTGACGGAGCACATTTGAAAGGTCGATACATTGGAGTAAACTTATTAGCAGTAGCCATGGATGCTAACAATGAGATACTACCAATAGCTTACGGGGTTGGCAAGTCTGAAACCTCTTATTCATGGACATGGTTTATGGGGCATCTTAGGGATTGCATAGGTCATATTAGCAACTAACAATCATATCCGATAGGGCAAAATCAATTGATAACGTTGTTAGAATGTGTTTCCCAGATGCTTTTCATGGGATTTGTGGTGTTCATTTGTACAGAAATCTAAAATCAAGGTCTGCTGGTATAAAAAAAACACAAATGGACATACTGGAAGGCTATAAAAGCTTATCGGGAAGTGGATTTTAATAAGCATATAAATTGTTTAAGACGTGTTTTGCCTCAATGTGCTCAAACACTAAAAGATGTCGGGTTTGAAAGATGGTCAAGCGTACATCAACTTGGAGCAAGATATAGTTTTATGACGTCTAATAGTGCAGAATCAATCAAAGCTCTAAGTCGTCATTCCCGGAAATTACCCATTACTATGTTATGAACCATGTTCAAACACTTTGTTATAAAAGATAACGAAACGTGTTGTGAAGTCAACGTCACGGAGAGTTGAACCATGTTCAAACACTTTGTTTGAAGTATTAGATAATAACTTAAATGGCTTGTCGATATAAATGCAAATACGTGTAGTTGTAAGAAATGGCAAACATCTGGTTATCCGTGTGGTCATGTTATAAAAGTTGCTCTTCATCTAAACCAAGATGATTCAAGCGCATATGCTATGGATTGCTACACTACAGAAGTATATCGACAGACTTATGCCGAGATTGTCTACCCATGTCCACATCCTTCTGAGTGTGACATACCAGATGACTTACAAATAGTTTTGCCACCAGTCATGGACAGCAGGCTACCTGGCTGACCAAAAAATCACGATCGTATACCGTCTAAGGGTGAAGAGAATAGGATATCGACATGTAGTCGGTGCAAGGAAAGTGGTCATACAAGGTTGATATGCGGATCACCGGTGCCATCACAATCATCTTTTCCTCTACCAAAAAATGGATCCTCATCAAAATACAAAGCTCATATGGTGCCAAGCAAAAGGAAATCAAAATCGCAATCAAAATCAAAATCAAAATCTCAATCACAACCGGCTTCACCTTTTGGGACTTATTAACTTAGGTGATTTTTAAATGCAAACGTTTTATTATGTGTATTTTATGTATGAAGGCATACATTTTCAGTTAGACATTCATTAGTAACTTGAGTTTGAACATTGCTATGATCTGTTCAGTTGTTATCATGTTGGGATTTTCACTTGTGTTTGATTGCTTGGATAGTTGTTCTCTTGCTTCTTCAAGTGTCCTTAGCTTGTATTTATAGCTTGGAATGTGTTTGATGTTGTATATAACTTGATGTTGTATGTTGCGATCAACGCGAAAGTCAAATTCGCAACACGAAATCGCAACGCGAATTTGACTTTCGCGTTGCGAATTTGATTTTCGCGTTGCGAATTTGTACCTTCAACAGGTCTTTTTTGCCTTCAACATAATGCAGATTGAATTTAAAACAACAAATCAACTTTTACAAATCAATTAAACAAGAAAAAAAATAATTCTTATTTACACATCAAATTAAACAAATCAACTTTTACAAATCAATTAAACAAGCAAAAAATAATTCTTATTTCCTCATCAATTAAACAAATCAACTTTTAATGTAAAATTCAATTAAACAAGCAAAAAAAAGTGTACCCCAGACTGTTATTTATGCACAAATACATCAATTTCATGCAACTCACGTCAAGAATAACCTGCAGAAACCAAACATTTGCTCAAACAACACTTTCTACACATCTAAAACCAACAAACAACAAATTATTGAATTCTAGGTACTTAACCAAACATTTTCAAACCAACAAAGAGTATATATGTTAACAACACTTGCTCAAACTTACCAATTGTTTATGCAAACTTTCAGCACATGGATACAGGTAGACAACGTCTCACATATATCGCTCGAGCCATAAAATGCCGAAACCATAAGCCTACTGCACCTCTATCTCTATCTGTGGGAGGTAGAAGGTGTTTACTTCCTATCGTCAAACGCTCCAAGCACATGCATACAAGAGGACCACAATCCCCTCTGGCTCCCTCCGTTTTGTTGTGGCGCGGTATCGTCTCTGATCATTGTAACTTTGAACTTTTTTGGCTTCTTGTTTCCAGAATTAGTCCAATAATCAATCGCGTCCAAGTATTTCACCAAATGAGCGCTCCATCCCTTACAAATAATATCTCTCAAATCAGACAATGATATGTAATTCAACATGTTGTCATATACCATTGTCTTCAGGGATGGGAGCTGAAGCTCAACGAGAAGCCAATGACGATGTTCCAAAACAGGGATAAACACCTACAATCATAAATAATTGCGCACATCAAATAAAATTTATGAAAACCTTTAAAATATTCAAAAATAAATACTAACCTTATCGACCTCCCACCACGCAGGATAAAGTTTAGCTTTTCCATTACCCAACGTATATGAAGCATCTCTCGGATCCTTCAAGTGAGCTACGTGAAAAGACGTCGGCATAATAGTCCATCGAGTATTTCTTATTTTCCTCAATTTCCTTATTATTAGAAGACGTGACACTCATGCATCAATATGTTGTTTTATAAAAAAAAATACATATATTAGTGAATTTATTAATAATTTTAAAAAAATTAATCAAAATGCAATATAAGAAGAATATAAGACTTATCACCCCTTTGAGATAGCCATTATCTTTAACCCCTAATAAAATACCCCACCAAGACCGATCAAGAAACAAATGCATAACATCGTCGAGTTGACATAGGTCAGAATAACACCCCTTGCTCCGCTCATGTAGATAAAAATCAACTGTGGTCTTAGCCTAAAGGGTATTATCCGTAATTGTGTCCGGTAGTGTTTTCCTCTCCTGCTAAGGAATGGTACTGGCCGGTAACATATACGAAAGCCAACTCGCATCCATCATATCAGGCACGGGAGGGGGTTTATTAATATGTCGACATATGACGCCATGTGAATCGGGCTCTTGAACGACAGGTGGGACCTCTTGAACGATGACAGGGGCCTCTTGAACGGTGAGAGGGGGCCTCTTGAACGATAGGAGGCGCATCTTGAATGATGATAGGTGTATCGGTCTTCTTCTTACGGAGTCTTGGCACTAGTGGGGTGAATAGAGACGTAATGGCACGTACACGACGTATGATGCGTGAACCCCGTCGTGCAAGAAAAACCCGACATAAGGCATCTACCTTATCAGGCCACTGAAAATAAATTAATACATAAATCAGTAAATAAATAAATAAATAATGCCGAAAAAAATGTTATTTACATATTTAGTATAGTATTAAACAAATTTACCTCATTGTGTAGAGTATGAACCTCATTCTGTAAAACAATCTCGCTTAGAACGACAACCTCATCATGTAAAGTAGATACCTTACCACGTAGCGTACCATTGTCATCGCGTAAAAAATCCACCTCACCACGTAAAGATCGAACCTCATCACACCATGCACTATTATCTTCACGAAAAATACCGACCTCATGACGCAAAGAACCGACCTCATCACGTAACTCCCCTAACTCATCCCGTGGAGGTGGGGAAAAGGGAGATAAATGTCGTGGCCTCTTTGTCGGTCGCCTATCATGAGGTGATTGTGGAGAAGAGGCTCGATGATGTGATGGAATAGGTGATGGTAGAGGTGGAGAAGAGGCTCGATCAGGTGATGGCTCCGGGTGTCGAGTTGTAGAATCGACCCGATCAGGTGATAGCTCTCGAAGTGGGGGGTGCTCATCATCCGTCCCATCAAAAAACCGCTTACTAGCTTGCCACCAATCAGTGGCAAGCTCAGCCACTGTGGGTGTCAGCCTCTGTAATGGATAATTGGCCTCCTAACAATATAAAAGCTCAAACAAAGTTAAACTTGTACTAGTAATAACTTGTTTATATATGATATTATTTGTGTGTTAACTTACATCATTCATCGTCGTATATGAGAGTAACTCTTCCCAATACAACATGCGGATCCTCTTCCAGGTAATAACCCTAGGAATATCATTTGATCTTTTTATCGCATATGTTCGTATGCTGGGGAAAGCCTCAAATATCCAAATCTACAAACAATATAATACACAAACATTAGTAATTGTTAAATAATTAATTATAATTTTGGAAACATTATATAGAAATTATTACCTTAAAGGCCCAAGTAAAGCATGTCAAAGTGTATTTAGAACCATCACCCAGCAAACTTTTTCGGTCCTCAAAGGCAGAAGATAACTTCTTTCAAGTAGCTTTCCATATATATGAACCCCACGGAAATAGGTTCCATGCATTTAGGTCCTCTACCAATAATATTAGGTCCTCAGAGATAGGTTGTCTGCCCTCTTTGCCTAAAAAGCCAGCATGCAAAAGTAATAAATGGCATACTCAGACAACATCAAGGTCATCCATCTGAGTAAAACCATCTTTAACAAATAATCTCTTCAAGTCATCGACGTGTAAACTCGGCTTCGACTTTGCCAGCTCAGGAAAAACCCGAGATAACCATGATGGGCAGGAAATATGACTAGTGTACCGGGTTACTTCATCGTGTCCGAAGCGTAGACCAGTGATTAAGCAAAACTCCGCCTGCCTAAAATAAGTATACGCCGGTGCCGGAGGAAAATGAAACCATAACTCTTAATCACCACGTTGTATCCTCTCGGGTAGATCGTTAGTCATGGTCTGAAGAAACAAATGTGTCAACATAGCATCTCCAGCCGTATGTTGTACTTTCAACCATGGCCCAAAGCAAGTATCCTCAAACAATTTTCTTTGTAGAGGTGTAAGCGTCGACGCAATTTTAGTGGCTAGGCTTAATTTATTCCTTAAGGTCAATGTAGCCAAAAAATATTTCTACAAAAACAATAAACATACCAAGTTAGATATACCAAAAACTAAAAATTATACACTATAAACAGACATGATATTATACAGTGAAAACAAAGCCAAATATGTTTCAAACTAGCACGGTATTCACATGCTGTCATTATTCTATCATAGTTCACAAAATGCATCAAATAACATTCCAGAAGTAAGCACTTATATAAACATTTAAAATGACAACATAGAGGTTTAGTGCAGGTTCAAGGACAATATAAAGAGTAGTAGTTTATTCTTGAAACTTAAATTAGCAACACTGTGAAGTTAGTATTTGTCTTTGTTTTGTCTTTTTGTTGAAGTAATGCAATTAATTAAAGTTTCAATTTGCAGAATAAGAGTAGTTTCTGAAACTTAAATTCGCAACGAGAAAATTGCAACGCGGAAATGAAAATCGCAACGTGAAACTAAAATCGCGTTGCGATTTTGGTATTGCGATTTTTATTTTCGTGTTGCGAATTTAAGTTTCAAAAACTATTCTTCTACAAATTAAAACTTGAATGAATTGTATTTCTTCAACAAAAAGACAAAACAAAGACAAATGCTAACTTCACAGGGTTAAAGACTAAACAGTTTAGCAGTATTGGCAGCAACCGAATGAATTTACTAAACAATCTGAGTGAAATGGTTAATCTTTATATATATTGAAATTACCAGTAAATTTATCATCAATATAAGAAAAATCTAATAATAATACAAAAATTTCAAAATAAAAATAAGATATTAAAAAACTAACCCTCGGTGGTTGATTTTCCATTTCTGACCGTGAATGGTTGTGAGGGTTGCTCTGAGAGATGAAGATAGACGGATTTCGCCGGAGATGGGGATGGATTTCGTTGGAGATGGGGACGGATGTCACCGTAGAGAGTGAGAGATGGAGATGGGATAGAGTTGTGATTTAGGGTTTTAGGTTATGATTTGCGATAAAACTGTTTACATTTGTGTTGCGAAATTAATATTGTATTTCGCGTTGCGAATTTGAGTTTCGCGTTGCGAATTTGACTTTTATGTTGCGAATTTGAAATTCAGTGTTGCGAATTTGACTTTTACGTTGCGAATTTGGCTATCGCGTTGTGAATTTGACTTCTTTGTTGCGATTTACAAATTCGCATTGCGAATTTGACTTTTGTGTTGCAGATTTGACTATCGCGTTGCGAATTTGACTTTTGTGTTGCGAAATTGGAAACTGGGTTGCGAAATTGGAGTTCGCGTTGCGAATTTGTTAGTCGTTTTGGAAAATCCAAAAAAAGTTGATTAAAATCGTATATTATAAGGCATTTTCGGTCACTGAGGTTATTTTCTATCTAAATAATATAGGGTAAAAACCACGGGCAACGGTAGAAGAACTTCACTATGAGAAAATAGGAATTACAACTTCTCTCGATCTACCAAGGAGAAAACAATGATAATTATCTCTTGATAAAAAGGAGAAAACAACTCTCAAGAAACTCTCTAAATTCTCAAGTATTGGGAGAAAGCTAGAATGATTTTGAATGATTTTGAAGCTAAATGTGTTAGGATATTTATAGTTAAAGCTTAAGGACTAATATTGTAAATATCCTAAAGTACACGGACTAAATTTGTAACACCCCAACCCGTATCCGACTCGGATACGAATCCGAGGTGTCACATTGACCTTTTAAAACATGTACTTGTATAAAATAGTGAGTAATTTAAAACTTTTATAACATATAAATGACTAATTTACATAAAATACATTTTCATTATTACAAAACCAATCAGAGCGTGTATATTTCACTTATTTATTTATATATAACTATTTAAAACATTTATAAAAATGTTCATAGCTTAAACAATATATTCTTTTGATCCACATTGCTCTTTACTCTTCTCGAAACCTACGTGTAAATCACTTACACGCTAAGTCAAAGACTTAGTGAGGCAATAAACATATAAGGTAAACGGTAACTAATAATCATACATAAACAATTACTACTATCATTTCATACAACTCATACTTTTACATGTAACAAATATATATACATACATACATACATACATACATACATATATGTCATTATCATTCATATCTCTTATCTCATGTTCCTATGATCTCTTATGTCCATATCATATATCTTATAAACTTATTATTATATCATCATTTCAATCAATTATACTAATTCACATATACCTTAACTTGTACTCTTGTATATCATATAACATATACCATATATACTATCATAAAACACGTACACCCAGGAAACTATAATATCATCTTCATTTTTATTAATATTATATATTTAATAGCCCATGATACACATGTGAGAACTAAAGATATGCGAGTACATAGAGGTTGTACACTAATACTGTCACCACAACTCATATAATTGCACCGAAGTGCCACATATAATTACACTGGAGTGTCGCGTAGAATTACACCGTAATGCCATATAATAATGTCCATAAGGACCACATATCATTCCTTAAGAATCATATACATATACTAGGGATCAAGTATGTGTCTCACCAGACTTCACACATGTTCCAAAGAATACATATATGTCCCGAAGGACCACATATCATTCCTTAAGAATCATATACATATGCCAAGGATCAAGTATGTGTCTCACCAGACTTCACACATGTTCCAAAGAATACATATATGTCCCGAAGGACCACATAGACCCTCGACTCTTGGCATGCCAACTATACCCCTAGCTCTCATGACACATAACATGGGCATTATCTTTTATATCCTTTTTCGTATTCATGTAACCATATCATATATTCATATAAGCTCATGGTTTCATTCACATATACATGTAATCACGTAGTTCATGTCAATTCTTATATGAGTTCATATTCATATAAACATATGATTCACCTTCACGTATCACATATATTTTCTCTTTCATATAGCTCATAACATTTCTCATGTGTTCATATGATATGTAAATCATTGTTATCTCATCATGTTATCACATAAACATATAATCTTACAATACATACAAAAACACCTCAACACCTATATTCACATATACCTATCATTTCATTATCCTTATTATTATTCTTATCATCACCATTAATCCCTTTTACTTACCATATGCATATCAATAACACATATACTCATGCACACATATAAATCATAACAAATGCATACTTCTATGAATTCATGTTTTTCACTATTGGAAATAGACTTATCACAAGTCTCATTTTCCCTTGAACCTCATATACTAGAGAATGTACACTCACCTTAGCCTTGTTTGCTTTGAATCAATCTTAATCCTTAGATTGTTCCGGAACAAGCTTCATTCTATATCTACATCATAATAATACATTGATACATATCAATATAATAATTGATATCTTCTAAATTGTCACTTCTTAGGCTAAAAGAAAAGCCCATTTCATCTTTTAATGAAGGTATGCATCGATGCACTGCACAGTGTATCGATGCATTCCCTACCGATGAATCGATGCACTACTTGTGCATCAGTGCACAAAATACATTCGATGTTTGTTTATTACTGGGATGCATCGATGCACCAATTGCATTCGATGTTTTTAGATTAAAAGAGTGCATCAATGCACTACCTGTGCATCGATACACCTTCAAACAATTTCTGGGTTTTAACCTTGATGCATCGGTGCACTATGAATATGCATCGATTCACTCTGCCCAGAATCCTCTTTTTAAACCCGAAAATTCATTCTTTTTGGATTAAATCCTTCATACTTCAACCCCTTTCATATTCCTAACTTACATATACATACTTAAACTCATTAATATTCATTTATCTCATCTTTAACCTCAAAATTCCATCTTTCATATGGAAATCAATAATCATACCCAATTTTCCATGTTATCTAAACTTAATTCTAACACTTCTAACTTCTTATTCTTATAGATGACAAGTCAAATTCATCCTCCAAAATAATTTAAACATTCTTATTCAAAATTTCACTTAAAACCCCATTTTCTTTAATCTCTTCTAACCTCTTCATCTTTGAGTTTTCACTTATCTTTAGACTTCTTTAAGCTTTCTTACTTTCCAAAGAATCAAAACCAACTTAGAATTCAAATAATAATCAACTAATAAAAATTCTCACCTTTGCTCTTGGCTTCCAAGCGTGAAGAAGAAAGGAGAAGAAGAAAACTCTGGAAACTCATTTCCCACGTTTTTATATCCCCTAAAAGAGAAATAAAAAATCTTCTCTTAGAAAAGACCATAATACCCTTATTACTTTCAAACTTTACTATTAAATCCAACCTCAAAATTCTCCAATTAAAATTCCAAACTTTTAACTTATTTCGAAATTGAACACAATGCTTTCAAAATTCACCTTTAGGTCACTAGCCTGATATTGAGGATGTTACAAATCTTCCCTCCTTTTTAAGAAAATTCATCCCCGAATTTTCACTGCACATCCTGAGAAGAACATATCTTCTAACGTTCTCATGCTGCTTTCTGAACTTAATCTTTTGTATCATCATTAATAACTTGGTTCTTATCTTTTCAATTATTCGACTACCTTTTTACTTTATATCTCCTATCATGTCACTTATCAGATAGACAATAACATTAATTCTTATTACCCAAACTCATAAATCAATCAAATTCCTTATCAATCTTCAATTGTCTTTCAAGAATCACCAAACTTTTATTTCATCCTTACTTGACTGACTCCAAAACTTCCTTAATACATATAAATCTTTCTTCATTTCTCTGACTACATCCACTTGACCAAGAAACATAACCTTAAATCTTCATCATAGCTGATTAAACATACTCTTTGCATAACTAAACAAATTCTCATATTACCTTACATACCTTTCTTACTTCTGGTTAAACTTATAACATATATCTCAACATAATCTTTATCACATCTAATTCTTTAAACTTCATCCTTTCATTTTCTTCATAAATCAAAATCTTCTTATACACCAATCATATCTTTCTTTCATGTTCACATACTCTTTTCCTATCACTTAAACTTATCTTTGATTACCAATCTTTATTATATCTTTATAACTTTACTAATCAACTTCACTTATACAGAACCTCATTTTTATCGTATCTTGCTTGTATTTTCTTCCTTCAAAACTTTATTTGAAACAAATAAATATTTATCTCCTTGCCTATATCATATCTATATGATCAAAATACACAACCACATCCAGATTTGTATCTCATTTGATTAACTTACATTATGTTTCCTTCAAATCTGATAACTCTAACATCCATGCCATTACAGCTAATTAATAACAACTTTTCAATCTAGGGCATAAGCCCTGATCAAATTAATCATAAACATCATTTCAGTTAAAATCAACCCAGTGTAATTCACTTATTGAACCCATGCTCTCATTCATATACAGTATTATGCCTTGTCTCCTTTATTACCTTTCATTTCAATGATTAAAATACATAACCATATTTCAATCCACACCATACTTAATTAGCTTACCCTGAAATCATCTTCTAATCCTTTAACTTTAATACACTACTATCTTATAACTATGTTAGTCAACATCAGTTCTTCAAATCTAAAACGTAAACTTTCATCGAACCATTCCTATATATTCTTTGCAATCAAAATTATTTCAACAATGGTTTACTCAACTAATCAAATAAACATTTAATCTCATACACCATGTCACTTCCATTGTTCAAGCTTAACATTATAACTTCCTTTATTTATAAACTGATCATTGATGTACTCATACTTAAACTCTTCTTATCAATCCTTAGTTTTACTCAAACATATTAATCCTCACTTCCTTCACTATTTCATATTTCTATGATCAGAATATATATATATATACAATTGTATCCATATCCACTTCATATTTGGTTATCATAACCCACCATGTCTTGAAATCTTATAATTCCAATACATTACGTCCCATAATCTTGTTAGCCCACCCTAACTCTTTCCATCTTAAATACAAAAACAGTATCTACCTCACTTGATACATTTAAAATACTTCTTAACCTTCACATTATTTAATTTCTAGCAAAACACTTAATACATTCCTTGGTCTTTATCCATTTATCCTTTTATAATCTGCATTGTCTTATACATAACTAAACCATATCATGTTCTTCATACTCTCATGCTCTTTTATATCACATATATTTATCCTTAACTATCACTCCTTATCACATTTTCATTACTTTGATAGTCAACTTTACTTGCACAAAACTTTATTCTTTACCATTCTTATACTTATGTTTTCTCCACTTGTTTCAAAAATCACCAGATTTCAATACTCATCTAATCTATTTAAAATACTTTTTCTGCTTCGATTTACATAACTTCTAAAAGAGCTTTTAACCCAATTCACAAGGGTTGTCTTTAACCCTGACTTATCCTCAATTAACTCTTTGTTTAATCTTTCAAGATCAAACCTACTATTGGAGTCTGTCAAACTCTCATCTGATTTGATTCTCTGACAGAGAATACAACTAATTCATGTCTGGTTTAAAGTTGAACCACAATCTCTACCTTTCTTTGATGGTGTTAAATTCTATGAAGCACTAATTCTCTTAATCATCTGAGATTTTTTTTTTCAATCCTTTTATTCTTAGCTTTCTCTAGAGCTTTAACACGATCAACCATTTCTTGAAATGAAAATAATTTCAAAACCAGTAAAACTCTTTTAATTTAAGGCACAAGCCTTAAACAATCAATCACATGTATCCTTTTTATCCTTCTTAATCATATAATCAATTCAACAATAAATCTGCTTAACTTATCAAACTTACTTTCATACACATGCATGGGTAATTCCCTTGCTTCAAGCTCATATATTCGAGCTTCATTTATCTGCCATACTCTAACTTGCCAAAGTAGTAACGAAACTACTCAATTTAATTTCTCCTCTTTGGAGAAATAAAAACCTTCTATCATATCATCTAACCATAGGTCTGTAACAACAGAACCTTCCTCAAATCCATCCTTGAACTCGGGTGCTCTTAACTTTTCAACTAATTCGATACATTCATTTTATGAGTTAAAAAAAAGTATAAATTGAAAATTCATCAGAATATTCTTCAACATGGTGAAGGCATTCCCTAAGTTTATACAGGCACTTCATGAGGTTTTTCGCTCTTCTCCCTGCCTGGCCAGGGCAGGAAAATGCTATTACCTTCAGTCTATTGCCTTGTGCTTCACTTTGGAAGCTCTCATGATCATACATCTAATATAACATAACATTTTAATTCTATTAGCAAGACAATACACTCCTTACACTATCATATCATAAATTATTCACTTTATGTTGGCATGTATACTTTTTAAAACACTTTTTACTTCGATTGATGCCTAGAATCGATTAACCGTAGCTTTGATACCATTAAATGTAACACCCCCAACCCGTATCCGACCCGGATACGAATCCGAGGTGTCACATTGACCTTTTAAAACATGTACTTGTATAAAATAGTGAGTAATTTAAAACTTTTATAACATATAAATGACTAATTTACATAAAAGACATTTTCATTATTACAAAACCAATCAGAGCGTGTATATTTCACTAATTTATTTACATATAACTATTCAAAACATTTATAAAACTGTTCATAGCTTAAACAATATATTCTTTTGAAAACATGCCAACTAGAACTTTATATACTAAAATACATATTATTCACATCTTTTCTGATCTGACCTTTAGTAAGGAGAGCTGACCTGTCTTGCTCCACATTGCTCTTTACTCTTCTCGAAACCTACGTGTAAATCACTTACAAGCTAAGTCAAAGACTAAGTGAGGCAATAAACATATAAGGTAAACGGTAACTAATAATCATACATAAACAATTACTACTATCATTTCATACAACTCATACTTTTACATGTAACAAATATATATACATACATATATGTCATTATCATTCATATCTCTTATCTCATGTTCCTATGATCTCTTATTTCCATATCATATATCTTATAAACTTATTATTATATCATCATTTCAATCAATTATACTAATTCACATATACATTAACCTGTACTCATGTATATCATATAACATATACCATATATACTATCATAAAACACGTACACCCAGGCAACTATAATATCATCTTCATTTTTATTAATATTATTTATTTAATAGCCCATGATACACATGTGAGAACTAAAGATATGCGAGTACATAGAGGTTGTGCACTAATGTTGTCACCACAGCTCATATAATTGCACCGAAGTGCTACATATAATTGCACTGGAGTGCCGCGTAGAATTACACCGTAGTGCCATATAATAATGTCCATAAGGACCACATATCATTCCTTAAGAATCATATACATATACTAGGGATCAAGTATGTGTCTCACCAAACTTCACACATATTCCAAAGAATACATATATGTCCCGAAGGACCACATATCATTCCTTAAGAATCATATACATATGCCAAGGATCAAGTATGTGTCTCACCAGACTTCACACATGTTCCAAAGAATACATATATATCCCGAAGGACCACATAGACCCTCGACTCTTGGCATGCCAACTATACCCCTAGCTCTCATGACACATAACATGGGCATTATCTTTTATATCCTTTTTCGTATTCATGTAACCATATCATATATTCATATAAGCTCATGGTTTCATTCACATATACATGTAATCACGTAGTTCATGTCAATTCTCATATGAGTTCATATTCATATAAACATATGATTCACCTTTACGTATCACATATACTTTCTCTTTCATATAGCTCATAACATTTCTCATGTGTTCATATGATATGTAAATCATTGTCATCTCATCATGTTATCACATAAACATATAATCTTACAATACATACAAAAACACCTCAATACCTATATTCACATATACCTATCATTTCATTATCCTTATTATTATTCTTATCATCACCATTAATCCCTTTTACTTACCATATTCATATCAATAACACATATACTCATGCACACATATAAATCATAACAAATACATACTTCTATGAATTCATGTTTTTCACTATTGGAAATAGACTTATCACAAGTCTTATTTTCCCTTGAACCTCATATACTAGAGAATGTACACTCACCTTAGCCTTGTTTACTTTAAATCAATATTAATCCTTAGATTGTTCCGGAACAAGCTTCATTCTATATCTACATCATAATAATACATTGATACATATCAGTATACTAATTGATATCTTCTAAATTGTCACTTCTTAGGCTAAAAGAAAAGCCCATTTCATCTTTTAATGAAGGTATGCATCGATGCACTGCACAGTGTATCGATGCATTCCCTACCGATGAATCGATGCACTACTTGTGCATCGGTGCACAAAATACATTCGATGTTTATTTATTACTGGGATGCATCGATGCATGCCTTATGCATCGATGCACCAATTGCATTCAATGTTTTTAGATTAAAAGAGTGCATCGATGCACTACAATGTGCATCGATACATCTTCAAACAATTTATGGGTTTTAATCTTGATGCATCGGTGCACTATGAATATGCATCGATGCACTCTGCCCAGAATCCTATTTTTGAACCCGAAAATTCATTCTTTTTGGATTAAATCCTTCATATTCCTAACTTACATATACATACTTAAACTCATTAATATTCATTTATCTCATATTTAACCTCAAAATTCCATCTTTCATATGGAAATCAATAATCATACCCAATTTTCCATGTTATCCAAACTTAATTCTAACACTTCTAACTTCTTATTCTTATAGATGACAAGTCAAATTCATCCTCCAAATTCATTTAAACCTTCTTATTCAAAATTTCACTTAAAAACACATTTTCTTTAATCTCTTCTAACCTCTTCATCTTTGAGTTTTCACTTATCTTTAGACTTCTTTAAGCTTTTTTACTTTCCAAAGAATCAAAACCAACTTAGAATTCAAATAATAATCAACTAATAAAAATTCTTACCTTTGCTCTTGGCTTCCACGCGTGAAGAAGAAAGGAGAAGAAGAAAACTCTAGAAACTCATTTCCCACGTTTTTATATCCCATAAAAGAGAAATAAAAAAATCTTCTCTTAGAAAAGACCATAATACCCTTATTACTTTCAAACTTTACTATTAAATCCAACCTTAAAATTCTCCAATTAAAATTCTAAACTTTTAACTTATTTCGAAATTGAACACAATGCTTTCAAAATTCACCTTTAGGTCACTAGCCTGATATTGAGGATGTTACAAAATTATGTAATTTTCCCTTTACCAAATGTCAAAAAAATCAAGCTTGAATATTAAATTTATCCATTGCACCTTTCGGTGCATTAATGGTTACTACTTTCGGTGCAAGTTGTTGCACCAATTTTCAACAATCTCCCACTTGAAGATTTAATTGGAACAATTATATTTTCACATCATTTTTTCTACCATGTACCATCATGTTCCTTATGTCTCTAACAGGCCACAAGATGATCGACACCAAGTAAATTTATCAACATTGATCGCATTCGTCATGAAATCTGCTATGTTGTCTTTGGTATGGATCTTCTGCATATCTACCGTCTCTTCTTCCACCTTTTCACAAATGAAATGGTATTAAACTAGTATATGTTTTGTCCTTGAATGAAATGTTGGATTCCTTGCTAGATGCAAGGTGCATCTTCAACCATATTGCTTCTTTACTGGCTTGAGTAGCTGCTATATATTCTGCCTCTGTTGTGCATGTAGCCACAACTGACTACAATTTTGAAACCCAACTTATAGCTTCATCAGCAACTTTAAACACATATCATGTAATAGATTTGCTTTTATATAAATCCCATGCATAGTCAGAATCGACATACCCATTGATAAATAAGTTTGATCCTCTATAACATAATGAAGCATTTGAGGTCCCTTTGATGTATCTCATGATCCTCTTTACTTTATTCCAATGCTCTTTGCCTGGATTTGCCATGTACCAACTAACCACTCCTACTGCTTGTGCAATGTCTGGTCTTGTGCATATCATTGCGAACATTAAGCTTCCCACTACTGATGCATACGGTTCTCGAGACATCTCCATCCTCTCTTCTTCACTGCTAAGACTCAAACTGGAGGATAATTTGAAGTTAATAGGAAGAGGGGTAGAAATTGGCTTACAATCTTGCATGTTGAATCGTGACAAGATCTTCTTCAAGTAATTCTTTTGTGAAAGCCAAATCTTCCTATTACTTCTGTCTCGGTGAATTTGCATCCCTAGAATCTTGATTGTTGATCCCAAGTCCTTCATTTCAAATTCCCTAGCCAGTTGTGCCTTCAATTCTTTAATATGATCTTTGTTGGGTCCTGTAACTAACATGTCATCCACATACAATAGCAATATAACAAAATCATTATCACTAAACCTCTTGAAATAAACATAAGGGTCTGCATTAAGTATGTTGTATCCAAGGCACATAATGAAGGAATCAAATCTCTTATACCAACACCTCGGCGCCTGCTTTAGACGGTACATCGATTTGTTCAACCTGCGAACCAAGTTTTTCTTTTCTTTTTCTTTAAAACCTTTAGGCTGGAGCATATATATCTCTTCTTCAAGATTTCCATGAAGAAAAGTTGCTTTAACATCTAGCTGCTCTAGATATAAGTTCAATGTAGCACACATTGCCAAGACTACTCAAAATGTTGTTAGTCGAACTAAAGGAGAAAAGATTTCATTGAAATCAATACATTCTTTTTTAGCATATCCTTTGACCACTAGTCTTGCACGATGCCTCTCCACTTGATCGTCACCATTTCGTTTGATTTTGAAGACCCATTTGTTACCAATTGGCTTCCTTCCTTGTGGTAGTGACACAAGGTCCCATGTATTATTTTTATGAAGGGTTTCAATTTCTTCTTGCATCGCCATCATCCACAGTGAAGCATTTGAGTTGTTTATTGTCTCCTGGTATGTTGATGGCTCGCCGTCCTCTGTTAAAAGACAATATACAATATTTCCTTCTATAACATAATATGAAATCCAATTAATATGTCTTCTCACACGATTTGATTGACGAGTTTTTGGAGGTTCAGAACTCTCTGGTTCTTGTTCATCATGTGCTGGTTCTGCTTTAGAAGAATCTTCTTGTTCAACATCATTTTCCACATGTATCTGTGTAGTCTCTGACTTTTTAGCGTTACTATCTTCTTCTTTTCTTTGTAACTTATCTTCTACAAAGATAACATCCCTGCTAATGATCACTTTGCGGCCAGTGGGATCCCACAAGTGATACCCCTTTACTCCATCAGCATACCCCAAGAATTTGCGCTTCCTGGATTTTGGATCCAGATTTGAAATTTCTTGAGAGTTGTACATCACGTACACAATACTTCCAAATACATGGAGGTTTGGATAATCAACTGGTTTACCAGTTCACGTCTCCATTGGTGTCTACAGTTCTATTGCAGTTTATGGAGCTCGATTCACCAAATAACAGGCGGTATTGACTGCTTCTACCAAAAATGATTTTTGTAGGTCTGCAACCCTCAACATTGCTCTTGTTCTTTCTAACAAGGTTTTGTTCATCCGTTCTGCCACTCCATTTTATTGAGGAGTGTTCGCCATTGTGAACTGTCTTTTAATGTCTTCTTTCCTGCAAAAGTCATCAAATTTTTCACGTGTGTATTCTCCTCCATTATGTGTTCTGAAACACTTGATCTTATTTCCAGAATCCAGTTCCACCCGTGCTTTGAAGTTTTTGAATGTGGAAAACACATCTGACTTCTTCTTAATAGGGTATACCCAACATCTCCTGGAGTAGTCATCAATAAATGAGACAAATATTTTGCTCCGCCTAGGGATGTAACTGGTGCTTGTCATACGTTAGAATGAACCAATTCTAAAACATTTTTGCCTCTAGAATTTGATGTGTTGAATTTCAACCGGTGCTGCTTACTTGTTATGCAATGCTCACACAAAGTAAGTGATACCTTTGTTAAGCCTGGAAGTATATTTTGCTCTACAAGGACTTTCATTCCTTGTTCTGACATGTGTCCAAGTTTCTGATGCCATAGCATTGCAGAATCTAAACTACATGAGGCAACAAAGGCTTTCTTCTAGCAAAGTCTCTCCTTTCAGCATGTACAAGTTTGTTGCTATCTTTTCATCACCACAAGTGCTCCACAGAACACCTTCATGATTCCTTTCATGATTTCTTTCAGCATGTACAATCTTTCTTGCATTATTATCCAACAATCCGTAGGATAATAAATTTTTCTTCAAGCCTTTCACATGCCGCGCATCTCGAATAACTTTAATTGTTCCATCATACATCTTCAATTTGATAGTCCCCATACCAACAATCTCTAAGGCATGATCATTGCAACTATACACAGATCCTCCTGAGATAGGTTCATAATGATGGAACCATTATCTTCTTGAGGTCATGTGATATGTTTCTCCCAAATCAATGAGCCATATATCTGCAAATATTTTTCTACCTGCCACAGTGGTTGACGTTTCACAACATAGAGCGTCTCCATCTTCAAGTGTTTGCGGTATTGTCTTATGGATTGGAATTTTTATTTAGACTCCAACAATCCTTCTTCAAGTGACCCTTCTTTCCACAGTTGTAGCACTTAAATTCTTCTTGCTTCTCGACTTCGATCTACCATGTTTGTGGCTGTTGCTTTGGCCACGTTCTGTTGATCTCCCTCTCATCGTTGTCAACACTTCTGCTTGTTACAGATTTACTTGTCTGTCTTCCTTGTTCTTGCGCCGATTTTCTTCTTGTAGAACAGTAGATGCAACGTCATCGAAGACTAGACTAGTGACATTACTGTTTGTCAAGTTGATGGTGAGTTGATCATACGAATCAAATAGACTTTGAAGTAGAAGTTCAGCCCGTTCTTGTTCTCCTATTGTACATCTTAAGGATGTAAGCTAAGAAAATAAAGTGTTCAGTGTGTTTAAGTATGCTGTCACTGAAGTAGATTCTGGCATACGGAGAGTGTACAATTTCCTCTTAAGGAAAATTTTATTGTGCAGCGATATGACCTCCTACAGGTTGATGAGATGATCTCATATCTCCTTAGTTGTCTTCTTCTCCTAGATGCTTGACAATACTTCATCTGCTAATGCTAGATGAAAGTTTGTCATAGCATTTCTGTCCATTTCGATCCATTTGTTTTCATCTGTGAAATTTGCTGGCCTTTCACTGATAGCTGCTAGACAACCGTCTTTCCTCAGGATGTCCTTAATCTTCAATTTCCACAATGAGAAATTTCTCCCATTGAACTTTTCAATATCAAATTTCGTTGTCATAGCTTCTATTATGGATAGCTCCCACTATTTCACTACTGTGAATAGTTCTCTAGAACTTAAAGAATGAGTAATATCTTCTTACTTTCTCATATTGGAGGATCCTCCTTTTGGTGGCAACCACAAAGACAATAAGAAGATATTACACACTTAAATCTGGCTCTTGATACCAATTGTTGCGGAATGCAGCTATTGGATAGAGCAAAATCGTAATTGATAATTTGAGAAAATAAAAATGAAGATAAAGAAGACACAAATTTTATGTGGAAACCCCCTAAATAATATAGGGTAAAAACTACGGGTAACGGTAGAAGAATTTCACTATGAGAAAATAGGAATTACAACTTCTCTCGATCTATCAAGGAGAAAACAATGATAATTCTCTCTTGATAAAAAGGAGAAAACAACTCTCAAGAAACTCTCTAAATTATCTAGTATTGGGAGAAAGCTAGAATGATTTGGTATGATTTTGAAGCTAAATGAGTTAGAGTACTTATAGTTGAAGCTTAAAGACTAATATTATAAATACCCTAAAGTGCAGTGACTAAATTATGTAATTTTCCCTTTACCAAATGTCAACAAAATCAAGCTTGAATATTGAATTTATCCATTGCACCTTTTAGTGCATTAATGCTTGCTACTTCGGTTTAAGTTGTTGCACCAATTTTCAAAACATACTTTATATATGTATTTGAGTCCTAATTTAGTGTTATGATCGATTAAATCTCAATTTTGATATCAGTAAATATAACAATCTAAATTCTATTTTAAGACTTGATTGAGTTGGAAATATTACATTGGATAACATAACAACACCCAGAGTTTAAATTTAAATTTAAATTTCTTTCGAAAACAACTTTTTTATTAATCTAAAATAATTAAAAGTAATATATGTTTGAAAAATTATCAATTATTTAAAAATAAAATTTCAAATACAATTCTAATATAATAATCGAATATTAAACCTTTAAAAATAATAACTATTATTACGTCAATGTTTAAAATTTGTTTGTTTCATGTGAGGTTTGTCGCTTGTTGGCAAGCGCAGTAGACGAAGATATTTCTTGATTACTCAATTTGATTGTGACAGGGTGATATGGTGCAGAGTTTTAGTGAGACGGATAGACTAGATGATTTTATCTCTGTTTTTTTATTAATTTAAAGTGATAATTAGCTACGAATCTAAAATTTTATGAATAAAAGTTTGAAATTTTAATATTTTTTTAGAAACAGTAGATATGTAATTTTTTTTACACATTAAATTAAATAATTTTCTCAAAATAATAAGATGTATTTGACCCCCTAAGAGGCGTAGTACATCTTTAGTGACTACAATGAATTATCTATTTAAATATAACACTTAATCATTTAATATCAATAACTTATACCCCTGACATTCTAAAACTCAAACTCGAGACCTTAAAGAATAGTAACAATTTTTTTCCTATCAAGTTCGCTTAATTCGTCTAAATTACTTGATCTTAAATAATCGAATAGTTTTATGCTTTTGTGAGCTTCAATTGCATCCAAGAATTTTTTCTGAAGTTTTAGACCTTTTGTTTTTTTAGTTTCTAAAATTTTGAATTATAATTTCGAAGCTACAACAGATTTTCGAAACTATAAGCAGAGTCGAATATCCTTGTTTTCGAAACATTGAACGTGGAATATTAGGAAATATTAAAGAATGCAAGAAATTCTAAAGTAGACTAATTATATATATATATATATATATATATATATGTGAACCTTCAATGCTTGGACAGATATATTTAACTACTCCGTTGGTTGTGGGCGCCTAATACAGAAAAATCTACAAGTACTTAATTATGTTTAGTTCAATCGATCATACAATTATTTTTCAAAAATGCCATTTAGTACATTTGCAATATTTTTCCATGTCCCCCAACTGTAGCTTTCTTTGTGAAATGAAAAATAAAATAAATACAAGTACCCTACCATAGAGCTACAAATAGAAAGAAAACGGAGAAAATGTCAAAAAGTTTGAATAATTTGGAATTCCCCAGACTTCACTAGCTCCATAGTGATGTTTGGATTAGGTACCTACCAACAAATAAGTCCACAAGGTAATCACACTTTATTAGTTACGTAGCTTTCGCCCACCATGCAGTAGTTGAATCCAGCCTCAAATCTCATCTCCATCAACCTCCAAGTATAATTGCATTATATAAACAAAACTGCTTGTGTGGTTAATTTCTTTTGGTTTGAATAGAGTCGTAGTCCATGATTATAATATGGTTGATTGATATTTGCGTATTCTTCTCTCATAAGGAAGAAAAAGAGTGAAGGAAGGGCCAAAGGTGGTTGAGATAGATTCCAAAACCCTCTTTTTGATCTTGATCGAGAGATTTTATAATTACCCTTAACATTAGTGTTAGGCAGAGTTATTATGGTTACCCATTAATTAGCATGTTTGATTGATATGATCAACTATTAATTCTGACATATTACGTTGTGTGTTCCAGAGGTCATATTAAAGGATCACAACTTCCTAAAGAATGTAACGGCCCATAATCCAAAAGTATTCTCTCAAGTGTTCTCCATAGGCCTTGATGAATGAAAAAGATAATCAAAAAAATAATATGGAGGAGAAATGGAAGAAATACAACAAAAACCTTTACACCACAACTGAAGTCCTGAGTTCACATCCCAAATGTTTACATGTAACAAGTTCTTGCATAGACCACAACAAGCCCATGTGATGTGCTCCTATGACTTAGGGTAGATATTTCACAAGCAAAGAATGGTAGTTGGAGATGTTTTAAAACTTCTCTTCTTTCTAGTTTGAGCAGGGATTTTGATTTGCATGTATACAAGAAAAGATTGATTTCCATATATAAAATATGTTCATGCAATAGAGCCTGATCCAGGCAGCAATCACCCAACTAGATATCCACAAGGCATAAGAAAGAGAATATCACACGATAGCTGGTCTTATCGGTTAAGATAACCTATCAATCATGTATCTTAAACAGATATTTAAATAGCGGTCCACTATCAAAATAGCAGTCATTATATCTGCAATTATTATTATACGACCGTGATACTACAATGACCATAGTAGTATTTGTTATATCTATAATTACAATAAACGTAAGGTGACTAAAAATACAATCACAATCGAAATTTAAATTCCAGTCTCAAGCACTTGAAAGCAACCGTGTAATTCAACTATATATTTACTAATCCCAAACACATTAATTTACCCTTCAAAATCCAATAATGGATAGAGAGTGTGATCCAGCAGCAGATGAAGGAAGAGCAGAACCAAGGAGTAAGAAGAATAAGATGAAGAACAAAAGGAGGTTTAGTGATGAGCAAATCAGGTTGCTCGAGTCGATATTCGAATCAGAGACGAATCTCGACCCGAGAAAGAAGATGCAACTGGCGAGAGAGCTGGGGCTCCAGCCTCGCCAAGTAGCTATATGGTTTCAAAACAGAAGAGCCAGATGGAAGTCCAAACGGATAGAGCAAGATTACAACACACTCAAAGCAAATTACGACAACCTGGAATCGAGATTCGAATGGTTGAAGAAAGAAAAACAATCTTTGATTTTACAGGTAACCGGAACCCATGTTGAAGATGTTCAGTGTGAGTTTATATGAACTGATGTTTTTTTTTCAACGGCGTGCAGATGCAGAAGTTGAGTGAACTGCTGGCCGAGCCTCGTGGAAGAAACCGTGTTGATGGAAGCAGCGCAGTTGAAGCCGAAGCACAGCCAAGCTTCGGACAGGCTGAGAACAACAGCGATGATGTTAAGCAAACGGGATTGGCCGCTGAAGAATTTCTGATGATTGATGGGCTTGATTCGGCGGCCATGTTGGATCATTCATGTAGCACAAGTTCTCAGTGGTTAAACTTCTGGACTTAAAACATTTCCAGGTCTGTTTGATATCAGGGAACTTTGAATAATCAAGCAGTTAAATGAAAAGAGCTAGAAGACATGGTAGCAACCGGTGACAACCTGTTGACGACAAGAGATCTTCCGAAGAAGAAAGAGCAGGAAGTATATAAGTGTCGGTCATGGACTCATCTTTCAGATTCCAAGAATTTGCTACAACACAGGGATGGATAGAAGGTGTGATGGACTATGGTCGATCGAAATTTCAAATTTTCGTATATTTTAAGTATTTTTTTGTATTTTTATTAATAATCTAACCATGCATATTTTCTAATTTCGAATCTCTTAAATTTTTAATATAATTTTTTAAATTTATATTTTTAATATAAAATTTTACATCCATCCTATTACTACGTGATCCAAATAGAGAGTGAAGGGGGTGTCAACTAGTTTTATTTTATTTTTCTCAGCAAATAAATTTCATTAATAGTATGTTAATATATGATATTGCTCCAGAGTCATCTTGATTTACACTTCAATATTTTGTTTGAATATCTTGAGCTTGATTTGCACTTGGGAAAATTGGAGAAATGATAAAATAAAGGATAAAATATATCATATATTATTAAATTTAAACACTGAATTTTAGTTTTAGTTTCAATTAAAGTATTACGTCGTTAAATCAATAACAATCGAATGATATGAGCTTGATATTGATATTGTTGATGTGGAAGTTAAAAAAGTAATTTTTGTTCCATATAATCATCATTTTCATCATTTTGGAGCGTTTAGGAGATTTATAAGATTTAAGAGGTTTGGAGTGTTTGTTTGAAAATTAGAACGGTGAGATGTATTTTTTTAAGAAGACTAACAATATGTCTCAAAACTAGTTTCATGTGACCACCATTAGAAAATATTGAAGCACTAGAACATTGAACCTTTAAATAGATTTTAATCAATTTTGAGTATATTTCGTGGAAAATCAATCTGGGGAGAAGAAAGAAGAGTGAAATGTGAAGTTTTGGTATTGATCTTATTGTGAATAGCGATCGATAACAAGCAACAATTGATCGACATCGAAGGTCATCAGAGTTGGACGATTTTCTGCATGGATCAAATTAAAATGCAAACTAAAGTTTAGTGTATAAAATTAAAGTCTTTTAAAATTTAATGAAAAATCGATATACAAATTAAAATTTACAAAAAAAACAATAATTACTCCACGTCGTTAATAATTTATCGTCCTATTCCCAAATTGAACTCAAAATTAAATTTAAATATTAAAGTTAAAATAATTTAAATTCAATAGTAAAAAAATTAAAGTTGAGTGATATTCATTATAATTTATCCTAAAATAATAGTATGATGGTTAACTTATGAGAGAGAACAAAAGGAGGCGAGGTTCTTCGTTTCGTCCAAGTGACGTTAAGGAAAAAGATGGGGGGAATTTCCCCAAAAATCACCCTAACCTTTTTTTTATTTACTTTCAGTTATCGTTTAGATTTTATTTTTTGATCTAACACCCTTTCGTAAAAAAGCGCGTGTTAAAAATTAGGTGTTAATTTTATAAATATTTTTAAAATAATACCTAATATGTAATTAATTTTTTCAGGATAATATTTGTGTAAAAACGTTAATTTTATTTATTTATTTTTTGTGTGAAAAAAAATTTCTACATTAAAATCTTTAAATATTCTTTTGCAAATTATTTTATAACTCGAAAAATTTTGATTTTTGCATGAAATTACACAACACGTATAATCTAGTATAGGAAAACTTTGAGAGTAAATATTTTAAAATATAAATAATTTTATAAAAGTTTTATAACTAGTATTTCTTTTTCAAAATGATGATGATAATAAATATTTTATAATTTAAAAAATTATAAATTTTATATATTTTTGAAAAAAAATTGTCTTTATATTCTTTTTGTATTGAATTTTATTCACTTTTAATTCTTTTTTATTGTATTTTTATTGATTTTTTAAAAAATGATTAATAATTAATTTGATCTATCAATTGTAATTAAAAAATTATTTTATATTTTTATATTTTTAAACAACTAATATTAAAAGTCAATAAATATTATTAATAGTTAAAAAATAATATCACACAAAAATAAATCAATAAAGTTGACGTTTTTATTAAATTTTATTCACTTTTAATTCTTTTTTATTACATTTTTATTGATTTTTTTAAAAAGTGAATAATAATTCATTTGATCTATCAATTGTAATTTAAAGTATAAAAATGCAATAAAAAAAGAATTAAAAGTGAATAAAATTCAATACAAAAAGAATATAAAGTCAAAAAAAATTCAAAAATATATAAAATTTATAATTTTTAAAATTATAAAATATTTATTATCATCATCATTTTAAAAAAGAAATACTAGTTATAAAACTTTTATAAAATTATTCATATTTTAAAATACTTACCCTCAAAGTTTTTCTATATTAGATTATACGTATTGTTTAATTTCATGCAAAAATAAAAATTTATCGAGTTATAAAATAATTTGCAAAACAATATTTAAAGATTTTAATGTAGAAAGTTTTTTTTCACACAGAAAAAATAAATAAATAAAGTTGAAGTTTTTACACAAATATCACCCTAATAGAAATTAATTACATATTAGGCACTATTTTAAAAATATTTACAAAATTAGCACCTGAATTTTGTACATATTTCACAAGGCACGCTTCAGGGGCACGCCTTACCCTACGTGGCGCCAGATCAGCATAAGACGCACCCCTAAAGCGTGCTTTTCTGCAAAGGGTGTTAGATCGAGAAATAAAATCTGAACGATGCCTAACAGATAAAAAAAAGATTAGGGTGATTTTTCGAGAAATTCGCCAAAAGATGAAACCACCATCGTTGAATATGAAGTCGTAAAGTTACTTATCAAACAATAAACTTCATAAAAGCATGGCTCAATATAACATGTTTTGCGACGGTTGATGATATATTTTATACAAATCTAATTATATCGATAAATAAATCATAAAAGATATTAAACTATTGAAAGATTATTGATAAAATATTAATTAGAGTCAAACAATATAAAAATTTATCTACAAAGATAAATTATGTATTTAAATTCAATCTAAAGATCTAAAATAGGAAACATTGGTATGATGAAACAAATGAGGTTTTCGAGCGAATGATATAAAGTTAATATACAGATGTGTCACCACAATTTCATATGCGACAGTAATGTATGGGAATATAGGAATAATCTGTCACATCACGTTTGAAATCTTCTTAAAAATTTTAAATATTTTTATGTAAAAAAGCACAAAATACATTATTATTGTTATTAATATATAATATAATTTTATATTACCTCGTTATTAAAAATTAATGGTGTAAAATAAGAATAATTTTATCATTTATCCTTCAATATTTTGTCATTTTTATTTTGGATCATTAAAGTTAAAAAATTTAATTTAATCACTAAATTTTAAAATTACTTTTATTTTTTTTACTCTCTAATGAAAAATATTATTTTATTATTATTATGTCATTACATGTTTTACTAATGTTAAATTTCAAATAAGATTCAAAAAATTAAATCCAAAATATACATCTAAATATTATATTCAAACTTTAAATCTCAAAATCCTATCCTATCTTCCCCGATTTCTCCATGTCTAGCAACCCCACCTCTTGCCACTCCTTTATTGGCTTTTCACCTCCCACTTCTCCTCCTCCAGCTATCCCTTCACTAGCTCCTTTTGCTTCTCCACCAGCCACAGTTCAAAAAACAAAGTCTCCAACGCTATCATCGTTGGCCTTGAGCTCACAATCTTCATCAACTGAGGCCCCTACTCTTAGCATCATCGCTTCATAACAAGGCTCAACTGGAATCGATACGGTATATCGATCAGTAGCTGAGAATAACCTCTGCTCCCTTGACCGTGAGGCATTCGTCGACTGAAACCACCTTGCGCGGTGGATCGACGACTGACAGAAGCCATGCATTACTTCAAGATAAACCAACGACGTTGTCAGATTGTGATGTTGGTGGGTTTTAGATTGGGGGGAGTTAGGTTTGGGTTGGGAATTATGGTTTAAAATTAAAAATTTTAATTATTTTTGTTTATATTTTTTTATATCCATCCATTAATAAATTCATCATAATGATTAAAACGTAGTAATTCGGAAGTTTAATGATTAAATCATTAATTTTTAAAATTCAATAATCAGAATAGTAGTGAAAAAATAGCTGACTGATGGATATTATAATTTATCCTAAATAAAATATCTTAACAGAAACTAAAGTTGAATGGCATTTTGATAACAAAAAGACTTTGAAGTATGAATTTAAAATAATATGCCTAATTTGAGTACCAAATGTATATTTAATGGAATTAGAAAACCCATTCTGCTTCATCATTCGTCTAGAAGGATCTTTGAGAAACCATACAAAAAAATCTCAATCCTTTGCTTGATTTTCAAAGCAATATTTCTCTCCATCAGTAAAACTCAAAAACCCTAATTTTTCTATACATAAATACTAAAAGCTATTGGAGGTAGATAAATCATCGCGAAAGATGGGTTCATCTTCATCGGAGACGAAGCTCCTGCAAGAACTTATTTTATACGCCGCCAGCGCCGCCCTCAGTTGCTTAGTCCTCTTCGCGGGGCTCCGACACCTCGACCCGAACCGAGAAGCTTCTAAAAAAGCACAGGAGCACAAGAAGGAAATTGCCAATCGATTGGGTCGTCCTCTAATTCATACCAATCCATACGAGGTACTGTTATTTCTGAATTGAAACAAAAACAAGCCTTTTCGTTTTTCCTTATAAATATATATTCCTTTAAAAAGTCCAAGCTTATTTCGGTCAATTTCTAATTTTTCTGCAAGAGAGATTAATTTCCCTAGTGTTTTATTGATTGTTGGAATATTTGCTTTGAATTAATGTGTTGGAAATAGAAGCAATGGATCCCGAGTGTTAGCTTCTGTGGTTACTTATTTCATTTTAACAGGATGTAATAGCTTGTGATGTGATAAACCCTGATCACATTGATGTCGAATTCGAATCTATTGGAGGATTGGAAGCCATCAAGCAGGCTCTTTATGAACTAGTGATTCTTCCATTGCGGAGACCAGAGCTGTTTTCGCATGGAAAGCTTCTTGGTCCTCAGAAAGGGGTTTTATTATATGGACCCCCGGGTACCGGAAAGACCATGCTTGCTAAAGCCATTGCAAAGGAGTCTGGCGCTGTTTTTATTAATGTTAGGATATCAAATCTGATGAGCAAGTGGTTTGGCGATGCGCAAAAACTCGGTATGCATTTGTAGCAATTATCCTATCCCTTTTGGTTAGCTGTCATTTTTAGTTCTTTGAATATACCGGAATGTATATGGTTATACAGAATTGCAATTGTACTGCAATCTGTTTTCCTTGTTTTTCCCCTTTTGAGTTAAATTCTAGTTGAAAAATCAGAAGAGGTGTTATGTAGGTCTGTGTTTAAAAAAGCGCCGCTTAAGCGTGATTAAAGCGCTAAGCGACTCGAGCGAGGCCCCTGGCGCTTCAGCATAGCAAGCACTACGAATTCATTAAGCGGTAGTAATCGGTGCTTTTGCAGCGCTTTTAGCAAAGCGCTAATCGGCGCTTAATTGCGAGTTTAGAAGATACGATTTTGGGCTTTAGCAGATATATGATTTTTGGGCTTGTTTAGGGTTTAGCGGGCTATTAGATTATCAGGAAAATCTCATTAGCCGAACCATCGCGGAATGATAAAGGAAAATCTCCTGCTCATAATCCTATCTCTAGTAGACCATCTCGTAGATGCTTAGTTGATGAAGATGAGATGGAAGAAGATATTGGAGTATCTAGTGATGAAGGAGATGGTGTTGTCCGAGTTGATGAAGATGACGATTTAGAGGATTTTTAGTTATAAGGAATTGAGGGTTTAGAAAAATACTTTTGTTCATCTCACTTTAGACTACTTTTGGTGTAGACCATCTTTTGAGATTAATATGCTCGTATAGTCGTATGGTTAATGGTATATAAGTATTTAAGTATTTATAACTTATAAGTAAATTGAGAATTATATTTTGGTGTTTAAGTACTTATAAGTTTTGAATATATGCATTGACACTTTGATATTTAAGTATTTATACGTTAATTTGTAAATATTCTGTATTTTTTTGTGAATTTCGGTCTGTCTGGCGCTTCATGTGCATAAAGCGAGCGCTTAGCGCTTCGGCGTCTAGGACCCTAGGTGCTTTAGGGCGCTTTACGCTTTTTAAAACCAAGATGTAGGTGAAAAGAACTTTTTTAAGAGAAGGTTTACTCATTTGACCATCCTAAGGTCACGCTAAGATGGTTTTGTACCATCTCTTTTGGCTTGTGGCCCAAAAATGGTTTTGTGATCACAACTACGTTCTATGCGTTTTCTAATGGCTGTAATACCCCATGCAAGTTTGTTGTTTCATATGTCTCAGATTGAATTATTTATTTGCAGTGGCAGCTGTATTTAGTTTGGCTTATAAACTCCAGCCTGCTATTATATTTATTGACGAGGTCGACAGTTTCTTGGGACAGCGTCGTAATACAGATCATGAAGCAATGACAAACATGAAGACTGAGTTTATGGCTTTATGGGATGGATTTACCACTGATCGTGAGTATTTTTTTATCTAAAGGCTGTTACATAATGCTATCAGTTCTCCTACAACTATATTCTATTTGGTTTTTGATGAAGGGTTCCCTGAAGAATGTCTAGGTATTGTTATTAAACGTAAAATTTAATGATATTATAATGTTATGCAGAGAATGCACGAGTTATGGTTCTTGCTGCAACAAATCGTCCATCAGAACTAGATGAAGCGATACTCAGACGTCTCCCTCAGGCTTTTGAGATTGGAGTACCTGACCGCAGGGAGAGGGCTGAGATTTTGAAGGTAATTTTGAAGGGTGAGAGGGTTGAACCAAACATTGACTTCGACTACATAGCTAGTTTGTGTGAAGGTTACACAGGTTCGGATCTTCTTGAACTCTGCAAGAAAGCAGCCTACTTTCCTATCAGGGACTTACTAGATGAGGAGAAGAAAGGAAAACCATCTGGAGTAAGCATATTTTGTGTATATATTTACGAATTATCTCACACATTTTAAAATTCTGTTCTGCGATGAGAGACTGAATCTAACTTTTTCTTGGCCACAAGTACATGATTATAGTTGGAATGAGAGATTCAAGGAAGATCATTTTATTGTTTTTAAACATAAAGTAATTATAAAACTTATTTTTGCATGTGTAAATTGTAATTGATTGAATTGGGTCTTTTTCCTCTAGCAATTTTCTAAACTACTTATGGTTGTTTATTTATCATGTCAAGGCTTTTTATTCATCTTCCATCGTCTTTTTTCAGACTCCAAGGCCATTATCACAGACTGATTTGGAGAAAGTTCTTGCCACATCAAAGAAGACTGGGGTTGCTGCAAATGAATATAGCAGGTTAAGTTCACAGTTATCTGGATGGTCAAGGCAAAGGGAATCAGATGATTATCAGGTTCAAGCTGCAATCAATGAACTCTCCAAGCTTGTAGTTTCTCAAATTGTTAACCTTCGATCAGATTCCCAGGATACCTGAAATTTGCAGTTATGTGCTCAGATGCCGCCACGCGATCAGGTTCAAGCTTGTGATGGCAGTTTTGAAACGGTTTTAGTTTAAACTTTCCAATTGGCTTTTGGCTCCAATTCTTTTCCCCCGTAATATTAGATGCAGCAAATTCAAGGGTGCTTGGGGAAGTTAGGAAGCGAAATCTTTTAGTTATGTGTTATTTATAAATTACCCTGTTGATTCATCTTAATTGGGATGTTATGTGGTGGATCACTTTTTGAGACTGGCCTTGTTTTTGGGATCTTTCCGATCCTTTGTAATAATAAGGGTGGCTTTTTCTTTTCAAATGCAAAGATTTCATTGATTTGTAAAAGCATTCCAAAAGAAATGGACAATAACTCTGTACATAGATAAAAGTCTGAACGTTTTTCAGACACCTATGCTCTAAAGCTATTCGGGTTTGACTTGTAAAAAGTTAATTAGACTTGATTAATGTCGAGTTGTGCTCTTGGTTCCACTCTTCCTCGTGAGCGCAAGTGTAAAGCCCCAAAGCTGAGGTTTAAAAACTACCTGAATACAGTGTTCTTTGTATGGTGTGTAGACTTTGATTCCAGGTATGACTTGGAACTGGTTTAATGATGTAGATGATTAATGTGCTGTTATGAAGAATATAGTTTAAATGTCCAAACTTAGGATGATAAGGTACAAAGTTCTTGGTACCATTAAAATGTCGAAAGAGAATTCACATTCAAAACCTAAAGGGAAAAGGGAGAGAAATCAGCCTTAGGGACAAAACTTGAGCTTCAATGGAAGCACCATCTAATCATTTGATCCATCAGTCTTCGGATTCCGATGGCAGTTCTTCTTTGAACCATGTGTAAAGACCCCCTTCTAAGTGAAAAACATTTTTGTACCCATTGAGCACCAACAAGTAGGCTGCTATGAGTGACCTGCAAGTAGCATTTGCATCTAGCTATAAGACTTGAACTAAATAGATTAGGATTAGAAGATTAGTCGATTCTGCAAATATTCTTGTATTTTTTTATTTTCAACATCAGTGAAAATTCTCCTTTTCTGCCCGTGATTTTCCCGAAAGAGTTTTCCACCTAAAATCTTGATATCTCTTTTATTATGATATCACTATGCATGTCATTATTTTGTAAAAAGTTTCTAGTAAAGTGGTTAAATTAAACCTATACAAGTGTAACACTATTGTGTGGTAGTTTTAAACATGTAAGATTGTAGTTTGTTTGATGCTATGATAATTACTGCCTTTTCACTTTATATTTTCAAAATGCTGTAAATACTTTACCTTGACTGTTGACCTTCAGGGAGATTTTGGGATGGCTTCATCGTACCCCCAGTGGTGCATGCCACTATTATCTTTGCATCCTTGTCAAATTTTGATTCTACGCCTGCTTAAATACCAAATACTTGGTTCCTTTATATCTGCTAAGTAGTACATGGTGGGTAGACAATAGAAGAAACATAGGGAACGCGGTTCTACCTTGGATGAACTCGGGATTCTCTTCTGTGCCGGAAAAGATGCCGAAAAATGCAAATGCCGCACGCCTGGCAATGTCCCATGCCGTCCACTCCTTTATGAGCCTATATATCTGAATATTAACGGCACCTGTGGGATGAGCCTGCATCAAAAGGCATCAAATTTAGAGTCAGAACTTTGCTGTTCTGTTCCTGTCATTGTGTAAGTTTGAAAATGAACCGAAACCCCTTTCGCCAACGATTTATCTCGCGGTTGAAACTGACCTCTTTAAATTCCGCTTCAGGTCGTACATCAAGAATCACAAAGTTATTCTCTTTTTGAAGGCGAAAAGCTTCCTTTGCATCCACACTTCTTACCTGCAAGGAACAAATCTCCATTGTTGATTAGCTTCTACTGGTCCAAACTAAGAAAGGGTAGTCTTCTTATGCATCAAAACTTGCAGTTAAGCATTAGAAATAGTAGGAGATGAATACCCTTTTCTCCAAGAGAAGTTCCCTCTTAACCTTCCATTCTTCTTCAGCTAATCCCTCCAAAACAAGAGCAGAAAATTGAAGTCAGCTAAGCAGGAGGTTCTGTTTACCAATCAATCATCTTATAAACAAGAACAGTAGTACCTGGTGACTTTGCAGGCTTTGTTGCAGCACATCGGATAATAAGGCCACGCCGAGTCTGCGAAGCTAGTCTTTGCTTAGATGCATGACCTGATCTTAGAGTCACAAGGCAAGAACAATCTGGAGTAATTTTGGAAGAGATAGTCAATGGGGAGGACCTAAAATTGGGGTATACTGAAGAGGATGAAGTTGAGTTTGGGGTGATTGAAGCAAGTGCAGCCATTTTCTTCTTGACAAAAGATCAGTTGTATGTAGTATAACTTTTAACACATATAAGCTGTTAAAAGAGTATGGTGATTGAGGGAGTGTTATTTGAACTGAATGTCATTTTGGTGTTGTTTCAAAGAGATTGTTGGATGCTTGTTTTAGAAGTGGGACATCCATTAGGATTTTTTTCCTTTTTATCTCTTGAAAAATCTGGGTTTGTGGTTCATGTGATAAGGATTTTGTCATAGCTGGATTTCTGTCACCCACTCACAGTCCAAGCTGGCTTGGTTTATCTTCAGTAATATCTCCAAAACCTCGTACCCTTCGTGGTTGTATTTTGGAGGTCGACCTGGACCTTGTCAAATTTAGGTTCATTACTTGTTTGTACGAGAGAGAAATCGATTTTAAATTTTAAATTGAATCTAATTAATATATTTATTTGAGTTTTTGTTTAAATTCGATCGTGTAATTATTTTTTTTTCAAAATCATATTTAATGTTACGTTTTGATTTCATTTTGGTCATTCGTCATTACAAGATAATCTCACATCATCATTATCGTTATTTTTTTAACGACAGATAATCAAAATAAAAAAATAAAATGTTAAATATGATTTTGAAAAAAAATAATTGTTTAATCAAAACAAAATCGCATAAATAGTTAAATAATTAAATACACAATTTATTTTTTTCTTGTAATATTGTATCAAGCTTTGACTCTTTTGCTTATAAAACTTTGATTATGATGAAATGAAATCCTTTGCACCTAATGTGAATTTGCGATCATTTTCTGTATCAAAGTTGTATGGAAGATTAGTTCTTTAATTGTGATGATTCATAATGGTAAACAAAATGAACCCAAAGTAAAAAAAAAAATTAAAATATAATTTGTTAATATAAGATTTAATAATAGAAATTAGTTATAATTAAAAACCTTATCAAGAGGGTAATTCTTTGGATTAGACGGAATAATATTTTCGATTACAATTAAAATGTTACATTATTTATAATAATTTTGATTGTAATCGAAAATGTTACTTTTATTATAACATTTTTTATTGTAAATTCTAGACCACTCGTAATGTAATTTTTCAGTCACAATCGAATATGTTATAAATGTGTATAAATTTATAAATTAAACATAATAATATTATAGATTAAAATCATCTTAAATTAGATTACCGACTTATCATAACTATCCAATAGGAAAATGAAAGGGATTGAAGGTTGAATGTGATGGTGACATTGCAAAAGCCTCAGCCTGTCCATCACAGATTTTAATGTAGCTTTACTACATTCACCATACGCAATGCCTCCCTATGCCATAGCTATTTACAAATTGTGTGGGTTTGGTTTGGAGAATGTGAGATTCTTTTGGGAATTTAATATACATTCTCTCGTTTGGTTGGTCGGAAATGTCATTTCCGGTAATTTTACATTATCAATAGTAGATTTTTTGGGCATATTACCTCCATTTCTTTAGGTATTATTGGATTACCGGCGTTTTTGACTAAAATGCCCTTAAAAGATTTCTTTAAAAAATATCATTATTCTGTCATTGAATAATAAAATTCTACGAAGGTTAAATTACAAATTTATTCTTAAACTATTTTAGATTTATAAAAAAATATATATATAATTAAAATTTTATATAAAGTTCAGGGGATAAAATAAAATTTTACCCTTTCATTAAACCTTTTTATATTTTCAATTTTGTAAAAAAAATTATATAAATTTTATGAATTTAATTTTTTTTAAAGAAAATATATAAATAATTTCTAACTTGTTAAAAAAATAAATATATAATAAGGACAATTTGGTTAAATATACATTCAAATAATCTTTTATTCCTTTAACCAAACACGATAATCTTACATTCCTGTTAAACCAACCAAACACAAAATACAACATTACAGTAATCATATTCCCACTGGTAATCTTACTTTCCGTGAACCAAACGCAACCTTAGTGGGAAAAAATAATGAAATTATTATTATTATTATTTTGCTATAAGCAATTTGATTGAATTATTAGATATTTTTTATATTAAAATACATCTTACGAACATAAATGTTTAAACCTAATATTTTAAAAAAATTAACATTTTTTTATAGTTGAGTTTACTTTAAGTTTTAAAAGACATTTTCTTATAAATTTTCGATATCTTAGTATTCTAAGTATTAGTGGCGGACGTACATGGAGGTCAGGGTGGGTACGTCTCTACTCTGAAATTTAGATTTTCTTATTTTAGTTGTTAATTTTACTGAAGGTGTTCATCTTAAAATTTTATTTGTGCCTACGCTCAGGGCCGTGGCAGGGTTTTCGGGGGCCCTGTACAAATTCGTATAAAGAGACCCCTATTTTCTAGATATATTCGATTTTAGGGTAATAATAGTGGCGTTTTCTTGACAAACGCCGCAATAAATCCATCTATAATGGCGTTTTATCAATAAAGCCACAATAATAGTGGTGTTTTTTTTTGAAAAAACGTCGCAATAGGTCTATCTATAGTGGCGTTTATTGATAAAATGTCACTATATATTTTTTTTGAGCCCCATTTTTTGGGAGGCCCTGCGCGGTCGCGCAATTTGTGCCCCCCAGCCACGGCCCTACCTACGCTATACGAATTTTTTGTTGTTTCTAGTATATATGTACTTTCATCATACGAAATGTTTTTGTTATTAATATATATATGTCCACATAAAATTTTATTTGTGTTTACACCATATAAATTTTTTTTGTTATTAATATATATGTGGGTACCCTAAAAAATATTTCTAGATTTGTCTCTACTAAGTATAAGCATTTATTTATAACATAAGCATATATTTCTCATAGATTTAAAATTTTAATATAGCATAATATAAATTCAAAGAATGAGATAACTGGAATACAAAAAATTGAAGTACCGAAGCTTTGATACCCAAAGGAAAAAATAATAATAATAATAATAATAAATAGAATAAAATACAATTACTTGATACCCAAGTTTGGCAAGAAAAAGACCTCCATGATGAGGGGATGGTAAACCTCAATTCACGGCTTTGAAACACATTTGTTCATTAAGTGGTGAACACCTTGGGAGATTAATAATATTAAAAAAAACTACCAATTTGTCTTTGGAGTGCTAGGCCTACACATATATTAATATATTATATAGTTTTATGTATGAACATAAATCATGGAATACCATAGGGTTCTCCTCAAAGATTTTGCAAGTTTGATGGAAATTATTATTCTGCGCCACTCCCAAGAGGAATGTTTGTGGGTCCTATCCATTACCACATAATATATATGGGATTTTGCTTTTAAATAAAGGAAATTACCATGGGAAATGTGCAAGTAACCATGTTTCATGTAAATGGGAAAGTACATTGCTACATAAGAAACAAAAGCATGTATAGCCTAATATGTTATGAATTATTCTAATATCAATATAAATTATTCTCATGTTCATTTAAAAGAAAAAAAAAGAAAATGATATAGAATAAATAGAAGGGTAAATGAAGAGAACGTTCGATGAATTGTTCGTATAATATTTATTTATTAAGTTCAATAAATAAGAACAATTATGTTCATTTAATAAACGAACGAACACGAAAAAAGACGTGTTCGATTTGTTTATTACACGAACAAGCTCGTTTATAATCTTGTTTATCGAGTCATTTATAAGCTCGTTTATTTGATTCTTTTTTTATTTCTTAAATTTTAAATATCCTTGAAGGTAGAGATTAAATCGAATACAAAGTGAACTTTGGAATTAAAACCATTAAGTCTAATGAGTTTAAAGACTAGTGGCTAATTTTTATCATTTTTCTTTAGCTAACAAAAATGAAAGGATAAAAAGATATAGTTGGTTGTCGAGGTGGCTCAAGCTATATAAACGAACATATTGATTAACGCTAAACAAATATGTTAATGAATATATAAATCAACATGTTCGCTAAAGTTAAATAAATAAATTCACAAATGATAATCGAACATAACATAAACACCTTCAAAAATAAATAAAGAACACGAACATGATATTAAAAATTTAAATAAACATCAATTGAACAAAAATACCTTTAAAAATTAAACAAACAAATATAATCACAATCTTATTCATCGTTCAAAATCCTATTCATTTACGGCCGTAGTGGTAAGCCTACATTAGAAAGTGGAAAAGCATGTGCAGGGACGGGTCAGATCTAACCTAAGTAGTTCATATTATTTTAGGGTATTCCTTCTCAATATGGTACACACTTACTAATGAAGGCTTTGCTTTTAAGAGTGGGAGTGGAGTTGGAAGAATCTCTCAAAACCCAGATGTTGCCGATAAGACCCCGACATTTTGTGACCCATCGAAAAGCGAAAAGAATATAGAAAAACAAGAAATTAAAGGATTGACAACTCACTTCCTCCTCAACCAAAAATATTACCAAAGAAAATCCATGTTTAAAACTAAGTACACCAATCAGACAAGCACAGTTTCTTAGTTCAACTGCTAATTTACATATATTGTTTTTAGGCAAGCGTGGTTCAGGATAGATAAGCGTACATCCTGAATCCCGAATTTCTTTAATTAGTTATTCATTTTACTTAGGGTATCTACTCCAACACTCCCGGACATGTGAACAAGATGAAAGTGAGTGTAACTGTGGTCAATGCAACCCCAAGAAGCAGTAAGTAGCCAAGAACTCCAGTTCCTTTTGAAGCAAACCTAAAAAGAAGCTTCAAACATCCACACTGATCAAAGAGTAGAGAAATGTACTACAGCATTACAGTTAAAAAAAAAGGGGAATCGAAATGTGGTAAAAAGGAAAAGTAGAAAGAAAGAGTGAAGCCTCATTCCCCCCCCTAAAGTTCCGACTGTTAATAATCAAACATCAACTAGTACCAACCATGCGTGTAAAGTAAAAGGCATAAGCTCCATCTTCGTCCTTTTTAACCATGTTGTTATTTTTTACTGTTCATTTTCACCAAGGCCCTCCACCCAACATTCCACTCCAATTGCCAGAAGATTCTCCTTGCCCTCTATTCTGCTCTAATTCGTTAGTGGGAAATAAAATCCTTGCACCACTCTCTTCAACCCCTTGAAGATTTCCATAGCCAGTTTCGAATCCATCAAGAGAAAAACTGAGAGTTGGTTTGAATTCTTGCATTGGGAACCCACTTGAGTACACTGTATTTGAATCAGGAATTGACATGGACATGAACGAACTCAAACTCCTTGAGTTAATACCAGTCTTAAGCAGCTCCATAGCATTGAGATGTGTTGGGGTTGAAGAAGAGGTGGAGTTTTGAAGGTGAGTTTTGTCACAAGTGCTGCTGTAGGGCACCTCAATGAACTTGGGTAAGCTATTATAGTCTTCAGTGGGTGGTGGGTAAGCTAGGTTAAGGTCTTGACCTCCATGGATCTTATGGTTTTGAGGAGCTGCTGCTGATGATGATAGTGATGGTGAGGATAAAGCTCTCTTGTTCTTCCTTGAACCACCTCCGACAGGAACATTCCTGAGGGAACCACCTTCTGTCCAATACCGTCGACAAGTCTTGCAGAAGTATCTTGGCTGAGAAAGACTGTAGTTATTATAGTAACAGAACTTGGTATTTGTTGAATTGCACCTGGGACAGTTCAAAGTTTGATCATTTTGAGTCCTACTCCTCTCCACCATGCCTCTTGAAGCTTCCAAGGGCTTAACTACCCCAATTCCCTGAAATTTTTAAAAAGATATATAAATATAACGAAAGATGAGATAAGGAACAAACAAGACACAAAAACAAAGGATGCTGCTTCGCAGGTGAAAAGGGAGAGAGAAAAGGTGCAGTACTTTCTCAAAGAGAAAAAGAATGAAAGATCTTAAACGACAACAACATAAATTCAACTTTTAGTGGTGGCGTGAACAACATCATCTAATGTCAAAAAAGTGAAACTTTAAAGCAAGTAAATAAACCCAAAACCTAAAGCTAATTAGATTTGAAAAACTCAACCCAGAGAGAGAAAAAAATCATGATTTCAAGTGAAAAAAAACATTAATAAAAGAAACAAACCCTTCTTTTACCTGCGGCCACTGAGCGGTATCCATGGATAACAGATTCAGAAAAAGGGGGAAAAGGAAAAGCTATGGAGTCTTCAAAGAGATGAAAATCACCTACTCTACTAGGGAAGAGCTGGTCTTAAAGCCAAAAAGAATGAAACACTTTAAAGGGAGAATTTGTGGTGTGGTGTCCATATGTTGGCCTACTTCTAATATGAAATGAAAGAGAGAGAAGTGGGTATATGCAAAATTCGACGAGTTAATTAATAGAACGGATATTAATAATTGATTAAAAGAAAAGAGTGCGTGTATAAAAAAAAGAGTGCAACAATTTAATTTAAAATTACATTAGATGGTTTAAAATTTATAATAAAAAATGTTATGTAATTTAAAAAGTTATATTTTTCATAAAAAGTTTAATGTAAAAATAAGGGTTCAAATTATATTTAAAGTTAATTTTAGGTGTCTAATTTTTTTTGTTAAAATTAGTTGTCTATCATTTTCAACGTTACACTTTTAGGTGTTTGGACTGTTAATACTATTAAATTCGATTGTTAAGTGATACATGTTATGTATATAAAATTACAAAAAAAAATTAAATAAAAATTTAAAATTTTATAATCATGACATGTGTCATTTAACAGTCGAATTTAACGGCAAATACTTAAAAGTGTAACATCTGAAATGTTAGACACATATTTTTACCAAAAATTTCTTTACACACCTAAAATTAATTTTAAATATAATTTACCCATTTATTTTTGCATTTAATTTTAATAAAAAAAATTATTATAATTGATTTCTACTATTTTTTACTCTTATATCAATAAGTTGCATTTTAGAATTTTCGAGGGAGGGAGCACATGAAACAGGGACACACATTTGTCAGCTGCTGTTATTTCACTAGCAATAAAAAAGAAACAAAATTGTCTTATAATATAAAAATGGGGTTTTGATTTTTCGAATAAAAAAAGAATCTTAAATTATTGCAAGAGTGGATTACTTGTCAACCTGGTTCTTTGTTGGGATGAGTTTAGTGCGCTTACACTTTAGTTGGTTCTTTTCTGACCGGAGAGAATGGAACTTTAAAGTGTTATATTCTTCCATGCGTTGAAAAATATGGATTGAATCTGTCGGTTAGATTTGTTTAATTTTTATTCTAATTTTTTTAGTTGAGCCCGGAATTAGGCTTCGACTTGGAAGAATTGGGTTAGAGTCACCACCGATCACTTTAACAAACATTTAGGCGGATCGAACATCATTTTATCTGATATGCATTTTACCAGAAATGTGTCGAATTCGGGAGTCAGTTACGGTCAAGGAAAGATTAACACCTTTGAACCGTCCTTACAGTACCAATTAATTTATCGATTGTCTTTAATTGAAAAAATATCAAAACTTCCCTTATATCTGGGCTTTGGGCGAAAATTCTTGTCTACAATTTTGTTAGGCTATATTTTAATTATAATTAATGTATTCAAAGGAATATAATTTTTTATTGTTTTATAATTATTTTTTCTTAATCATTTTACAACATGTATGTTGTAGACGTAGATGTTTAGATTTAACATTTTTAAGAAGAATAACATTTCTTTTTACTATCGACGCTATTTGATGAGTTCCAAAAGAATATTTAAATATAATTAAAACTAATTTAACTCTCGAACAAGACCAAAAAATCAAATTTAGTTTATCTATCATGTCATTTACCATGTCGTCAGCCACTGTGAAGTATTACATCAATTATCGTGAGTCGTTACATCAATATTATGTAATATCACACTAATACTGTAACGGTTAATCACGAAAAATATCAGTCAAAATATCACATTAAATATGTTCTCTGAGTTGGAGGGTCACATAAAAATAATTTGAGTCATGTTAATTTTTTGAAAAACTACAAGAGTTATTTTCAATTTTTATTTTTTTAATTATTATTCCTAAATCTTGACAGAACCCACGCTAAATTTAGTTCTAATTCTTCATTTATATTGCAGTTGAAAAGAACTTTTGAAAAAATGCCTAAAAACTCTATAGTCTTGTAATATTTTCTATCCATCTTGAAAGTTTGGTCGAATAGACGATGCCACAATATGATAATAGACTAAACAAGATCATAATTAGACGAAAACGAACATCATAAATAAAAAGACCGTGTTATTATAAAATATTTTGTAGAATATACAAAACTACTTAAACCTGAAAATATTAAAAAGAATAATATTTCTTTTTAATATTGAAGTTATTTATAAGTTTATTATACAACTATAATTCGTTAGTAAATTCCTTAAAATCTAGTAGAAACAGTAGCAGACTAAAAACGGAAGTCGAACCACCTCTATTTGAGATGAAAGGCAAAAGCCAAGCGGAATGGCTGCAGCGGATGCCCGAACCCCTAACTCGGCACTGGTGCTTCCAAGTTTTCTTGACACGGATAGGGCACGAGGCGTTTCACAACAGTTCCAATAAAATGAGTTCAGGCGCAGACAAAGCTTGTCCTAATAAAAATATTTTTAATGATTTATATTATATATTAATAATATAAATTTTTCATACGAATTGATCACAAACAAAATTTTAAAAATGGACATTATTAAAAATAATAGTTAACAGAAAAAAAATAGATTTTATGATAATATTTACTCATCTTGACTTATACTTGCATCCGTCACGCATGCGTTGCGAAGAATATTATTTTATGGGACGCGGGGCAGAGATGGGTTCCACTGGAATCACAAGTGCCTGTTCTGAAATGGAAATTGAAAGAAAAGAAAGAGAGAATCTGTCAGCCATAGCCGTTGGATGAAATGGCGAGGGTGAAATGAAATTAACATCACCCTTCTGTTCAACGGGCGTCATCTCATGGGGGTGTTCCGCTGCAACTACGCACGTCACGCGGCAGAGAATCTTGGACAAACCCATAGACCTCAAGTAAATGAAGGACATGACAAGAAATTACTACATAAAATAACTCTTTTAAGACACAAGACACAGACTACTATAGATATGAAGATAAAAACAATTATATTGACAACTAACCCGGCGAGGGTTCTGGTCAAGAATAGATTGCTCTTTCAATTTGAGTTCGCATGAATACCGGTAACTCTCATGAATGTGCATCATGGAGATCGCAATATACTTCACTAAGGATAAGATTATAAATATTAGTTGTTAGCTTTCTTTAGGTACAAATTATTGGTACAATTATTATAAAACGAGATATTGACATTAACTGAAATAATTTATGAAAATAAAATATGACCACATTCCATTGGTAAATGATGAACAACTTAAATTATTATTTCGTGTCATAATTGTTTTCACCATATGGTTTACAATGAAGAATTAGGTACACTTTTCCGTAACCTTTAACAAATTTCTATATAAGCCGTCATAATTAATTAATACAATTTTGATTATAATTTTGGAAATTACTTATATACTTTTGAATCTTTCTAATATTTTTGTAATGTTCTTTTATTATTTCGTAATGTTAAAATTCATGTTGAGAAACACATAGAGAATGTTAGTTCCTAGTTCGCCTGGTTTGATTAATGGGGTAAAATTAAAAATTAAGTGAATCAGTATGAACTGTTAAAAAATGAGAAAATGAAAACTTTTACATATAATTATAATTAAAAAATCTAAAATCGATGGATTCCGATATAATTTAGTTTTATATGGTCCAATATTTTTAGAGAATTGAATTTAGGAAAATATTTTAGGGGGATTGGGGTAGGGGGAAAATTAGGTTTAGGGTACACCAACACCAACCCGACCTTAAATAATTACCTTAAAATTTAAAAATTATGTTAATATAATATTTGTTCTCTTAAATTACTTGTTTTCTCCTCAAACATATATGATTTAATCTTAAATTTATCAATTTATCTTAATTTTTATCAAAAGTTTATAGCTATATTTGACTTGATTTTATCAAATATGCATTTTTATTATCATTGGGTTTAAATACTTGTGCTCTCTTTTCTATCTCAAGCCACAATTATTAAAGCCCTATACTTGTCGCTTGAAATGAAAAAGAGAGCACAAATTTAAATTCAATGATGAGACAAATGCATATTTGGGAAGATTAAGCCAAATATAGCTGTAAAATTTTAACAAAAATTAATGTAAATTGATAGAATTTAAGTTAAAACAAATATATCTCGGAGAAGAGCAAGCAATCTATGAGAATACAAATTGAATTGATAGAATTTTTAAATTTAAATGGATAGAATTATTGAAAAATTTTAAAATAGGACCAAATTGATAGAATGTATAAATTTTAGAGACTCAAATTATTATTATATTAGACTACATCATTATTTTATCTAATATGGTGAGCGACATGTTTATAACAAATTTTAATTTTGTGGTTATAATAGTTTAGAAAAAAATTATTTGTGACCAAATACATAATTGAGTGAACTTGAATGTATTTTATCTCAAATTAAATTGGTAAGTATGCATGCTTGTTTTTACTACTACTACTATTATTATTATTATTATTATTATTGAAAGATGGCCTCCGTTCAAAAACCCTTCGTGACCAACTTGAAGGTAGAGAAACTATAAAGGGAAAAGAGTGCCCGAAACTCTTTCTTTATATGGAATCTATCAAGAAATTTCTACTCTTTTCCCAAGCTATCTTTAATATTTGAGGAAAAACAGTGTTATTGCATTTCTATAAAGGGAAAAGAGGGTACCATGGAAAGAAATAGCAACAACATCATGTGTTATTGTATTTCTATTTGGGTCAATCGATTTGTGAGGCTCTCCTTGACTTGTCCTTGATTTTCAATGTCTTGGAAGTGTTGCATATTGATCTTTAAGGATGTGTATATATGCAAGTAGTATGTATGTCATACGTCGAAAAGACATCTTTCGACGTCAAATATATAAACAAATTTTGTTTCATCGTCATGTTCACAACATCCTCAAAGATTCGTCTATAGCACTTCTGAGATATGAAAAATTAAGGTCAAGCCAAGGAGAGTTTCACAAGTCGACTGACACAAAATGAAGTGCAACAACACATGATGTTGTTATCATTTCTTACCGTGGCAGCCTTCTTCGAGTTCAAAGAAGATGGAATGTTTATTCCTAGATGTTAAAGATAGCTTGGAGCAAGCGTGGAATTCTCGGTAGATTCCCTACAAACAAAGAGTGTTGAAAGTACAAGTTAATTGTCAAAATTGGGGGGCATCGAAAGTGCACAATTAATGGCACCGAAAAGTAGCTAGCAATTGTTGATTTTTTGGCAATGGTAAAATTACACATTTAGTCATTGTACTTTAGGGTATTTACAAGATTAGTCCTTAAACTTCAACTATAAATACCCTAACCCATTAAGCTTCAAAAAATCATCCCAAAGCATTATAGCTTTCTCCCAATACTAGAGAATTTAGAGAGTTTATTGAGAGTTGTTTTCTCCTTTTTATCAAGAGATAATTATCATTGTTTTCTCCCTTGGTAGATCGAGAGAAGTTGTAATTCTTATTTTCTCATAGTGAAATTCTTCTACCGTTGCCCGTGGTTTTTACCCTATGTTATTTAGGGGTTTTTCATGTAAAATTTGTGTCTTCTTTATCTTTATTTTTATTTTCTCAAATTATCAGTTGCCACCAAAAAAGGTGGATCCTCCAACATAAGAAAGTAAGAAGGTATTACCCATTCTTTGAAGGTTCCAAAGAACTATTCACGATAGTGAAATAGTGGGAGCTATCCGTAATAGAAGCTATGGCAACGAAATTTGATATTGAAAAGTTCAATGGGAGAAATTTCTCATTGTGGAAATTGAAGATGAAGGTCATCCTGAGGAAAGATGGTTGTCTAGCAACTATCAGTGAAAGGCCGGTAGATTTCACATATGACAACAAATGGATAGAAATGGACGAGAATGTTATGGAAAACTTTCATATAGCATTAGTAGATGAAGTATTGTCAAGCATCGAGGAGAAGAATACAACTAAGGAGATATGGGATCATCTCACCAAACTATACGAGGCTACATCGTTGCACAATAAAATTTTCCTTTAGAGGAAATTGTACACTCTCCGTATGCCAGAATCTACTTCAGTGACGGAGCACTGAAACACTCTGAACACTTTATTTTCTCAGCTTACATCTTTAAGTTATAAAATATAAGAACAAGAACGTGTTTAACTTCTACTTCAAAGTATACCGGATTTGTATTATCAACTCATCATCAAATTGACAAACATTAATGTCACCAATCTAGTATTCGATGACGTTGCAACTGTTGTTATATAAGAAGAAAATTGGTGCAAGAACAAGGAAGACAGACTAGTAAATCTGCAATAAGCAGAAGCGTTGACAACAATGAGAGGGAGATCAACAGAACGTGGCTAAAGCAGCAGGCACAAACATGGTAAATCAAAGTCGAGAAGCAAGAAGAATTTAAAGTGTTACAACTGTGGAAAGAAGGGTCACTTGAAGAAGGATTGTTGGAGTCTAAAAAAAACTCCAATCCACAAGGCAATACAGTAAACACTTCAAATGATGTAGATGCTCTATGTTATGAAGCGTCAACCACTATGGAATGAAGAAAAAGATTTGCAGATATATGGCTCATTGATTCGGGAACAACATATCACATGACCTCAAGAAGAGAATGGTTCCATTATTATGAACATGTCTCAGGAGGATCTGTGTATAGTTGCAATGATCATGCCTTAGAGATCGTTGGCGTTAGAACCATCAAATTGAAGATGTATGATGAAACTATTAAAGTTGTTCGAGATGTGCGATACGTGAAAGGTCTGAAGAAAAATTTATTATCCTACGGATTGTTGGATAATAAAGCAAGCAAGATTGAAACACGGAAAGGAATCATGAAGGTGTTCTGAGGAGCGCTTGTGGTGCTGAAAGGAGAAAATATAACATCAAACTTCTACATGCTGAAGGGAGAGACTTTACTAGAAGTAAAAGCCTCTGTTGCCTCAAGTAGTTCAGGTTTTGCAATGTTATGACATCAGAAACTTGGACACATGTCAGAACAATGATGAAAGTTCTTGTGGAGCAAAAACTACTTCCAGGCTTAACAAAGATATCACTTACTTTGTGTGAGTATTGCATAACAAGTAAGAAACATCGGTTGAAATTCAACACATCAAATTCTAGAGGCAAAAATGTTCTAGAATTGGTTCACTTTGACGTATGGCAAGCACCAGTTACATCTCTAGGCGGAGCAAAATACTTTGTCTCATTTATTGATGACTACTCCAGAAGATGTAAGGTGTACCCTATTAAGAAAAAGTCAGACGTGTTTTCAACTTTCAAAAACTTTAAAGCGCGGATGGAACTTGATTCTGGAAATAAGATCAAGTGTTTCAGAACAAATAAAGGAGGAGAATACACAAGTGAAGAATTTGATGACTTGTAAGAAATAAGGCATCAAAAGATAATTCACAGTGGCGAACACTCCACAATAAAATGGAGTGGAAGAGCGAATGAACATAACATTGTTAGAAAGAACAAGAGCAATGTTGAGGGCTGCATGCCTAGAAAAATCATTTTGGGCAGAAGCAGTCAATACCGCCTGTTATTTGGTGAATTGAGCTCTATCAACAACAATAGAGCTGAAAACACCAATGGAGATATGGACTGGTAAACCTGCTGATTATTCAAACCTCTATGTATTTGGAAGTATTGTGTACGTGATGTACAACTCCCAAGAAATTTCAAAGTTGGAATCAAAATCCAGGAAATGCAAATTCTTGGGATATGCTAATGGAGTAAAGGAGTATCGCATATGGGATCCCACTGCTCGTAAAGTGATAATCAACAGTGATGTTATCTTTGTAGAAGATAAACTACAAAGAAAAGAAGACGATAATAGCGTTGAAAGGTCAGAGACTACACAGATACATATGAAAAAAAAGTTTGAACAAAGAGATTTATCTAAAGCAGAACCAGCACATGATGATCAAGAACCAGAGAGTTTTGAAGCTCCAACAACTCGTCAATCAGATCATGTGAAAAGACGTCCCAATTGACACTCAGATTATGTTATAAAATGAAATATTGCATACTGCCTTTTAACAGAGGACGGTGAGCCATCAACATTCCAAGAGGTAATAAACAGCTCAGATGCTTCACTGTGGATGATGGCGATGCAAGAAGAAATTGATGCCCTTCATAAAAATAATACATGGGACCTTGTGCCACTACCACAATGAAGGAAGCCAATTGGTAACAAATGAGTCTTCAAAATCAAGCAAAATGGTGACGATCAAGTTTAGAGGTATCGTGCAAGACTGGTGGTCAAATGATATGCTCAAAAAATAAGGTATTGATTTCAATGAAATATTTTCTCCTGTGGTTCGACTAACAACAGTTCGAGTAGTCTTGGCAATGTGTGCTACATTTAACTTACATCTAGAGCAGTTAGATGTTAAAACAGCTTTTCTTCATGAAAATCTTGAAGAAGAGATTTATATGCTCTAGCCTGAAGGTTTTGAAGAAAAAGAAAAGAAGAACTTGGTTTGCAGGTTGAACAAATCTCTATACGGTCTAAAGCAGGCGCTGAGGTGTTGGTATAAAATATTTGATTCCTTCATTATTTGGCTTGGATACAACAGACTTAATGCAGACCCTTGTGCTTATTTCAAGAGGTTTGGTGATAACGATTTTGTTATATTGTTGTTGTATGTGGATGACATGTTGGTTCCAGGACCCAACAAAGATCATATTGAAGAATTGAAGGTACAACTGGCTAAGGAATTTGAAATGAAGGACTTGGGATCAGCAAACAAGATTCTAGGGATACAAATTCACTAAGACATAAGTAATAGGAAGATTTGGCTTTCATAAAAGAATTACTTGAAAAAGATCTTGTCACGATTCAACATGCAAGATTGTAATTCAATTTCTACCTCTCTTCCTATTAACTTCAAATTATCCTCCAGTATGAGTCCTAACAGTGAAAAAGAGATGATGGAGATGTCTCGAGTGTCGCATACATCGGCAGTGGGAAGTTTAATGTTCGTTATGATATGCACAAGACCAGATATTGCACAAGCAGTGGGAGTGGTTAGTCGGTACATGGAGAATCCAGGCAAAGAGCATTGGAATACAATAAAGAGGATCCTGAGATACATCAAAGGGACCTCAGATGTTGCATTATGTTATGGAGGATCAAACTTACTTATCAATGGGTTTGTCGATTCTGACTATGCAGGGGATTTGGATAGAAACAAATCTACTACAGGATATGTGTTCAAAATTGCTGGTGGAGCTGTAATTTGGGTTTCAAAATTACAGTTAGTTGTGGCTACATCCACAACAGAGGCAGAATATGTAGCAGCTACACAAGCCAGTAAAGAAGTAATTTGGTCGAAAATGCTATTGGAGGAGCTTAGGCACAAGCAAGAGTATGTCTCTCTGTTTTGTGACAGTCAAAGCGCCTTGCATCTAGCAAGGAATCTAACATTTCATTCAAGGACAAAGCACATACGAGTTCAGCACTATTTCATTCGTGAAAAGGTGGAAGAAAGGACGGTAAATATGCAGAAGATCCATACCAAAGACAATATAGCAGATTTCATAACGAAGGTGATCAATGCTGATAAATTTACTTGGTGTCGATACTCTTGTGGCCTGTCAGAGACGTAAGCAACATGATGGTACAAGGTAGAAAGAATGGTATGAAGAAATGATTGTTCAAATCAAATATTCAAGTGGGAGATTGTTGAAAGTACAAGTTAATTGTCAAATTTGGGGGGCACCGAAAGTGCACAATTAATGGCACCGAAAAGTAGCTAGCAATTGTTGATTTTTTGGCAATGGTAAAATTACACATTTAGTAATTGTACTTTAGGGTATTTACAAGATTAGTCCTTAAGCTTTAACTATAAATACCCTAACCCATTAAGCTTCAAAATCATCCCAAAGCATTCTAGCTTTCTCCCAATACTAGAGAATTTAGAGAGTTTCTTGAGAGTTGTTTTCTCCTTTTTATTAAGAGAGAATTGTAACATCCCAAACTACATGTTAGTGACTAAATTGTAAAATTTCAGAATTTGTTGATTAAAGTGGAAATGTTGAATATTTCAATGATTTATTTGTGGATATTTCCTGAAAGTTATTAGTAATTATTAAAGGAATTAAAGGGTAAAATGGTCATTTGTCATGAAAGATATTTTTTTTATCTCTTTAAGAAGAGATAAACACATTGAGGGGGAAAAGTATCTGAAAAACTCTTCTTCTTCTTGTTTTCTTCTTCTCCAACGTGCTGAGCAAAGGTGAGTTTTCATTTAGTTGATTATTTATTGATTTTATAGTTGGGTTTTGATCATTAAATGATAATTAAGCTTAAGGAAAGCTTAAGTTATCTTAAAATCAAAAGATAAAGGAGTTATGGCATATTAAAGAAAATGGGTTTTGAAGTGAAATTTTGAATATAAAGGTTTAAATGAATTTGGAGGATGAATTTGACTTGTCATCTATGAGAATATGAAGTTAGAAATGTTAGAATTAAGTTTGGATAACATGGAAAATTTGGCATGATTATTGATTTCTATACGAAGAATAGAATTTTGAGGTTTAAGATGAAATAAATGGATATAAATTAGTTTAACTATGTATATTTGAGTTAAGAATATGAAAGGGAATGAAACATGAAGAATTTAAGTTGATATATTGAATTTTCGTACATGAACAGTGATTTTCTGGGCTTGAACGAAAAATTCCAGATTACACAGGGAGTACAGATTCCCCCTGGGGGGTATCGATTCCCTTTAAATGAAAAATAGAATTTTGGTTCATTAAACTGGCTTAAGTTATTAACATCAAGTTTAAGGTTTAGGCTTCTGATAATTGTTTTGAAATGTTATATTTATGTAGATATTGAGCCTAAACAAGTTTTGGAATAATCAAAGGATTAGGATCGAATCAAAGCAAGGCTAAGGTGAGTGCAATTTAATTTGTGCATATGTTATAGAACAAACATTGGCTTGCGATGAGCCAGTGATAGAGTTGTTATGGTAAGAAGTAACTCTTAAAATGTTATGATATGTTTGACATGTTGTTCTATGTGTTGTGATATATATAGATATATGAACATAGAAGATTAAGTGAATGAACATATACGAGATATAAGAATAAGATATGAATAAAAAAATATGAGTTATATGGGAAATATATGTGAACAAGTTATGTGATAAGGATATAGAGAATGAAATGAATGACATGAAAGGTATGTATGCTTGATTATATGAGTGGATATGTTCTTGTAAATGCTAGGTGACTTATGTAAATAAATGGAAAGATGAGATAAAATAAGTAGTATTTACTGATAAGCTAAAAGGAGATCATATGAACAGATACTATTGATAGAGCACATAAGACTATATGTATATCTTTTAATGTAATAAAGTGAAATAAGTCAAATTATATTGAAGTATGTGAATATAGTATATGTGATATGAGATTATGTGACAATAAGTTATATGATGTGAATGATATAATAAGAAGCTATGTGATAAAAGGATATGGGTTTATGCGATATAAAAGTGTATATGTGAAATGACATGATGGGTGATAAAATCATGAGCCTATATGAATATGTGATATGAATGTGATATATGTGATGTATGTGAAGCATATGAGATAAGACAGACATATGTGGTTATATGAGACGTGATATGAAAAATAGGAGAAAAGGAATATGTGATATTTGAAAATGAGCCATATATATATATGAATATGAGAAATGATATAAGCTATGTGACATGATCTATATGATTACATGAATATGCAATATGTGATACATGTTATATGATATTAGATATATGTTTACACATACATGTGGTATGTGACAGAAGAGAAGGAACATGTGATTATAAGATCAATGATTACACGTACATGTGATACGTGACTGAAAAGAAAAGATATGTGTTTATGAGAGAAATGATATGATTAAGTAATGTGAACTGTTATAAATGATAATGCCCATGTTATGTGATATAAGAGCTAGGGGTATAGTTGGCATGCCAAGGGTCGAGGGTTTACCTATGTTCTTCGGGACATATGGACTGTTTACCTATGTTCTTTGGGACATATAGATTGTTTACCTATGTTCTTTGGGACATATAGATTGTTTACCTATGTTCATCGGGACATATGGACTGATTACCTAGGTTCTTCGGAATCTATGGACTGGTTCTTCGGAATCTATGGACTGGTCCTTCTAGACATTTATACGAGCTGTGGTGACAGCATAGTGGTGCACAACCTCAATGTACTCACATACCTTAAGTTCTCAAAAGTATACATGGGCTAATACATAAGATTTTAAGAGAGTAAATAAATTAATTGATGTGATACTATGTGTGCTCTGTTATGAAATGATGTGTATATGCTTATATGATAAAAAGAAATTAGTGATAGTAATATAAGTACCGATAAGCATGTTAATGATTATGATAGAGATCATGATAATGATGGTATATGTGCATTTATACATTTTGTTATATGAAATATTTTATGGTTTCCATTATATGTTTATATGTCTCACTAAGTCAACGACTTAGCGTGTGATTGTTTCACGCGTAGGTTTCGAGAAGAGGAAGATTGGTAAAAATTATGCAAGACATGTCAGTTTCTCCTTTCCAAAGATCAGATCAGAAAAGAAATGTATAGTATGTATTTTGTAATAAGGATAGTGGTTGGCATGTAAATAAAGGATTAAATCTGATATGTTCTAATCGGTTTTGAAAAGTCATACGATTGAGTTTTTAATGTTTTAAATGCGTATATGTAATTGATAAATTTTATACATATGAAAACTTAGATTTTTATAAAATTATACGTATTTTTACGAAAGTACTGTAGCAGAGAATCGATACCCTGTAGCAGGGGAATCGGTTCCCCTCAAACAATCTGAAAAAATTTTAACATTCGGCACTGTTCACGGTACTATTCATTACTGTTCATATGATATTGTTCACTGTTCATAAAACATATATTTTCTTAAATTAGTTATAACAAACATGATTCAACAATATATTATTGTATTTTCTTAAAAAGAGTTCAAATGTTTTGATATTTTGTAAGAATATAGTTTTTAAAAGTCAATGTGACATCTTGGATTCATATTCGGGTCGGATACGGGTTGGGGTGTTACAAGAATTATCATTGTTTTCTCCTTTGGTAGATCGAGAGAAGTTGTAATTCCTTTTTTCTCATAGTGAAATTATTCTACTGTTGCTCGTGGTTTTTACCATATGTTATTTAGGAGTTTTTCACGTAAAATTTGTGTCTTCTTTATCTTCACTTTTATTTTCTTAAATTATCAGTTACAAATTTGCTCTATCCGATAGCCGTATTCCGAAACAAAGAGTTGGGGAACTACTTTTTGTATAAGTTGGCCACCATTTTCATGGATCTATAATTACATAAAGAAATTAAATAATATTAAAAATTTATATCATTCATGTAGAAAAACACATCTATAAGGTGTTCGTTCCTAGTTCGACTGGTTTGATTAATTTAAAAATTCTATTAATTTAATCTTTGTTCTCCTAAATTATTTGTTTTTCTCCTTATATATATATATCACTTAATCTTAAATTCTATCTATTTCTTAAATTTTATCAATTTACTTTTTTTTATTTAAAGTTTACAGCTATATTTGACTCGATCTTGCCAACTATGCATTTATCTCATCAATGAATTTGAATATTTGTACTCTTGTTTTCGATTTCAAGCTACGATTATTAAAGTCAAGCAAGGACAAGTGGGGAAATCCTTCCCCTCCACATAGAGAGTCAAGCTTGAAATGAAAAATAAGAGCACAAATATTGGTGAATGTCCTCATTTTGCAAAACCTTTCCACCAAAGTTTTAGAACATGATTCGAGTAAACTTCATTGTGTGATTGTCCTTACCCAGTCCCTGGAGTCGTTCATTGGCATCCATTAACCTTTATTTCAATAAACTTTATGGGTTCATCGTTTTTTGCTTCAAGAAATCTTACTTGCCATAGAGCAAAACAATAGGATGATGAACCCAGAGAGTTCCATGAAGCAAAGGTAGGCGAATGCTAATGAATGACTCAAGGGACTCCACAAGGTCAATCACGGAAATGAGTTGACTCATGTCATGGTCTAAAACTTCGGTGGATAGGGTTTGCAAATGTGAGGGTTTGCAAATGTGAGGAAGGATGAATTGAATTGGGGATGGGTTGACGGGTATTTGTTTTCTTAAAAAAATTAAATTATTTTATAATTTATATATTTTTATTGATAATTTATTTTTATTTTTAAATTTTTTTAAATTTATCTTTTAATATAAAATTATATGAGCTGGATGGTTGGTTCAGCAGAACTTGAAAGACAATAGGCTTCATATGCTTATTAACGCCTATGTTCTTGGGGGGAAATAGGAGCATTTGTTTGATATTTGCTTGCAGTTAGCCACCTCTTGAACTTATTAAGTTTAATAAATTACATATAAATTTGTATTTGCAATTTGTATTATTATAAATAAGAAAATAATAATTTAATAAATAAACAATTAAAATTTTATCAGAAATAAAATTTAAGAAATAAATAGATATTTTTCAAAGTATAAAAGAAAACACATTTTATACGAAATCTCAAGTGAGGAAGAGTTTTGTACACGATATAATAGAATCTCATTAATATTAGTGTGTGTAGGAATATATAGGGTTGTTCATTCGGTTAATTCGGTGGCCGAACCGATCGAACTACCATTAACCGAATTAATCAAAAAAAAATTACCCGTTAACCGAACCGATTTTTTTTTCGAAAATATTAACTGAACCGAATAAATTTCGGTTAATTCGGTAAATTTTCGAATTAACCGAAATTTTTTAAAATTTTCTAATTTATATAAAAATTTAAATATTTTATAATTCAAAAAAACAGTTTATAATTAATTTAAATAATATATAATTATAAAATATAAATTTTATATAATTTTTTTTAATTAATTAATATTGATTTAGGTTTAAAAGTTATTAGATCTTAAATTATTAATTGGGTTTTAAATGGTTTGGACTGAGCCCATATGTTATATATAATATATTTAATATTTTTTAATTAAATAAACAGTTTACAATTAATTTAAATAATATATAATTATAAAATAAAAATTTTATATAATTTTTAATTAATTAATATTGATTTAGGTTTAAAAGTTATTGGATCTTAAATTATTAATTGAGTTTTAAATGGTTTGGGCTGAGCATATGTTATATATAATATATTTAATATTTAAAATTTTAATTCGGTTAATTAATCGATTTCGAACCGAATTAACCGTTAACTGAATTTTAAAATTTTTCTTAACCATTAACCGACCGAACTAATTCGGTAACCGATCAAATTAACCGAACTAATTCGGTTCGATCAGTTAACCGAATTAATTCGAAAATTTGAACACCCCTAGGAATAGAAGCAAAGAAAGTCGGCGTTTATTATGTGGCACTGAATTACTTTTATCAAATGTGTGAGTGGATTAAATTAGGTCGTATTAAATATGAGTGTTTTGATACCAATTTTTATGCGAAAAATAACTGGTGACAAATAACGATTAGCCGTCAATGCGATAAAAAAATTTGATGTCAAAAACTGATTTTTTTTATAGTGTAGTATTAAAATTGAATACAATTTTAAAATCAAATGTCTAGCATCGTTTTAAACATTAATAGTTGCATCAAAATGATATCGTTTTATCCATATCATCACAATGAAGGAAAAATCCATCCATATCACCGTGCTGTTAAAATTTAACGATTCAGTGGCATAATTAATGTTAAAATTAAAGTTTAGTGTTCTAATTAGATAAATTGAAAGTTCAATGGTATAAACAATATATCTTTCAAAATTAAGTGATATATGGTATAGTTTATCTTTTAATTATTTTTAAATTGTTTGGGGTGATTACGGTATAGTATTTGTTCAAAAAAAAATTAATCATTGACAATACATCATACACCTTGCAAACTCGAACCAAGGATCTTTAGAGAACAACAATCTCTTAATTTTTTTTTATTTAGATCCTAATAAAATTATTTGTATTTGACTATAAAATTTAATTAATTGATTGCAATTATAAATATTCATAGTTGATTTCATATGTATGCCAACAAGTTTGACCTAAAATTTGGTTCCAGCTGTAAAATGAAGATGAGAGGTAAAATATGGATGGGGCAAGAGACACGGACACGGTCATCTCCTTGCCCTGGTCAAATTGTGTATAGGCTAAGCAAACCCTCTCTTCATTTCTGGGTATTATAAATACCCATATCTTCTTCCCAACAATCTCTCATTTCTCTCCTTTTTCTTGTTTGATTCTGGGCTTATGATGAGCAACGTTCCCAGTTCTTTAACAGACTCTTCTTTTACCCTCTTCAAGCTCGCCATTTCTTCATCTGACCCTTGGCCTTTCTCTTTCGTTTTCTTCTAACACCTCTTTTGCGGGAGATAAAAAAAATGGGGATTATTGGAGACAAAAACAGCACGTGAAATTTCACCTTCATCTTCATGGGTTTCATTTCCATCATCAGGAAAACAAGGAGCTCAAAGATGTCCCAAATGGTAGTCTGGCAATCCTGGTGGGTCAAGGGGAAGAGCAACAGAGGTTTGTGATTCCTTTGATGCATATCACCCACCCGCTGTTCATGCAACTGTTGAAGGAAGCTGAGGAAGAGTACGGATTCGATCATGAAGGTCCCATCATCATCCCTTGCCATGTCCAGGAGTTTCGTAATGTTCAAGGCATGATCAATAAAGAACATCACCATCATCATGTCTGGTGTTTTAGGGTTTGAATTATTCGATTCTTAAAATGTCATCACGCTGATTTGTTTTATGTTCTTTTCTAGTCTTTGCAAGAAAGAAAATGAATGAAAGGATTATTCTTTGTACATAAAATTCATTCGTTTCTGCATTCCAACTTTCTTGTTAATGTGAACGCTTCCAATAGTTGTTTACTTGTAATGGCCTTTCGTAGATCACTAGGATTTGCTTCCCACACTCCTCGTTATGACTGTAGAAACGCTTCTTTTATTAAGGATAAATTAAACAAATAGTCTCCACTATACAACATTACTTTGTTGACTATCCTATTAAAAAGTCCATCTTCTTGTGATGGCCTTTGAGTATTTCATTAATTGTGGTGTGAAGTTGGTTGAAGGGAATGTTATTATTTTTTATGGCATGATGTTTTAATAATTTCGTTTGTAGGATGTGTATGTATTATCAATGATCAGGAAGATTATAAATTTATATTATTTTTTTAATCACCTTGGATTATAAAAAAAAAAGTAAGCAAATTGTTGAAGCATGCAGCCAACCCACATGGCTTTCGAGGTATTTTCATAAGCATATTCTCTTTCATTTGATGCGTGTGATTTCCAGCTAATTTTTGGGGATATCGTTGAGCTTTCTTTTTCATATGTTTGCCATTTTCTGTTTTACAAGTGGCTTAAAAATCAATATTCTTTTATCGGCTCTTCAATTTGACTTTTATATCCACTTTTTTTTTTTAAGAATTCCTCCAAGATTAATCAAGAACAAAGTAGGGTACTTTACTACAAGAAACAAAAAATACATTTTAAATAGAGATGGTAAATGGATCGTTCGAATTGGGTCGAAGAGTACATTCGATTCATATTCGATATGAGACTTAATCCGAATTTAGTTCAAATATATGATAAGCCAAATTAAGTTGAGCCAATTTTTAGATCGAGTCAATATTTAACTAATCGATTTTATATCAATTCAAGTTAACTTGGGTATAAGTCAAATAGAGTATAAATAAAATTATTGATATATTATCGTAAAAAAATTGTTTATTTGTCAATCTTATCATCTAGGCTCAATTTCATTCAAATGAGAAGTATAAGAATTAAAATTGGCCAAATGCAACCAGGGGAAAAAAGCTAAAGTGGAATGCACTATTAACCCGTAACACTTTTGCATATATATATATATATATATATAAAGAAAACAAAATATTTTTTCTGTTAAAATTTACTAAAAAAGAAGAAAAATTCCCTATATCCACATCCTTATAATGCTATCCACGTCTTGTATTAGAAGCTCGAATTGTCACCCCATGTAAAAATTTCATATACCCGAGGTGTCCGAACCCCTTATCCAATCTCTAAGCAAAGAATGAGCCGATGGACCCAGATTTAGTTCCTGCAACAAAACCAACACCGATAACGACCTCGAAACTGGACTCAACTCCGGGTTTACAGTGCATACCAGTGCCAATTCCTCCACTGAAATGATCTTGTTTCCTTCTTGTTCGAAATACTCAAAGGCTTTGCTTGCAATACTCTCCCATTCTTCAAATGCTTCAAGCTGATATGCACTGATAGCTGCGGCACAGAACTCTTCGAAGTCCATCTTCTTGTAATACAGTGGTTCCATCTTAAAAAAAATAAAACCATCTGCATTATACTACATGCTAAAATTTAAAAACACATCCCAAACCCACGAGAAGTCGTATATACAAAAAGATTCTAGGAATCGAATATTGTCCGTGCATAGCTTTCCTATCGGTGCTCTAATACAAAGAAAAATGGATTTCCTCTTGAGCTTCATCTTAAAATATGCTAATGAGAAATCATGTATCAATATCGAAATCCTCTTACTCTCGAATCATGCAAAAAACTTTTGTGCCGTAATTGCACTATAAATCTTTAAAGATGGAAAACAAAAGTCGCTAGAACCACGCTACACTCTTTAAAATAAGCGGTGCTATTCAATCTACAATAAAATGAAATCTGTGAGCCACTGGAACATAAAAAAGGATATCTCACCACATTTATAATGTCGAAAACCCTCGACTCCTGCATGGCATTGGTTTTATTCCTCGTTAGAGCCTGCAATTTTTCATGATGATGGTCATGAGAAATCACTGCAAAGTGTACATGACACATGCTAAAACAAGTTAAAGATGGACATATCAAATTGAAAGCAATAGGTTTAAAACTAGTCTATAGCTACAGCCTACAGCAAGCCTGAAAGTAGCTACGTCTCTCCTTGGAAAAGTTGGAAAGAAGTAAACTAGTAAAACCAAGAACTAACAGCTTTAAAATTACTGAGGGATACGCATCCATCTTTTGGTTCTAAAAGCCGAAATTGTGTCATAAGATACACATGTGCACCATCTGGTAAAGCTTTTGAAAGTTCCTGCAAACAACAAAATGAAGCCATAACAAAACATTAAAAGGAATGCTAGAGTAACCCTGTGCAATCATATTATTAAAACGCCTGCCTGTGTAAAACAAGCATAACCATTTTGCTGATTCAAACATTTTTCTTTTCAGATACTATATTATTTTCCAAATAATGTGTCCTTTTACTGATTATAGGAACCAGTAATTACCTTTAGTGCTGCTCGTTTGAAAGGGGTAGCACGAATATATGACTTGACTAACGCACGACACAGTTTTCATCTCGTAACCATGGATGAGCTGACAATATAGAGGTCTTTATTAGTTTCCGAGATTATATATAATTACACTAGCAACTTCAAACCAATGTTGTAAATATTTTATGCCAAGAGAAAGAGAGGGAGAGGAAGCAAAAATTATAAAAGCTGCTTATACACGAGGTCATACACTAAATATCATTTTTGTAATATGACTTACCTAAAGCTTGGGCAGCAGTCATTCTTTTCCTGTGATCCTTGTTCAGAAGCCTTTTCACAAAATCTTTGGCTTCTGTCGATACAGAAGGCCAGGGTGAATCATCAAAGTTAGGATCAGCTCTGAGCACAGAACGAAAAATTCCTGATTCAGTTCTAGCCCAGAAAGGTCTGCTCTCACACAACAATATATAAGTTATGACACCAATACTCCACATATCAGCTTCAACACTGTAAGATCTATGTAGTACTTCCGGTGCAACATAGTATGCACTACCAACAATATCATTGAGACGTTGATCTGCAAATGAATGAAAACTGAATGCTTTGTGTTCAAACAAATTGCTGATAAATTATTGATATGGAGGGGAGGGGAGTTGTCTATTACAGGATTAAAATAATTGTGTCAGTGTGAGATCGGAAGCCTTTGACAAATGAAACACCAAAATTTATCAAAATATGGAAAAAGGCAATTAACTCTTACCTGGCCTAATAAAATCAGATAAACCGAAATCAATAATTTTCATTGGACCATCCTCATCTCTTGTAGTAAAAAGAAAATTCTGCAAAACAGACCACATTGAAGTAAATAATTGGTTAATAACTAGAAATGGATCGAACAAGAATAATTGTGCCACATATTAACAATAAAACACAGCATAGAACTAAATTAAAATCTACGCATCATATTCCTCTATGCATACCTCTGGTTTTAGATCACGGTGAACAACCCCTTGAAGGTGGCAAAAAGCAACCACAGTTAAAATTTGCACAATTATTTTCTTAGCATCCCCTTCAGTGTATCTACCACCTCTGCAACAAAGGAACAATATTAAACATGATCATAACGATGAGGTTAAGAATTGCCTTAAGAGTTAAGAGGTACAAGAGAATAAAGCGGTCCTTCAATACCTAGATAAAATTCTGTCAAGTAGTTCTCCACCTTCACATAATCTGACAACAAAAGAATATGTCACTATTAAGTTGTAGAATGCACGCCTAGACCAATTGCAGATTAGCTTAAAGACAAATTCATATGCATGATGCATATTATTTTGATATTATGGCTTAATTTATATGAATGATGCATATTATTCAATATTCTGGTGCAATGCTTCATTTTAATCAGTTCATCTATGAAAAGGTATCGGACATGCATGATTGGTGATAAGATTAAACTTAAAGACTGAGGAAGGACTACTACAAATAATAAGAGATCTTAAAATAAACTATAGCAAGAACAAACATACTCCATGACGATATAGATATTATTAGCATCCTCAAAAGTATCATGAAATTTGATCATGTGTTTATGACCAGATAAGGCTTTCAGTATTTTGACCTCGCGCCGAACATCTTCAACTGATATTGCTGCGGTCATCTGCCAAATAACATCCAGTCAGCGATTCTTCTCAAAACCATTAACCATTCCTGAGTGGTGCATTTTGTCTAAAAATAAAATGTTAGTTAAGAAGCATGAAGAACAAAGCTATGATTGCATAAAATATCTCAACTGGTTTCCAGCAAAGCATTCCGGACATGAAGGGCGAGGGGAGGTTCACTCAGGATTATAGCCAGATCTTAATTCTCCATTGAAGATGGAACAAAACTTAAGCCGGTCCCAAGTTATGCATTACAAACCACGCATACATTGAAATATCCCAAATCATTGATTACTAAACACACATTCATCGAACTATCTTGCTAAAAACGTTACCATTCTACGGGCGGAGCTTAGTGAGGGACCAAAGGGGCCACGGCCCATGTTAAAATTTGTATATTCGATATAATTTTAGTCTAATAGTATTTTGATTCATGTAAAAATAAATATTTAAATTAAAAATATAAAAATTTATTAAATATTTAATCAAGGACCAAACTAAAGAAGTATAACCCGTGTTATCAAAATTTTTGGTCTAATAATAATTTAAGTCATTATAAGTTTAAATATTAGACAAATTAGTAGTTATCTTTTGCGAATTTTGAGATTTTTTAATAAATCTATGATGAATACAAGGTAGTATATGTATAAAGACTCTTAACTAGTTGACAATGAACGCTCATACCTCTACATACAAAGTGCTCGAACTCGAGACCTCAAGGGTAAAAATAATCCCTTAATCACTAAGGTCGCTTGGTTCGTGCTGAATTTTGAGTTTAAATACCTAATAAATTTTTATATATTTTTTAAATAATTCAATATTTCGACCCTATCAATATTTAGTTCTGGCTCCGTCCTTGGTTTTATCTTTAGAAATCTTAATTGCATCACATCTTAAATACATTAAAATAAATAAGTAAAGCATGCATGATGCAGCTATGTTTTTCAACTTCAATCAACGGGTTTAGAGTTCAGAATTCATATCTTCATGCCATCAGCGAATTGCATTTGAAGATAGCCCCCCAAAGGTTTGTTGATAACGTAAATATAAGTTTTTTCCTCTCTTTTTTTGGCATTTTCCGATCTTTGCAATATATCCAAATTTTGAAGACTTAACTTCAAGTATTTTATTCTCATGATATTCAGCCATTGTAAACTGTAATGGAATCTCTTCGAAACAAAATGCATTTTCAAGTGACTCAATACATTCTAACAGCGAAAACTATAATTTCTTCCTCTTAGTCAATAATAGCATGAACCATGGAACATGAAAAAATAAATTGAAAAAGCAAAACAAAACAAAACAAAGAACATACCAAAAACGACATACCTTAGCTTTAGAAATGATCTTAACGGCCACCGTCTGTCCCTTTAGCTCTCCTTTCTTTCCCTTGGCCCAGCAAGTATGACCAAAATGCCCTCGCCCCACCTCCTTCCCCAGCTCAAATTTAACCCCTAACTTCTTCCCGTACCCAAAATTCTTATCTAGCACTGCTCCTTCACCGTCCTCGGGGATCGTTCCTTCCACCAGAGCTGCCTTGTTCGACCCCTTTCGTCTCATTAGCGCGACCATGATTGGCTTAGCAGGAGAAGGAGGCGGAAAAGGCCACCTGAACTTCCTACCCGGCGTTCTAGCAGGGGATGGAGACGGTGCGACTCCTGCGGGAAGTGGACTGCCAAATGGACTAAACGAGTAAGAGTTGGTTTCGACGTATGGAGTCGACGGCGCCGGAATCGGTGGCATCTGGTATTGGTTAGCGGTGGAGGTAGCTTCATTGTCGATTGCGGAGACGTTTTTGCTGCAGCAATGGCCCATGATTCTGAACGCAGGAGTTCTCACTAACCGTTCGTTCTCAGTCAAATCATCGGACGGTGAGAACTAAAGCTTCAGGATTTGATTCGCAACTGAGAAACCAGCACGGCGAGAAAATTGAGAAGAAGAAGAAGAAAAGGAAGGAGAAAAGGTTGGTAATGAACTATAAATTTGAAAGTTGATGAGAAAAGTTCAAATCACAATTCACAGGTAGCTGTGAGTATTAATTGGAAAAGTCGCACTTTCCTTGTTCAAAAAATGTAAATGTGTGGGTCCAACTCCTAATTGTATTTTAAATTTAATTATTTGATTTAAAAAATGAAATTTGATTTAAATATTAAAAATGAAATTTGATTTAAATATTAAAAATAAAATCAAAGCTTTTCTATTCAGAATGCGTACAAGACCCAAACTGCCGGAATTTAGGGTAAAATTCATAAATGGTCCTTTGACTATATAATATTATTTTGTTGAGTTCTCAACTATTAAAAGTTATAAAATAGTCTCATGATTATAGGATATTGTTTTGTTGAGTCTTCGACTATTAAAAGTTATAAAATGATCACCTGACTATTCATATGTTTCAAACTCGTCATTTTCTGTTAAAAAATTGATGGTCGTTTGAGTCGGACGCTAACCTATTGATTGAGATATGATAAAATTATATTTTAATGATGTATATCGGCACCGTCGTTACTTTTAAGCACTAGCTTGACGACATAATGTTTCAAGCATCAGTTCGAAAACATAATGTAAATGGAGACTCAATTCACAAAATATTAAAAAATTATGAGACCAAATTTTATCATATCTCAATCAACAAGTTAACGTCCAACTCAAAATACCGTAAAATTTTTTAATAGAAAATGATAAGTTTGGAACATATGAATTGTTAGGTGACCATTTTGTAACTTTTAATAGTCAGGGGACTCAACAAAGTAAATTCTAATACTCATGAGACAATTTTATAACTTTTAATAGTCGAGGGACTCGACAAACCAATACCATATACTCAATTTGTTGTTTCTAAACAATTTTTAGGTAAAACTATATTAGATACCACTAAATTTTAAGTCATATATCATTTATACTATTGAACTTTTATTTTTCTAATTATAGTATTAAATTTTGATTCTAACTTCAATTATGTCATTGAGCCATTAAAATTTAATGGTACAACAACGTGGATAGATCTTTCTATAACAATAATGATGTTTACAAAACGACATCATTTTGGGACCAATATATAATGAGGGCCATAGTTTGAGGATGAACTTATAATGTTCAAAAGTTTGAGAATTAATTTATAATGTAAGTATAATTTGGGGATGAAATTAAAATAAGAATAATACTTTAGGAATGAATAGTGCAATTAACTCTTAAATAAAAATTAATTTATCATATTTATATAATCAGATTATGTTTGTTTTTATTTTAATTGTTAGTTTAGGATTGATGAAATTTATAAGAGTTGGAAATACGTCATGTTGTGAATCAGCTTTGAATGCATCGTCACGGCTCTGTTTGGATCGGAGACAACAAGACAATGAATATTTTTATTTTTTAATTAATCACAGATATTCGATCTATTAACTAATTTAATATGAAATACGTCATGTTGTGCATCATCATAGGTCTAACATGGAGGTGATCCTTTCAGCTCAGTTACTCCATTCACAAACGTCAAAATTTAAATTTTTTAAATTTGATCATTTAAGAATCTAATGTCTCATTCTACTAAATTAATTAGTTGTTGGTATAACTATTTAATTTAATTCGCAAGCAAAAAGCATTTGCTTATTGTTAGACAATAGAATTATATAATTAATCCAAATATATTTTCATTTATTAATTATCATATTTTTGTTAAATATATAATATTTTTTAGTCAATAATTTAAAATATCAATGACTTGATCTTTGTAGGTGACCAAACTAAATAGTCACAGCATACCATTAGTTCATTTGTCGAATTGGCACTTCAATTTTAATTTTTGTTTTGACTTTAATTGTTTTTGGTTTAAATTTGAACATTTCCAATTTTCCAATTTGGGTTTTCACAATTCCTTTTAGTTTATCAAAATTAGGATTAAATATTTAAAAATTAAATATTTTAGATATACATTTGAATATTATAAGCTTAATTTTTGGTATAATACTTAACATTATTTATAATTATCTACAACTCTAAAATAGACACGATAACCTATTTAAACATAACATTAGTGTTGATTTTGAAATAATAGTTAAATAACCAATACGAAACTAAATTTATAGTTGTGTGATTAAATATGTAAGTAACATATGCATAGTTCTAACTTTAAAATAAGATACAACAAAAATTATTTTTTTAAATAATTTAAAGTAATTATAAAATAGCAGAGGCTTAGTTTTTTTTAGCTCATAAATACTCAATTTCAATAATTTTAAAATTTAATTAATAAATATAAAATATAGTTAGATGATAAAAAATAATGATAATAATTTAGTAACGGAAATTTATCTCATAAATATTGACTGCTTGACCAGAAATGTGTAGACCACGCGCGACCAGAATTCGTGATGGAATCTTATTGTCGATGAACTTTGCCCTATAAATGGCGGGAGCCTTGCCTGGGTCGAAACTTCACGCTCCCACTCATCTCTCCCGCTCTCAATGGCGTTAAAATCTCACTGTTTATCAAACTGAAATTAATTATTCTCCAAAACCCCTCCAAATCCCTATCTTTAAAACCCAATTTCCCCCATTGTTCTCCACCTCTACTCTTTTAGCATTTGCATACTTTCTTCTAAATTTATTCGATTCTAGGGTTTGGTTTGTATCTTCAATTGAAATTTAAAAGAAACCCTATTTTTCTTTCCTTTTCCTTTTTGGGTCTGCTATTTTGTAGATAAAGAAAGTGTGAGAGTTGGTGTGTCGTGGAACATTCTGATTCAATGGAGGTAGCGGCCAGTGTTGCCGCCGCACGGAGCGGATCGCTCCCAATGTCATCATCGTCGCGTAAGGAGTGGCGTGTCATTTCCGACCATCATCCGGTTCGTAATCATGGGATGAATGGTTATTTAATTTGTTGATGAATACTCCTCCATTTTTTTGGTATTATTTGGGTTCTGAGATAATATTGAATTGAGGACGAAAAGTCCTCATTGTTTGGGCCCTATGAACAAGTAAAAAAAAGTTATCGTGTTTGATTTAGTTTTGCCTAGTGTTTGGGTTTTTTCTCTGTTCTCTGTTAGCAAAAAGAGAGATTTTTTTATGTCATTTATGAACCAATCTTGTGCTCTACATTGCAGCATTTTGATGCATTAATTAAAAGTTAAAACATTTAGTTCACTTTGGTGACAAGTTTGTGGTCCATTGTTTGTTGTAATAATTTGCAATGTTAATTGGGTTCATGTCAACTAGATTAAGTGTTTATGTAATCCTAAGAGCTTAGTAAGTGTTTTGGTTTAGTGACTGCTATGGGGAAATGTCCAGCTGTGAGCAGAAGAGCATCAAGTGATGTTGATTACGCTGTGAAATATTATTGTTGCTGTTATTAATAGACCATCACCTTTCATTGAATGTTTTATTCAGTTTTCTTGCGACATGCAGGAAATGGACAGATCAAAGTTGGGACAATCAGATGAGAGAACCATTTATGAGGTAAGGCTTTTTAATCTTAAAATTAGATTCTTTTTTTTAGAATGATGAGAAGTGAAAATTTTTGAATGCTTATCAATGTGCAGCATGGGAGAGAGCCTTCTGATGTTAACTTCTCAATCAAGGTTGATGGAAGTTCAAATGACATTTTACAGCAGCAAATCGACAATATTACTAGACAAAGAGAAGAGCTGCTGCAAATGGAGGTTAAACTCCGAGCACAGGCAATTGCAAGGTCAAGGGTCCTAGAAATGCAGAGCAGTTGTGATGCTAAAGTAGCTTCCCATGCCAATGGTGTTGCTAAGCTTGAGGTTTGAATTTAGAATGTGATTCACAGTATGATGATTCTGGAATTCAACTTTCAGAGAAAAAGAGAAGTTTTAATTGCTTTGATGAATGATAATATGATCTTGATTTATGAACAAGAAAATGAAAGTAGAATTTCAGATCATAAACATTAAGTAATATATGTCATCATGTTTTGACTGTTGAAGCCAATTAGTAAGACCTGTCCCTTTTTTCCTGGACTAGTATACAAGGCATATTGTTATTTATTTGAAATCACATATTGAATATGTGATGTTTGAGTGGTCTATAAATTACCAATCACATCCATTGACACTTGAGAAATTATTTCCAGGCATGCTACAACTAGGTTCTATGGTGTTGCTGTCTTTTTGTGACTTCCAATCTGTATTTATTCTTTATTTACTTGAATAGGAGCAACTCCATGAAAGAGAGCAGACCATACATGAATTGGAAAGGGAAATGGAAGAGAGAGACAGAGAATTGCATGCCATCAAAGTGGATAAAGAAGAGGTTGGCCATTTTTTATTCTGCTTTTTGACGAGCTTTGTTTTTCTTTTGAAATAAAGTGTGGTGTTTAGTAAGTCATGTATAAATTAGCGCTTCTTGGTTATCTTCTCAGGCCTGGGCAAAGGATGACCTTCTCAGAGAACAAAACAAGGAACTTGATACTTTCAGGTCTGTATTTATGTTTTATATTTAAGGCCTTTTTTAATTGTGGTGAACATAAGACTCAAAGGATTGCCATCGATCTGAATGCTTTATCTGTATTTACAGTTGCTGTGGGAATGATAACCCTGAAATTTTCTAAATGACATTCCCAACTGCTTGGGAGCTTCTTTTATTGGTTACTGCTTTTAGTGCATTAAACTCGCAGCTGAGGTCTGAATCTTCCAAAACTTTTATGGGTTCCTGTTCTGTCTTTTGGCAGAAGAGAACACAATCATTCAGAAGCTGAGAGAACCCAGCATATAAATCAGATACAAGATCTTCAAGAGCATGTTCAAGAGAAAGAGAGGCAGTTTATTGAGTTGCAGGAACAGGTCCGTACATTTTCTTGATTTTAATTCACCTTTTACTATTCTTAGTTCCGGAGATTAAGGTGTGAATATTGTTATACTGCCCTGGTGTGCATCTGTAAGTTTATTGAAAATTACAATACTTTCATATCAACTAAAACTATGACAAACAGATTTGTTTTTGTGTGGGACATTTAAGCCATGTAACAATTTCCATTAACTATAATGTTGATTTCTAGAAGGCAGCAAGCTGCATTTGCTAATGGTAGTCGTATTCTTCAGTATAGTGCTGCTCAAGAAGCCATCCTTTATAGGGATGAACAGTTGAGAGAAGCCCAAACATGGATTTCACGTGTCCAGGAGATGGATGCTTTGCAGTCAAGTACAAACCATTCCTTACAGGCTGAGTTGCGAGAACGTACGGAGCAATATAACCAGCTTTGGCATGGCTGTCAGAGACAGGTAGATGAGTTGTTACTTTCTTGTTTACAAGTTTCTTACATTCCTTGAATAAATAGATTTCATGTCATTTTCAGCAATTTAAGTTGAACTTGTTTGTGGTTGTTAATGTTAGTTTGCAGAGATGGAGAGACTTCATTTACATACAATACATCAGCTTCAACTGGAGTTGGCTGATGTTAGAGAGAGGAATGGTTCCTATACTGTTGAATCACATATTTCCCAAAGAAAATCAAAAGATTTATCTCAGTTTGGTCAAAATAATGGACAACAATTGGATTCTAATGGAAGTGGTACAGCAAATGCTAATACTGTGGTCATTTCAACTGGAGCTTCTGACAATGTGCAATTTGTTCCAGCTAGCAATGCACCAAATCCTGTAAGATTGCTGGTTTTTTCTGAAGTGTCATTGCTGAATTGTGTTGTAATCTGAAATTTAATGTTTATAACCATCTGTGCTATAGGTGTACATCTTTCTTCATATGGTAATTTATTTCATTGCCAACATTTGATACAACTATTTTCTTTAGTTTTATAGTTGATCTCTCTTCCCCTCCCTCCCTTCCTCCCTCCCTCCCTCCCTCCATCTTTCTATATTTTTTCTAATTTATGAAATGACATGGTTCTTGTAAACTCATTTTGTAAGTTTTTAGCTGTAAAGCTTAGGCTTTTTTTAATGGTCAATTCGTGATCCTTTTGTGTATGAATCGTTTTATTACTTTTATCTTTTTGTTCTTTGAGTGATTGTATTTACTTTCAGAATCAGAATGACCATGTTCCAAGTGTTCCTGTTGCTCCAGTTGGGATGCCTACATATTTCCCACCTGGGCAGGTATCTGCTCTGCATTCGTTTATCTTGCAACAACAGGGGGCTTCCCATTCTGTGACACCGCATGTTAGAGGACACTACACAATGCTAGATACACCGTCCATCCAACAGTGGCAGAGGAAACTGGTATGGTCAAAACCTATACATTATCAATTGTTGACAAGTTTTTTGTTGTTATCTGTAATGGTTTTTCTTCATGTTTTCCAGACTTCTTCGGAGGGTTTACAGCTGTCTGCACAGGATCGTATGCCACTATCCCAAACTGATCAAAACCTTGGGAGCTCAGATGTAAAGTATGAATATGACGTGGCTCTAAAGGAGCAAACCATTCGTCCAGAGTATCTAGAGCATGTAAGCAAAGTGCCAGAGCCGAATTCTGTGATACCATCATCTTCTGGGAAAGCACAGGTTCTTTAAATCAAAATTATTCTACTCACTGTGCTCAGTGCTGTTTTTATCTGTTATTGCTACTTACTGAGACCATTTCTTTACAGGTTGTTGAGTCAATTAATGCAAGTTACCTTGTGGGCTCTCAACTTGAGCCAACCTTGCCGCAGGTTTCTTCACAATTTCACGAGGCATTAAGATTGAGCTGTGAACCTGAGGTTTGTCAGCTTGGTTAGTCTTCAAGCAGTTGGGAATCTTTCAGTTCTAACCTCTACTTCAATTTGAACTGGACAGGAACAGAATATTTTAAACATAAATAATCAAGTGGAGGATCAAATTCGAACGGCAGAGGAAACAAGTACTGCTGCTGCTAGCAGCCCATCTCATGATACTTCAGTGCATTCTGTTGAATTATGTGAAACAATTGTAAAAAATGGAACTGATGCCATTCTGCCCGAAAAGGTCTCAACTGAGCAGACTAATAACTTGATATCAGCTAAGACTTCGGAGACCGCTCTGCTTGATGAAAGGTCATTGTTGGCATGCATTGTTCGCACAATACCAACTGGTGGCAGAATTCGGATCAGTTCCACGGTTGGTCTGCTAATAATTTTTCATAGGTCAACTTTGGTATTAGGTCCTGCATGAATGGGGTTTGACTTGTGTCCGTCAATTGCAGCTACCAAATAGGCTTGAGAAAATGCTCGCTCCTTTACACTGGCATGATTACAAGAAGTATGGAAAGCTGGATGACTTTGTTGCCACTCACCTTGAGGTTTGTTTCTTGCATCTTTTACATTTCTTTTTATAGGCCTGTGGACTGTACTTTCTGAAGATCTGAAATTGTGATTTCAGCTGTTTCTGATTGAGGGGGATTATATTCAGCTTCGAGAGGGAGCACAAGAGATGATAGCAGCCACTGCTGCTGTTGCTAAAGTTGCTGCAGCAGCCGCAGCCTCATCTCCTTACTCACCCGTTTTGCCTTCTGTTGCTGTTACTCCAATGGCACAGCCTAATCGACCAAAGAGTGGTCTCCCATCAGCTGATTCCAATCATGTGAAGAATGGGAATGCTGCTTTCAAGGGGTATGTGGTCATCTCCAGAAATGCAGCTGATGATCATTCACAGCTGTTAGGGATGCAGAATCCACATCCAAATGGCATTTCTTTTGGTGTGGCTGGAAATCTCTCAAATGTAAAAATACTGAGCAAATCTAATGGAACAAATTCTGAGAGATCAAGTGTGACTAATGTTGAAAGCAAAGCCTCTGGTCTTGGAAGGTCTAATTCTAATTTTGTTGGAAAGCAGCATGGCAGGTACATGGCTTAAATTAAAACCCTGCAAATATATGATGGTCATTTATAAGTGTATTTTTATGCCTCAACTAATTAAGCTTTTAACTGTCTCATACCATGGCAGGGCAACCGGGCAGCATTATCTTCTAGAAGATAGTGAGTGAATTACCTCAATTGAATTATTGTTTGATTGTTGCGTTGGATATATTCATTATACCTGCAGTTTCTATTCTAATATAGATCTTCCTTCACTAATTTCCGTTTGCAAAATGCTAAATTTGAACCGTCTAATATAAAGAAACTGTGATTGTGCACTATAGCATTAAATTTTATGTTTCTCCTTTCTGGATTTTGATTGAATGGATGGTATGCTTTTGCACCAAGCAGGTCTACATTCGTATTGGTTGTGAAATATTCAGGGAAGGAGGAAGGACCATAATAAAGTGAAAACTAGTTTTATCATTATAGCATTATTAGAATTTCATTGTTTTTGTAATCATCATCATTTAGCCAAAGTGAGTTGAAGATTAACCGGTTTCATTTTGTCCTGGCAGGATTACGGATTTGCAATGCTAAAGTTGTGGGATACTGCAAGCATCTTGGGATATGATTTGCATCTTTGAGTTATTGGTCTTTTGCATGCGAGAGAATTATGTGATTGGATAATGAGCCGACTATTTAAATTGTTTTGCACCATATCTATTACAAAAACACTGCATTTTGTTGTCATACTTATTTCCCATTGCACCCAGTTGGAATTATTATACATATTCTTTAGCGACTAAAGCAATGGTGCTGCAGCCAGCTGCTTGGTTTGCCTGTAGGATTACTTGCGCGTAAATTACAGTATCAATCAGATCGCCAACTACCTGCGTTGTCATTTCCACAATACTAAATATATAAATGATATCAACTTCATTAGCTGCAATTTCAGCCATCCCTATCAAGACTCTCACAGCAGGTTTTTTACGAAAATTTGCCTAATCAAGGCTTCCTTTCCTTGAAAGGGGGGACGGAGATGACAAGAACAAAGCTCAAAGGAGGTGGGATTGGAGACTGGTGAAAGTGGGGTGGTTTTTTCTTCTTGAAGTGATGAAAAATGGTGAAGAGCTTGAATATGTGTGCGTATATATATATATAAATGAACATACGTATACAAATGATTGGTTAATGTAAAAAGACGTAATTTAAGTACAGGGTAAAGTATACAAACGGTTTTTTTGATTATAAGATATAGTTTTGTGGAATCTTTTAACCATTAAAAGTAATAAAATATTCTCTTTATTTTGCTGAGTTTTTCAACTATTATAAATTATAAAATAGTCACCTGATTATTTATATGTGTTAAGCTCGTCATTTTATTTTGTTAAAAATTTAGTTATTGTCAGAGTTTGACATTAACTAATTGGCTATACACGATAAAATATGATCTCAAAAATGTTTGAGTTGTATGATGTGGATTGATTCTCTGTTTACATTATGACGTTGAATTAGTGTTGGAAATATTATGTCGTGGAGTCAGTGTTTGAAATTAATGATGGTGTCAGCAGATATCATTAAAATGTAATTAAAATTCAATACAAATAACGCAATACTAAGGATGGTCTTGAAATGTCAACTTAGATAAGTCGAACTAGTGCTGGAAATATAATGTCGTGGAGTCAATGTTTGAAAGTAATGATGGTGTCAGCAGATATCATTAAAATGTAATTAAAATTCAATACAAATAACGCATTACTAAGGATGGTCTTGAAATGTCAACTTAGATAAAAATAAGATAAAATATACAAATAGTCACCTTATTATAGTGCGTTGCTTTGTTGAATTTATCTATTATTAAAAGTTACAAAATGGTCTCCTAACTATAGAATAATGTTTTGTTGAGTTCTGACTATTCGCTTGAACGTAAATCCTTGCCAACTTAATTACAAAAGTAAATTGACAATACGGTAAGAGTCTATCCTCCTCATTTGTATCATTTCATTCCATTCATTCTTTTTGGAGAGTAATAAAGCTCTGAGGCATTTACTCTAGTTCTTTTGTTCTTTGTTCTTTATTCTCTTGGTGCTTGTTGCCTCTTTTGATGGCCATAAATAGTCATACTTGTGTTTGCACTTCCACATCATAGTCCAACCTTGGTGGCTTGAAGTAGCCACGTTAGTGTTAAAGTTTCTGCATCTTAGAAGCCTTGAGGCATTGGTTCCAACCTTTGTGAGTTTGTATGCTCACTAGGTTTGAGAAGACTTAGTAGCAGAGAAGACCCAGAAGTGTCAAAAAACGTCTAAGGTCGCACGTCCCGTCAGACCTTAACTCTAATATTGCGACAGTTTGGGCTTGAAACTTTTGAGGGCGTGACAAGTGGTATTAGAGCGAGTCGTTGTGGGTAGACAACGATCGTTTCGTACGTGATATATCATAAACTCTCATTTTTGTTAAAAAAATGATGACCGTCTAAGCTGAACATTAATCTGTTAATTATGATATGATAAAATCATATTTTAATGATGTGTATTGTCACCATCATTACTTGCAAGCATTGACTCAACATCATAATATTTTAAGCACCAACTCGATGACATAATTAAATTGAGAGTCGATCGACAAAATACAACTCAAATTATTCTAGGATAAGATTTTATCATATCCTAATCAACATGTTAATGTTCAACTCAGACGACTGCTAATTTTTTAATAGAAGATGACAAGTTTGAAACATATGAATAGCCAAATGACCATTTTGTAACTTTTAATAGTGGAGAGACTCAACAAAGTCGCGTTATATAGTCAGAGATCATTTTATAATTTTTTATAGTCGAAAGACTTAATAAAGCCATTCTCTATAGTTGAGGATCATTTGTATACTTTATCCAAAAAGAAAAAAATCGTTGAAACGAAAACGTTGCGTCACATATGTCATAAGAGGCTAGAGATGGGCATGAGTCAGTTAGGACTCTACCTAACCCGACCCAACCTAAAAAATATACAACCTCCACCCGATCCGACCTGAAATAATATATTTATTTAAAAAAATATTATTTTTATTCAATAAAAATTAAAGTTTAATTAAAAATAATAATATATAAAGGGACATTACTGCAATTATATCTAAATATAAAGGTAGAATTATATGTTTTTCTCGGGTCGGGTCGAATGGGTCGGATATTTTTCACTATAAATCCGAATCCGACCTAATCCAAATATAACTTCTAAAAAAACCGACCCAAACCGAAATTTTTTTAAAAAATCTGACCCAATTAGGTCGGTTCGAGACGAAACCCGTCAGATTCGAGTCTCATGCCATTCTTATAAGAAGCGATGTCGTTTTAGTTGAGGTTGATTCCCCTTTTTCCATACATGATATTAGTTTCTACAGAGAGAGAGAGAGAGGAAAAAAGGGTAAAAAAAAAGGAAGAATATCAACGAGACAACGATGGGGTACGTTTTGAGGGTGAGATTGGCTTCGTTCTTCACGGGGGCGGCAACGGCTTCGCTTATGGGTCTGTACATCCTTTACAAGGATTACAAGGTCGCTCACGAATCCATTGCCCAACAGGTACTCTCCCTTTTCCTTTTAACATCGTTTTGTTAGGTCGCTTATAGGGTACCTTTCAAGTTTACTTTTTTTTTCCTTATGGAATTTACGAATTAATTCTGGGTTTTCTTTTCTAAACTCATTTGCATGATTATTTACTGAAACCCATGTCGTGGTGATTCTTCCACGAGGTATTGGAATAGTTGGAAATTGAATTTAGATTATATTATTTGACGCTTTTTTCTTTGTGGTCGGTGCCGGTGCTGATTTTTCTGTTTACTATGCATTTGCAACATGAAGGAGGCATTGCATTGCATGCGTAGCTGCTTCAATGATTGCTGATTGTGTCGATTGTTGATGTTTATTAATTAATATGAAAATGTAAGAAATATGATCTGTTGTAATTTGTTCTGTTAGGGCCTAGGGGTAGTATTGGATCGAGTCTGAGTTAAAAAATTTTGAGTTAGTCAAATTGACAAGAACCATTTTATAACTTGGATTTTATTTGAATTTTTTTCCAAGTCGAGTTGAATTGAGTTTCTATTTAAATTTAATTGTAAATATTTTTAATGTTATGGTACTAATTGATTCTAATTTAAACAGCTTTCTATTACCATATACGATATACATATATCATGCAGAGTTGAAGAACTCGACTCGAATTTGAAGACCAATCCATTAATTACTGAAAGTTTTGAGTTATTTGAGTCTTATTTTATAACTCAAACTTTATTTGAATATTTTTTTAGTCGAGTTGTTACTCTTAATTCTAGTAGTAGGGTCTATTACAGATATCTCTTGAGGTTGTCTGTCACGGTCTAAATTATCCCAATCACAAGTGGCATAGGTTAAGAATTTAATATAAAAGTAGTTATTTTGTAATGGAATAAAAAAATGGTATCTTGGATGAGAAAGGCTTGAGTTTGATGGATAGGGGTATTGACAAAGCAAAACCTAGTAAAAGCCATATTGCATAGTTAACACTGCAAGTCAATCAAGCGTTTCCATTGGAAACCTCTCAGGGTAAACTGGATTTGTTTTACTTATTTGGGATGACATTTTCTGTACTCTTAGCACCTTTTACTTCTCGTATGATCGTATCTTTATCGTGTTCCTGCTTTATGTTGGACATTTATCATATATGGTTGCTCTTTGTTGTGCATTACAAAGTATTGTTAAACCAACTATTTCTTTGAAAACGAAGGCATAAGATGTAAATATCTTGAAGGACTGGATTGTCTTAAGAAAGAAAAGAAAAATCTGATGCATGGTTTATATTGAATAATTCTATTGCTTGAGACTCCCAATTAGACCCATTCCAATGAGTTACTATTTGTTTTTGTGATGTGAATATGTCAAACTACCTAATGATAAGTGATTAAATGGACAGTTACTGGTGTTTTATGGAACAAAATAGTTGACAAAATGAGTAGTATTTATTTTAAACTTGCTGTGGTGCATGTCTTTCTGGTGTCTAACCTGCAGCCATTTTTGAGAGTTCAGTTGTGCACTTATGCTTTTTCATTTTTCCTTTTATCCCAAGGTGGAAAGTCTTCGTGCTCCCCTGGATAGGCGAATCTCTGCTCTGGAAAGTTTGAAACAAGTTGAAACTCCGCAACATGTGGAAGCAACCGAATAGGTCCCCTTTTACTTTTTTGTTTCTCCTTTGTGATAAAAAAGAAAATAATTGTGGTTGAACTATTAAAGTGTATTTCTGAATAGAATGACGGTACACTGAGCCAGTTGACATGATTTTCTCCATTTAATCTGTTTCTCAATAATGGTTGAAACGATCATTGTATTTGAAATTGAAGTGTAGGAGAATTCAGACTCTTTTGTAGTTTACTGCATTTTTTTTCAATAGTTGGTGAATGCTGCTGCTTCATATCTTGTCAATTATTTAGTTGTTGGCTTCATTGCTATATCAGGGTTATGAAACCATACTAAAGTAATTCGTAGGGGTGTAAATGAACCAAGTTTGAACGAATAAAATTTTGTTCATATTTATTTATTTATTTTTAAGGTGTTTATGTTCGTTTAAGATTTTAAAATTCTGTTCGTGTGTGTTTGTTTATTTCTGAAGGTGTTCGTATTCAATTTGTTTAATGTACACGAATATGTTTGCCAAGATATTCATTTAGCGATTGTTAATGTATTCATTTAAATGTTCACTTTTTGAACACCAAAGTTTACTATGTTCAATTTAATCTCTACTTTCATCAATATTTAAAATGTAGAAGATATAAGAAAAAATGTAAAAAGATACAAGGAAAAAGGAGAAGCAAGTACATGAACTTATAAACTAGTCGATAAACGAACGAGTTTTCAAATGATTTTGTTTGTGAACATAAACGAATTGAACATTCATTCATTTGTTAAATGAATAGAAATTTTTTGTTTATATTTGTTTATTTAACTTAATAAACAAATAAACAAACGTTATACGAATGATTCACGAACAATTCATTAAACATTATGTTGAACTATACTCTTAAACCTCTTAAACAGTAAACAAATGCTTCAATTTGTCAAGTAAATTAGTTCACTCTCCCCTATCGAGAAGTGCCTAGATGGTGCCTTTGTGCCAAGGTACTTGATCAAGATTCACTCGATATTGTTGTTAATTAAACCGATTAATTGTACAGCTCTGCTCATCAATTTAATTTCTGGGTTCTTGACTTGGATTGGGCTGATCCTGATTGATAGCTTCTAAGTACAGCATTAGTTACTACCTACATGCATCTGATACAAGGAAATATATAATTCGCAGTGAAAGGCTAAAAAGAAGCCTTCGCTTATGCTTTGTTTACTCATTTTCCATGCTTTTCATTTAGCCTAATTAGAGAAGCCACTACATCCCTCATGGAGGGTCTTGTATCAGCCATAGATTGAGTGCATTGAAGTGCCAATTCCAGCAACCTGAGGGTCTTTTGTTGTTCATCATTGCTCCAAAGGCTGATCTCTTCATCAAGAAAGCAAATGCATTCTTCATTTTCCTCTAGTTTCTTCCTAGTCCACGAGACAATAACTAAGCCATCCTGGAAGCTAGGGTCCACAGGCAATTTCCTGCAGAGCATCTCCAGTAGAACTACTCCATAGCTGTAGACATCACATTTCTCTGTCAACCGAGTTGAGTATGCATTCTCTGAAAAGGAGCCATGAAAGAATTCATATATGATCTCGGTTTTTCCGGAAGTATGTAGCGGTCTCGTTTAAAATCAGTGGGAGATATGATGGAACAAACCTGGTGCTATGTATCCCAATGTTCCAACAATTTCAGACCTTGTTGAGCTTGAATCCTGATCCTGATTGTAGACCGACTTTGCCATTCCAAAGTCTCCGATCTTTGGTTCGAATTCAGAATCCAATAGGATATTATCTGATTTGATGTCTCTATGGATAATCTGAGGCACGCAATCATGGTGAAGGTAGGAAAGCCCATGAGCTATGCCGAAAGCGATATGATATCTTGTATCCCAGTTTAAAACCAAGCGTGGTTGGCTCTGGTGGAGCACATCAAAGAGTGTCCCGCCAGGCATGAACTCGGTCACGATGAATCCATATCCATCTCTAATGCAGTAACCTGCCATTCTCAGTATGTTACGATGCCTGATTAACCCAAGAGTTCTAATCTCGAGTTTGAAGTTTGTGTTGGACAAATTCACTTTCTTGACTGCCCAATGGTTCCTTGAGTTGGAAGTTTCTGTTCTGTAAACTGTTCCATGCCTACCTCTGCCAATGATATACTTGTCACTCCATCCTTCTGTAGCACGGATAATATCTTCAATTTTCAAGTTCTCGGGTAGATCTTCGGTTCTAGAATGTCGTTCAAGGAGAAGAGTTTGATCAACAGAATGTTTCTTTTGTTGGCGCCCAACCACCAGTGCATAGATCATTGCAGAAAGCAATGCCAAGGAGACCACCACAGCAATGATTACCCCAGCAAGAACCTTTCCCCTGCTGTTGCCTTCTTTTATTTCCCTACATTTACCAGTTTCATCACCCAGCAGGCAAAGCTCCGGGTTTCCAATGAAAGATCCGGGATATGAAGCGACGATCCTCATCCAAACAGATCACAATTTTCCTTTTAGGCGATTAAATGATATGTTCACAAAATAGAGGGAGATCATGTTGTTCATATCTGCCGGTATCTCACCAGAGAAACTGTTGCTTGAGAGGTCAATAATTTGTAGCTTGTCTAGTTTGCCAAGGCATGCAGGGACTTGACTGGAGAGCTCGTTGTTGCTTAAATTGAGAATTGAACTGAAATGGTGAAGGTTACTCAGACTACATGGAATGCTTCCTTCAAGCATGTTAGCTCCGAGCTGCAATTCGATTAGGCTTTGGAGGGATGAAAAGGAATCAGGAATATATCCACCGAGTTTGTTTTCTTGGAGTAGAAGGTTTTGCAGATTGGGCAATGATATTATTTCTGACGGAATACTTCCTGATAGATGATTGAAGCTTATGTCCAGTTTGATGATCTTCTCGCAATGGCCTAACTCCGATGGATTGCTTCCTGTAAGTGCATTAGAAAAAAGACTTAAAATTTGCAGATTCTCAAGCCTCCCAAGCTCCGGAGGTATCGAGCCTGAGAGCCTATTCCTTGACAAATCCAACATTGAAAGATTGGTCCAGTGACCGAACACTGGGGGAATCTTTCCTTCGAGCAAGTTTCCTTGGACTTCCAGGAAGAAAATCCCAGGGTTCTCGTCCAAATCTGATGGTATAGGCCCTTGGAGAAGATTGTTACTAAGGATCACCCTTCTGAGGGACAAGCATTTCCCAATATTAGCAGGGAAGCTCCCACTGAAACGATTGTTCCCAAGGGCCAAAACAGAAAAAATTATGTCCAGCGCATATTCTGGACGGAATCGATCCATTAGTTGAGTTCCCTGATAAATCTAATCTGACCAAAGCAGGAACATTTCTGCTGAGATCAAATTGGACTTCCCCAGCAAGATCATTCTGAGCCAGGGATAAGAATCTCAATTTCTTCAAATGGCCAATTTCAGGAGGAATTGTACCACTTAAACTGTTATCATACAGAGCCAGCTGCACCAGGTTGCTCAGCCTACCAATGTCATGTGAAATTTGTCCTTCAAAATGATTGTTGAATAGAAAAAGAACCTCCAGATTCTTGAGATTGCAAATTTCTGGAGGGATGGTTCCTCCAATGAAATTATGCTGAAGCCTAAGTTCAACAAGTGAAGTGCAGTTTCCAAGCTCAGGAGGTAATGAGCCATTAAGCTTCTTGTTAAAAATAAAGAGATTAGCTAAACCTGTAAGGTTTCCTATTGACTGAGGAATGTGACCAACCAGACTATTACCTGAAAGTGCAATCACCACAAGCTGATTGCATTGAGCAATCCTCTCAGCAATAGTTCCATTCAGCTTGTTCCCTGACAGAACAAGCTCTTTCAAGTTCTGCAGACTCCACAAAGTGTCTGGAATTTCCCCCTCCAGATTGTTTTCATCAAGATAAAGAATCTCAAGTTGCAGAAGGCTCTTAAAACTCTCTGCTGGAATTACCCCTTGGAATCTGTTGTAGGATGCTATGAACGTTGTAAGGTTATAGCAGTTCCTCAAGGTACGAGGCAAAGAACCAGAAAATCCATTCTCATGGATCCAGAAATCCAGAATCATACATGAAGGTGGTAAATCAGGCAGTGAACCAGTGAGGTTTTTTGTGTGTAAATAAAGGAACTTCAAATTCGGTAGAGAAAACATTTCATCTGGAACCACTCCACTTAGAAAATTGTTGTACAGTCCAATAAATTCCAGACTGGTGCAAAGACTTACCTCTGGAGGAATTTCACCAGACAGTGAGTTATAACCCAAGTCAATCCTTGTAAGCCACTTCGAGATGAAAACATGACCAGGGATTGACCCTTCAAAGACATTATCATTGAGAAGAATGGTGTTTAGTTTGCTGCAGTTTCCCAGAATTTGAGGTATATTACCACTGAAACTGTTGCCACTGAGATCAAGAGAGACCATACGCTTGTGGAGGCAAAGAAAAGGGACAGAGTTGTTTAACATACCAGATAACCCAAAGCCTGAGAGATTCAAGGCTTTGACTTGAATAGTGTTTTTGGAGTAGCAAGACACACCTACCAATTGGCAATGAGAAACTGATTGATTCCATGGTAACAGAAGCTGAGTGTTTTGGGAGGCTGTTAAGAAACTGAAGAAGGTAAATTGCAGGTGGAGATAAGGAGGGTGATGATGATGATGCAAGGGAAAGCATGAGGGAGTAGATAAGAAGACGATACTGGAATAACAACAGCACCATGTTCTTATGGAACTTCTTTTGACGACACTGATTTCACATGTCCACATGCGTTTTATGTTTTGTTTGGAATGAAACAGTTGGGCAAGTTGCAGGCGCGTGTTGTTTCCTGGTGGAACTAGAAGGGTGGAATCATGGTGGCTTTGATAAAGCCAAAAAACAATGCTGCTATATCAAGTGTCAATGAAGTAATAATATTTATTCATGACATGTTTGTTTTGGCACATCCTTTGCTATTCGTAGACGCCTCATGATATGATGCCAACTAAGCCCCAATGTCTTGTACAACAATTTAAGTTGTTAAATGTTAATGATTTTTTTTTAATATAATGACATTTTAGGTTTTTTAATTTGAATATTAATCAAATCTTTTCTAATTTATTCTTGATTTTTAAATGAAATATTTAATAAATTATTGTTTTTTTAATATAAACCAATTTAATTTTGTCCTTGTCCATTATGATATGGGCCAAACTCGGATATCAATGGGGCATTCAAATTAAAAAAAATGTCACGTCACCGTGGAAGCCGATAAGATTGGTACGAAACGGACCTACTATTTCACATCTTTTCTTTACAGGTAAATATGGTGTTATTCGCGGAAGCTGACTTGACTCAACTTTCGGATATCAAAGAAACTTTGGACAAGTTTTGTAGAGCTTCAAGGTACAAGGTGAGTATAGAAAAAACGACAATGTTTTTCTCTAAACACGTGCATGCAAACGTAAGACAAGCAATTAGCTCACAGATCGGGTACGATGTAGTTAAGGAGCTGGGGAAGTACCTGGGCATTCCCCTCCTACACTTCCGATTTACCAAAGCTGCATATCAGTACGTGACTCAAAAGGTTCGGGACAATCTCTCGGGGTGGACAGCGCGTAGTCTCTCGTTAGCAGGCACAATAACACTGGCTAAAGAAGTGCTTTCATCGATTCCCTACTACACCATGCAAGCTACATGACTACCCAAAGGGACGTGCAAAGAAATTGAAAAACTCGTACATGACTTCTCATGGGGAAACACGAAAGGTAAGGATGGTGTACATCTTGTAAGCTGGAAGGAAATATGCAAACTTACTACGCAGGGGGCCTTGGTTTTAAACACTTTAAACAGCAGAACGCGGCATTCACTTTGAAGATAGGATTTGTAATACTTTTTCCGTTTCATAATTTGTGTCTTATATTAACTATACACATAATTTTATGAGATATATTTATCCCAATGAATGATAAATTATCCTTAAAAAATGATTGTTAGATATGATAGATGTATTTTAATAGGTGTAAAAGAGTGATACATATAAGGATAAAAAAGAAAATACAAATGTTATTATTTGTTGACATTTCTAAAAGAACATTTTAGATTAAATGATTTTAAAAATTAAAAGAGACACATTTAATGAGACAGAGAAAATAGAAAAACAGAATTAATTGTGGGTCAAAGTAATTCGATCTAAATACAAATGGGAGGAGGGGATTCCGAAAATGGGGAGAAAATATCCAACTTGCAGCTATGGAAAGGAATTAACCTAATAAATTCCTTCACAGGGACAAAATAGGGGCTAAAAAGGTATTGGAGAGAAGTCGAAGATTGAAAGGGAATGTCTGGCAGTGCTGCATTCAGCGAGAAAAAAGATATCAACGAGTGAACAAATGAAAACAATGGAAGCTCAAAGTGATCACCTCCTCCACACAGGCTGGATCAAAGTAAACACAGATGGAACACAAGATAACAAAGAAGGATTTTCCTCCTGCGGAGGCTTGATCAGAAGTAATTCAAGAGCCTGGGTGGTCGGGTTCTCGAAATTTCTGAGAATTTGCTCAATGGTTGAAGTTGAGTTATGGGGAATTCTTGAAGGGTTGCATCAAGCGTGGCGCCTAGGTGAGGAGAAAGTTATCCTAAAAACTGACAACCCGGAGGTAGTTTGGTTGATTCAAAGTAGGCAATCGCGGGGCTTATCCTTCCAATTCATTGACCGCATTTTTGAACTGTTGGAGAGGAAGTGGACAGTCTCAATAAAACACATCCTCCGAGAAGCTAATTTGACCGCTGACAGAATGGCGAAGCTGGTGAAAGTTGGTGTTAAGGATTGTAAGGTTTACATGGATCCCCCAGGAGAAATAGTACTGTTATTGTAACTAGAATGTAAGCCCTTGGGCAAACTTGAACAATAAATGATAATATTTTTTTAATATAAAAAAATATCATGTCACCGTTAATTTTTTTAACAACATATAATTAGAGATGGCAAACGGGTACAGTTTCGTGGATTCCGCACCGCATCCGCTCCAATTGGAGTGGGGATGGGTATAATTTTAGCGGGTAGTAGGCGGGTGTGGATTTATAAAGTGGTACCCGTCGTGGGTGGTGGGCGGGTAATGAGTTTGAGATATTACCCGCCCCGCATCCGCCCGCCCCACATCCGCCCACCTAACTAAATATCTATTAAATTTTGGACCATTATGAATTTAGGTGTAATTTTAGAGACTAATTTATAAATTTTAATATTGTATAATAAATAACATATAATTTATCCAAATATTAAGGATATTTAGTCTTTAATTTGGTCTTTAATTAGGAAAATATTCGACTCTTTGATTAAACCCATAATCCCACTAACCACGCCACTTTCCATGTTCTTTAGCCCATGCTGCCCATCCAAACACAAATCACCTGTACTATAAGCATCTTTCATACCAACAATTATATATTGTGGCGGACTCTAATCTAAATAGGGTTCTTTGACGAAAAAGGGTCAGAATGAGGAAATAGGATGATCCAGATTTATCATGGCTATCCAAGAATTTCCATCTTTGAATTATGGGTTCGTTCATAGTATAAGACTTATCTGATCTTTTCATCTGATCTTTTCAATTGTTAGAATTTTTTTTTCTTGAAACAATCATGAATTTTTCTAGAACAGTATTTAAGGATCTCATCGAAAGCAGCAGTTTCCATGTTCATTAGCCCCTCAAAACCTATATTAGGCGCACTATGAGCATTAACATCGAAAGCAACACAACAATCCAGCTCTGCAACTACATGCTCCCTACAATTTGTCTCCATAACATTCGTAGAGCTACTCCTCTGACAAATTGAAGCATGCGCTGCTACCCCATCACAAACTGTCGGGGAACCAACTCCAACATCCCATTAGTTTGTTGTCAGGCGGGTCTAGATGGGTATGTCGCTAGTGAGTAGTGGGTGTGGGGATGGATTTGAAAATGTACCCGCGTGGGCGGGTGTGGATTTGAAAATTTGTACCCATCATGGGTAGTGGGCGGGTGGTAGATTAAAAAATATTAGGTGGGTATGGGGATGGGGAGAAGGTATCCGCACCCGATCCGCCCGTTTGCCATCCCTACATATAATATTAGGTATAATTTTTTAAAGACATATGATCAAAACGAATTCACATATAATATTAGGTATAATTTTTTAAAGACATATGATCAAAACGAATCTAAAATATAACATTTGATATAATTTAAAAAAAATAATTGAGTTACTAAAACGTAAAGTATTTGGTGGATAACGTAATAGGTATTTACCCTTTATTTTTAGGGTAGGGTGGTTTTTCCGAACAAGCAAAATAGGTATAGCCTTTGCGCATCCGGGGAATCGAACCCCGGTCAGTACCGTGGGAGGGTACTATGATACCACTACACTAGATACGCTTGTTATCAAATTAAGGAAAGTTTTTAAATAATATCTCTAGTTATCTTTCATACTCCAATTATGCTGCTTTTGTAAAGCAAGACAGCAATGCTGAGGGGTCCCATCACCACCGATAAAAATATGATGATCATGTTCTCTGAAAGTCGAAAAAAATGAGGTCACTTGCCTTTTCTCTAAAATGCAATAAATATATTTTAAAATTATTAAATATTATTATCGGAACCATCTTTCGGTTAGGCCCGTAATTGGGCTTCGACTTGGATTAAATGAATTGGAGTCGCCACCGATCATTTATTTTAAAATAAATGGGTTGATCGGATACCCTATTTCTTACCTGATATGCGTCTTAGCAAAGATGTGTCGAATTCGGGAGTCGATTACAGTCAAGGAATGGTTAGTACCCCTGAACTGCCCTTTCGGTACTATATAATTTCCAGTTGTCTTTAGTTAAGAAAATTGTAATTTTAAATTAAAAGATAAAATGACGATCCAAATTACTTACCTTTAACCGTTTTTGAAAACGTACCCTTAAAACATCAAGAAAAGTGTTCGAAATGAAAAGGTGAAGATACATAAAATGAAATAAAGAAGGATAAAAATGAATAAATAAATAAATCAATACAAATAAAAAGATCACAAAATAAAATGAAATAAAATATATACTAATAATAATAATAATAAAACATAGATAAACAATAAACAAAAAATGAGTAACAATACAACCAAAGGAAAAAAAACAGAAATAAGTATATATATGATAGTAATAAATTGAAAAACTAAAATATATATATATAAAATAAAAAAAATATAACTAAATATGTACATAGACAATAATAATAAAGAGGAAACTAAATAATATATATATAAATACACGTTAATGATAAATAATAATAATAAATAAACAATATATTTATATAAAAAAGTATAATAAGATACTAAAAAGTATAATAAATACAAAAAAATGGAAATGATAAAAAGAAATAAAAAAATAATAATAAATAATAAGCGGTATAGTTAAATACATATAACAAGGATTAAAATACAAAAAGAAAGAAATTTGTGGGCCAATTTAATGAGAGTTCGGGATTTACAGTCAAATGTGGGGGGACCGAATTGAAAGGAAAAGTGAATTAAATGACCAAATTAAGAGAGAATCAGAGCTTAAATTAGGATTAAGGGTTAAAATAAAAGGATCAAAGCTACGAGGGACCAAAAATAGAATTTCTCCATTTGCATTTTAAAAACACGCGGATCTAGGGGATCCGCTCGGGTCGGTCTTAACTGGTTGTATAAAACTTAATTTTTTTAAAAGATGTTTTATTTCTTCCCTTTATTGCGCGAGCCCCCCTATTCAGAAAAAAAAAGCTCTCGCCGCCCAAAAATCCAGATCCCGACCACCATGGCCACCCTGAGCCGCCTCACCGCCACCGTTGATCGGCGACGATCGCCGTTCATCGGCGGCTAAACACGAGAAAGACATAGTTTTTAAAAAGCTCTTGACTCCCTCGTTTCCAAAACCAAAGTATTTTCTTCAAAAAACAAGCCTCGAGGTGTAGATATGGGTTTGAAAACTTCGAAACCCCACCTATGTTCATCGGCTTTTTAGCGTATTTGGGGGTTTTTTTGAGCCAAATCTCAAAATAAATACATGCAAAAGCGAAAACGAACAACAAGGTGAGCAAAAAAACTACCTTTTTATTTCCTTTTGAATCGATTACAACAGCCCCGATTTGCCTCGTATTTTTGGGTGTTTTGTGCGTAAAAGCTCTCTGGCAATCTTGTGTGATTTTTGTATATTTATGCCTAGCATTCGTGTCCCCAAATGAATAGATTACATGCTTATTTATACTCTAAAAATACTATTTTTAGTTCCGAAATTCTTGAGTCCTAAGCAGATTGTGACTCTCATTCTGTTGGTTGTTGTGTCTCACATATGCACGTCGTTGGTGATGGCCGAGAAATCCAGTGTTGTTGCGAGGCGTGAAGCAAATAGGGTCTTCGACGGGGAAGGCTTGCGGTGCACTTAGGGTTTTTAGAAACCCTAATCTGATAAGGGTTGTGTGTTAAGTCTGGGTCACATGGGCAGTCTGCGTGTAATGGGTCACGGGATTTGGGCCTCAAATGTAACTTTGGACCTGTAAATGTAAAATGAAACCCAAATTAATAAGAATATATTTTTATTATATATTATACTTTATAAATAAAAATATATTATATAATACTAATGGTCGAAATTTAGTCTCTTCAGCTGCCCCTCTTTGCTTATTATCATGTAACGAAATAGAGCAAAGATTAAAAGACACAAATTTCGTCCAATGTAATGACATATATGTTAATTCGAATTGAACCACAAAATGACTCCCTCGTCACGAGGTTAAGTCGGACTGGAAAATTATGAGCACGAAATCCTTCGTAATGAAGTTGAAATCGAACTCCGAGTCCAATATCATACGATGTGAAGTTGAAATAGGTTCTGGAACTGGGAAATTGTTTGTGGACAGTCGGCTGTGAAGTTGAGCTTGTGTTGTCTCGAGTCTAATATCCTTCGTTGTGAAGTCGAAATTGACTCTGAATGAAATTTTATTAACAATCAGCAGCCCCTTCGTCGTGAAGTTGAGCTTGTGTTGTCTTGGGTCTAATATCCTTCGCTGGGAAGTTGAAATTGGCTCTGAAATTGAGAAGTTGACAGTCAGCCGCCCATTCGCTGTGAAGTTGAGCTTGTGCTGTCTTGAGTCCAATATCCTTCGTTGTGAAGTTGAAATTGTTTCTGAAATTGTGAAGTTGTTTGTTGACAGTCAGCCGCCCCTTCGCCGTGAAGTTGAGCTTGTGCTGTCTTGAGTCCAATATCCTTCGCTGTGAAGTTGAATTTGGCTATAAAATTGGGAAGTTGACAGTCAGTCGCCCATTCTCTGTGAAGTTGAGCTTGTGTTGTCTTGAGTCCAATATCCTTCGCTGTGAAGTTGAAATTGGCTCTAAAATTGGGAAGTTGTTTGTTGACAGTCAGCCGCCCCTTCGCCATGAAGTTGAGCTTGTGCTGTCTTGAGTCCAATATCCTTCGTTGTGAAGTTGAAATTGGCTCTGAAATTGGGAAGCCCCTTCGTCGTGAAGTTGAGCTTCAAATGGCACGATATCCTCCGTCGTGGAGTTGAAATCGTGGATGTGTGGGTACGATATCCTCCGTCGTGGAGTTGAAATCGTGGATGGCCCCTTCGTCGTGAAGTTGAGCCTTGACTTGAATATCCTTCGACGTGAAGTTGAAATCCAAGTATTGTATGTTACGGGTGGACACGATTCCTTCGTCGTGAAGTTGAAATCGTGGGGTGACCCATTTGTTGTAAAGTTTGGCCTCGAGTCAGATATCCTTCGTCGTGAAGTTGAAATCTACCCTCGAGCAAATTGTGTCATTTTTTAGTCCAATATCCTTCGTTGCGAAGTTGAAATTGACTCTAGGTAAAAACCTATAAAGATATGCATATATGCGATGTTATGGAAGTCATGCTCTTAGGTATGCCTAAAATGCATATGGAACATATGTTATTCTGGGCTCTGGAGAGAAATCTTGATCTCCGGTGGCCTGTCGTTGTTGACTCTTGATTTTGAAATCTTGAAGTTCTGATCCCTGATATTGAATTCCTCAAATGTTCAAATCTGATGTGCACATTCTATATGTTTCTTGATTTGGGGAATGCTTTTCGACCACCTCAAGTATGCGCATGAGCCTTGATCGGCTTTCGGGTACCTGTATTTTTCAATGAATCTTTGTACAGTAATATGCGATTATCTTTTGCATAAGTAAATAAATCATTAAGTTTAAGCTCAATCCAAGATGCTCAAAAGGAATTGGTTTAGAGAAAAATATTGTCTTTTATTCATGAGAAAAAGAACAAATAATACATGATAAACATTCTGGAAAATGAATACATGATGAAGTATGAGATCTCGATAATGTGGGCACTTCTGAGCTGAAAAGCCGCCAGGTGACTTTGAACACAGCCTTTGCCAAGGGATCTTTGAAAATGCGACAACGTTCTGGAGAGTGCAACCTTTCTCCGACTTGTTGAGTTTGTAGGAGATTCAGATGCCGGGATGCTTCCACTGTCTGGATTTATTAAACTGATATCCAAATCGCCCTTTCGGGTTTTCAATTTGAACCCATCCTTGGTTGCAAGACGCCCTTTGCCAGTTTTCATCTTGAACCCACCTTATTTTTCTTTTCTTTTTTCTTTTTCTATTTCTCTTTTTTCTCTTTTCATTTTTTTTCAATTTAGGGCGCCCTTTCGGCTTTTCACCATAAACGTTTTTCTTTTTTGTTTTTTTCCTTTTCCTTTTTCTTTTTTTTTCAACTTAGGACGCCCTCTCGGGTTTTCATCCTAAGTGAAGTACTTTTTGACTGCATCCGAGTTGATGGGATGTGGCAGTTCAGGTCCGTCCATTTCAGCCAGAACAAGGGCTCCTCTAGAGAAGGCCTTTTTTCACGACATAAGGTCCTTCCCAATTTGGCGTCCATTTTTCTCGAAAATCTTTCTGGACTGGCCAAATTCTTTTTAGTACTAGATCTCTTTCGCCGAATATTCTCGGGCGCACCTTTTTGTCATGTGCTCGGATCATTCGTTTATAATAGATTTGACCATGATGAATGGCTTTCAGTCTCTTTTCATCTATCAAGTTAAGCTGATCATATCTAGATTGTACCTATTCTGCATCATCCAGTTTGACCTCTGTCAAGACCCGGAGTGACGAAATCTTTACTTCAATGGGTAGTACTGCTTCCATTCCGTAAGCTAGTGAAAATGGAGTTGCCCCAGTCGAGGTTCGTACCGAGGTTCGATAAGCGAACAAAGCAAAAGGCAACTTCTCATGCCAGTCTTTGTAAGTTTCAGTCATTTTCTTCACTATCTTCTTAATGTTTTTGTTTGCTGCTTCTACTGCTCCGTTCATCTTTGGTCTGTAAGCAGTAGTTGTGATGCTTTATGTTGAACTGCTCACAAGCAGCATTCATCATCTTGTTGTTCAAGTTTGTAGCTTTATCGGTGATGATCCTTTCAGGTAGACCATACCGACATATGATTTCTTTTTTCAGGAACTTGCAAATAGTGGACTGAGTGACACTGGTATATGATGCAGCCTCTACCCATTTCGTGAAATAATCAATCGCTACGAGAATGAAACGGTGATCATTCGAAGCCTTAGGATGAATTTGCCCGATAACATCCATGCCCCATATTGAGAAAGGCCAGGGCGACGTCATTACATGAAGTGGATGAGGTGGAACATTGGTTTTATCTTCGTAAATCTGACATTTATGACATCTTCTAGCATAGTTGATGCAATCACTTTCCAGTGTGGACAAAAAATATCCGCATCTCATTATTTGTCTTGACATCATATGTCTATTTACATGTGCTCCACAAACTCCATTATGTACTTCTTCCACTATCATTTTTTCCTCTCCGTTAAGGACGTATCCAGCTGCCATCCTTCTAAGAGTTCTTTTATCGGTTTCATTGGCTTCTTCTGGATAACTCCGATGCTTGATATACTGCAGAATATCGTAGTACCAAGGCTTAGTGTCTTTCACTTCTTCAATTTGGTAATAATGAGTCGGGTACTCATATGATTGCATGTCAATTGGCATCATTTCAGACTCCCCGCCAGCCTTGAATGCGGCTGCCAAGGTAGCTAAAGCGTCAGCCATTTGATTTTCTTCTCTAGGCACGTAGTGGAAGGTGACTTCATCGAATTCATCGAGCAAATCCAGTATTAGTCTCTGGTATTCCATCAGCTTTGTATCCTTGGTTTCTGTTGAAACATTTTAATATTTCGATATAACAAATTAAGTTAAATGGATTTTAAGATTTTCCAAATGATTTTCTAAGTATATTCGATATAACTATTCGAATATCAAAACATTACTCCAAATATTTCAAAAATCATTTTTGATCCTTACTTAAGTGTAAAATTAAGTTTTAATCATAAAACAATTTCAAAATATTTTATAAAGTATTTCGAACCAATTCAAAGTCAAAAATTCCAGATTACTCAGAGGGAACCGATTCCCCCCCATAGGAGGAACCGATTCCCCCCTGAATGGTTTGGCTCCGAGATTTCCAGAATGCTCGGAGGGAACCGATTCCCCCCAAGGGGGTACCGATTCCCCCCTGTTCAACGGTTGAAATATTTGAATTTTACACTTAGGGAACCGATTCCCTATGAGAGGGAACCGATTCCCCCCACAGTCCAAGCTGTTTTATTAAATGTTTTCACACTAAAACGGCTATAATATCTTCTCTAATTATCCCCAACGTTCAGAAGTGATCCAAGGTGTATTTAAGCAAGCTTAGAAGCCATTAATCAAAAACAAGAAACATCAAGCAACTAGAATCAAGAGAGAATCAAAGAGAAAGCATCAAACCTCAAGTTTGAGCATTTCAAGCCCATTTTCATTCAATATTCATTTTGCTTTCAAGAACACTTTTTGTGCTCAGTTGTATTCATCTTTGAGTGTTCTTTTCTTTGTTCTAGAATTGTGCAAACATCTTACCTTGTGAGGTTTTCTTGTAAGTTTGCAAATTTGTAATCTTCTCTTTGAGAAAAGAGTGTTCTCAAGAGTTGGGGTATACTCTTGAGGGAATTGTAAGGTTATCTCTTTGGCCTCAAAAGAAAGAACAAATTAGTGAATTTGTTGGAAAATCCTTAGTGTGGATAGCTAAGGTAGTGGACGTAGAATTTGTTTGAGAAAGTCGAACCACTGTAAATCGCTGTGCAATTACTTTCAATTTTCTGCAAAAGCTTCCACAAAATTTTTATTGCCAATTCACCCCCCTCTTGGCCAATTTCGTCATTCGATTAACTCAACAATTGGCATCAGAGCCTAACTCATTTGAAGGTTTAATCGCCTCTTGAGTCGATCCGGGAAGAGTTACATCGATTACAAAGTCATCAATGGCCTCCACTTCAAACTTCGACTCCGGTCTCGATTCGATGCCTGTCAACAAGCCTCCTTTCTTCAATGGAGCTAACTATGCCTATTGGAAGAATAGAATGATGTACTTCATTCAAGCAAGTGACATGGGAGCATGGAATGCTGTAGAAGAAGGATACATCAAACCTCTCACTCATCCAAGGTTGTGGAGTGAAGGAGAGACAAGAATGTTCCAGCTCAACTCCAAAGCCATCCATATTATTTTTTGTGCTCTTGGACCAGATGAATACGGAAGAGTTTCATCGTGTACAACCGCCAAAGAAATATGGGACAAACTTCAAGTCACACATGAAGGTACAGATGAGGTAAAGAAATCAAAAATTAGTATTCTAACGCATAGCTATGAAAATTTCAGGATGAAACCAAATGAAGACATCAAAGCTATGACGGATAGATTTTCAACGATTGTCAATGGTCTCAAATCATATGGAGAGATCATCTCAAATGAAAAGCTTGTGAGGAAGTTAGTCTACTCCCTCCCAAAATCATGGCAATCAAAGAAGACGGCAATCATCGAGTCTAAGGACCTATCGTCCTTAACTCTTGAAGAACTTATCGGTTCACTCCTCACTCATGAGATGATGCTTGAAGATGATGTGGACCTTGATAAAGTTGAAGAGACACCAAAGGAGAAGGAGAAGAAGAAAAACATTGGAGTTGCTCTCAAATCCACAAAAGATGAGAGTGATTCTAATGATGATGATGACGAGGAAATGGCATTGTTTGCCAAACGGTTCAGAAAAATGATGAGACCTTACCAAGGAAGAAAATTCAAACGAAACGAAGGCCTCAAAATGAACCAAAAGAGAAGGACCCAATCATTTGCTATGAATGCAAAAAGCCGGGGCATGTCAAATATGATTGCCCACAATTGAAGAAAAAGGGTCAATCAAAGAATAAGCACAAGGCTCATGTGGCTACATGGAGAGATGAAGAAGGTTCCGATGAAGAGGAACAAGAAGTAGCAAACTTGTGCTTGATGGCATTCGGGGAAGATTCTAAGGTAACCTCTAACTCATCCGATTTTGATGATTTATCTTATGATGAGTTATTTGAGGAGTACAATGGGTTGGCTTCGGATTATGAGAAATTATTTTTAAAATATAAAAATGATGTTTCAAAATTGAAAAATGAAAACAAACTCATATCCAAAACCAACAACGATCTTGAAAGTAAAATCAAAAATTTGCAAATCAAACTAGAAGAGTTTGAAAAGAAAAATTTAGATTTGCAAAATTTACTTTCAAAGATCAATGATGATCATCAAAAGAAAATTGATGATCTTAAAACTTCTTTTGATAAAGTTGGAACAAAACATTTGAAAAAGGTGAAAATTCAAAATCCAACTTTGTTAGAAAAAGTTTTAGAAACTACAATCATAGAGGTCCCCAAAGAACCTCTAATGGAAAAATCATTAAAAGTGTGTGGGTTCCTAAAGAACTCATTACTACTAAAGATAAAAATATCCTACACAAATGGATACCTAAAGGGACTAGGATTTTGGAAACTAATGAATATGGACCCAAAAGAATTTGGGTACCAAAAATAAAAATTAATCTATGTTTGTAGGGAAAGGAGCATTGCTACAAGGCACGGGAAACAAATTCAAACTCATGGTACCTTGATAGTGGATGCTCAAGACATATGACCGGAGACAAAAGCCGGTTCATTGAGCTTAACGCCAAAAATGGAGGAGAAGTGACTTTTGGAGACAATTCAAAAGGTCACATTGAAGGTATTGGTACAATAGGTAATACCTCTTCCATACAAATTAAGAATGTTTTATATGTGAATGGATTAAAGCATAATCTATTGAGTATTAGTCAATTATGCGATAAAGGATTCAATGTCTTATTTGAAATTAATGGTTGTAAAGTCATTGACATTGCATCTAATCGGATTATGCTTGTTGGTCATAGAATAGGAAACATTTACATGGTGCATTTAGATTCTATTGATATGACTAATTTATGCCTAGTTGCTAAGGATGAGCATGATAGTTGGTTATGGCATAGGAGACTAGGTCATGCTAGTATGAGTGTTTGCAACGGCTAATTCAAGGTGATTTAGTTCGAGGGTTGCCTAAGCTTAAATTTGATAATGATAAAATCTGTGATGCTTGTGCTAAAGGAAAACAAAAACGAGTTTCTTTTAAATCTATTAATGATGTATCAACTAGTAGAGTATTACAATTGATCCATTTAGATCTTTTTGGGCCAACTAGAACTACTAGCTTGGGAGGAAAACAATATGCATTTGTCTTGGTAGATGACTATTCTAGATACACTTGGGTTCTATTCTTAAGTGCTAAAGATGAAGCATTAGAAAATTTCATCACATTTTCAAAATAATCCAAAATGAAAAAGGATACTCTATCACTAGTGTTAGAAGTGATCATGGAACTGAATTTGAAAATCTTGGATTTATTGAGTTTTGTAATTCTAATGGTATTAGCCACAATTTTTCAGCACCTAGAACCCCTCAACAAAATGGAGTTGTTGAGAGGAAAAATCGAACTTTAGAAGAAATGGCTAGAACCATGCTTTGTGAAAATAATTTGCCAAAATATTTTTGGGCGGAAACCACAAATACCGCTTGTTATGTTATAAATCGAGTAATGATTAGGCCAATTTTAAAGAAAACTCCATATGAAATTCTCAAAAATAAAAAGCCTAACATTAGTTATTTTCATCCTTTTGGATGTAAATGTTTTGTTTTAAACAACGGTAAAGAAAATCTTGGTAAATTTGATGCTAAAAGTGATGAAGGAATTTTTCTGGGTTATTCCTTAAACTCTAAAGCTTATCGTGTATTTAATAAAAGAACTTTAGTTGTAGAAGAGTCTATACATGTTGTTTTCGATGATAATCCCCTTCCGAGGAAGGATTCTTCTGTTAATGATGATGTAGGTATTGTACAAGCAAATGACGTTAGATATGACGTTGGAGAATCATCATCAAAGGAAGAAACAAAAGATGAGGAAACTCATGATCCCCTCGAGAATCCAACCATTGAAGAAAGGGAAGTATCTTTTCCAAGAGAGTACAACTATGTCAAAGATGGTGAAATTATAGGTGATCCATCAAAAGGGGTAACTACTCGATCTTCTCTTAGAAATATCTGTAATTATGTTGCATTTATTTCATGCATAGAGCCTAAGAACATCAAAGAAGCATTAAAAGATGAACATTGGATTATGGCTATGCAAGAAGAATTAAATCAATTTGAGAGAAGTAAAGTATGGACATTAGTTGAAAGGCCTAGTAATAAATCTACTGTAGGTACTAGATGGGTTTTTAGAAATAAACTTGATGAAAGTGGTAATATAGTGAGGAACAAGGCTAGACTTGTTGCTCAAGGCTATACTCAAGAAGAAGGCATAGACTATGATGAAACATACGCTCCCGTAGCTAGGATGGAAGCAATTAGAATGTTATTAGCATTTGCATGTTTCAATGAATTTAAATTATATCAAATGGATGTTAAAAGTGCATTTTTAAATGGTTTTATAAAAGAAGAAGTGTACGTGGAACAACCTCCAGGTTTTGAAGATTCAAATTTTCCGGATCATGTTTTAAAATTGACAAAAGCTCTTTATGGTTTAAAACAAGCTCCTAGAGCTTGGTATGAAAGATTGTCAAATTTTTTAATTGAAAAAGATTTTTTAAAAGGAAAGGTTGACACTACATTGTTTTTAAAGAGAAAAGGTAAAGATTTATTAGTAGTTCAAATTTATGTTGATGATATAATATTTGGTTCTACTAATGATGTTCTTTGCCAAGAATTTTCTAAGCTAATGCAAAGTGAGTTTGAGATGAGCATGATGGGGGAGCTCTCATTTTTCTTGGGACTCCAAATCAAGCAAAGAAAAGATGGCATCTTCATTAATCAAGCTAAGTACGTCAAAGATATGCTCAAGAAGTTTGGACTGGAAAATGGGAAACCTCATAACACTCCAATGAGCTCTTCAACAAAGCTTGACTTAGATGAATGAGGTAAATGTGTAGATGTTAAATTATAGGTCAATGATTGGCTCTTTGCTTTATCTAACTGCAAGTAGACCGGACATTATGTTTAGTGTTTGCTTATGTGCTAGATTTCAATCATGTCCTAAGGAATCACATTTACTAGCTGTTAAGAGAATCTTTAGATACCTTAAGGACACTCCTAGTTTAGGACTTTGGTATCCTAGAGACTCTAGTTTTAGCTTGCATGCTTTTTCTGATGCGGATTATGGAGGATGCAAATTAGATAGGAAAAGCACCTCCGGTACTTGCCAATTCCTTGGAAATATGCTGATTTCTTGGTTTTCAAAGAAACAAAATTGTGTTGCATTATCTACCACTGAAGCGGAATACATTTCAGCCGGTAGTTGCTGTGCACAAGTTTTATGGATGAAACAACAACTTTTTGATTATGGAATTGAAGTAGGTACTATTCCTATCAAGTGTGACAATACTAGTGCTATTTGTCTCACTAAAAATCCCATCCAACACTCTAGAACTAAGCACATTGAAATAAGACATCACTTCATTAGAGACCATGTCACTAAGGAAGATGTAGTTCTAGAATTTGTTGATACTTTGCACCAATTAGCGGATATCTTTACAAAACCCTTAGACAAGGAAAGATTTTGGACACTTAGGAGAGAATTAGGTTTGACCAACCTATCTTCACTTAGTGTTTAAAATAATTTTAGCACTTCTAATAAATCTTGAAAAATGCTTATAATAATAATTTTTGATTGTATTCTTGCTATTAGTTAGGGGGAGTTTGTGATTCTTAATGAAAATTAATTTTATGTTCAAAAATCAATTAAAGATTAATTTAATTATTTGAACATAATTAATGTTTGATATATGAGTTGCCAATACCACTAGAAAAGATTAATTTAGCATTTTGTGCTTAAAAATTCGGATTTTAGCATTTTGGTGCAGAGGGAATCGATCCCCCCCTGAGGGAACCGATTCCCCCTTTGAAGGGGAACCGATTCCCCCCACAGGGGAATCGATACCCCCCTGGGGTTCTGTTAAAATCGAACAGAACACCCCAAAATCCCAAACCCTTATTTTATTATATATTCCGCCGTTCTCACCCTCTAAACCCCTCAAATCTCCATTTTTGCCTCAAATCAACGATATTAATCGGAATTTGCTTCATAAATCATCTTCCAAACCTGTTGGAATCATTAAAATCGTGCAAACAACATCTAAATCCCCTCAATCTTCATATTTCAAGGTAAATTTTTCTAAACTCTTTATTTCATTATTTTTGAACATAGGATTAGTTTCAATTAGTTCTAGGTTGAAATAGTGATCGGGCATTGATTATTTAGTGATTAGAAACTAGATGTTACAACTAATTTCATCAAAAACACAAGAATTTCTCAAATTTTTTAAAATTTTCGAAATAATAATAATAATAAAAATGTTATTTTTCAAATTATTGTGTTTTGATCAAATTATATTGTTGTTATGAAAAACTATACATATATTGTTTCTCAAAACTATATTTTTCAAAAGTTTTTCAAAAACTTTGCCCATTAGGATTGATTTAGAGAATCTTGAAATATTGAGGACTCATTTGAGTTTTGGGATTAATTGAATTGCATACACTTGTTTTAAAATTGCAGGTTATTATATCTATTCCGATTTCCTTCACCATGTCAAATCCTAAACGACCTAGGTCTTCATCTAGTCGTTCTAGTCGTCAACCAAATCCACCTCCAAATCCTCATTCTATTCCAATTTCTAATCCCAATCCCACTGATCCTAACTTGACTATCCAAAATTCGTGTTTCAATCATCCTGGGTCTAGAAATCACCGATATTGGTATTATCAATATTTCGATTCTTACAAAATCCGGGAAGAACGTATTCCTTCTCGTCAAGCTATGTTAGCTATCGATTTTAAATATCTTCCCATTTTACAAGAATGGAAATTTGATAAACTATTTGATCTTGAACCCATCGTTTACCATCAACTTGTTCGTATATTCTACTCTAATGCCGTATGTGTTAAAAACCAAGCTGAAACCGAAACCATAGGAATTCGTTCCTACCTTCTAGGACAATTCTTATATATTGATCCGGCATATATAGCCAATACATTTGGATTAGATAATGATGGTATTTCGAATGAAAAACAAATTTTAGGTTCTCGTTATAAAAGAAGGGATAGTGCGAGTGTCTTAGACCTACATGAGCGTTTTCTTCATCTAATGATTTCTTGGTGGTTTCGACCATCCGGAGGTCGTTATTCTACTCTTAGAGCTTTGGATCTTTGGTGGTTACATTGTTTTGAAAACCGTATTAAAATTAACCTACCACAGATTATTTTTGCTGAAATTGTTGAAACCGTAAATCTTGTTCCTAACAAGAAACACTGTTCATCTCTAGTCTACGGTTGCTTTTTGAGTAATCTGTTTTCCAAAGCTGGGCTTAGAGTCGGTCTAGATGCCGTTTTTCCTCTTAAGAAACAAATAAATCTTCTTTCCTTAACGAGAGCGGGATGGGTAAAGGACAAAGAAACCGGTGAATGGATTCGTTCTTCTACTCCGGGAGCTAGTTCTTCACAAGCTCCACCCGAGGCTGACGAAGATCCCGAGTTTGAACAATTAATGAGGGATATTGATGAAGCTGAAGAAGAACCTGAACAACCCGAAGAGCAGCCCGAGGAGCACGCACAACAAACGCATCAAATGCCTCAATATTTTCAATCCTTTATGGAGACATTCGATTTCCGATACGCTACCATGGACTCGCGCTTTTCCTCTATAGAGTCTCATTTATCCACAATGGGAGCTCAACAATTAGAGATTCTTCTGGAGATGCGTGCAAACAATGAATCAACCAACGCTCGTATCAATGAACTCACACATGAGATGGCCGCTATGCGAGCCCGTTTTCCTCCTACCGATCCGGATGCTTGATTTTATGTTTAGCTTTAAAACTTTGAACAAAATGAATATTGTTTCAACATTTTGATTTGTTTGATTTTGTGGATTGTTGGATTTTGGATATATGAATGGAGTGAACTTATATGTTTGGAGTGTTTTATTTATTTATGCATCATTTACATTATCAATATGACCAATTTTGCCATATCACATTATTTATGAATATTGATTTATGAAACTAATGGCTAACCTCTCTTTTGATTGTGATCTTAGCAGCTTAATCTTATAATTAATAAATCAATTGGCTAAATGATTTTCAAAACCTTGTTTTACAATGTCTTTTTGATTTAACAAAAAGGGGGAGAAGAATAAGTGTTAAAGTAAGGGGGAGTAATTTCTAATTTCAAAACTTGATTTCAAAAATCTTAAAATTACTAAAATGTTTTGTTATATCAAAAAGGGGGAGATTGTTGAAACATTTTAATATTTCGATATAACAAATTAAGTTAAATGGATTTTAAGATTTTCCAAATGATTTTCTAAGTATATTCGATATAACTATTCGAATATCAAAACATTACTCCAAATATTTCAAAAATCATTTTTGATCCTTACTTAAGTGTAAAATTAAGTTTTAATCATAAAACAATTTCAAAATATTTTATAAAGTATTTCGAACCAATTCAAAGTCAAAAATTCCAGATTACTCAGAGGGAACCGATTCCCCCCCATAGGAGGAACCGATTCCCCCCTGAATGGTTTGGCTCCGAGATTTCCAGAATGCTCGGAGGGAACCGATTCCCCCCAAGGGGGTACCGATTCCCCCCTGTTCAACGGTCGAAATATTTGAATTTTACACTTAGGGAACCGATTCCCTATGAGAGGGAACCGATTCCCCCCCACTGTCCAAGCTGTTTTATTAAATGTTTTCACACTAAAACGGCTATAATATCTTCTCTAATTATCCCCAACGTTCAGAAGTGATCCAAGGTGTATTTAAGCAAGCTTAGAAGCCATTAATCAAAAACAAGAAACATCAAGCAACTAGAATCAAGAGAGAATCAAAGAGAAAGCATCAAACCTCAAGTTTGAGCATTTCAAGCCCATTTTCATTCAATATTCATTTTGCTTTCAAGAACACTTTTTGTGCTCAGTTGTATTCATCTTTGAGTGTTCTTTTCTTTGTTCTAGAATTGTGCAAACATCTTACCTTGTGAGGTTTTCTTGTAAGTTTGCAAATTTGTAATCTTCTCTTTGAGAAAAGAGTGTTCTCAAGAGTTGGGGTATACTCTTGAGGGAATTGTAAGGTTATCTCTTTGGCCTCAAAAGAAAGAACAAATTAGTGAATTTGTTGGAAAATCCTTAGTGTGGATAGCTAAGGTAGTGGACGTAGACTTTGTTTGAGAAAGTCGAACCACTGTAAATCGCTGTGCAATTACTTTCAATTTTCTGCAAAAGCTTCCACAAAATTTTTATTGCCAATTTACCCCCCTCTTGGCCAATTTCGTCATTCGATTAACTCAACAGTTTCCCATTCTCCGCGGAGCTGGTAGATTACTAATGCTGAATCTCCGTATATCCGCAAGGTCTTTATACTTTGCCCCAGTGCAGCTCAGATTTCCAAGACACAGGCTTCATACTTTGCCATGTTATTGGTGCAATTGAAGTTCAGTCTTCTGGTAAATGGGTAGTGATTCCCTTCTAGAGAGACTAGGATTGCCCCGATGCCATATCCTAATGCATTTGATGCACCGTCAAAATGCATTCTCCATGAATTGTCCGTTGAAGTACTTGTTTCTTCTAAGGAGATAACCATCAAGTCTTCATATGGAAAATCAAAGTCCAATGGCTCGTAATTCTCATCGGTTCTACTAGCCAAGAACTCCGATACGACACTTCCCTTGATAACTTTTTGGCTCACATACTCAATGTCAAATTCAGACAAGAGAATCTGCCATCGGGCTAATCTTCCAGATAGAGCAGGTATACCCATCATGTACTTTAAAGGATCTAACTTGGAAATTAGCCAAGTAGTGTGATACAACATGTATTTTCGGAGTCTTTTTGTGGCCCAGACTAGAGCATGGCAAACCTTCTCGATAGAAGGATATCTGACCTCACAATCGGTGAATTTCTTGCTTAAATAGTAGATGGCTCTTTCCTTCTTCCCGGATTCATCATATTGACCTAGGACACACCCCATGGAGTTCTCGAATATGGAGAGATATAAGAACAAAGGTTTGCTTGGGATAGGGGACATCAAGACGGGAGAGTGAGACAAATACTCTTTTACTTTCTCGAATGCAATCTGACATTTTCCATCCTAAGCTCCAGCGTTGTTCTTTCGGAGAATACGGAAGATTGGGTCACACTTGTCGGTTAACTGAGATATGAACCGTGATATGTAGTTCAATATGCCCAGAAAACCTCTGACCTCTTTTTGTGTTCGTGGTGGAGGCAGGCCTTGAATAACTTTAACTTTATTGGGATCGACCTTTATGCCTTTTCTACTTACCACGAAGCCTAATAGTTTTCCGGATATTACCCTGAAGGTGCACTTGGTAGGGTTCAATCGTAGCTGGAACTTTCTCAATCTCTGGAAGAGCTTTCTCAAGTTCTCGAACTGTTCATTCTCGATTTATGCCTTAACAATCATGTCGTCGACATAAACCTCAATTTCTTTATGCATCATATCGTGGAACAGTGTCACCATAGCTCTCTGATATGTTGCCCCAGCATTATTCAGTCCGAAGGGCATCACCTTGTAGCAGAATATTCCCCACATTATGACGAACGTGGTTTTCTCCATGTCTTCAAGATGCATCTTGATCTGGTTATATTCCAAAAATCCATCCATGAATGAAAAAAAGCATTCCCGGCTGTATTGTCTACCAACGTGTCAATGTGAGGCAGAGGAAAGTTGTCCTTAGGGCTCGCTTTGTTGAGGTCCCGGTAATCGATGCACATACGAACCTTCCCCTCTTTCTTCGGAACTGGCACTATATTGGCCACCCACTCTGGATACTTAGCCACTTGAAGAAAACCGACATCAAATTATTTCTTGACTTCTTCTTTGATCTTAAGGAGCATTTCTGGTCACATCCTTCTCAGTTTCTGTTGCACGGGTTTGCAATCTGGCTTAAATGGCAGTTTGTGAACTACCATATATGTGTTTAGTCTTGATATGACCATGTGAATACATCTCTATACTCCTGAAATAAGACTATCAAGTTTTGTCTTGCTTCAGTCGAGAGAGTTGTGCCGATTTTAACCTCTTTTCTGTCATCTTCAGTGCCCAGATTCAAGATTTAGATCGCCTCCTCATGTGATAGTGTTTGCTTCTCTTCTCTTTCTACCATTCTCAATAATTCGGTAGACAAGTTACACTCCTCTTCAGTGTCGCATTCATCAAATTCCCTGAGATAAATGGCCAATTCAAAATCCACTTTCGGATCAAGATAATCAATGCCTACATTATCGTTATCTAGGGTCCTGAAGGAACAAAGAAGATATGTGTGTGTGAGAGGAAAAATTCCACACGGAACAGTCAAGAATCAAATTTGAAAGAAAAATGGAAATGAAGTGCTGAAATATAGAAAATAGACAATGAATCCCAAAAAGAAATAAAATATGTTTGCCATGGACATAGGAAAAAAATGCATCTTTTATTGAAATTAAACCAGATGTTTATTCACCCTTACAAAAGATCACCTATTGCCCTATGTATAGGCAAATAGGGATAGTTTGAATATTACTCTGAAAGACTCTTGTAAACCACAGGTAGTTCTTCCACCGACCAATTGCTAGGCACGAACCCAGGTGGCAGAGGGCATATCCCAGATCTATCTTCGTTGTCAACACCTTCTATGGTCACAGCATTGATGTTCAGATCTTCCAGAGCCGTTTCTAACTTAGATATGGTTGTTTCAAACACATAACCACCTGACTTGAATATTCTGAAAAGAGGCGGGAATGTCATAGGCTTCCATTGGAGTTCGTTTCCAGTCAATCTGGCTAATCTTCTCTCCCGATTCTTTTGGATATCCTTTCTCTTTTCATGATAACTGGGTTGAAAACCGAGCCCAAATTGGTCTAATTTTGAAACATGAAGGACAATATTAATCTTCCCTTGCAAATATTTCCCAAAACCTCTCCCGGTCCTGGCTCCTCGGCCCAGGGTTTGCTTGATCTCTATCTTTGTGTATTTGGAGAGTCGGGGTCTTGGAATCTTCTTTCCTTTCGTCATGAATGTGGCATTCACAAACTCCAAGGAGCGGAACGAACATTCTACCGCTTCCTCGTCTACTTCGATGTATGGGGCCTCCATGGTCACGCTTGCCACGATATCTTCCTCAGCATTGATAATTACTAAGGCCCCGTCAATAACAAATTTAACTTTTTGGTGCAACGTGTAGGGTACTGCACCTGCTTGATGAATCCATGGCCTTCCCAAAAGACAGCTATAATACGACATGATATCCATCACAAGGAACTCAACATCATAGGTGGCTGGTCTGATAGCCAATGGTACCTTGATTTTACTGATTACCTCTCTTTTGGTCCCGTCAAATGCTCAGACCACATTCTGACTCATATGAGAGGTATCTATTGGTAGCCTCTTCAATTTGACCAAAGGCATCACGTTTAGGGCTGAGCCGTTATCGATCAATACGCTTGGTAAAGCGCACCCCTTACAGTAGGTAGTAATGTGTAACGCCTTTGTTCGGCCTCTTCCTCTGGATGGAATCTCATCATCTGAAAACGAGATGAGATTATCAGCTTGAATATTGTTCACCAGTCGATCCATCTTGCTGACTGGTATGTCTTGTTGCACGAACGTTTGATTAAGGACATTCAACAGTGCTTCTCGGTGTGCCTCCGAGTTTAAAAATAATGCTAGCATTGAAGTACGCGTAGGTAAGTTATGGAGCTATTCTACAATGTTGTACTCGCTGTGCTTCAAGATCTTGAGGAACTCTTTAGCTTCTTCCTCCTTTATATGTTCATTGACTACTAGTTTATCTTCTTTGAATGGCTCAAATGGTCTTTGCCCCACTTTGCTATCACATCCTTTGGAAGTACTCACCTGGCATTCGTACTTCCACGGCACTTGCCGATTGTCCTTGTATTGAAAAGGCCGAGGTGCTGTGATTACCACCTTGGCTGGTGTTGTTACTGTCATATTTGCCTTACGGGTAATTATCAAAGGACTACCCCTACCAAATCTTTTGTCTGATGATTCTCTGGTGGCAAAAACATCTGCTTCCAAAGAATCTTGAATTTCTTCGTAAAATTCCAGCTCTTTCCGATCCATCATGAGCTGGACTAACGATCTGAACTCTGGGCAATCTTGAACTTTATGCCCTTCTTTGTTGTGGTAACAACAATGGTTACCATCTTCATTTTCTGTCGTATTTGGATATGGTGCAAGAAGCCCCGTCTTTACCATTTGGCTCTATACCCAAGCCAAAGGAGATTTGATCTCCGAAACACTTGATTTGGTTCCCCTGCCCCCTTCGACAGTAACGACATTGATTTCTGTCTCCTGATGGTTGGGCAAGGGATTCTGGGAAACGTTTGGTACTCCGGAGTTGAAAGTGATCCAATACTTGTTCCGCATTCGTTGCATAAGTCTCTTGAATGCGAGATAACTTTCAATGAATGCCCCTGCACACCGCCATGGTATTCGCAGTGAGCATTCTCGTCATACCATTTCTTGTAAGGGGGTTTATTGGATCCATAGGATAAGGTGACACTGCATGAGTGTCGAAGAGTTGTTGGTATAATTCGTTATACGTCATGGGAATGGGGTCGAACTGCTCCCTTTCCCTTTCCTTTCTTAGTTCTCTCTGGTTCTGTCTAGAAGTACCGGATGGTACAGCTGCTGTGGAATTTGAACTTGAGACCGTAACACCCTTGTTGGCGTTGTAGGTGTTTACATTGTTGATCTCTCACTCTTTTTTTTTTCATGGAAGGCTTTTTAATGGAGTCTGCTCCCTCAATCTTTCCTTGTTTAATGGCCAACTCGATTATTTCACCGGCCATAACTAAATCTGAGAAACTTCCCGACGTGATCGCTATCAAGTGCCCGAAGTAAGGTGCCTTCAGGGTCTGTAGAAACAACTTTCTAGTTTCATTTTCATCCAAGGGTGGATGAACTTGCACAGATAAATCCCTCCATCTCTGTGCGTACTGTCGGAAACTCTCATTGTGTTTCTTCTTCAGGCTTTGTAACATAACCCGGTCTGGTCTCATATTGTTGATATGCTTATACTGCTCCAAAAAAGACATGGCCAAGTCTTTCCACGTCTTGATATGAGTTCGGCTGAGCTGGTTGTACCACCGAATAGCTGAACCAAATAGGATCTCCTGAAAGCAGTGAATAAGGAGTTGGTCATTCCCCCCATACCCTGTCATCTTTCGACAGAACATAGTGATATGGGCTGAAGGGCAGTTGTTCCCGTCGAACTTCTCAAACTCAGGTACTTTAAACTTTGGTGGGAGCACCAAATCTGGAACTAGGCTCAGCTCCATTGCGTCCAGTCCATAATAATCATGGTCCCCCTGGACCATCTTCATTTGATCTTCTAACATTTTTATCTTTTCTTTCATCTTTTTGGCTTTATCTTCCTCATCAAAGTCTGGGACATGATAATCATCCGGATGATCATCAAGGATGATCGTAGAAGTTTGTATTTTAACAGTAGGTGCAACTTTCGCTTTGGTAGTGGATGAGTCCCCGGGTAATGCAGCTTTCCCCTTAGTAGTGAATGAGTCCCTAGGTAATACTTCGGGTGAGATAACCACTTGCGGGGTTGGTGGTATGGCCACCCCCTCAAAAGAAATGCCCCCTGATGCACTAGCTTGCTGTAAACCCGATAACTTGGCCACGATTTGGTCGACCAAGAACTCCTGATTTTTCTTGATGGACTCTAGAATACTTTCACTGTTCTGAGCCATCTTATCTTCTAGTTCTTTTTGAAGTCTTGCCATGTTCTCCTCGAGTTTTTCCATTATGCTTCTATTTGTCTCTTTTTTGCTCGAGTATTGTGCGGGTGATGTGTATCTGATGCTTGCGGTGGTAAGCTTGGTGTCTGAGACATGTTCTGTTAGTTAATAAGAATGTAAAAACACGGAAAATATAAAATAAAAGCAAATATGAAATATAAATTGCAAAATATGCAATGTATGATGTATATAATTTGGAGGCATTGATCCAAAAAATGTTCATTATTATAAATAATCCTTATTCAGACAAAACTGTTTTATCTTTTAAGAGACATAAAATAAATTAAAGGTACATTTGGACTAAATCCTCTAGACCCCGAACAGCTTCTAGTAGGTTGACAAGTCTTCTGCCTTCATCTATCACTAGTTGAATGCCTTGTCTAACCACTCCAGCTTCCCTTGCCAGGTCGTGAAAATGACGGGCTGCTTTTTGCACTTGATCCAGGAAATCTCGGACGGTTGCGTCTTTGGCCCTCACCCTTCGCTGTGCTTGCTCCCAACGGAAATGCCACTGTAAACCTCCGTCGAAAGGCACTATCCGAAGCTCGCTTTCTTTTTTCTTGAATCCATCTAGAATAGCTTCTAACTCAGCTATTGTCTTGCAATCTTTCTCATGTTGTTTCTCTAAGTCAGCCACCTGAACTCTCAAGCGCTGGTTCTGATGTTGACTATCTGTCAAGCATCTTTGGGCAGTCTTCATCTGTTCCTTCCAAACTCTCTCATCAGGCCCCTCGAACTTTCTTTTCAAGCTATGAGCTTCATCTTTCCAGTATTCAGATGTTACTTTCAACTTGGAGTTATCCTTGACCTCATCTTGATACCCCTTTCTCAAGTCTTCAAGCTCAAAACAAACTTTTTTCTGTTCTCTTTCCAGTTTGTCTGCTAGATCTTTCTGAGAGTCGGCATCTAGCTTCCACTGATAGCGCTCAGCTTCAAGTTCCTTTATCCTCTGCTTCAGCTTGTTATTCGCAGCTTCAAACTCTTCTTTGGCTATTTCAAGTCCAGAAGGGACAAGCCTGAGATGTTCCTCCATAGTCCGGGTGTCTTCACAGTCTGGCAACGGGATGTTATCATTCTTTCTTAGTCTTCTTCATTCGACATAATTCGGAGTAAGCATGTCTCTGGTAGCTACAACATCCATCCGGGACACTTTATTCCATGAATCAGATGCTTCCTTGATCATCTTCTTATAACTGTCACCACTATACACAAACTCTGATCTAGCTAGTCCGCTTGTTGCTGGGACAAACTGACGTGCCCCATACTATCTAAGTGCTAGTAATAGAGCATACCCAACTAAACCCCAAAGTCCAAGTAAGGTCATAGTGTCAGAATCTCCACACCGGAAAATAACGTCACCGAGGAACAACCAATGAGCTCTTCAAGTAATATCTCGATCTTGAAGATGTGTAAAGACTTTCATCCACTTTTCTTTTGAAGCACCTTCATGCCATTTCCTAGTGACGAATTCTCCCAAAGGTGAATAGGTGGTGCTAAATCGGTGGTAAGCAACCCCGTTAGTCTTCCATAAGTGGTTGTGAATCCAGACTTGAAGGAGCTGAACACACCCAACGAACCTGCCTCCACCGGCTCTTCTACAATGATTAAGAGACCGAAAGGTCTCGGCTAAGATGGCTGGTGCTGGGTTTACTCTCTTGGGAAGTTGTTCAAATAGCTCTACCACAGCTGCGTCGATGCACCCCAAAGTCTTCGGAAAGATAACCAAACCGTACAGACCTAGTGCAAAAAGGTCTATAGTTTTCCATTCATCAGGGTGGTTCTTCATTAATTGCCTTATGTGAACCCACTCGATTCCTTCCCCGTTACCTTTGTGTTTGAGTCAATCAGTCACCCATTTTTCATCAACCCCTACAATCTTAGCCAGTCCGTTCTTAAAAGGCTGACTCTTGATGTGTTTGATATATGCCCTCTCTAGTCTGATGCTTTCGTAGTGCAGCAGAGTAGTATATTCTTCGATAGTAGGCACCATGTCTTCCCGATTAAAGGTGAAGCAACTATATCCCGAGTTCCAGAATTGAACCAAGGCTCTGATTAAGGGCTCGTTAGTCTTAACATGAAGTAAAAGTGCAATGTCACCATATCGTTGGTTGAACTTATGTTTTCGATCATTCTTCCAACTGTCTCAAATGTCTCGAAGCTCTTGCACATTATTTTGTTTTAGGCTGATAAAGGCGTAGTTCACCAGCTCTGACATGTAATTTCCTTGAAGACTGTCTCCTTTTTCCTTATGAGTCTTCTCAGACCATAGTCGTACCTCGGGGTTTTCAACCTCTTGTATTACAACACCTTTGTCCATTAATTCAGATTATTTTGTGTGTAATAAACGCTATTTAAGGATCAATAGCCTCTCGTAATGATGCAAATGCTAAAAAACAAACACAAAGGCAAACAAGTCAGTAAAAATAAATAAAAAATAAAAATAAAAAATGATGAAAGAAAAATAAGAAGATTAAGAAGGAAAAACATGGTTAGGGCAAAAATGTCCTAGGGTTTGAAATAGGGTTTTGGGGTAGGCTCTATTTCTCCATAGTCTCCTAATTTAGGTTATAAAAAACGGTACACGAGTTCTTCTTGTCAGTGCCCCCTTGGGCTTGCCAGACCCTTAGTCCTAAACCTATCACAGGCTCGTGTGGACTAAGTTAAACTCGAGAGGACACATTCCCTTATGCCCGCACGGTGAATAAATTCACACGAAGACATAAGGTATATGAATCCCGAAGGTTACTTGCTAGGCCCGCATGGTGAATAAATTCACACGAAGGCGTCTCTTTCACCCCCACTTAAAACAAGGTTTAGAGCTCGGGTATAGAGCCTTAGATGAAAAAAACTTTGAAGGCTGAAACCATGAGAAAACGATTAGTATAACTATTTACTCGAAAATATAATCAAAAGTAAGTAAAAAAGATCGAAATATTACCTTAAAATTTAAACTTACCATTTTCGTTAAAAAGACAACTGGAAATTACCTTAGCCTGACTCACTTACTTAAGTCCCCAGCGGAGTCGCCAAGCTGTCAGAACCGTCTTTCGGTTGGGCCCGGAATTAGGCTTCGACTTGGATTAAATGAATTGGAGTCGCCACCGATCATTTATTTTAAAATAAATGGGTTGATCGGATACCCTATTTCTTACCTGATCTGCGTCTTACCAAGGATGTGTCGGATTCGGGAGTCAATTACAGTCAAGGAAGGGTTAGCACCCCTGAACTGCCCTTTCGATACTATATAATTTCCAGTTGTCTTTAGTTAAGAAAATTGTAATTTTAAATTAAAAGATAAAATAACGATCCAAATTACTTACCTTTAACCGTTTTTGAAAACGTACCCTTAAAGCATCAAGAAAAGTGTTAGAAATGAAAAGGTAAAGATACAGAAAATGAAATAAAAAATAATAAAAATAAATAAATCAATAAATCAATACAAATAAAAAGATCACAAAATAAAATGAAATAAAATATATACTACTAATAATAATAAAACATAGATAAACAATAAACAAAAAATGAGTAACAATACAACCAAAGGAAAAACAGAAATAAGTATATGATATGATAGTAATAAATTGAAAAACTAAAAAATATATATATAAAATAAAAAAAAAATATAACTAAATATGTAGATAGACAATAATAATAAAGAGGAAACTAAATAATATATATATATACACACGTTAATGATAATAAATAATAATAATAAATAAACATTATATTTATATAAAAAAGTATAATAAGATACTAAAAAGTATAATAAATACAAAAAAAACGGAAAGGATAAAAAAATAATAAGCGGTATAGTTAAATACATATAACAAGGACTAAAACACAAAAAGAAATAAATTTGTAGGCTAATTTAATGAGAGTTCGGGATTTACAGTCAAATGTGGGGGGACCGAATTGAAAGGAAAAGCGAATTAAATGACCAAATTAAGAGAGAATCAGTGCTTAAATTAGGATTAAGGGTCAAAATAAAAGGATCAAAGCTACGAGGGACCAAAAATGGAATTGCTCCATTTGCGTTTTAAAAAGGGTCGGGTCGGTCTTAACTGGTTGCATGATGGGTTGTATAAAACTTAATTTTTTTAAAAGATGCTCCATTTCTTTCCTTTCTTGCGCGAGCCCCCCCCCCCATTCAGAAAAAAAGCTCTCGGTTGTTCTTCATTTCTGAAGAACAGGCCCAAAAATCCAGATCATGACCACCATGGCCACCCTGCGCCGCCTCACCGCCACCGTTGATCGGCGACGGTCGCCGTTCATCGGCGGCAAAACACGAAAAAGACATAGTTTTTAAAAAGCTATTGACTCCCTCGTTTCCAAAACCAAAGTATTTTCTTCAAAAAACAAGCCTTGAGGTGTAGATATGGGTTTGAAAACTTCGAAACCCCACCTCTGTTCATCAGCTTTTTAGCATATTTGGGGGTTTTTCCGAGCCAAATCTCAAAAGAAATACATGCAAAAGCAAAAACGAACAACAAGGTGAGCAAAAAAAACTACCTTTTTATTTCCTTTTGAATCGATTACAAAAACCTCGATTTGCCTCGTATTTTTGGGTATTTTGTGCGTAAAAGCTCTCTAGTAATCTCGTGTGATTTTCGTATATTTGTGCCTAGCATTCGTGTCCCCAAATGAATGGATTACATGCTTATTTATACTCTAAAAAATGTTATTTTTAGTTCCGAAATTCTTGAGTCCTAAGCAGATTGTGACTCTCATTCTGTTGGTTATTGTGTCTCACATATGCACGTCGTTGGTGATGGCCGAGAAATCTGGTGTTGTTGTGAGGCGTGAAGCAAATGGGGTCTTCGACGGGGAAGGCTTGTGGTGTACTTAGGGTTTCTAGAAACCCTAATCTGATGAGAGTTGTGTGTTGAGTCTGGGCCACTTGGGTCACATGGGCAGTCTGCGTGTAATAGGTCACGGGATTTGGGCCTCAAATGTAACTTTGGACCTGTAAATGTAAAATGAAACCCAAATTAATAAGAATATATTTTTATTACATATTATAGTTTATAAATAAAAATATATTATATAATACTAGTGGTCGAAATTTAGTGTCTTCAATTATATTATGTTTATCATTGAATTTAAAATTATAATTTCAATTGACATATTAAATCATTAAATTATTAACAGTATGGTGATCAAGATAAAATTTTTGAACATAATAAAACAGTGTGTCACATATGTACTCGGGGAATCAAACCTCGGTTGATGTCACAAGGTATTATGTTAATTTATTAATAATGAATAAGTAAATATAATTTAATATATTAAGTGATTTTAATGATTAAAAAATATTGTATTTTTTTACACCCCACAGCTCCCAAAAATTAGTATCTAGTTGATTATCATATATTTAGAATTGAACATTTTGAGTTCGAACTTAATCTAATTTAAAAATCATTACATATGCAAAGTTAAAAAGAGTATTCGTTTATTAAAGCCAATAACATTCACCCCTAACATGAATGCGATAGATCAACTATTGTGCCTAATATCCGGACATTGCCTCTATATTTTAGTGGTCTTGAAAATGATGTCGACCTATTTCGGGAATCACCAGTAGTCACTCTCTGAGTATTCCTCCCTGAGTATACTTGCGGGAGATATACTATTGACTCCATAATAAGTGAACATTGCCTTGTGTTTGAAAATAATATGCAATCAAACAATTTATTATTAATCCTAATTAAATTAAAGGTAGATTAAGGCATTTTTCTATTTTAAAGTGTCAAATTATGAAAATTAAAGAAACTAGAGGCATAAACCTAAAATGTAGGCTCTAATATTAATTCTACTTGATTATTAACCAGTTATTAAATCAAATAATCGATATTGTCCCTTGAGCATTTAGGCGAGGGCCAACTCAGATTACTCTTTAAATTTAAGGTCCTAGATTGTAATATAATCTAAAGTGAAGACTTTAATTAATAACATATTTAATTATGTTAATTCAAAAATTATAATTAAAAGTTTAACGACTAATGTACAAGGAAACTCAAGTCCAAAGACCTAAATGTAAAACTTTAAAGTTTTGGGACCTAAGATAATGATAGTCGAAAGTTAAGGGACTAAACCTAAGATTTAAGGCTCTAATTAACCCTAATTATTTAAAGTAAAGTAGACCTAACTAAAAAGTCATAGGGACTAAAGTTAACCTAAGGCTTTGAAAAATTAATGTGATAAATTAACCAATTATTGATTCGAACAACCAACTCGAGTAATCGAGCATTTTTATGCGAAAACTCAAGTCGGATTATTCCCTAATTAAAACTAAGGTAAAAACCTAGTATATAAATCAAATTATTTAATAGGGAAAGAACCTGACCTAAGAGTAAATATTCGAACATAATAAATCTAAGGAACAAAGAAAAAAAATTAAGACAACATAAACATGCATGAAAATTTTAAATGTATTAAAATGAATAATTATAAAGTCTAAAGTCTAAATTAAATATTGACTGATACCAAGGTTAATTAATAAAATAATTAATCTAGTGACTAAATTAAAGTCAGCAATATAGTACAAGGACCAAATTCAATTAAGTATGTGAATTTTAAAATCAGGACTAAGTTGAAATAAATGTAAAATTAAATGTGCAAAATTGAAATTAATCAACGACCTAAGTGAAAAAACACGGTTAAACTAGAGTGACTAAAACATAATTTTCTCTTTTTTTTATCAACTAATAATCAAAATAGGTAAAATCACAAAATCAGGCAATAAAAATTAAAATAAGCGCGAAAAAGTCACAACATGTGACTAAAATGCAAAAACACACTAAAACTAGGAGGACAAAAAAACATACCAATAATACGTAACACACATAAAAAAGGGGTAAATAATAAATTTGGTCCTTGCAGGTGACCAAAATGTAAAAACATGGCTAAACTTGGGAATTTAAACGTAAATAACCCTAAACTTTTCTATAAAACACATTTTTTTCATTTTAAACCCATAACCCCAAATTTTTTTCCAAACTCTCTCAACTCTCCCTTCTCTCTCTCAGCTAACCACCTACCGACCCCTCACGCCATCGCTCGACCGCCACTCCGGTCACCACCCATTGTGTCCGAAATTCCTAAACCGAATCCAAAACAGTCCCAACCCTTTTTTGACATCCTAAGCTCAGATCTAGGGTCTAATTCCCCTAACAAGGCTCCTAAATACCCCAAAGCTCTCCTAGATGTTTCGGCTTCCCTATCTCCGACCACCACGACATTAAACGTCCCTTCGATTTCTCCTTTCAAGTAACTACTCAATTTCCTTTATTTTTTTGTTTTTTCTGTATATATATATATTTGTATAAGAAAATGAGAAAAATAAAAAAAAATCTTTTTACCTTAATTTTTTTTGGTTTTGTATTGCTTCCAAAATCTGTGGGAAAAAGTCCCTTTACATGCTTTGTCTCGGGATTTTATACTCGATCTTTACAGAGATATAAATAAAAAAGATAAAAGGAAACCTAATATAATGTTGTCGCTGTTTGTGATGATTTTGGGTTTTTAATGCCCAGATTTTTCGGGTTTTGTTGAGATCTCTGACGGATTTGTTTAGCTAGGCTTGACGACAACGATAATCGACGCGGCTGGACGTGGAACAAGCTCAATCGGTGGCTGGAATCCCAACTCTGGCGGCGGCGGCGGTAGCTAAAAAGGATGTGTTAGTGTTAGTGTTAGGGTTTGGGGTTAAGTTAGGGTTTAGGCTTTGGTTTGGGTTTAGTCTAGGCCCGGGTTTGGTTTGTTGGGTAATGGGCTTGGGTTTGATTTGGGTATTTTGGGTTTGTAATAATATTTTTTAAAATAATAATAATAATAATAATAATAATATAATATAATAATAATAATAATAATAATACTGTAAGGTGGTGGATGAAAAATGGTGACTACAACATCAAGGGGACTCTGAAGGAAATATTATTCTCTTTAAAGATTATATGTTTGACTAATTACATCGGTAAAATGTGAATGCTTTGTAAATAATTAAAAAAATTCTAAACAAATATTATCTTGTAAGTTCATTCTCCATTGATTTTATTTTTTTTTTCTGGATAAAATATATATTTAATCACACACATATTCATGTGGTTCTATTTTAGTCTCTAAATATTACGTTTTGATTATCTTTCGTTCAAGTATTAACAGTAATGTTGATATATCACATAAAATAATACCAAATCATCTTTGAAAAGAAATATATCACAAATAATTTTATCTTATTTTTTAATTGTAAGCAACATAAATAAAATAGAAATAGAACATTGAATATTGAATATTGAATATTTTTTTAAAAAAAATTAAATGATTAAAACTAAAATACATAAATAAGTTTATGTATGCAATTTACCCTATTTTTTGGTATAATCGCATTCCATTCCTACTATATGATTTACTGCCCCAAGAGTTTAATTACTTAGAGCATTATTTGTTAGTTTATTTTAGTTATTGTTATCACCCCCATTGGGTATGAAACACGTGGGAGCTTATGCATGTATCATTTAGTCATACTGACAAAATTAATACTTAACGTTTGAGAAAATAATTATTTTGAACTATATTATATTTTTTTTTGAAGTAATTTACTTTTTAACATTTCATTTTGAACTAAAAATCCCATGATTAGATATAAATAATTAGTTAACTAACAATAAATATTTTTTATTGACTGGACAAATCTACGTAGACATGCCATGTCATCATTTTAATCCATATTAACTTATCCAGTCAGAAGGAAACGTTGATTGATATTTAACTTACATATTTCATCCAACTAAAGAGTTTTTGTCCTAAAATGAAACATTTGAAAGCAAAGTGCTTCAAAAAATTGAATAGGGGTCAAAATGTTTACTTTGTTAAACGTTTGGTACTAATTTTATCATTATGTCCATCATTTATTACCAAATGTAATATTCCATTATTTTTTTATTTATCGAGTTATTTGATTATATTTTTTAAATATTTTTGTATGATTTTATTTTATTATTTAATATATAATTTATACTTTTAAAATGAACGATTAATGCAATTATTTATTTTATTTTCTTATTTTCTTGTGATTACGATTGTGTTGTATTTTCTCTTTATTTATTCAATAAAATTAGTTATTTTTATTAATTAAAAAAGACAATTATGTTGGATTAAAGTTAAAAACATTGTATAAGATTTAATTTAACAAAGAATTATAGATACGTGGTATAAAATCTATTATACAAATCTGTAAATTTTGACTTAGATTATTAAGTGGTTTTTAGTTTTTTTTAAGAACATAAAAGTATGAAAACAAAAATAACATTATAAAAATTATATATATATATATATGTGTGTGTGTGCGATGAACATTTTTTATCTCAAAAAATAAAAAATAATAAAATAAAAAAGAAGAAAAATCCCGCGAAATCCGAACCTCCCATGTCTGGTTACTGTTGTTGCCATCAACAAGATCTATGTGCCACCAACCGATCCCAACTCATCCACAGTTGCTGCCATGCTTGTCTGATCAACGCCAAATCATCTACAACAGTAAAAATAAAAAAATGTAATTTTATTCTACATCTTGGTTGTAACCGGGTAGCTATAAAAATACAAACAAACGTAAAAAGGAGGTTGTTCTTCCCCGATTCGAAAGCATAAAAGCTATGTAAAAGGAGTTATTCCCCATCATTTTTTCGGACAACAATAGAAAACAAAAAGAATTTTCTGATTTTTTTTTATTTTTCATAAATCAAATACCAAACTATATTTCTTTTTTTTTTCTTTCGAACGAACCAAACAAAAAAAACGAAAAGAAGAAAGAAAAGGGATTTTTACCTTCGGCCGAAAACTTCACCGGCGTTGGGGTACTCCGTTCGAAGATCCAAACAGTCAGAAGACAGGCAAGGGTTCGGTGAACATCATACTTCAAACTCGGCTCGATCTAACGGCAGTGACAATGATTGGAGCCTTAGAGAGTCGAAGAGTCTTGACCATTTTTTTGGGCGTTGGAGGCCGTTTCGTGTGAAGTCGAGCCCCAGTCTATATTCTTGATGTCGAGAAAAAGCCGTCGGTATAATTTTGGTTTCGAACGACCACCAAAGATGATGGCGGTGCAATGACGGCGCGATGATCGATGATTGCCAAAGGCCGACATGCGACTACTATTTAGAGAGAAGAGAGAACTTCTCTCTCTAAAAAAAGAAACAAAAGAAAAAGAAAAAGGAACAAAAAAATTGGGATTTAGTTTATTAATAGGCACATCAAAACGGTGTCGTTTTGGCACCTGTTCGAACACCTCAAAATGTCGTCGTTTTGCCTCAATCCCATACGTTTTGGTCCCGATTATCTAATCACGCACATAAACCTCGCAAGTTTTCCGGAGTTCATTTTGGTCAACGTATTTGTTTAATTACGTAGTTAAATTCAAAATTTATCCTTATTTCATAATTTTTCATTTTTGTTTTCTAATACTAATTCTTGGTCTAATTGCTTTCAAGTCCCCTTAGGTTCAACGTGTTTTTCCACTTCGATCACGGGTCCCCTATTTATTTTATTTCTTTGATTTTGGGCTCTGATTTGTGCTTGTTTTAATTTAGTCATCATCATTATTCTGATTTATTCGAATTTAGTCACTAATTTTTACGTTTATTCATTTTAGCCACTATTTGGATTATGCTTCTTATTTTGTTATGATTTGGATGTGATGTTTGCAATTTATTCATTTTAGTCACTAATTATTTTTGATTGGCTACTATTTTTCATTTTATTGCATTATGGCCCTTTATTAAAATACAAACATTAAATCATAATACGATCTCGCGATGACCCTCATTGGGGTATGATTCACGTTATTCATGGCCCGAGTAACAATAAAACAATTTAATCCCCTAACTCCTAATTTTATATTCGATTGTTTAATTATTGTTATTTTAATTTTTCTTTTTAAAATTTTGTTATTTTAATTTCTGCTTAAAATTATTAATTGTTTATATTTTAGTCATTTCAATTACAACTTTTAATTTTTTGCACTGTCTTAATTTAAGTTTTATGTTTTGATTTCTTTCATTTTAGTCATTTACTTAATGTTTTAATTTCAGTTTTGCATTTTATTTATTTATTTTAATTTAGTTTTTTCTGTATTCATTAATTGCTTTTAATTTTTGTCTTTAATTTCAATTTCTTTAATCTAGTCTTAGAATTTTAGGTTTTAAATTAAACCTTTTGATTTAGGTTTAGAATATTTTAGTACTAATTTAGATTACTTAGATTTTAGGTCTAGTCTTTAAAATTAGTCTCCTTTAAATTTGGTCCCTAAACTTTTAATTTAGGAGAATTTTTTATTTGGTCCTCACTTATGCTCAAGGTTCCGAATTAATTATTTGATAGTCCATATTTGATTAAACTTAATTTGGATTAATATTAGAGTCTCCATCTTAGGCCTAATTTCATATTTAATCCTAAATTAGGTGAATTTTTAATTTGGTCATCGCTTTTGCTGAGGTTCCAATTTAGTTATTAGAATCAATAATTGATTAAAGTTGATTAGGATTAATATTAGAGCCTCTATCTTAGGCCTAATTTCAACTTTAGTCCTTAATTTAGGAGAATTTTTCATTTGGTCCTTGCTTTTGCTTGAGGTTCCACTTTAATTATTCGAATTGCAATATTGATTAAAATTAATTTAAGTTAATATTAGGGCCTACATTTTCAGGTTTGGGCCTCTAGGTTCTTTAATTTTCATAATTTGACACTTTAAGATAGATAAAATCTTAATATACCCTTAGTTTAATTAGGGTCAATAAAAATTGTTTGATTTCATCTTATTTTAAAACCTAATGCAATGTTCACTTATTAGGGAGTCAATAGTATATCTCCCGCAAGTATGCTCAGGTGGTGACTACTGGTGATTCTCAAAATATGTCAACACCCTTTTCAAGACTGTATCATGATTTCTAAAATATCGAGGCAATTTTCGGTTATTGGGCACAATAATTGATCTCCCGCATTCATGCTAGGGGACAAATGCTATTGGCTTTAATAAACGAATATCATTTTCAACTTTGCGTCCGTAATGATTTTTAAATTAGATAAAGTTCGAACTAAAAATTTTCAATTCTAAATATAGGGTATTCAACTAGGTACCAATTTTTGAGCGCTGTGGGGGGTGCTAATCATTCCCCACGCGTAACTAACTCCCGAACCTATTTTCTGGTTTTCGTAGACCTTAAACTTGGTATTTTGATAAAAATAAAATATTTTATTAAAATCATCCAGTTTTTATGGTGTCCTGATCGCACCTAAAATGATTGGTGGCGACTCCTCACATTTTAAAACCTTTTCAAAGAAAAACCCCTAAGTCGTACCACCCAGGCAAAAAACAATGTCGAAAATATGATGTATAAATTTTAGTTTATACATGTCTGTCTAATTTAATGTAATGTGTATTATTTGAGGTTTAAGATTTTAGTATTCAAGGTTTAAAGGTAAGAGTTTTGAGTTTAGGATTTTAGAACTTAGATTTTATAGATCAAATATATATTATTATATAAACTTTAAATTACATATTATGTGTATAAAAATTATTCATTATATGTAATGGTAGATCTACTCATTATTTAGTTTATCGTTAAATTTAAATTTTCTTTGATTAATTATTTATATTGTGTCTATCCTGAAATTTTATTTGTATTCACACCATACAAAAAATTTATACTATTAATATATATATATATGCTCACCCTAAAAAATATTTAGGGATTACCACTAATTATACGTTATAACACAAATAGTAAAAAATTAGGAAAACTACCAACGTGGATGAAAATTATATTTAACTTTTGAAGTTGTTAATTTCTTTTAGGTCCTTTAAATTTTTGAGGAATTTTAAGTTAGTATAATGGGGAAAATTTTAAAGTAAGATTTTCTTAAAAAAGGTAAAGTTAAGTCAAAATTACACAAAATATTGTAAAATTTCACAAATAGTTATAACTTCTTTAAAATTGTGTAATATTCAATTATACAAAAGGACACAAAATCTTAGAGCTTTAATAGTATTTGTTTAATACTCAATATTTGTATAATTACACAATACTGCCATTTGAGATGATATTGTGTAAATTACTCAAAATGTTTTTAAAATTTAACAATATTGTACATAATTTTTTCTTCATTTAAATTTAGCTTTTCCTAAATTCCTTAGTGGACCTGCTTTGCATACAGTCTGTTCTTGACGACAGCTTTCGTTTTTCCCCCATGCAATTCTTGGTTCATGTACACTGCATGCAAGCCAATAATAAGTGATAAATTATCCGTGTAGAATCCATAAATATTCTTTTAGGATATATATATATATATATATATATATATATAAAATTTTATATGAATAAATATATTAAAATTTTAGGGTAGATATAATTAATAAAATAAGTAAATAACTGGAAAAAATCATATTTAAAGTGGGCACATGTTCACCTTCAATTCAATGTGGATCCATCATTGTCTGTGTATGATTTATTCAGATCTTCGCCGTTGAATTCTTGATTTAAATCCAACGGTTGAGATAGTAGCGACGGTAGGCTATAAGGAAACCTTATCTCTCTTAGATTAATGCACATCGACCTTTTCTTTGTGCGGCTTCAACTGAGTGGACAACAGTTGGAAACATATTCTATTTTATGTTGATTGAAAGTATCAAATTGACCAATTTTTTTAATTATTAATTAAAATTAAAAAATACTTTTAAAAAACAAATAAAATAAAATATATTTGGCCCCTCAATTAAAAAATTATATTTATGAAAAATAAAAAATACTTTAACCCCACCTTAATAAAGAAAAAATTATTCGGGCCTTCCTCAATTAAAAAAATTTATATTTATGAAAAAAATATTTTAACTCCCGTCTTAATAAATTTCTGGTTTGTCCCTAGTATGAATATAGTTAAAGTATATTTTATGTTGATTAAAAGTAGGAATAAAGTTAAAAATAATTATCTTAGTTTAATTAAGAGTAGAAAACATATTATATTCTAATTAAGCTTCATCTTTGATAAAAAGCTCTGTTTCTCACATCCCATAAAAGCTTAAGCACTACATGCAACAAACATGAGAGTATAATACATTTCAAACTCTGAGAAGCTGCATTTTGTTAGAGACAAGGCAATGGCTATCCTATCAGGCTGAGCAGCAGACCACTGTAACTGATTAATTTCGGAGCTACCCGAGTACATAGACAAAGGATCTATCCCATTAGGTTCACTGACCAGTCATAATGGGCAACTCCCAAATAAGCGCATGCGTATCATCCCCAGCAGAGCAAAGATTGTTACAACTATGAGGAGCCCTTGCAATCACATTGACACCGCCTCCATGTCTATCTAACTCAGCCACCGGCATTGTGGACGACCTGATGTCCAAAATCACAACTTTATTGCTATCCATGAGAACCCTGGCCATATACCTCAATTCGAGAAAGACGAGGGGAAGTCGGGAGAGCTTAGTTTGGTGTTATTGGGAAAGATTTGAAAGGAGGTTTGAGTTTCCAGGAATTGTAAGAACACATAATATTAGTAGTACTGTTTAAGGTAAGTTTGATTTTTCGCTTCATATTTTGGTTATCACCAGTTGTTCAACGAATTCAAGTTGAAACTTGGTCAATGTTCAACCGACGATGCGATGACCATGGACTTTTTGTTAGGTTAAGTTCGGGTTCGAGAGGTATGTTAATATCCGTAAAAGAGATTTAATCTCACTCCTCATGTAATTTAATGTAATATGAAAAATCTTTACTTTATATATATTTTTTGTTCCTAGATTTTTTGTTCTTTGGTTTTGTTTTTCTCTCTTAGTGGCATTTCATAGTTCCATTAGTGTTCGCTTTCTCCTACTTCCTAACTTCAGAGGATTTGTTCGTGGCTTTGGCGAGCTCAAGTTCTCATGAGGGTATTTTGTAGGTCTACTTAAATGATCGACTTGAGCTTCATCGTCTAATGTCACACGAGTTAACTAGTCGAAACTCTAGTCATGTGACAATTGACATTAGAGCGAGTCGAGGGAACTTGCGACCAAGGCCAGCTTGCAGTTGCATTCGAACTTGGTGAGTGATTGCGCTCGAGTTAATTGTTGTGGTGTCCGAACTAATTCATGCCAAAGAGGAGATCAAGATGGCACAACAAGGAGATATTGCTCCCACACAATAACCCTAGACGACACTACTTGATTATTCAAATGTAAAGAGGTACTTAGAGCATTCGTTGAGTTCGTCGAACTCACGCTCGTTTTTCACTAAAAATGCATATAATCAAGCTAATTAATAAGAGGGGAGAGGTAAGGCAGTTTCATAAAGATTTGGTAATTGAAGCATTATAGCTTCCTTTTGTATGGAATAAAATAACGTAAGACTTAATCATTGGGAACTAGAATCAATATATGCTATAGGTTAAAATTGAGGACTTGAACTGTTTTAATATTATATGGTTTGATTTCCACGTTTGAAAAGAGTTGATGGTGATGCATATTTGTTCATGGTTGCTAGTAGTCTTAGAAAGCATGAAGTAGGTCTAAAAGTGGTTAAATGGCTAGTTAGTTTAAGCTGGAGATTTAGGCCATCAATTGAAGTAGTATAGCATGATCGTGTGTTTTGAGTGGTGCACATGCTTGTTGAGTGTGCTAAATTGTATGTTCCATAAGTTGAAGGTTCAAATGCTATGTTCATGTTGTTTTCTTAGTTTGGACAAGTTCTAAAGTAAGAAATAGGCGTGTTAGACTTGTCGATAAGGTAAAAATAATCATATATATTTAAAATAAGGGTATGAATTACTAAAAAAATGAAAAATTACATGAAACGATATTCAAGAGTTTAAATTTTGATCATAAAAGTGTGTTTTTATATATGAAATGTTTTCATGATTCATTATGAGCATGCTGAAGATGTTTGGGTATTATTTGAGGGTGATTAAGTTCATCAAAATATTAAATCTGCAGTTTTGATACAATAGATTTTGAAATCTTTATGAATAGTTTCAAAATTAGTTAGGACAGATGACTGTCAGATTTTGGAACTCTTGACAAAAGTTTCAAAACCCAAATTCATGATAACCTGATTTGAAATTTTTAATGAGTTTTAATTCTTTACAAATTGGTCCTAAAGTTTCAAAATGTAATTAAATGATGGTTTTTAGTTTAGAATCACTTGAAATTTGACATGGACCTTGAAATGCATTGAATTTTAATTGGGAACTATTTAATTTGAATTTTCAACAAGTATAAAAATATTTTATTTTACAATTTAATCCCTAAAAGGTATTTTTTTTTCAAATTCAAGACGCTGTTGAACTCCGATTGAGTTGGGATTTAGCATAATGCTAATTTAAATGATTCATAATTTGTGTGATTTTGGCATGATTCCCGAGTATATTGTGAAAAGATGAAAAGAACCCTATGTATGTTTTCAATTGTCCGACTAAATTTTCAAGCAAGCTTTTGGTTGGTTTCTCGTGTACTGTTTGAGATGTTTTCGTCGCAAGATAAGTATGTATTTAATTTCAAAATTTTGTATATCCAAGTTCTTAAATATCCCTAAATTGAGTATGTGAATATGGGTCACCCCTTAATCCAATAATAATAATAATAATATAATATTATATTATATTATATTATTATTATGGGTCACTCTGATAATTAGTATAGCATATTTTAGTTAATTCATTTCAACTTGATATTAAATGTTACATCTCTAAAAGTTAAAAAGAAAAACAACACAATAAATTACATTTTATGAGTCAGATCGTTGAGTGTCAATTTGATAATTGGTTTTGATTGTAAAATTATTTTAGTTTTATACAAAATTTTTATTGTTAAATGAGTGAAAATAAATGACGATTTAAATAGTTAGAAATGAGAATTTATTCATTTGGGGAAAAATAAGGAGTAAATCCTAGTTATTTATTTTCACTCATCCAACTGTAAAAAAATCTATGTAAAATTAAAATAGTTTTACACTGTGTAAGTAAATCCTATATATATATATATGAGTTTTGAACTAAATTCTCTTTTTCCTTCAAAAGTAAAAAAAATAAAAATAATAATTATATATTTTTTGATTAATATGAAGTAAATACAAGATAATTTGTTAAATTCATGATACTCAAATATAAATTTTTTAAAAATAATAATAATTCTTTTACCATCAAAATTATTTAATTCATTCATGATAATTATATTTGATCCTAGAAGACGAGTGTCTTTCTCTTTTGGATTTTGAATTTAAATAATTATATTTATAGGAGTGTGTAAATCGTTAATAATTAAAAAAGAATATGAATAAATATTATCTTATAATTCTCACGTACTATTAGTAAAATTACTTTTATTTGTTTTCTTTAATGACATTGACCTTGGCGTGAAGAAAGAAAGGGGAAATAGGAAAGCGAGGTTAAAGAAATGAGGTATGCGGTATTTTTTTTAATAGTTTGAGATGATTATAATGTAATATTTGTTTAAATTTTTTAATCTATTAACAAATGCACATATTCTGTAGACGTAACCTAACACCTCTAGAAAGAACTATATTATCTTTATTATGAGATCACTTAATGTGTCAAGATACATTATGTTTATTTAATTTAAAATATTATAAAAATATATATTATTTTAGTTATTATAATTTTGAATATTTTTCTTTTTAATAATAGTAGTGATTTATATAAAAGAAAAACAAAGAATGAGCTGATAAACTACCACTTAGTTGCTCTTGATGTATGTTTACCTGTCCTTTTTTTCATAGTTTGCCATAGGCTCTACTTATTCAATTTAATTTAAAACAATAACAAACTGAATTAATTTTGTATATCATATAAGTAAATAATTCAAAAAAAAGTAAAATGAAGTCAATCTACAAATTGACATGTCAACAATATTAAAAATTCAATATTGTAGTTTGCATTTTCATTTAAAAATCAACGATTCAGTTCTTATTGAAAGATTAAAGGAGAAAATCAATTTTAAAGGTAGAAAATCAAATTTAATTAAAATAAAATAAAATCCTAAACTGATAAATAATAGGGTAAAATATACAAATGGGAATGCTATTTTATTGAGTCTCTTGACTATTAAAAGTTACAAAATGATCCTCCTATGGGGAGTAACTTTGTTGAGTTTCTCGACTATTAAAAGTTTCAAAATAGTCATCCAACTATTCATTATGTTCTAAACTCGTCCTCTATTAAAAAATTAACGGAAATCTGAGATGAACGTTAACATGTTGATTAAGATACGATAAAATATGATTTCATAACTCGAACGACTATGATATCTTAATCAACAGGCTAACGTCCAGCTGAGACGACCGTTAATTTTTTAACGGGAAAGGACGACTTTTGTACATAATGTATAGTCGAGTGACCATTTTGTAACTGTTAATAGTCGAGGGACTCAACAAAGTAATATTATATAGTCGAGGGATCATTTTTGTACTTTACCCTAAATAATATAAACCTTGAGATCTAAATTTAATATTATGTCTTGAAATTTTAAATTATTTAAATCTCAAGATCTTTTTCCTTTTTTATTTAATTTTCTTTACAAAAAGCAACACAATTGATTGAGATAATCATTTTAGAACTTTATTTAGGAATCACATGTAACATATTGGAAATATTAGGCTATAAAAGCAAATTGGCAATACATGCTGAACTCCCTGTTGTATCTTATTTTTAATTATTATTATTTTTCTTGTGATTCCCACTTATATAAAACGTTGTAAGAGTACAAACCCTCGTCTTTTTACTATTTCACTTGAATGAAATATGCCTAATTTTCGTAGTAGTATTTGAACTAATCCACAATAAAAAGCGACAAAGGAAGTCGGTAATAGAAATTGTGGATTGTAGAAGAGGTCAAGGTGAGATTTTTTCTAACCATTGGCTTTTAATTTATTTATTGACTAAATCCAGATAAGATATTACATAGATTCATTAGGAAAGCGATCATCCTAACTTAATTTTTCACATTCAAAATATCATGATTCAAATCTCTGACTTTACTTAAAGGATCTAGTATCGAATCTAATTTTCAATGATTGACCTTAGTGGTGTATGTATATTTACTTGTTGGCCTTAATGGCGTGAGTTTACTTATTAGCGTTAGTGACGATCGATTATCTACATATATTATATATCTCCTTATGCAACCTTAGTGACAAATGAAATATTATATATATATATATGGCCATATGGGCGATTGAATATCTTTATGAATAACTTGGTGAAGAATTATGAATACATGTGTGTGTGTACATATATACTTATATATCTATCCGGATATTTGTGATATATGCTTGACGTTAAGATGAGATTGAAAGATGTTATTATATTATCACGATCACGTGATTGTGTGTATCGACTTGTTGACAAATAATGATGGACTTATAGCCAATCTCCTTTCCTGCCATCTTGAAGTTGGTCGCTTTTTGTAGTTTTGACTTATTTTTGGGTTGTCTCGATTCAAAAAAATATTTATTTTTGGAATTTAAGGCAGTACCAAACTCTACAACTACAAGATTAGCCTTTAAAGGAAATTGACTATTTGAAACCTTATCTATCAGGCGATTAACCTCCTCAATATTCATGTGTTCAACCTATTCCACTAAAGAAATCTCAGGGTTTAAATGAACATGCAAAGGTTCTCAAGTCCGAACATGGTATCATCATTCACCTCGAAGCTAAGGGATCTTGTTTGCTTTTCTTTTGGGGTTCGCCATGGAAGCAAAGCTTGTTTCTTGTGGAGTCTGTGTCTCTAGTTTGTCAGAAAGTTACGTGAGACCTAAATTCTTACGTTTCCGATTGGTCGAAATGCGAAAAGGTCCCCGTCATCGACATGGGGTGTGAGGACAGGAGCCATATCGTACAACAAATATTTTTTGTTCTACACATGCATCAAGACATAACTTTCTTATTTGTGACGAGCATATAACATGGACAAATTCAAACCTTTTTGAGGAACTCCATGATGTATATGCCGAAAGCGCTGCATTTGACTCGAAAACCCTGCAAACCTTGTCAAGGCCTCAATTTTTTTTTTCAATCCTATCTTTTCCACTAGGATTGTGAGCCAACATGATGCAATCGATATGGAGAACTAACTTAGTAGGGAGGCTAGGATCAGGGTAATCTGAAGAATGGATTCTGCAACAATTACTTTTCCCTGGTCTCGCAAAGCTTCATAGCACTTGTTCAAAAATTTCAAGCAGTGCTCATCGCTCCAGTCTTGACATATCCATTGCATCGGTAAAAATCATGGTCGATGAGGCAAGTAAAAATTGTGGAATAGGGAAAAACAAAGTTTAGTTTTCAGTCGAGTCGAACTCACCTTCATGAAACTAGCGTCTCCTTTAGGAACACTTTGAAACATGTCTCCACCAACATGCTCCACACCTACAGAAAAAAACACATACCATTTCATTAGCTAATGCTTATTTACCAATTTGAAGTTGTCCAGAAATTGTCATATCAGGATAAGTCGGAGCATCCTCAATGACATGAGGCAAATCAAAGTTAATGTCCTTTATGGAAGGGTGTTTGGTGATGATCATATTAAACGTGGCTTTGGTACCACCACCGACATCGATCAGTGTTTTGAGTTCCTCAAAGCCATCATAGTTCTCAAGAATCTTCTTCATTGTACTGGTTTAATGATCAGACATTCCCCTATTGAAGATCTTGTTGAATCTAGGATCCGTTCCATGGTACTCAAATGTTGTCATACCATAGACTTTATTGAAGGAAATTTCACCTTCCAGCACTTCATTTTTTAAGTAATACCTGCAAAATACCCAACATGAGAACCTTGTTTATCAAGTCTATCATCCTTTTGGAGCTACTTACCAGCTTTCCATGAGAATCTTGTCTTGGTTCATGAGATTGAGAGCAGATAGAGAGACGCCATCGTGATTATTGGTTAAGAATTTGTAGATATGGCCTAGACCATAGAGTCTTTCTACTTTATCAATGGGAAGAATACACTGGGGGCAAGTGAAAATGGTGTCTTTCTACGATTTGTATAAATTTATTATCATAGTAATATAAATATATTTTGATTATTTTTCTTATACTTATTCATATTAATTACATAAAATAATCTATTTTATAACAATAAATTGCTAGAAAAATGGATTTTTATTGTAAAAAGTAAGATTGGGTCTCTAATTAGTGGAAATGGATTTTTATTGCAAGAAATTGAGGAGAAAATTTCATGAAAAAAACAACCGAAAAATTCATTATTATAACAATTTAATAATTATATTTTAACTCTTGAAAATGTATGATCCAAAAAGTAATAGGAATATAGTTAAGGGATCCATAATGTATTTTACCCATATATATTGATTCTCCAATTCAAAGGTTTTCCTAGGGTTTTACCTCTGGCTTGAACTTGGGAAAGAAAAGAGAAAGAAAAACCAGTCAATTCTTGTAAAATCCGAAATGGCTAAGATGTGGAGAGCGGGTTCCCTGAACAACGCCGTTAGAACTCTTCGATATCTCCAGGAATCCTCCTTCTCAACCGCCGTTATCCGCCAGCATTCTTATCCAGCTCCGCCGTTCGCCACCACCGTCCGCCATCTTCGTACCGGTCGGGATCCTAGCTTCAGGTGGTTTACTATTTTTATATTTATAGTATACTTTATTCTAGACCCTCCGAAGATGATTTCACATCTCATTTCTAGCTTTTTTGGGTTAAATTTCAAGGTACGAGGCTTCACCTCCAGTCAATTGGGGCATTCGCATCGTACCGGAGAAGAAAGCTTACTTGATAGAAAGATTCGGGAAATACTTGAAAACGCTGCCCTCTGGGATACATTTCCTTATCCCATTGGTAGATCGAATTGCCTACGTTCATTCCCTCAAGGAAGAAGCCATTCCTATCCCGGACCAATCCGCTATTACCAAGGACAATGTCAGCATTCTCATCGATGGTGTTCTTTATGTCAAGGTATTTCATTTTAACCCGCCTCTTTGCTCAACTTGAAAAATCTTTGCTCTAAAATTAACTTTGAAACATTGCAGATTGTGGACCCACAACTTGCCTCTTATGGCGTTGAGAACCCAATCTATGCCGTCATTCAGCTTGCTCAAACTACCATGCGTAGCGAGCTTGGTAAAATTACCCTTGACAAGACCTTCGAGGAGAGGGACACTCTCAACGAGAAGATTGTGGTTCGTTTTCTTTCTTTGATTCCCCCTTAAAATTGTCTTATTACATGGATGAACCTGACACTCAATAATTCGATTTTATGGTAAAATTCTGGTTCAGATCAGTAAAAGGCTCAGTTGAAATAGATAAAGGCTCGCTACAAATCATTAGTCTCTTTAGTCGAGCTATAAATATGACTCTAACTTTGTACCAACAGTTTGGGAGGAGGCATTGTCAATAACTACTCTATTTTCAATTTGTTTACTTTCACTTGGAAATAAGAATGTCGGTTACACTTTGCTTAGTATAACATTTTATTCCTCTGATGGCTCCTACCAATGTTATCAAGTTGAAAATATAGCCTATATATCAACCCTATGTCAAACCTTGTTGTGCCTGTTATTGGCAAGTTTATGCTTGATATGTTATATTTCTTTTAGCTAGTTTATTAAATGTATTAATTATCAACTCACAATTGAATCTGGTTGTGCCAAGAAAGTTTAGAATTAGACAATATTATTCTCATACTCATATTGCACCATAAAAGTCTTAAATGTACCCTGCACCCTGTTCACGCTCTAGGAAAAAGATGATGATTCTTTGAAATTATGTAAGCATTACAGGAGGCCATCAACGTGGCTGCAAAAGACTGGGGCCTGCAATGTCTCCGTTATGAGATAAGTGAGTATGGTTCAGCAATACTTTGTTTTGACACTCTATTTTACCAATACTTCCTTTGTATATATTTCACTTCTTTGTCATCCCAGGGGATATATCTCCACCACGTGGTGTGAGGGCAGCTATGGAGATGCAAGCAGAAGCAGAGCGTAAAAAGAGAGCTCAGATTCTTGAATCTGAAGGTCTTGCATTAAGTTTAAATATTTATTTTCCCATTTAGTTTAACCTAGTGCTACTGCTTTCTGGCACCATACCATCTTATTTTAATAGTTGATTTTAGATGGTATGATTTATTCATAAAGGTTAATTCTAACAGGAGAGCGGCAGTCCAATATAAATATTGCTGATGGTAGGAAAAGTGCTGTGATTTTAGCATCTGAAGCTGCAAGAATGGATCAAGTTAACCGAGCACAAGGTTAGTGGTCATCAAGCTGCAAATAATCATTGTGTTAAGATGATAGGGCTTTGTATGAATTGTAATACAAGTTGATGCAGCTGATTAATTTTGATTATTCATTTATGCATATCATTATGAACTTTCCTCGTATGGACAACACAAACTAATTGTGATACCATCTGATTTTGTTATTGTTCTTGTCCTGTTTACTTACTTTTTTTCATGATTACATCTTCCTTCGATGTCTTCAAAATTTTCTTCTTAACAAACTCATTAATCAGGTGAAGCGGAAGCCATCCTTGCTAAAGCACAAGCTACAGCTAAAGGAATTGCCTTGGTGTCTCAGTCACTGAAGGAAAATGGGGGAGTGGAGGTGAGCTTCTTCCATCTTTCTCATTTCACGTGTACAAAATAAGTGCTAACATTTATGCAGTACAACCTGAAGCGCTATTAGAGGAAGATTTAAACAATATTTCCCAGACTACTTTTATAGCATCATGAATTTCCACATCTTAGAAGTTCATAAATGCATTGACTTGTGATAATACTTATAAATGTCAAATAGTCCATGCCTAAAAGATCCAATTAGTGTCATTCTTGTATAATGATTCAATACTCATTAGTTGTCTGGATTTTGCAGATGTAGAGAATATACTGAATACCTCTCACCCCCCCTCCCAATCTTGACCTCTTCTTCCTTTAAATAGAATTTCTAGTTTTTAGTGCTAACTGTGCTATATGAATCATAATCTGTTAGGATAAAGTCATTTATAGATGAGGCTTACTGATATCATACTCATTCCTAAGTAAAAATGGGGCTCAACATTATGGTCTCTTTTGCAGGCAGCAAGTTTGAGGATTGCAGAGCAGTACATTAAAGCCTTCAGTAATATCGCGAAGGAGGTAAAGGGGAGATCTCAGACTTGTGTGGCTGAGTATTAATGTTGTCAATGATTTTTCACTCTATCTCTATCACCCTGCTTGAATTTTCCCTTTCTGCTCATTTGTTAGGGTACAACAATGTTACTCCCTAGTTCTGCTGCAAACCCTGCCAACATGATCGCCCAAACTCTCACCATGTACAAAAGCCTGGTCCGCGATGTTTCTACCAATGGTTCTCATGTGAGCAGTTCCCCTGAGATATCCGGAAACACAAAGCATGCTCCTTCTGGAGACACTGAAGGTGAAATCCTGAATACCAGAGCTGTGGAAGTAAGGGACTCAAGTCATGTTGATCAATCAGGCTTTTCACTTCAGAGCTCCAAGAAGGAATAGAAGTGGTAACTACCAAAGTTCCCTTTGCCTGAAAACTAGATTTTGTTTCTGGGTTCTGGTATTCAGACTCCTTTGATGCTTATTAAAATGTTGTGAAAATTCCCAAAAGAAAGGCAAGGATTTAGGGGATTTTTAGAATTTGATAAAAAGGGTTTTCATTCATTTGGTAAGAGTGTAGAACTGCCATGTAGTATTGGCCAGAATCTTTTACAGCCTCAAGAATCCAACATATTTTCAGGAAAAAAAACTTCATCTGTAAGTCTAAATTAAACACAACTTGATCACTCTATTTCTTGTAACTTCCCTTCAAATACTATGATAATGCCAAGGTCAAAGCACACAGTTTCCCTATTTTAATCAATCTTGCTTGCTATAAAACTAGGGTTGTAGGCCTGTAAATGAATCGAACGCACATGAACGGAGGTATGTTCATGTTCGTTCATTTAATAAATAAACGAACATAAACGAACAAATTTTTTTTTGTTCATGTTCGTTCATTAAGGAATATAGATTGTTCATGTTTGTTAATGTTCGTTCATTTAAATGATAAACAAACGTAAACGAACACAAACGAACGGACATAAACAAACATAATAAACGAATAACACAAACACAAAAAACAAACTTATTCGAACACAACAAATGAATGTAAAAAAAAGTAAACAACAAGAATAACAACTCAAAATTCATTAATATAACCTGCAACTTTAGAGTTAATTTGTTCGAATACGACAAAAACATACATAAATCATAAATAATCTATATGAACATAATAAAGTCTTAAAGTTAATTTGTTCAATAAAACAATCTTCTTGAAATCCAAACAACTTCAATAATATTCGTAACATATTCAACTTGCCCTCTGTTCGAACATAAATGGACATAAATGAACGAACATAAATGAACGAACATAAACGAACATATAATCGAACGTTCACGAACGTAAATGAACGAACGAGCCTTTTGTTCGTGTTCTTCCATTTAATTAAACAAGTACAAAATCTTGTTCATATTCGTTCATTTAATTAAACGAACACAAAATCTTGTTCATGTTCGTTCATTTAATAAATAAACGAACATAAACGAACTTCCCGCAGCACTGTTCATGAACGGTTCACTGAACGTTCAGTTCATTTACAAGCCTATAGGTTGTTCAAAATTCGGTTTAACCGATTGAATCGAAGTTTTTTTCAGTTAATCGATCAATTAATTTTTGGTTCGGTTGGTTAGTGGTTAATGATTTTTTTCAAACTTCGGTTATCGATAAATTTGATCTGAAATTGATTTATTAATCGAAATTATTAAATATTTAATATACTATATATATATTATTTATCTTAGTAGTGTTTAAACTTCGATTTAACTAAATTAATTGATCAAATTAATTGAAATATAGCTGAAAATATTAAATATATAATATATATTATTTATAAATTTTAGTTAATTCGGTTTGGTTAATAAAATTTAAAAAGATTCGATTAACGGTTAAAGGAAAAAAAATTATGTTAATGAATTTTAGGTAGTTCGTTCGGTTAATCAAACCAGTTGATTGAATGCCCCTTTATAAACCCATTCAATAATTTGTTGTCTTATAGTTTCTAGTATTATTTTTCTAGACATAATATTAAAAACAATTTTTTAAAAATGATTGAACAATCATTTAGATCATATTCATTTTCTAAATATTTTTATTTAATAAATTCTCTCTAATAAAATGATAATATGTATCATTATTTAATAAATAAATAAATAAATAATTTATTGCATTATCGCCTTATTAGAGATTAGTAATTTATTAAATCAATGACTAACATTACACAATAATATTTTTTATTAGATATTATATTAGTATAATAACGAGTGTCGTCTGTAAAATTAACGATTTTCATAAAAAAATCATTTTTATCAAAACTAAAATACTGAGTACTATAATACTTAAAAAAATAAAGATCAAAATAACCCCTTCAACAAACCTTAAAAATTAATTTTTAATATTATACTAATAATATTGAGGTCAAAATTGTTACAACAAACTCCAACGGATATACGCTTCTGAATTGTCACACTGCCATGATATGCGGCCGAGAAAACTAAGCGCCACCGTGTATCCGCCGATTGACAAGGTCTAACATAACAACCGGAACGCCAAGTTTTGCTAAACATTAGAAGCCGCTGCCACTATATTAATGAATTTCTTCCCATTCCTTCATCGCCTTAACCTTACTTGTCTCATATCGTCATCCTAACAATAAACTTCAATCCGACCACCTCCTGAAACTCGCACGCCCGACTCCCTCATCCCCTAACTTGGAATTCTATCATGGGAGGCTGTGCGAGCAAACCTAAGGATTTGGTCGACGGCTCTGCCGGCGCTCCTTTAAGCTCTGACAAACCTAAGCCCGATACCACTGCTCAGACATATATGGTGCATGCAATTCACTTCACCAGTTATACATGCATGATTTTTTTTCATATCATAAAATGCTGTTTCTTATATGTATAAATGCAGAGCAACACGAATGGAGGTGAGAGTCAGATTGAGAAACCCGAATCGGAGTCGGAAAAGGAGCCTCAAACCTCGTCCTCCGAAGCTGTTTCGGCGGAGACAAACGTTCCTAAGGCCGAGAAGCCGATGGAGGACGACGTTGAAATCACAACAAGAACAATGAGGATAAGGTGGAGGCGACAACAGAACAACCGGTAAAGGAGGTTGAAGCGGCTGAGCATAAACCAAATGATGCTCCCTCAAGCAAGGAAGAAGTTAAAGACGACGCCCCTCTCATCTCTATTTGACGACGGATCAAAAATGCAACCCTGGAGGGTTCATCACGTTGAAGGCTTGGACATTATGTTATTACCTTCATCAGATCAGCGAAGAGTGACATTTGGATTTAAATTGTATTCAGGTATGACATTGTCTAGAAATTAATAAATTATTACATTTCTATTAGAACAAGCCTTTTCTCTCGGATTATCTTAGAGTACATTTTAAAAACAATGGTAAAAAATTATAAACATCATGAAAGAGAACATCATCAAGGAAACTAAAGAAGCCTGGGAATATCATGAATAAATTAGGCCTTAGTGCAATCGGCGCAGAAGAAATAATTGTTAGATTAGCAAACATTGAATTAAGTAGGAGGGGTGGTGTAATACCTTTTTTTACTTTGTGATTTGATCGAGTAGAAGATGTTATATTATCCATTGAAGAGATAATAATCGTTGAGAGCATATTGTATACAGTCACAAACTATGTAAACTGCAAAGTTAGTCATAAGATTTGTTGATGTAATTATTGGATTACAAGGGTTATACACAATTCGTTCTTTTTTTTCTTTTACTTAGGAAAGAGTCGTAGTTGGTTAGAATTAGTTGTTGGTGTCAATATTCTGTCTCCATGATAAGGGGTGAGATAGTTTCATCCATGTTTCATCCTTTATTTCGGTCTTGATCGAGAGGTTTTATATTGACTCTTGGAGTTGGTTTCGCAAGATCATTATGGTTATCCGTAGGCTAGAATATTAAGTGAATACGGTCAGATGACATTAGAATTGGCCTGTCAGAAGTTATGTTAATAGGTTGCGACTTCTAGAGAGATGTTAAATATTTGAGATTATTCTTTCATAAATGTTCTCCTTATATCTTTCGGAGTTCTCGAGATTCTTTCTCCAGAGATGCTCTTCTAAGATCATACCTATGAAGAGGTTCCTTCTCTAGAGACTCTGAGGTGCGAAGGTTGTTTGGCGGAGGTATTGTTGTTAATAATTAGTTCAAAACGATGATGCATTAGTATTGACTGAAATAATGTCGTGGTTAACCACTGTGTCAAAAGTGAATTCGTCCCGATATATGTAATATCTACAATAAAACCCCCCCTGAAATTAGCATAGTCTCTACTAGAATTCATACATCCGAAAATTAGAACAGAATTCTATCAATATTACTCTCCTCTCAAAATTCGAAAAATTTTAGAATCTTTTGAAATGTGGAAGAAACTTAGAGATTAACCCATTACAGTTGATTTAAAGACTGAAGGGAGTAGCTAAAAACATCATGGTTCAAGTGGCTTTAAGTTTGATTAAGAAAAGTCAAATAAATCAATTGAAACACCCAGAATTATGATGTGTTTAACATCGGAGTAATTGCAACAATATCAGGTAATAACTGTGACAAAATCCAGTTTAGAAAACATTCTAGACGTCTATAAATATAAAGAAGAAATTTCTTTTTCAATGTTTAAAAAATTTGGAGATTTATAAATTTTCGCTAAAAAGATATCACAAACTGATCCGACCAAACAATGACAATAGTTATATGACAAGTGCGTGTGAGAGAATTATCACTCCACATTCAATATGGTAGGGAAGGAAACACTCCGGATAAACATAAAGATTTCAAGTTCGAACCGTTACGTTTACCGAGTATATATGTATTATAAGAGATTAATTTTTTAAACAAATACTTTACATCATAATCATCCAAAATATTTATAAAAAAAACACTTTAAAATTATTTGAGTTTTAAATGTGCAACCAGATTTTCTTCCATTTTCTCAACCGCCAAGAAAATGTAAATGGAGGAATATATATCAACAACAAAAATTTGGGTGAACCCTAACTTCTTTTAAAAATTTTGTTAATCATGTCACTTAATTATTTAAATAGTATTAGTTAAGTCATTGATCTTTATTTGTTAACATTATGTTATTATATATTTAATCCTCATTATTTATACATTCTATCAATTTGATAATAATTTTAATTTAATCCAATACATTTAATCATCCAATTAAACGGCGGCATCATTTCTTACTCCTAATTTTAATTTATTTATTAGTTAAAATGAACAAAATTCTCAAAATAAAAAATTTCCGACCTTTTGAAAATTTACAATTTAGTCATAAACTTTTGTATTATTTTCAATTTAGTCCATTTTATCCAAATAACTCCAAAAATAAGAAAATCATAACCTCCATCCTTTTAATATTATAAATCTTTAAATTTTTTGAATTCTCCCTTATTTTTGACAAATTACCAATTTGCCCCTCATACTTTACAAATCTTCCCATTTAGTCTCTATCCACAAATTTGGCGCTTCCTTGCTAGAAACGTTTTTTTAATCATAATTATAATAATAAGTTCAATATTCTATATTAATATATTGAAATTAAACGAACATTGATATCAAAATTTTCGGGATATTATCAAATTCCTTTGACTAATTGAATATTAAAATTGTGTCATGTCCTTGTTTCGCAATTGTTGCTACGTTCTAAAATGTATTATTCATGCTATTGCTATGGAGTTTGTTTCGTGTGTATTTATTGATTCAGATCTGCGTCGTTCGTGTTATAGTTCCTTCTTTGAACTATTAATGGGTTTTCATGGCATAGAGCAGTTGATGGTGGAGTTAAGTTTGGAATCGAAGGAATTGTAGTAGGGATTATGAGGATCGAGGGTTGCTTGGCTGCTAAAAACTCATTCAATGATATTGTTATCCCATAATAAACCAATAACTTGTGCATGAAAATAGTTTGAACACTAAGACTATAAAGTTTAGTAGTACACATCTACCATATTTTATAAAGTTCATAAACATAAACAATGAGATATTATAATATAAATGTCTTAGCTTACTGAGTTATAATGCTTTATTAAACATATAACGATAGAGTAACATACATCAATCACATTATAGCTACACATTCTGCGACTAGCTTTCATAGACATGTCACACAACTTAATTTACTCTTTCAAAAAAAAAAAAAATTACTCATCTATCGAGTATAACATACCACTAAACTTTGTATAAATGTGTTGCATAATTAATGGGTATTCAAATAGTTTTACGCCATTAAAGTCAAATGTCTTGTATACATATTTCGAGTGTACATATTGTTTTCTCAAATATCACTAAACTTTCTTTTGAGTGTTGGCATTGTTTTTTCGAACGTTATTAAAATCGTATAGATAAATATTACTCATAAGGCTGCATATAATAATATAACAATCAATATTGTACACCCACGACATGACATACAATACTTGTAATTTTATGTTAGCATGAAATAGATGAACTATCACTTTAAAATAGTAGGAAAAATAATGTCTTAATCAATATCTCCGTTAATAAAAAAGATTAAGAAAAAAAGTAGAAATATTCTATATTAAAAAATAGAAATGTTCTAAATATTTATGAATTTTTTTTATAATCATTTATAAATATATAAATTTCCAATAGTCTTTTTTTAAAAATATATATTTTATTCAATTAAAATAATTATAATACTAATGTATACTAACACTTCAAAATTTCCAAAATTTTAAATTTTAAAATTGCTCGTTCAAATATAACCTTATTTTTATTTATTTATTTTGGGTGGGGTTTGACATTTTGAAGTTCACGCGACTGCAAACCCAAAATCATTTATACCATGGGAATGGGATTTTCATATTCCATTTCACAATTCATTTTCATCGACGTAGACTTTACCTGCCTGCCAATACCTCATCTTTCCAGAATAGACTGCGTTTAATAAAACACCATAAATTAAAATAAAAATACTTTATTTTAAGATTGTGGCCATTGAAATATTACGTTTGCATATGATTAATGAAAAAAACAGCAAACACGCAAGCCATGACATGTGATTCAGGAGCAGTGATTGCCAATACCACCATTGGCTCGTCTTCTCATTCATTTCTTGGCCTTGGGTTTCTTCGAAATGGCCGTCTTCTTTCTTGCTTTCTTCGCCGGCTGTGACTTTCCTCCACCAGTTTTACCTCTCTTCCGGGATGCCAACTACACCAACAGAGATGCATTCAAATGAGAAGAAGCATTCAAAGTTCTATTTAACAGAGATGAACTTTAGTCAAAGTGGTTTGAATGCATACAGATGTTTTCTCAGCTCTTCCTTTGGATTTCCCATTCATTTTCCCATCAATTTCCTCATTTTGCTCGGTTTGGTGCTTCAGCATCTTCTCGGCATCATCTTCAGAATCAAATGAGAAGCCCTCTAGCGTACCTATTAACGCCGAATCATATCAAAATATGAACCATAATAATCTAATGCTAGATTGAAGCACTATTTGCCCCCAACCCACCGTCTCATTTCTTCTCACCACAAAATGAATAACTAAATACGAAAAATAAAAGGCTAAAATAAGGGTACCTTCCACCATTGTTTCTGCTTCATAAACATTGGATTGTGGCTTCAGCTGAATGAAGTCATTCATGATAGCCTCTATCTGAGAACAGAATATGCAATTCAGAGAAGCAATAAAGAAACTTAACAGCAACATTCAGGAAATTAACAAGCCTCTGACTGATCAAAGCAATGCCGAAGTTAATTTCTAGGACAAACCTTAGCCTCAGTCTGGCCAAAGCTAACCTGTACAACAACAAAAAACTAGGTAAACAACATCAATACAATCACAAATGTCCAGAGAGAAAATGCAAGACGGAATTTACGCACGATGCAAAATGTTCTGGAAGGCACTATTGTTGTTTTGTATATGGTTCCTGAAAGAAAAACAAGCCATTTAAAACCAGTCATGAGAGACTAAGAAAGATAAGGTCTTCAACCTAGACCTGGAGTAAGGCCAAGATTTACTTAGAAAGAAAAGTACAAAAGATAGAGTTTAACTGAAAATTCAGTAACTTGCTGAACTTGAGTGCAGAGCGAGTCCAAGTATATAGGAATATACCTATGTTAGAATGTCTGTCTACCCTCAGAGCATCAGTAACTCACCAACCATTCAGAGATGATAATTTACAAGTTCAAACATAAAATAAACATATATATCATCTAAACCTAAGAAGAGCAGTCAAACAACACATGCCTTTTAAGTCTAAGAACATCTCATGATTTTCAGATGCAGAACCAGAAACTACAATTCGACCAACAGCCCCCATATCGCCACTCAGATCTATTGAATCCCCTTCGCACTCAACAAGTGCCTGCACAAGCCACAAAATTTCTTATTAATCACTGGCTCCTTTTCACTGTAGACATATGATCACAAGGCCAAAATTTATTTTCTTTAATTCTAAAATATTTAAGATCTCTGTAACACAAAAATATTTTGTTTATTTGAGGCTTCTACTTTGGCAAACAAAATCAAACCAAACTAGAGAGTTTTAGATTTTGAATTAAAATAAAAACACGAAGCTAAATCCTTAAAAGTACACATCTAGAGAGACCAAATATAATAGTTAAGACTGGTTTCTAGGTTTTCCCAAGTTGTTTGCAGAGCTTCAGTGGCTAAGACAGTAACAAAATTCTTAATTTTAGATTATTTCCTAGGCATTGTCAAAATCATCCTTCTTGAAATTCACAGCCAATTCTCTAGGAAAGCTCGTTGTAAATTAGCAATAACTATGACAAAATGTATCCTACCTTTGAGCGTTGAACTTTCTCGGACAGCACCAAAGGCAACCTTGAGGTGGAAACCTATATATTATAAATGTTGAATAATTCGGTGAATTAGAGGCTCAGATAACAAACAAGAAACCATCACGGTTGCTACCAACATTCTTACATGAGGTTCAATGTGCTTTTCTGATGCTGCCTCCTCAGCAGTTTTCACATTACCATTATTTTCTGTAACAGAATCAGACATTGCATGTGAAGCAACTTTGGTAGCTTTATCACATAAACGGCCTTTGCGTCAGCTATATGAATGTTTTAAGCTAGCCAAACCCAACACAAGTTAAAATCAAGTTTTACAGTACAAATCCGGTATCGTACCTGTAACCTTTGCACCATCTTTCGCATTCTTCTCCTTTTTGGGCGTCCGCCCCCCAATTTTTACCCCCTTTTTTGGAGATATTCCTTTAGAAGTCTTCTTTCGTGGAGCCTTTTCAACTCTGCCAGTCAGAACTGGATCACTGGTCTCACCACTTTCTTGAGATAAAGACACTTTCTCCTTCCTTCCAGGAGAATACTCAGAATCTGATGACAATGTCCAAACTGAACGATTTGCTGCCTGTTCAACATCCAACTACTTTCATCATCACCCATAGTAACAGTAGCCTCCAATCTAATCAGAGTAATACCAGGTTGGTTGTCTTATTATAGTATATGTCCCAAACATATGAAGTAACATTTACATTATAAAGCTTTTATCATCCTGTTAAACGAATGAACATGATTTTGTTCTATCATAAAACAATTCTTTCCAAAGCAAAAATGTCTTTAGGGTCTAAAATCAACTTTTTAAGTTTGATGACAGTTTTGATAGACCATGTCCATGACATGCTATATAATAAAGGAGCAGCCTGAATTGGGTAAATCCAAGGCAAGGTAATGCAATGTGAATTCTTACATGAGACCCCAAGTCTTTCTCGGACATTTCTTCCATAAAAACCTTTCCATCCTCCTCACTCCCTGTATCATTGCTAAAAAACAACAAAGTCAAGTTCAAAGAAAGGGCTAAGAAATCAAAAGCTGATATATCATATATTTTTCACAATTCATTTAAGCACCATTTCAGTTATTTGGAAACAACCCTAGCGTCAGTTCTTAAAATTCATATGAGTATTACTCCTTTTTACCTTCCTGTTTTTCGAAGACATCAGTTTTCTTCTTTTTCCAAGGTGTTTGATCTACTTCATCGTCGTTTACATTCTTCTTTTCCAATGTTGATGACCTGTGTAGAATGATGTCTTCATCATCAGTTTTATCCTCCCTAAGGAGGCTACCATTTGGCAAAGAATCGGAATCCGAAGATAATGTCAACTTAGAAGTTGGTGCCTGGAAGAAAAGTTAATTCGCGCCATTCGGTAAGAAAACAACTCGAATTTGCAAGAATAAGCTAACTGCTATAGGGTTTACGAATGAAAAAACTGATTAACCCTTAAATTTTTAGCCATAAAAAAATAATTCGCCGGGGGGGGATATAGTGAAGAATGCAGGGTAAATATACCTGAAAAGAGCGCAGCCAATCTGGAGAATCTTCCCTGGAGCTGTTCATTCCGCACCAATTGATATTCTCTGGTATTAGATAATACAAATTATGACTTGATCAGCACTTACAAGCTGCGAAAACACAGAAGAATTGTAAACAGGGAAACCCTAAAAGCCAAACAAATTAACTGTAATGCAACGGTGCCGGGTGTAGAAAATAGATCAAAGAGAGTAACAAACACTGAATAAGAAATTCAAATGAAAAGTGGAAAAAGGAAGAATAAGAGGAACAGAGAAGCTCTCATTAAGTTTGGGCCAAAGCCCTAAAGAATCAGGGAAGGTGAGTCGGTGAGTCGGTGAGTTTGGGATGGGATTTGATTTGAGAGTTAAAGCAGAGTTAGTGACTCGGTTATGGCTTTATTTAGACCTACACGATCGAGTCTGTTAATTTGGGCTGCTTTACTTTTGCATTAGGCTGAGTTTGATTTTGGTTATCATTACTTTAATTTAGAAATTCATAATTATAATTATTTGATTAAATAAACATATTACTTAAGTTTAATTAGCCTTTTATTTATTTTTTATTCTATATTAAGGTTATAATTGTAAAAAAACTAATTAATCATTTGTTTTTATGATCTAAATAAAAACATTTAAAATTATATTATATTATTTTATAAATTTTAATTATTTAAATAAAAATTCATTGAACAATCTCAGAAGTTTAAATATATTATTCTATCTTAAGATAATGGGTTCAAATTGTGACCCAACACAATTCCTTTGTCACCATAAAGTGACATTTCTCTCAGTTTAGCATAAGGTTGGCCTCTTCACATTGCTTCAACACTTTAGATAAATTGTCGAGGCATCGGTCAAAGTCATCGCCCGAGACGGAAAAATCATCCATGAATATTTCCAAGAAATCCTCCACCATGTTTAAAAAATGGCTATCATACACCTCTGAAAATTTGTCGTGGCATTACATAATCCGAACAGTATCCTCCTAAAGAAAATTTTAAACTTATTCCAATTAAACCACTAAATTTAAATTCTTACATTTTAGTCACTGATCCAATGTTTGGGGTATTACAATTCTCCCCCTTAAGAAAATTCATCATTGAATTTTTCATTGTACAAAGAGATGAGGAAATTGTCGTCTCATATCCTTTTCACGTTCCTATGTCGCTTCTTCTATTTTGTGATTTCTTACCAATTGGATCGTCTTATTCCTTAGTTGTTTAACTTCATATGCCAAAATCTACACCGGTTCTTCCTCGTAGGTCAGGTCAGGTTGAAATTTTATTTCTTCCGATGTTGTGATGTGCGAAGGATCTGATTAATATCTTCTGAGCATAGACACATGAAAAACATTGTGGATCTTTTCCATTTTCGATGGCAATGATAACTGATATGCCATTGGTCCAACTCTTTTAAATATCTCATAGGGTCCAATGAACCTAAGACTAAGCTTTCATTTTCGACCAAAATGAAGCACTTTCTCCACAAAGAGACTTTTAAAAATACTTTATCTCCTACTTGGAATTCGATTTCCTTTCTTTTAAAATCCGCGTAGGAATTTTGTCTGTCCATTGCCACTTTAAGGTTTTACTGCATTACCTAAAACTTTTATTCTACTTTTTTAATCAAATCAGGACCATAAATATCCTGATCTTTTAAATCATACCGATTAAGTGGCGTTCTGCATTTCCTTCCATACAACGCTTCATATGGTGTTATTTTAATGCTCGATTGATAATTGTTATTATAATCAAATTCTGCAAGCGACAAGTACTTCTCCCACGTTCCATAAAAATCAATCACACATGCTCTTAACATATTCCAGAACTTGAATCGTCCACTTCGATTGACCATTATTCTGAGGATGAAAAGTCGTGTTAAAGTTCAATTCGGGTACCTAATGCTCCATGTAAAGATTTCCAAAACCTCGAAATAAACCTTGGATCTCTGTTCGATACTATGAAAATTGGTACTCCATGCAATCAAACTATCTCCTTGATGTATAATTCTGCATACTTATCCATTGAAAAATCAGTTAGAAACAGGAATGAAATGTGAGATCTTTGTCAAACGGTCCATAATAACCCAAATTGAATCATTTTTATTTGGTGTCAATGGTAATCCCATTACAAAATCCATCGTAATTATTTCCCATTTCTATTGAGGTATAGAGATTGGTTGCAATGGTCCTGAAGGCACTTGATATTCAACTTTTACTTGTTGGCAGGTAAGACACTTTGCATCAAACTCTGATATTTCTCTTTTCATGTCTGGCCACCAGAAACTCCATTTCAGATCTTGATACATCTTGTTCCCTCCTGGATGCATGGTCAATGGACTACAATGAGCTTCTAACAATATAACTTTATTTAGCTCTTCATCATTTGGAATACAAACTTTATCTCTATAATATAAATGTTTATTTGACTTTTCCTCGAAGTCTTTAATTTCACATTTTTCCACTTGTTTTATTTTTATTAAACACTTATCATCTTTCTTTTGAAATTCTTTTATCCAATCCAAGAGTAAAGATTTTAGCTTTAATTCAACCATTAGAACACCATTATTTTTAACGCGAGTCGAGCATCTAACACGCGTAGAGCTACAAAAGTCTTTCAGCTAAGAGCATCAGCTACTACATTAGCCTTCCTGGGGTAATAATCTATAATTGCATCATAATCTTTAAGTAGCTCGATCCATCTCCTTTGTCTTAAATTTAGCTCCTTTTGAGTCAACATGTACTTTAAACTTTTGTGATATGTGAAGATATAAAAAAACTCACCATATAAATAGTGACGCCAAATCTTCAATGCAAACACTACCGCTTTGTGGCTTAAGAACGTGTGTTGGATAATTCTTCTCATGTGGCTTAAGCTGTCTTGAAGCATAGGCTATCACTTTTCCATCTTGCATCAAGACACATCCCAGGCTATTATGGGAACATCACTAAAAATTGTATAATCCTTGCCTGATTCTTGTTGCACTAACACTGGAGCTTCCGTAAGTACCTTCTTTAAAGATTCAAAACTTTATTATAATTTATCCGTCCAATTGTTGGGCATATATTTCTTTAACAACTTTGTCAATGGGGAGGAAATCATTGAAAAGTTCTTAACGAACCTTCGATAATATCCAGTCAAGCCTAAGAAACTCCGTAATTCTGAAACATTTCTTGGGACTTCCCAATCTAATATAGCTTGAATCTTATTAGGATCCACCCAAATCCCCTCTACAGAAATCACATGTCTAAGAAATGCAATTTTAGATAACCAAAACTCACACTTAGACAATATAACATAAAGTTTCTTGTCTCGTAGTGTTTGAAGAATCACTCGCATATGGGCGTCATGCTCTTCATTTGTCTTTGAATAAATCAAAAATCGTCAATGAAGACGACCACAAGCTGATCGAGATAGGGTTAAAACAATCTATTCATGAGGTTCATAAATGCAGTTGGTGCATTGGTTAACCCAAATGGCATAACTACAAATTCATAATGGCCATACCAAGTCCTAAAAGTCATCTTTGGAATGTCCCTTTCTTGAATCTTCAACTGGTGGTAGCCAGAACACAAACCAATATTCGAAAACATCGAAGCTCCCTTGAGTTGACCAAACAAATCGTCGATTCTTGGAAGAGGATACTTATTCTTTATGGTCACCTTATTGAGCTATCGATAATCAATGCATAGACGCATCAAACTATCTTTCTTCTTTAAAAATAATACTGGTGCACCTCAAGGTGATTTACTAGGTCTGATAAATCCCTTATTCAGCAGTTCTTGCAACTGAATCTTTAACTCACTCAGTTTCTTTGGGGCCATTCCGTAAGGAGCCATCGAAATTAGAGATGTTCCCGGCATGACCTCAATTTTAAATTCAACTTCTCTATTGGAAGGTAATCTCGACAACTCTTTTGGAAATACATCTGGAAATTCTCAGATTGTTGAAATATTTTCTAGTCATTTCTCCTTGACTCGAGTATCGATCACATTGGCGATGAAAGCTTGACATCCTTGTAGCATTAACTTATTGGCTGAAATTACAGATATCACATTAACTAATGGATTAAATCTTTCACTAATCACAATTTCTTCTGATCCCTCAAGACTTAGCAAAACTACTCGCTTCAATCGACAATCGACATTGGCATGGTAACGATATAGCCAGTCCATTCCCAGAATAACTTCAAACTCATCAAAGGGTAATTACATTAGATTAGCAGGGAATTCAATTCCTTGAATCCTTATAGGACACCCTCAACAAATTTGATTTACCTAAGCACTATACTTTAGCGGATTAGTTACAATCATCTCTCTACAAATAGATTCTAACTGAATTCTCAAATCTTTCAGCAGTTTTCTACTAACATATGAATAAGTTGATCCCGAGTCAATTAAAACTAAAATAGGTTTATCAACTAACTGGAAAATACCTGCAATGATCTCAGGATCATCACAATCTTCACTAGTCTTAAGGTTTTACACTCGAGCAGTTGAGCGCACGTCAGGTTGAGTGGTCGAATTAGACTGATTCCTTCATCTGCCTCGTCCTCTACCTCTCTGAGGTACAGTAGCATATCTCTCTGATTGTTTAGGCTCCCCAGTCATAAATAGGCAATCCCGGATAAAATGTCATATCCCCCCACATTTAAAGCATGCTCCGAAGGCCCTTCAACAAATACCATTATGTTGTTTTCCACAATGTTGACATTGAGTTGACTTTCTTGCTTCTGATTCAACTGATTGAGTCTTCTTAGCTCTTCTTTGATGATCTAGTGTGAGGCCAAAAACCCAAACCTCGACTCTTCTTTGATTGAGCTGCACTTGACGAAGCACCAACTCTCTTATTCCACTTGGTCTTTTGCTCCATAAATTTCTCATTTTGAGCTCGATCTAAGGCTTTAGCTCGATTCACTATTTCTTGAAATGTGGAAAGATTCACTCCTAGCAATAGCTCCTTCAATCTGGAGCACAAACTCTCTACGAACCAATCACACGAATCTTTTTTCGTAGGGACCAACTCTGCTGCAAATCTACTCAACTTGTTTAATTCGCACTCGTATTCATACACAGTGCAATTACATTGCTTCAAACTCATAAATTCTTGTTTAATTTGACGGGTAAACTGATCGCCTATATACTTCTTCTTAAATTCTTCCAAAAAGAATGACCACTTGATCTCTAGATACTCTCATTGTCACATTGGTCCACCATATTTGTGTTTGTCCTCGCAGCAATAAAACTGCACAATCTAATTCCTCCATTTCAGAACAATGAAGACCCTCAAGCATAATCTTAATGTCGTTTAACCATAGATCCGCAGTAACGGGACCTTCTTCAGTTTCTCCTCTAAATTCAGGTGCTCCTAAACTTCTTAGCTCCTTAGCCACATTCATCTTAGGAGGTAAGACAACAGACGGTTGGAAACGCATTAGAATCGCGTCCAACGTATGGAAAAAGGTCCCTTGATCTTGTACAGGCACTCCCTGAGGCGTCTGTTCTTCACCTTGCCTACTTGGGGCAGGTGAATTAATACTACCCTCATTTCTATCTTCCGTTTCACTTCTGGAGCCCTTGTAATCCGATATCTATTAAGATAATATTATTATTCTATCAGTAAGGATAACGTATTAATTACCTTATCAGATCAGAAATGTTTAACTTTTAGTTGATATGTACGTTTTTTTAAAACAAAAATGGGTTCATTTAGAACTTAAAATCAGTTAAACCTTAGCTCTGATACCAATAAATGTAACACACTCAACCCGTACCCGACCCAGATACGAATTCGAGGTGTCACATTGACTTTTCAAAACTTTTAATATTTAAAAGTGCATATAAAATTTAAAAGCTTAATTGTATTTGAGTGGTGAAACCCTTATAACAAAATTTTTATTGAAAATTTATAATGAAAATAAAACATTCTATAATTTACATAAATATAAATGTAATTGATTACAAAATGGATCAGAGCATTTCAATTTAAAACATTATAATACATACCAACAAAATTACAAAATAAGAAACCTACATTCAAATTGTTCTGATCTAATCCTCTTCGGGAGTATGATGTCATCTCCTAGTTTTATCCTTCAGTTTGAACCTACGTGTGAAACAATCACACGCTAAGTCGTTGACTTAGTGAGGCAAGTACGAGTAAAATAAAACATTGTAAAGTTTTTTCTTACTTATCTCATAGAAAATATTTCACGAAGAGTTCAATTTACAATTCATGCCAAGAATGTATACTTTTACACATTATTCAGTTTATATTATTTTGTTTTTAATAGCCTAATGCATACTACTAAGAACTCTAGGTATTTGAGTATATTGAGGTTGTGCACTAATTCAGTCACCACTGCTCACATATTTTGCACCGAAGTGCCATATATTTATCCAGAAGGACCACATAAGTTTGTCTCGAATGACCACATAGGTTTGTCCCGAATGACCATATAGAACCCTCGACTCTTGGCATACCAACTATACCTCTAATTCTCATACATAGACCTTGGGCTTTAACCACATAATTATTTCTCATTTCATTATTCAAAGTGTTTCTTATTCTCATAGAGTACATTCACGTATAGGTAACTTTCACGTATATCACTTTCGCTTATCACATAGATTATTTTCATATAGAACACAATAATATACATATAGAATCAAATAATACTGTGAAAATACACTTTATCTAAAGCATAATAAAAATAATTACATAAAATAAATAAAATGTTTTCGATCAAAAACTTCGAGGTTGCTTATTGCAAATCGTCCTCATATCTATTATAAAACAAATGAGTTGCACTCACCTTTGCCTCACGTAAGTCCTAACCGAAATCATTTTTAATTTTCGTTCAATATCTTTTCTATATCGCTTCGATCAGTACGTTATTGTTCCCAATCTAGAAAACAATATGACTAAGATCAATACCAACTTTCCATTAATGAATAACCAATTTGCACTCACATAAACGAAATGAAACACCTAAGTCAACATTATAGGCTGAATAGTATCGGTAGCCCTTCTACAGCACTGATACTTCTCTTTTAGGGTACCAATACCCACTTCGGTATCAATACCATTTTAGCATTCTGGAATTTTATTTTTGATTACGGTATCGATACATCCCTCTTGGTATCGATACCTTCACATCAGTATCGATATTCTTCAATCAATATCAATATTGGTCTTCTGATTCATCCATTTTCCAGCAAATTATCCTTATAGTATCGATACTGTTCTTCCAATACCGATACCCTTACTAGAAATTCATATTTTTCACTTTGAATTTTTCCAAAATTTCACTTAAAACTCATAATTTTTACTCCGAATAAATTCTTAACCTCTTTAGCACTTATACCACACAAATTTTGTCCATTAATGCTCTTATAACATCTAAATTTCTCCATAAAGCTCTTATAACTAAAAATCACACTAAATATTCAAACAAGTCCTTAATCCTTTCTAATACTTCTAACTTTTTAATTAATCCCTTGACAAGTCAATTATGTCATTAGAAATCCAAATACTAATCCATATCATCAAATCCCTAAAAACTCATTTTACTAATCCATCATTAATTCACCAATCTCTTAGTTTATATTCATATTATAGCTTCTTCAAGCTTCCATATCACTAAGTAACTCAAAACCAACTCAAAAATGAAAAGAATAATCAACTTGAGACAAACGCACCTTATCAATGGAGCCACGGGAAGAGGAGGAGAAGAAGAAAAATAAGCCAAGCTTCCAAACAATTTTTTCCCTTTCTTTTGACCTTAATAACTTAAAATATCTTTTAAAATGAATTTTAAATTCATATCCTGCTAAAATTCCTCTTTACCCTTTCATTCTTCCATCTTTGCTAATAAGTCCTAAACATAAATTTCTAAAATTAGTCCTTGAATTTTTCAACTTATACCAATTAAACCAATAAATTATAAATTCTTACATTTTAGTCACTGACTCGATGTTTGGGGTATTACACGTTGACTTCATTGTATAACATCACAACTTGAGTCCAGTCGTGGAATCCATTATTGGTGTACTTGCGAAGCAAACTTTTGTATCGGTCCCAACAACCATATATAGACTCTTCATCATCTTGGCGAAACTTGTGATGTAATTGCGAAGTTGGGTGTTCATGTTGGGAGGATTATATCACATCAAATTTTTTTTTCACAAGTCAATCTAAGACTCCATTGAACCGGACGGAACTCCACTAAGCCAAACTCTTGCTCAGTCGTGCAAAGAGTAGGGAATAATTTTAGCTTCAGCACGTCTTCATGCACACTTTTTTTCCTAAACGAGTTGCACACTTCAAGGAAAACACATACATGTAGCCTAGCATCTTCATTAGGCGAGCCACCAAATTGACCAATATAATTTAACATGATGAACATCATCGATTTGAGTTCAATATAGACTGTCTGAATTTTTAGTGTCATGATTCCAGGGTTGAGATCATCGAGAATAGGGGTTAAGTGATCTCGTATAGCTCGTTGTCTTGCAACATTTCTGGGAACATTATTTGTCGCAACCTCGGGATATGTATGATCCTCCATTTAGTTATGAGCCTGATATGACAGTTGATTCATATTGCCTCTAGCAAATTGAGCACGTCATTTTCGTCTGAACAATTGCTCGATCTCATGTTCAATGGATATTAATGGTTCGTCACCAGCTCTTCTGGTTATATAACGACAAAAAAACCTACAAATAAATTAAGAAAACAAACAATTAAAACTAAAATAAAATAAATAAATAATTTAACAAGAAAATAAAATTTGCTATAACAAAACTTATCAAAATTCCTTCAGTTACCAATCCCCGACAATGGCTCCAAAAATATGATCGCATGTATATGTGTGTATTGTGACACGTAAATCTATGCAAGTATACATAATAGATGTAATTAATATAGTAGTAAGTGAGTTATCGTCTCCATAAGTATTGGGGTGAATTTTTTAAAGAATGTCACAACTAGAACTAGGTGTCAATAACTAGTCCTGATGAGTGTTCAAAATCGTTAATCTTTGCTCGTTATTTCTTCAATTTTGTGGAATTATTGCTGCTGAATTGGTCGTGTTATGCTTGTTTTCGTGTAGGTCCTTACTTTCCAGAATTAGTGACAAAACAGGCGCATTCTGAATTTTTTTAATTATTTGGTCACGACTGGAGACATGGGCACGACTCTGGGCATGATGCGGTGTGACATGAAAGTTTCTAGAAGGTCCAGTCAGCGACAGTTTCTAAAAGACTTCCTCCGCACGCCTTCTGGAAGATGGACGAGCAGAGTTGCATTAGGAGACTAGTTTAAGTTTGAATTTAAATTAAAAAAACAATTATCTTAGGATTATTTTATTTTATTTTCTTATTTATCCTTAGGCTTTGAGAGGCTATAAATATCCACTTGGGGTAAGCCTAAACACAATACTCAAATTACAATCTTCTTTTCTCTCTAGTTTTATTAAAGCTTTCTCTTTTTACTTTTCAAGTTTTCATTTTTCTTTTATTTTCAAGTCTTGTTTTTAAATATGCTAAGTATGACTTTTGTCATGCTTAGCTAAATTTTTCATAAGCCGAGAGCTGACGCGATGACTCAATTCCAACTGGAGAATTGAAACAGGCCCTTTATATCTTCGGAATATCTCTCTCAATCTCTGTGCTTATTTTTCAAAATAAAAACAAGTTTTCAAAATCAAAGATTGACTTTGGTCAAGAGGTTGTTACGATTAAATGTGTGGGAGGAAGATTCGGCTTATGGAAAGCAAATTTGACTTTCTGAGAACACACTTGGTGAGATGGTTTCTCCAAGAGGGAATTGAGATCCGAATTGACGGTTATTGAAGCAACAATCTGAGTCGATCACCACGAACTTAAATGGTAATTGATCTACGACAATTGATGTTGATAGAATCAATTCCCGAAGCCGGAATCAAAGATTGCTTTGGGAATTTGGTATACAAGATAGAGTCCCAGGGATAGCCCTTGTAGACAAAGAAACCGACGTGAATCCCAGGGGAAAAATCTTATTCGATGATCTAAAGGAAATTGAGTCAAATCGAAGCTTGAGGCTATTTTTACCGTATTTATTCACAATCTTTACCCTCTTATTTTTACTTTAATTGCTTTTATTTATTTAATCATTTTTACTATTTAAATCTCATATTACAAACCCTTTTTTACTATTTTCGCCTCGTTAGAACCATTCAAACATAAAACCCGGAGATTGAAGCTAAAGCTAGGAGACTCCACGCAAAGACACTTCGGGAAAGAAGGAGACAACAAACATATCCAGAAGAATAATCAAATTCAGGTAATACAAATCCGATGGCCGATCCTACTATCTGGGAGTTAGTCGTGGTACCCATTGAACAAGGGCCTATGTGTATTGATTTTCCCTAAGGAGAAACTCTGTACTAGTTGAAAACCAGCCTTATTCATCTCCTCCCTACATTCCGTGGATTGCCAAACAAGGACCCACACAAATATCTCAAGGAATTTCACATGGTCTGCTCCAGCATGAGACCACAAGGAGTAACCGAGGACCAAATCAAACTTAGAGTTTTTCCTTAGCCGAATCGGCTAAGGAGTGGTTATTTTATCTTCATCCTAATTCTATTACTACTTGGGCTCAAATGACTCGTATTTTTCTTAACAAGTTTTTCCCTGCGACGAAAGTAAGTGAACTACGAAGGAGAATACTTGTAATCAAGCAGCTTGATGGAGAGTCACTTTACGACTACTGGGAGCGGTTTAAGAAGTTATGTTCTAGTTGCCTACAACATGAGTTAACTGAACAAACACTCCTTCAATACTTTTATGAAGGATTATCTCCCCTAAAAATGAATATGATCAATGCTGCTAGCGGTGGAGCCTTAGTAAATATGACTCCTACCGAGGAAAGGGACTTAATATCCACGATGGCCGCAAATTCCCAACAGTTCCGCACAAATAAAGAACCTTCTCGAAGGGTTCATGAGATAAGTTTGTCTTCCTTAGAAAATAAAATAGACAAGTTAACTAAAGTCGTAAACTCTCTTGTTGTATAAAAGACTGGACAAAACTGATTATATGGAATATGTGCATCACCTGATCATCCGACAGATGATTGTCCACTGATTCAAGATGACACAACAGCTCAAGTCAATGCAATCGGGAATTTTCTGGGACCCCCAAAGAGCTTATAACCCCTACGACAATACTTACAACCCAGGATGGAGGGATCATCCGAACTTCAGTTATGCTCAGAACCTGAGACCGAATCAAGGTTATTAAGCGAGACCACCTCTACCACCACAACAACCGTAAAAGACATCATTGGAGTCGATTGTCAAGAGGTTAGCACTTTCCCAGAAAAAATTCCAAAATCGTATTGAATCCTACTTACAAGTGATAGACAAGCATGTGATCAACTAGCTCAAACCGTAGGCCGCTTGGAATCACAAGGTAAGCTTCCGTCTTAAACTGAAGTAAACCCGAGGAAGAACGTCAGCACCATCACTCTTCGGAGTGGTATAGTAGTAGCGCCACCTGTTCCATCAGACGAAGCAGTCCAAAAAGATAAGAATACCGATGATCCAAGATCTCAGAAAGAGAATAATGAAGAACAAACATACGACCTGACGCCACTGCCCTATGACGTGCCACCGCCTTTTCCATCGAGGTTGTTGAGTTAATCGAATGACGAAATTGGCCAAGAGGGGGTGAATTGGCAATAAAAATTTTTGGAAGCTTTTGCAGAAAATTGAAAGTAATTGCACAGCGATTTACAGTGGTTCGACTTTCTCAAACAAAGTCTACGTCCACTACCATAGCTATCCACACTAAGGATTTTCCAACAAATTCACTAATTTGTTATTTCTTTTGAGGCCAAAGAGATAACCTTACAATTCCCTCAAGAGTATACCCCAACTCTTGAGAACACTCTTTTCTCAAAGAGAAGATTACAAATTTGCAAACTTACAAGAAAACCTCACAAGGTAAGATGTTTGCACAATTCTAGAACAAAGAAAAGAACACTCAAAGATGAATACAATTGAGCACAAAAAGTGTTCTTGAAAGCAAAATGAATATTGAATGAAAATAGGCTTGAAATGATCAAACTTGAAGTTTGATGCTTTCTCTTTGATTCTCTCTTGATTCTAGTTGCTTGATGTTTCTTGTTGTTGATCAATGGCTTCTAAGCTTGCTTAAATACACCTTGGATCACTTCTGAACGTTGGGGATGATTAGAGAAGATATTATAGCCGTTTTAGTGTGAAAACATTTAATAAAACAGCTTGGAGCGTGGGGGGAATCGGTTCCCCCTTGAAGGGAATCGATTCCTAAGTGTAAAATTCAAATATTTCGACCGTTGTACAAGGGGGAATCGGTACCCCCTTGGGGGGGATCGGTTCCCTCCGAGCATACTGGAATTCTCGGAGCAAAACTGTTTAGGGGGAATCGGTTCCTCCTATGGGGGGAATCGGTTCCCTCTGAGCATTCTGGAAATCTCGGGGTCAAAACCATTTAGGGGGAATCGGTTCCTCCTATGGGGGGAATCGGTTCCCTCTGAGCAATCTGTAATTTTTGGCTTTGAATTGGTTCGAAATACTTTGTAAAATTATTTTGAAATTGTTTTATGATTAAAACTTAATTTTACACTTAAGTAAGGATTAAAAATGATTTTTGAAATATTTGGAGTAATGTTTTGATATTCGAATAGTTATATCGAATATACTTAGAAAATCATTTGGAAAATCTTAAAATCCATTTAACTTAATTTGTTATATCGAAATATCAAAATGTTTCAACAATCTCCCCCTTTTTGATATAACAAAACATTTTAGTAATTTTAAGATTTTTGAAATCAAGTTTTGAAATTACTCCCCCTTACTTTAACACTTCTTCAATTTATCATGTAAAACATTTAACACTTATTCTTCTCCCCCTTTTTGTTAAATCAAAAAGACATTGTAAAACAAGGTTTTGAAATCATTTAGCCAATTGATTTATTAATTATAAGCTTAAGCTGCTAAGATCACAATCAAAAGAGAGGTTAGCCATTAGTTTCATAAATCAATATTCATAAATAATGTGATATGGCAAAATTGGTCATATTGCTAATGATGATGTAAATGATGCAAAAATGAATAAAACACCAAACATATAAGTTCACACCATTCATAAATCCAAAATCCAACAATCCACAAAATCAAACAATCCAAAATATCCAAAATGTTGAAACAATATTCTTTTTGTTCAAAGTTTTAAAACTAAACACATAATCAAACATCCGGATCGGTAGGAGGAAAACGGGCTCGCATAGCGGCCATCTCGTGTGTGAGTTCATTGATACGAGCGTTGGTTGATTCATTGTTTGCACGCATCTCCTGAAGAATCTCTAATTGTTGAGCTCCCATTGTGGATAAATGAGACTCTATAGAGGAAAAGCGCGAATCCATTATCGCATAACGGAAATCAAATGTCTCCATAAAGGATTGAAAATATGGAGGCATTTGAGTCGATTGTTGTGCGTGCTCCTCGGGTTGTTCAGGTTCTTCTTCAGCTTCATCGATATCCCTCATTAATTGTTCAAACTCGGGATCTTCGTCAGCTTCGGGTGGAGCTTGTGAAGAACTAGCTCCCGGAGTAGAAGATCGAACCCATGCACCGGTTTCCTTATTTTTGACCCATCCCGCTCTTGTTAAAGAAAGAAGATTGATTTGTTTCTTAAGAGGAAATGAGGCATCTAGACCAACTCGGAGTTCGGCTTTAGAAAAGAGATTACTAAGGATACAACCGTAAACTAGTGAAGAACAGAGTTTCTTATTTGGCACTAAGTTAACGGTTTCAACGATCTCAGCAAAGATAATCTCGGAAAGGTTTATTTTTATATTGTTTTCAAAACAATGCAACCACCAAAGGTCTAAAGCTCTAAGAGTAGAATAACGACCCCCGGATGGTCGAAACCACCAAGTGATCATAAGATGAAGAAAACGCTCATGGAGATCTAAAACACTTGCACTATCATTCCGTTTATATCGTGAGCCTAAAACTTGTTTTTCGTTTGATAAACCTTCATTGTCCAAGCCTAAGGCATTGGCTATGTAATCCGGATCAAGATGGAAATATTGACCTAGGAGGTAGGAACGCACTCCTATGGTTTTGGTTTTGTCACGATTTTTGATACAAACGGCATAACAGTAGAAGATACGAACAAGTTGATGATAGACAATGGGTTCAAGTTCGAAAAGTTTATCAAATTTCCATTCGTGCAAGATAGGGAGATATTTAAAGTTAATATCAACCATAGTTTGAAGAGAAGGGATACGTTCTTCCCTAATCTTATACGAGTCAAAATATTGGTAAAACCAATAACGATAATCTTTAGGACCCGGTTGATTGAAACAAGAATTTTGGATAGTCAAGTTAGGATCAAGATTTGGAATAGGATTTTGAGGAATAGGAGGAGGATTTGGTTGACGACTAGAACGACTAGATGAAGACCTAGCACGTTTAGGATTGGACATGGTGAAGGAAATCGGAATATATCGAATAACCTGCAATTTTAAAACAAATGTATGCAATTCAATTAATCCCAAAACTTAATTGAGTCCTCAATATTTCAAGGTTCTCTAAATCAATCCTAATGGGCAAAGTTTTTGAAAAACTTTTGAAAAATATGGTTTTGAGAAACAATATATGTATAGTTTTTATAACAACAACATAATTTAATCAAAACACAATTTTTTTTTATATTTCGAAAATTAATAATTTTTGGAAAATTCTTGTGTTTTTGATGAAATTAGTTGTAATATCTAGTTTCTAATCACTAAACAATCAATGCCCGATTACTATTTCAACCTAGAACTAATTACAACTAATCCTATGTTCAAAAATAATGAAATAGAGAGTTTAGAAAAATTACCTTGAAAGATGAAGATTGAGGGGATTTAAATGTTGTTTGCACGATTTTAATGATTTCAACAGGTTTAGAAGATGATATTTGAAGCAAATTCCGATTAATATCGTTGATTTGAGACAAAAATGGAGATTTGGGTTATCTAGAGGAGAGGAACGGCGGAAGAAGAGAGGAAATGAGGGTTTTTTCATTTTTTTTGGTGTTCTGCCCGATTTTAACAGAACCCCAGGGGGGTATCAATTCCCCTGTGGGGGGAATCGGTTCCCCTTCAAAGGGGGAATCGGTTCCCTCAAGGGGGATCGATTCCCTCTGCACCAAAATGCTAAAATCCGATTTTTAAGCACAAAATGCTAAATTAATCTTTTCTAGTGGTATTGGCAACTCATATATCAAAAATTAATTATGTTCAAACAATTAAATTTGTCTTTAATCGATATTTGAACATAAAATCAAGAATCATAAACTCCCCCTAACTAATAGCAAGAATGCAATCAAAAATTATTATTATAAGCATTTTTCAGTGTTTATTAAAAGTGCTAAATTATTTTAAACACTAAGTGAAGATAGGTCAGTTAAACCTAATTCTCTCCTAAGTGTCCAAAATCTTTCCTTGTCTAAGGGTTTTGTAAAGATATTCGCTAATTGGTGCAAAGTATCAACAAATTCTAGAACTACATCTTCTTTAGTGACATGGTCTCTAATGAAGTGATGTCTTATTTCAATGTGCTTAGTTCTAGAGTGTTGGATGGGATTTTTAGTGAGACAAATAGCACTAGTATTGTCACACTTGATAGGAATAGTACCTACTTCAATTTCATAATCAAAAAGTTGTTGTTTCATCCATAAAACTTGTGCACAACAACTATCGGCTGAAATGTATTCCGCTTCAGTGGTAGATAATGCAACACAATTTTGTTTCTTTGAAAACCAAGAAATCAGCATATTTCCAAGGAATTGGCAAGTACCGGAGGTGCTTTTCCTATCTAATTTGCATCCTCCATAATCTGCATCAGAAAAAGCATGCAAGCTAAAACTAGAGTCTCTAGGATACCAAAGTCCTAAACTAGAAGTGTCCTTAAGGTATCTAAAGATTCTCTTAACGGCTAGTAAATGTGATTCCTTAGGACATGATTGAAATCTAGCACATAAGCAAACACTAAACATAATATCCGGTCTACTTGCAGTTAGATAAAGCAAAGAGCCAATCATTGACCTATATAATTTAACATCTAGACATTTACCTCCTTCATCTAAGTCAAGCTTTGTTGAAGAGCTCATTGGAGTGTCATGAGGTTTCCCATTTTCCAGTCCAAACTTCTTGAGCATATCTTTGACGTACTTAGCTTGATTAATGAAGATGCCATCTTTTCTTTGCTTGATTTGGAGTCCCAAGAAAAATGAGAGCTCCCCCATCATGCTCATCTCAAACTCACTTTGCATTAGCTTAGAAATTTCTTGGCAAAGAATATCATTAGTAGAACCAAATATTATATCATCAACATAAATTTGAACTACTAATAAATCTTTACCTTTATGCTTTAAAAACAATGTAGTGTCAACCTTCCCTTTTGAAAAACCTTTTTCAATTAAAAAATTTGACAATCTTTCATACCAAGCTCTAGGAGCTTGTTTTAAACCATAAAGAGCTTTTGTCAATTTAAGAACATGATCCGAAAATTTTGAATCTTCAAAACCTGGAGGTTGTTCCACATACACTTCTTCCTTTATAAAACCATTTAAAAATGCACTTTTAACATCCATTAAATTCATGAAAACATGCAAATGCTAATAACATTCTAATTGCTTCCATCCTAGCTACGGGAGCGTATGTTTCATCGTAGTCTATGCCCTCTTCTTGAGTATACCCTTGAGCAACAAGTCTAGCCTTGTTTCTCACTATATTACCACTTTCATCAAGCTTATTCCTAAACACCCATCTAGTACCTACAGTAGATTTATTACAAGGCCTTTCAACTAATGTCCATACTTTACTTCTCTCAAATTGATTTAATTCTTCTTGCATAGCCATAATCCAATGTTCATCATTTAATGCTTCTTTAATATTCTTAGGCTCTATGCATGAAATAAATGCAACATAATCACAAATATTTCTAAGAGAAGATCGAGTTGTTACCCCTTTGGATGGATCACCTATAATCTCACCACCCTTGACATAGTTGTACTCTCTTGGATAAGATACTTCCCTTTCTTCAATGGTTGGATTCTCAAGAGGATCATGAGTTTCCTCATTTTTCGTTTCTTCCTTTGATGATGGTTCTCCAACTTTATGTCTAGCGTCATTTGAATTTATAACACCTACATCATCATTCACACAAGAATCCTTCCTCGGAAGGGGATTATCATCGAAAACAACATGTATAGACTCTTCTACAACTAAAGTTCTTTTATTAAATACTCGATAAGATTTAGAATTTAAGGAATAACCCAGAAAAATTCCTTCATCACTTTTAGCATCAAATTTGCCAAGGTTTTCTTTACCGTTGTTTAAAACAAAACATTTACATCCAAAAGGATGAAAATAGCTAATGTTAGGCTTTTTATTTTTGAGAATTTCATATGGAGTTTTCTTTAAAATTGGCCTAATCATTACTCGATTTACAACATAACAAGCAGTATTTGTGGCTTCCACCCAAAAATATTTTGGCAAATTATTTTCACAAAGCATGGTTCTAGCCATTTCTTCTAAAGTTCGATTTTTCCTCTCAACAACTCCATTTTGTTGAGGGGTTCTAGGTGCTGAAAAATTGTGGCTAATACCATTAGAATTACAAAAATCAATAAATCCAAGATTTTCAAATTCAGTGCCATGATCACTCCTAACACTAGTTATAGAGTAACCTTTTTCATTTTGGATTATTTTTGAAAATGTGATGAACTGTTCTAATGCTTCATCTTTAGTACTTAAAATAGAACCCAAGTATATCTAGAATAGTCATCTACCAAGACAAATGCATATTGTTTTCCACCCAAGCTAGTAGTCCTAGTTGGCCCAAAAAGATCTACATGGATCAATTGTAATACTCTACTAGTTGATACATCATTAATGGATTTAAAAGAAACGCGCTTTTGTTTTCCTTTAGCACAAGCATCACAGATTTTATCATTATCAAATTTAAGCTTAGGCAACCCTCGAACTAAATCACCTTGAATTAGCCATTGCAAAACACTCATACTAGCATGTCCTAGTCTCCTATGCCATAACCAACTATCATGTTCATCCTTAGCAACTAGGCACAAATTAGTCATATCAATAGAATCTAAATGCACCATGTAAATGTTTCCTATTCTATGACCAACAAGCATAATCCGATTAGATGCAATGTCAATAACTTTACAACCATTAATTTCAAACAAGACATTGAATCCCTTATCGCATAATTGACTAATACTCAATAGATTATGCTTTAATCCATTCACATATAAAACATTTTTAATTTGTATGGAAGAGGTATTACCTATTGTACCAATACCTTCAATGTGACCTTTTGAATTATCACCAAAAGTCACTTCTCCTCCATTTTTGACGTTAAGCTCTATGAACCAGCTTTTGTCTCCGGTCATGTGTCTTGAGCATCCACTATCAAGGTACCATGAATTTGAATTTGTTTCCCGTGCCTTGTAGCAATGCTCCTTTCCCTACAAACATAGATTAATTTTTGATTTTTGGTACCCAAATTCTTTTGGGTCCATATTCATTAGTTTCCAAAATCCTAGTTCCCTTAGGTATCCATTTGTGTAGGATATCTTTATCTTTAGTAGTAATGAGTCCTTTAGGAACCCATATACTTCTAAAGATTTTACCATTTAAGATTCGTTGAGGATTTCTATGATTGTAGTTTCTAAAATCTTTTCTAACAAAGTTGGATTTTGAATTTTCTCCTTTTTCAAAACGTTTTGTTCCAACTTTATCAAAAGAAGTTTTAAGATCATCAATTTTCTTTTGATGATCATCATTGACCTTTGAAAGTAAATTTTGCAAATCTAAATTTTTCTTTTCAAACTCTTCTAGTTTGATTTGCAAATCTTTGATTTTACTTTCAAGATCATTGTTGGTTTTGGATATGAGTTTATTTTCATTTTTCAACTTTGAAACATCATTTTTATATTTTAAAAATAATTTCTCATAATCCGAAGCCAACCCATTATATTCCTCTAATAGCTCATCATAAGATAAATCATCAAAATCAGATGAGTTAGAGGTTACCTTAGAATCTTCCCCAAATGCCATTAAGCACAAGTTTGCTACTTCTTGTTCTTCTTCATCGGAACCTTCTTCATCGCTCCATGTAGCCACATGAGCCTTGTGCTTATTCTTTGATTGACCATTCTTCTTCAATTGTGGGCAATCATATTTGACATGCCCTGGTTTTTTGCATTCATAGCAAATGATCGGGTCCTTCTCTTTTGGTTCATCTTTGAGGCCTTCATTTCGTTTGAATTTTCTTCCTCGGTAAGGTCTCATCATTTTTCTGAACCGTTTGGCAAACAATGCCATTTCCTCGTCATCATCATCATCATTAGAATCACTCTCATCTTTTGTGGATTTGAGAGCAACTCCAATGTTTTTCTTCTTCTCATTCTCCTTTGGTGTCTCTTCAACTTTATCAAGGTCCACCTCATCTTCAAGCAACATCTCATGAGTGAGGAGTGAACCGATAAGTTCTTCAAGAGTTAAGGACGATAGGTCCTTAGACTCGATGATTGACGTCTTCTTTGATTGCCATGATTTTGGGAGGGAGTAGACTAACTTCCTCACAAGCTTTTCATTTGAGATGATCTCTCCATATGATTTGAGACCATTGACAATCGTTGAAAATCTATCCGTCATAGCTTTGATGTCTTCATTTGGTTTCATCCTGAAATTTTCATAGCTATGCGTTAGAATACTAATTTTTGATTTCTTTACCTCATCGGTACCTTCATGTGTGACTTGAAGCTTGTCCCATATTTCTTTGGCGGTTGTACACGATGAAACTCTTCCGTATTCATCTGGTCCAAGAGCACAAAAGATAATATGGATGGCTTTGGAGTTGAGCTGGAACATTTTTGTATCTCCTTCACTCCACAACCTTGGATGAGTGATAGGCTTAATGTATCCTTCTTCTACGGAATTCCATGCTCCCATGTCACTTGCTTGAATGAAGTACATCATTATATTCTTCCAATAGGCGTAGTTAGCTCCATTGAAGAAAGGAGGCTTGTTGACGGGCATCGAATCGAGACCGGAGTCGTAATTTGAAGTGGAGGCCATTGATGACTTGGCAATCGATGTAACTCTTCCCGGATCGACTCAAGAGGCGATTAAACCTTCAAATGAGTTAGGCTCTGATACCAATTGTTGAGTTAATCGAATGATGAAATTGGCCAAGAGGGGGGTGAATTGACAATAAAAATTTTGTGGAAGCTTTTGCAGAAAATTGAAAGTAATTGCACAGCGATTTACAGTGGTTCGACTTTCTCAAACAAAGTCTACGTCCACTACCTTAGCTATCCACACTAAGGATTTTCCAACAAATTCACTAATTTGTTCTTTCTTTTGATGCCAAAGAGATAACCTTACAATTCCCTCAAGAGTATACCCCAACTCTTGAGAACACTCTTTTCTCAAAGAGAAGATTACAAATTTGCAAACTTACAAGAAAACCTCACAAGGTAAGATGTTTGCACAATTCTAGAACAAAGAAAAGAACACTCAAAGATGAATACAATTGAGCACAAAAAGTGTTCTTGAAAGCAAAATGAATATTGAATGAAAATAGGCTTGAAATGCTCAAACTTGAGGTTTGATGCTTTCTCTTTGATTCTCTCTTGATTCTAGTTGCTTGATGTTTCTTGTTGTTGATCAATGGCTTCTAAGCTTGCTTAAATACACCTTGGATCACTTCTGAACGTTGGGGATGATTAGAGAAGATATTATAGCCGTTTTAGTGTGAAAACATTTAATAAAACAGCTTGGAGCGTGGGGGGGAATCGGTTCCCCCTTGAAGGGAATCGGTTCCTAAGTGTAAAATTCAAATATTTCGACCGTTGTACAAGGGGGGAATCGGTACCCCCTTGGGGGGGATCGGTTCCCTCCGAGCATACTGGAATTCTCAGAGCAAAACTGTTTAGGGGGGAATCGATTCCCTCCGAGCATTCTGGAAATCTCGGGGTCAAAACCATTTAGGGGGAATCGGTTCCTCCTATGGGGGGGAATCGGTTCCCTCTGAGCAATCTGTAATTTTTGGCTTTGAATTGGTTCGAAATACTTTGTAAAATTATTTTGAAATTGTTTTATGATTAAAACTTAATTTTACACTTAAGTAAGGATTAAAAATGATTTTTGAAATATTTGGAGTAATGTTTTGATATTCGAATAGTTATATCGAATATACTTAGAAAATCATTTGGAAAATCTTAAAATCCATTTAACTTAATTTGTTATATCGAAATATCAAAATGTTTCAACAGAGGTTAGTTAAAAAAGATAAAAAAGCTGAGGAAAAGGAAATATTAGACGTACTTCAGAAGGTGGAAGTTAACATACCTCTCCTCGAGGTTATCCGGAAGGTTCCAAGGTATGCCCGATTTTTTAATGGTCTTTGTACGATAAAAAAAAGCTTACTGGGGTCGAGAAAGTGAACTTTGGAGAGCACGTCTCAGTCGTTTTCCAACGAAAGTTACCACCTAAAATAAAGAGCCAAGGTATGTTCACAATCCCTTGTAAAATTGGTAAGGTTGAGATTAAACGAGCAATGTGCGATCTTGGTGCATCAATTAATGTAATGCCTCTATCTGTTTCTAAAATGGTCACTAACGATCCTTTGAAGGATACAAAGATTTCGATACAGCTTGTTGACAGGTCGGTGGTCTATCCAGAAGGACTCTTAGAGAATGTATTGGTGGAGGTAAACGACTTGATATATCCCGCCAATTTTATTATAATCGACATGGAGAATGATCGCACGAGCACATCGTCTGATATCCTATTGGGGAGCCATTTCTTAAGCACTGCACACACAAAAATTGACGTGAGGAGCGGAATTTTAACTATGGAATTTGACGGTGAGATTGTTACATTTGACGTATATAAGGCAATGATATATCCTGATAAAGTATAAAGTTTAAATTATGTCGATTTAATTGATCCTTTGGCTGATGAATTCTTAAGTACTAATTTTTTGTTTGATATATGCAGGGAGCTAAAGGATCATGATGAAAACGTGAATTCCAATCATACCAAATTGAATTTGATTTCTTCTAAGTCTAAAGTCTTACCTTCTGTTTTGCAGGCGCCCGAAGTTGAACTTAAACCGTTGCCTGATCACTTGAAATACGCCTTCCTCGGTGCAAATAACACTCTGCCAGTAATCATATCTAAAGAATTATCCGAGGAGGAGGAAAATGACTTAATCACTGTTTTGCGCCAATACAAGGAGGCTATAGGATAGACCATCACTGATAAAAAAGGGTTGAGTCTGTCTACTTGTATGTATAAAATTAAAATCGAAGAAGGCGCAAAACCAACACGTGAAGGTCAACGCCGGCTAAATCCACCAATGATGGAAGTGGTAAAAAAGGAGATACAAAAACTCATAGATGCAGATATTATATATCCAATTTCGGATAGCAAATGGGTAAGTCTGATACATGTAGTTCCTAAAAAAACAGGAGTTACTGTGATCGAAAATTCTAAAGGAGAACTTGTACCAACACGAGTTCAGAATGGATTTAGAGTCTGCATCGATTACAAGAAGTTGAATTATTTAACTCGAAAAAGACCATTTTCCTCTTCCATTCACAGATCAGATGATAGAACGATTAGCCGGTAAATCTCACTATTGTTGTCTTGATGGATTTTCAGGTTTCATCCAGATTCCAGTAGCACCTGAAGATCAAGAAAAGACAACATTCACATGCCCCTTTGGCACCTTCGTTTACCGACGTATGCCTTCCGGACTTTGCAATGCACTTGCCACATTCCAAAGGTGTATGATTAGTATTTTTTCTGATTTTATTGAGAAAGATATTAAAGTCTTCGTTGACGACTTCACTATTTAATGTAATTCATTCAATGAGTATCTATTAAACTTGAAAAATGTGTTGCGTCAGTGCCTAGAATTTAACCTTGTTTTAAATTATGAAAAGTGTCACTTTATGGTTGATAAAGGTTTAATTCTAGGATATATTGTTTCATCTAAAGGAATTACTGTAGATAAGGTGAAAACTGATATAATACGTTCACTTCCTTATCCCACTACGGTGAGGGAAATTCGTTCTTTCCTTGGTCATGCAGGTTTTTACCGTAGATTCATTAAGGATTTCTCTAAAGTGGCACAACCATTGTGCGAGCTATTACATAAGGATAAAGCATTCAATTTCGACCAACAATGCCAAGAATCATTCGACGTATTAAAGGAAAAGTTGGTTTCGGCACCCATAGTCCAACAGCCAAATTGGGACTTTCCCTTCGAAGTTATGTGTGATGCCTCGGATGGAAGTGTTGGAGCTGTGCTCGGACAAAAAATTGAGAAAGAACCTCACGTTATCGCTTTTGCGTCCCATACCTTAGATTCCGCACAACAAAATAATTCAACAACCGAAAAAGAATTATTCGCTATTATTTTACATTAGATAAATTTATATCATATCTTCTTGGTACTAAAGTTATTTTTTCTCTGATCATGCAGCCTTGAAGTACTTGCTCACCAAAAAAGAAGTGAAACCACGACTAATCCGTTGGATCTTACTCCTCTAGGAGTTTGATTTGGAAATCAAGGATAAAAAAGGATGTGAGAACTTAGTAGCCGATCACTTAAGCCGGCTTCCAATCATTACAGTTGATCCTCCCGTTCGTGAAGAAGTCCCGGAGAAAAGCTTGATGATGGCGCATAAGTCAATACCTTGGTTCGCAAATATAGTTAACTACTTAGCTACAAGTAAACTGTCATCTGATTTAACGAGAGCTGAAGTAAACCGTATTAAAAGAGAATCTCATTTCTTCATTTGGGATGATTTGTATCTTTGGAAGCATTGTTCAGACCAGGTAATTCGACGATGTATTCCTGAAAGCGAGGTAAGCTCAATTTTAAATTTTTGTCATTCTTATTCGTGTGGTGGACACTTCAGACCGAAGCAGACCGCTCATAAATTTTGGAATGCGGATTCTTTTGGCCTCATATTTTCTGTGATGCTTACCTGTTTTGTAAGTCTTGTGATAATTGTCAACGTGCAGGTAATTTGATTCGAAAGAATGAAATGCCCCTTAATCTTATACATATATGCGAAATATTTGATGTTTGGGGACTTGACTATATTGGTCCATTTGTTTATTCTTTTGCAATTGTTATATAATTCTTGCGGTTGATTATGTTTCAAAGTGGGTAGAAGCTAAAGCCACTCTAAACAATGATGCTAAAACTACTGTTTAATTTCTAAAGAATTGTATTTTTCCAGGTTTGGTATGCCAAGAGCAATAATAAGCGACCGTGGCACACACTTCATCAATCGAGTAATTGATGTACTTATGAAAAAGTATGGAGTGAATCATAGAATTGTCACGGCTTATCATCCACAAACGAACGGACAAACAGAAATTTCAAACCGTGAAGTAAAGATGAATCTTGAGAAAATAGTTAAGCCAAATCGCAAGGATTGGAGCTTGAAGTTAATTGACTCTTTATGGGCTTATCGAACTGCATATAAAGGACCTATCGGTATGTCGCCATATCGCCTTGTGTTCGGTAAGCCATGCCGTTTACCTGTTGAGCTAGAACATAAGGCATATTGGGCCGTAAAACAATGCAATATGGAGTTAGAAGCGGTTGGCGAAACACGAAAGTTACATATACAAGAGCTTGAGGAAATCCAGAGAGATGCTTACGATAATGCCAAAATATATAAGGACAAAACAAAAGAATTCCATGATTGAAAAATTGTTTCTAAATCTTTTTCTATCGGACAAAAAGTTCATATTTTTAATTCAAAATTAAAACTTTTTGCAGGTAAACTTCGATCAAAGTGGAGCGGACCTTATATGGTAACTGAAATATTCTCTCATGGTGCAGTCGAAATTGAAGATGATTTGGGCACTCGATTTAAAGTGAATGGACACAAGATTAAACCGTATTATGAGAATAGTGAAGTTTGCTTAATTGAAGATCTTGACTTAGAAGAACCTGTAGTCTGAATTAGGCCATCGAGCTAACAACGTTAAACAAAAGCGCTTCATGGGAGACAACCCATTGTTTTCGATTCCTTTATATTTTATTTTTATTTTTATTTTTACTTTTTGTTTTGTTTCATCGTGCATGTTTAATTTAATTTCTATTTTTATTTTGCAGGAACCGAATATTTTTATTTAAACTTAAACGAAGACGAATTGCGGAAATTGCATTCGAACAATGTCAATTTCGGAACCTATAGTGCAACAGTTGTGCGCATCATTTCATTAACGTCGCACCTTAGTAAAACCCAGGGGAGGCTTGGCGCATGTTAGCAAACCCAAAAATAATTTTTCCCACCTTTTATTTCTTTTCTGCCACCCACACTCCCCAATTCCCTCTTCTTTACTTTGTCGTGGACTACACCCCTATTATCACCTACACTTTTCAATTTTCAAACACCTATTATCATAAAAAATCAAACCCCAATATCTATCAATCCACTTTTCAATTTTAAACTCACCTTTATCCAAACAAAAAACCAAAAGCCCTCATTTACTTCAATTCTACAACCCACGGTAGAAACCAAACTTAAACCCCCTTCATCTTCTCCAAAACCACCACCCCTAAAATGCACGCCACTCCATCGTCCCTCCCCCTTCTCACCCCCGACGACTTCAACAAAAATCTACTCGTTTCAAAACTCACACCGCCCGTTACCCCTTAATTGACGATAGTCTGTACGCAAAACCGACCCGACAATACCAACGCTCCTCCACCCACCGTCCTAGGAGGACGTCGCCGCTCCAATGGGCTAGCGTTCATCGAGTTACCGAGCGACTCTAACTTTATTCCGCCACTACCCCTGGTTCAACCGATACAAGGTCATTCTCAAGCCCCAACGTTATCGTATCATTCGAAATTTACACCGACTGTATCCTTCCACCCCGGGCCGAGCACATCTCACCGTCCGTCACCTCCACTATCTCCAACTCTGTTGCTCTACTCAATACAGACCGAAGCAACATCATCACGCTCAAGACGGATGACATTCCCGTCATACTCGATGTATTCGGCGGCATCGGACAACACTCCCAAGGTAAACTCTAGTCCTGTTTCGATTCAACCTTTGCTAATGTACCACCCTATCTATGGTTTTACAGAGGACTTCAGTGCTGGTTTTTCACCTCCGGATCCATCACCTGCAACATCAAGCTCACGGCAGCAACCCCCACGTGATGCTTCACCGAATCATTCACCTAGCCCGGGTGACGCTCCTGACAGCCCACCGCTCGGCCACGAAAACCTAGAGTACAACCGAAGGGGTCGGTCATACACTGTCCCTCCCGAGTAGACGATGCATGGGTATTTGCAATTTTCCAATGATGAACTGTACGTTTTGAGTCGGTAAGACATCGTCCTTTTCGTGTAGGTAAGTATATTCCGACTCCCACTTTAGAAATATTGCATTTACGTGAGTCTGTTCACGCACATTTCGCTGCCATTGGTTGGAATTTATACCCGATGATTAACTGCGGAACATTTTATGAACTTGTGTTTGAATTCTATGCCACTTTTAATTTTTTGCAGCAACGTCTTCTTAATGTTAATTCGCCTGATGTTATTACATTATGACTATGTGAAAGTTATTTTTCAATGTCCTATATCAGAATTTAATCTTGTTATGGGGTTCATGACGGATGTCACAGATCATGCGTATTTAATTGCTTTACTTGAGATCCCATAAAATTTCGATGCCAAAATGGCCTATAAGGCGCTTACCGGTTTAGCAAACCACACGTTCAACGCTCGCTCGACTCGAGACCATCTTATCCATGACCCAGCCTTGCGCTACATCCATCGCTTTCTCACCTATAACTATTCCGGTCGGAACGACTCGTCCTCATCCTTAAGCTGAGTTGAGCTATTCTTTTTATGATGCATGTCAGCCGATGAATGTGTGAACTTGGGATTTTGGTTTGCTCAGGCCTTTGAAATTGTTATTCGATCCAATCGTCCACTTATACTTGGCCCTTACATTACTCATTTAGCTTATCGTATCGCTAATTTTGATGTAACACGATTTACTTATGCTTTTTCTACAGATGCTTTAGATGAGCGATGCTTGGATTCGATGAGCCTACTTGCGGGAACCCCGAGTGCACCATACTTTGTTCCACCGGGTATCCTCACTCCTCGTAGCGAGCGAGTCTTTATGCACCGTAACGCACCAACGCTGCCACCTGTAGCACCCTACCCGGAAATGCAATCTCAAATGGATGAAGTCCACGAACGCCTCCACTCCATCAAGACGAACATCATTGAGATTCTCTCTTACCTACTTCCTAGCGCCTCTCATCGTGGCCGAGGCCGTGGCCGTGGTTGACACTAGATCCGGGGAGTACTCTATTCCTTCTCTTACACTTTAATTTTACGTTTTGAGGTAAAACGCTTTAAGTGAGGGGGAGTAGAGTGTAGGGCTAAATTTCGCTTTGCTTATCTTTATGTTTCGATTCTAGTATGTGTTGGTTGGATTTGTCGAAAATTTCATTGAATTCCTTTGTCTTGTTGAATATTTGTAGAATGCTATGCTTGTTTGGAAACACATAGTTGTTTATGTTAGTATGTTCTTGATAGCGAATAGCATGAATTGTGATAAGTTGGTGTTTTGTGATATTCCATGACTTCGTTGGTTGAAATGTGATTAGCTCAATGCATGAAACAATTTAGTAAGATTTGAGTCTTTACAAGCATATCATTTTCACTCTCATTTTGTTGGATTGAGTGTGTCGAATTTGGCATTGATATTCTAGAACCTGCATGTTAAATACTTTCGAGATTACACATGAACATGATGCTTAAAAATGATTTGGACACCTTAGAATTAACCATTCCGTTTCCCCACTAAATGGCCACCCATGTATCTTTTCCCTTAATTAACCACTTTTGAGCCTATTCCCGCTTCTTTTTTTTCACATATTTATAAACTCGAGCCTTTTATTTTATCACTCTTTTCTACCATTTTTCGGGGCAAGTGAACAATTATCTTATGTATGCTCCAAAAAAAAGTGAAGGAACAACATTTCGAAAAGGAAAAAAAGGGATGTTCGAAAGAAAAAACAGAAAAGAAAAAAAGACGTGAAAAAATGGAACACAAAACAACAACAAAGAAAAAAATGCATCTCTAAAAGAAATTTGTTGTTTGATATGTTGTCTTTTTATCTTCTTGTGCTTAATGTTTTGATGGAGTTGAGACTATTATTTGTTTGTTCCTTGCCTTGAAGATTTAGCCATATATTTAGCCTTTTCTCACCTTTACCTGAGCCACGTTACAACCAATAAAAGACCCTTTGATTTATGCAGATTGTTCTTATTAGTAGTAGAGATTTGATTTACTTGCAGGCTTGTGGTAATATCGTGTCAATTCTGACATTGAGCGTTTCTTTACCCCAAACACATTGAGTGATTTGAGTGAATCACGGTAAGGTATTGAGTTATAAGCATTAAGATTAATGAATGAATGGATATTGCAATTTCACTTGACTTGTTCCAATTGATGATATTCAATTGATTGATGCCTTGACTTGAATATTTCTTGTGGTCTCTACCTTGCTTCCTTGAATGTAAAACTTGACAAAAGAACGTTTAATGAAGTTTTTGATTTATTTGGTTATATCATACTTGAGGACAAGCATGAGATAAGTGAGGGGGAATTTGATGAGTGCTCAAAATCGTTAATCTTTGCTCGTTATTTCTTAGATTTTGTGGAATTATTCCTACTGAATTGGTCGTGTTATGCTCATTTTCTTGCAGGTCCTTACTTTCAAAAATTAGTGACAAAACAGGCGCATTCTGTATTTTTTTTATTATTTAGTCACGGCTGGAGACATGGGCATGAATTTGGGCACGATACGGTGATGTGGCAGTTTCTAGAAGGTCGAGTCAGCGACGGTTTCTAGAAGACTTCCTCCGTACGCCTTCTGGAAGATGGACGAGCAGAGTTGCATTAGAAGACTAGTTTAAGTTTGAATTTAAATTAAAAAACAATCATCTTATGATTATTTTATTTTATTTTATTTTCTTGTTTATCCTTAGGCTTTGAGAGGCTATAAATACCCCCTTGGGGTAAGCCTAAACACATCACTCAAATTACAATCTTCTTTTCTCTCTAGTTTTATTAAAGCTTTCTCTTTTTACTTTTCAAGTTTTCATTTTTCTTTTATTTTCAAGTCTTGTTTTTAAATATGCTAAGTATGACTTTTGTCATGCATAGCTAAATTTTTCATAAGCCGAGAGCTGACGCGATGACTCAATTCCAACGGTAAAATTAAAACAGGCCCTTAATATCTTTGAATATCTCTCTCAATCTCTGTGCTTATTTTTCAAAATCAAAACAAGTTTTCAAAATCAAAGATTGACTTTGGTTAATAGGTTATTGCGATTAAATGTGTGGGAGGAAGATTCGGCTTATAGAAAACAAATTTGACTTTCTGGGAACACACATGGCGAGATGGCTTCGCCAAGAGGGAATTAAGATTGGAATTGACGGTTATTGAAGCAACAATCTGAGTCGGTCGCCACAAACTTAAACGATAATTGATCTACGACAATTGATATTGATAGAATCAATTCCCGAAGCTGGAATCAAAGATTACCTTGGGTATTCGGTATACAAGATAGAGTCACGGGGATAGCTCTTGTAGACAAAGTACCCGACGTGAATCCCTGAGGGAAAATCTTAGGCGATGATCTAAAGGAAATTGAGTCAAAGCGAAGCTTAAGACTATTTTTACCGTATTTATTCATAATCTTTACCCTCTTATTTTTACTTTAATTGCTTTTATTTATTTAATCATTTTTACTATTTAAATCTCATATTACAAACCCTTTTTTTTACTATTTTCGCCTGGTTAGAACCATTCAAACATAAAATCATGATTTTCTAAGTCCCTAAGGATTCGATCCTTATTTCTCTATACTACGTATTTCCTTGTTTATTAATTGAGAAAAAGGAATTTATTTGACATCGAAAATGACAGTTGTCAAGTCCTAAATTTCTTATCTAATGATATTCACAAAAGGAAAAATAAGCAATGACACATGGTATGAACAGGTAGAAAAAGTATGCCAAGGCAAGAAAAGTGTAAAGTGAAGTGAGTATAAAAATTTTGTCGTGGTTAGAAAAGTATGTAATAGTAAACTAACAAAAGTTGCTAAGGCTAAAAATGTTTGAGTTCTGAATATATACTGAAAACCTCACACAATCAGACTTCTAACAGAGCGCTTGGGTTGGATTTGCTACGACGAGAAATTATTCTATGTCTAGGATGATCTACTATGCTATGCCTATGTTACCCGATAGGATTTACTAAAGTGTTCCAAGAGTATCTCTAACACGGAACCTGACAAACTATTACTACGACAATACTACTCAACGTAAATTGCAGCCCTTGGTTTGTCAAACTGTTGCTGCAGTAATGCCCCTCAGTGTACCACTGCAGCACTAGCCTATATACTCAAGCATTTATCCTTCTTAGTCACATGAAATCCTCTCCCTATCTCTAAGGTGGATTAAAACCTCACTATCTCGGATTAGTTCCTTTGTTCACGTGATCTAACCTAACTCTCTCGATATTAGTTATCAACTCCTAGAAAAACAATCATCTTTCAACAATTCTTACAAAGATTAGGAATATTTTATCAAGACACCAGGCAATCTTTAAAAAGCTCTTACATTACTAAGGAAAAAGATTAAAACAATGAACAAAACAACATTTAACAAAAATGTTGAGTTAATCGATCAACGAATTGGCCAAGAGGGGGGTGAATTGGCAATAAAAATTTTAGTGGAAGCTTTTGCAGAAAATTGAAAATAATTGCACAGCGATTTAGAGTGGTTCAACCAAAGTCTACGTCCACTACCTTAGCTATCCACACTAAGGATTTTCCAACAAATTCACTAATTTGTTCTTTCTTTTGAGGACAAAGAGTAACCTTACAACTCCCTCAAGAATTATACCCCAAATTCTTGAGAACACTCTCTCCCAAAGAGAAATACACAAATTTACAAACTTACAAGAAAAACCTCACAATGTAGATTGTTTGCACAATTTTAGAAGAAAGAAAGAACACTCAATGATAAATACAATAGAGCACAAATGGTGTTCTTGAAAGCAAAATGAATATTGAATGAAAAATAGGCTTTGAAATGCTCAAACAATAAGTTTAAGGCTTTCTATCTGATTCTCTCTTTTTTTTCTTCTTGATTGTCATTGATCAATGGCTCCTAAGCTTGTTTAAATACTCCTTGGATCACTTCTGAACGTTGGGGGATCATTAGTGGAGTCAATAGAGCCATTATTCTATGAAAACAATTAATAAAACAGATGGGAGCGTATGGTGCATCGATGCATAGCCGAGGTGCATCGGTACACTATGTGTAAAATTCAAATATTTCGACCATTGGAAGACTTAGTACATCGATACACTAGGGGTGCATCGATGCACTAATTACATTCGATGTTTTAAATGAGCCTGAAGTGCATCGATTCATGGTCTGTGCATCGGTACACAAAATGCATTCGATGTTCAAAATATTTAAGAGTGCATCGATGCATGGAATGTGCATCGGTACACAAAATGCATTCGAAATGGGTGTGCATCGATGCATCGATGTAGTGTATCGTACATCACTTTGTAAATTTGATTTTTGGCTTTATTTTGATTCGAAATACTTTGTAAAAATTGTTTCAAAAATATTTTTAAGTATGAATCACAATTTTTCACTTTAGTAAGGATTGAAATTAAACTTTAAAAAAATTGGAGTAATATTATGATATTCGAATAATTGAATCGAATATACTTTGAAAATAATGTAAAATCTTAAAATTCATTTATACTTAATTTGTTATATCGAAACATCAAAACGTTTTCAACAATCTCCCCCTTTTTGATATAACAAAACACTTGAGTAATTTTAAGATTTTCTTTGAAAAATAATTTTTGAAATCAATTTTGTAAAATTACCCCCTTACTAACACACCCTTACTATAACACATCTTTCTCCCCCTTTTTGTTAAATAAAAAAGACTCTATAAAACGTTTAGTTCAAAACAAGACTCTAAAAATTTAGCCAATTGATTATAAATAAATATAACTTAAGCTGCTAAGATCACAATCAAGAGAAATGTTAGCCATTAGTTTCATAAATCAATATTCATAATCAAATGTGTAATGATAATTGGTCATAATGCAACTAATATGGAAATGATGCAAAACTAATAAACATTAAGCTAAAAATGAAAATTCAAACTAAACAAAATAGATATATATATTAAGTTCAATCATCCAAAACATTCAAGTTTAAACAACTATCATCCATAACAAATTCAAACAATCCAAAACATCAAAATGTTCAATCCAAGCAAACCAAAACAGGGCAAGGCAAGGTCTAATCCATAGGATGATCGAGAGGAGGAGGAGGATAACGTGCTCGCATCTCGAGTGTGAGCGCATCTAAACATTCGTTCATCTCCCGTTGTTGAGCCCCCATAGCGGTGAGATGGGACTCAATAGATGCAAACCTAAGATCAAATGTCTCTAAAACGATCGAAAATATAGAGGCATTTGATCCTCTTGATGTGCCGATGCCAGTGAATCATCATCGGGTACGACATTGTCAATATCTTGCATAAGCTATTGAAGTTATAGATCATCGTCCGCAGCCGGTGCCGGTGGAGGTGGAGCTCGTGAAGAACTGGCTCTCGATGTTTGTTCAATGGATCGATAAACCCATTGGCCAGTTTCCTTATCCTTTTTTCATCCCGCTTTCTTTAAGGAATCGAGATTCATTTGGTTTTGGAGATGGATTGGAATATCAAGAGTGACCTTAAGACCAAGTTTGATAAACAAATTACTAAGGAGACAACCGTAAACCAAGGTTTCTATATTCTTAGAAGGAACAATGTTTACGGTATCTACTAACTCACTAAAGATAATCTGTGGCGGATTAATTTTCTTATTATGTTGGATACAATGTATCCACCATATATCTATGTTCCTAAGAGAGAGTACCTACCTCCAGATGGCCTAAACCACCAAGAGATCATCAAATAGAAATGGATCGTGATGAGTTCTTAAGGTACTAATATATCATTAGATTTATAAGGTGATGACATAATCTCCTTTTCATTGTATAAACCTAAGTTATCTAGTATAAAATGAGTAGCGATAGTGTCAGAGTCAATAAAAACAAATTGACCTAAAAGATAGGAATGAATTCCTATGGTTTCGGATCGACATTCGTTTTGGACACATACCGCATTGGAATAGAAGATGCGAACTAATTGTTGATAAACAATAGGTTTGAGTTGAAAAAGTGTATCAAACTTCCAGGATTTAAGAGTATGAAGATATTGGAAATTTATATCTTCCATAGCTTGGATCGAAGGGATACGTTCTTCCCGTATTTTGTATGACTCAAAACAAGTATGATACCTACGGTAGAAATTTTGTCTATAGCCAGGTATATTAAAACATGAGTTTAGAATGGACATATTTGGGTCATTTGGGTTTGGATTTGGATTGGGTGGAGAAATAGGAGGTCGGTTTTGACTTGAATGACTCGATGAAGACCTAGGATGTTTAAGATTAGACATGGTTTAAAGAATCGGAATATGATGAATACCTGTAATTTTAAAACACATGTATGCAATTTCAATCAATCCCAAAACTCAATTGAGTCCTCAATATTTCAAGGTTCTCTAAACCGAATCCTAATGGGCAAAGTTTTTAAAACTATTTGGAAAATAATGTTTTAAAATCATAATATATATAGTTTTCATGAAAACAACATAATTGAACCAAAAACATCAATTAAAACAACAATTTTCGAAAAATAGGAAAATTGTTGTATTTCGAAATTTTTGAAAATCTTTGAAAAATCTTGTGTTTTTGATGAAATTAATTGTAGAAAATAGTTTCTAATCACTAAACAATCAATGCTCGATATTTAGTTCAACCTAGAACTAATCAAAACTAGTCCTAAGTTTATAAATCAATAAAACAGAGGTTTTTGAAATATTATCTTGAAAATTCAGATTTTGTGAGAATGAGATGTTGTTTGCACTTGATTAATGATAGTAGCAGGATTTGGAGATAAAATGCAAGAGAATTCTGACTTAAAATCATTGATTTGAAGCAATAGAGAGATTTGTGTGAGAGATAGGGGCGTACATGTGAGTGTGTTTAGGTTTGGGGTTTTGAAATAAGGAAGAAATCAAGCATTTAAACCCAAAAACTCGATGGGTGTATCGATGCACAGCATAATGCATCGATGCACATTCAAGGAATGCATCGGTACACCTTCATGGTGTATCGATGCACATTCAAGGGATGCATCGATGGACTGTCTAGTGTATCAATGCATTATGCACTAAAATTCAAAAGTGCGTTTTAAACATTCAAAATGCTAAATTAATTAGCTCTAGTGGTATTGGCAACTCATATATTGAAAATTAACTAGGTTCAATCAATCAAATCTATATTTAAACATAACTTGAACATATAATTAATTTTCACTAAGAATCATAAACTTCCTCTAACTAATAGCAAAGAATGCAATCAAAAATGTTATTTATAAGCATTTTCCAAAAGCTAATTAAAAGTGCTATAATTATTTTAAACACTAAGTGAAGATAGGTCAGTTAAACCTAATTCTCTCTAAGTGTCCAAAATCTTTCTTTATATAAAGGTTTTATAAAAATATCCGCTAATTGATGCAAAGTATCAACATATTCTAGAACTATATGTTCTTTTGTGACATGATCTCTAATGAAATGATGTCTAATTTCAATATGCTTAGTTCTAGAGTGTTGGATGGGATTTTTAGTGAGACAAGTAGCACTAGTATTGTCTCATTTGATAGGTATGGTACCTACTTCAATTCCATAATCAAAAAGTTATTGTTTCATCCATAAAACTTGTGCACAACAACTACCGGCTGAAATGTATTCCGCTTCAGTGGTAGATAATGCAACAAAATTTTGTTTCTTTGAAAACCAAGAAATCAACATATTTCCTAGGAATTGGCAAGTACCGGAGGTGCTTTTCCTATCTATTTTGCATCCTCCATAATCCGCATCAGAGAAGGCATGCAAGCTAAAGCTAGAGTCTCTAGGATACCAAAGTCCTAAACTAGGAGTGTCCTTAAGGTATATAAAGATTATCTTAACAACTAGTAAATGTGATTCCTTAGGACATGATTGAAATCTAGCACAGCATATGTTCAGTCCAATCATTGACCTATATAATTTAACATCCACACATTTACCTCCTTCATCTTTGTCAAGCTTTGTAGAAGAACTCATTGGAGTGACATGAGGTTTCCTATTTTCCAGTCCAAACTTCTTGAGCATATCCTTGACGTATTTAGCTTGATTGATAAGATTCTATCTTTTCTTTGCTTGATTTGGAGTCCCAAGAAATATGAGAGCTCCCCCATCATGCTCATCTCGAATTCACTCTGCATTAGCTTAGAAAATACTTGGCAAAGAACATCATTAGTAGAACCAAAATTATATCATCAACATAAATTTGAACTACTAATAAATCTTTACCTTTTCTCTTTAAAAACAATGTAGTGTCAACCTTCCCTTTTGAAAAACCCTTTTCAATTAAAAATTTTGACAATCTTTCATACCAAGCTCTATGAGCTTGTTTTAAACCATATAAAGCTTTTGTCAATTTGAAAACATGATCTGGAAATTTTGAATATTCAAAACCTGGAGGTTGTTCCACATAAACGTTTTCTTTTATAAAACCATTTAAAATGCACTCTTAACATCTATTTGATATAATTTAAATTCATTGAAGCATGAAAATGCTAATAACATTCTAATTGCTTCCATCCTAGCTACGGGAGCGTATGTTTCACCAAAATCTATACCTTCTTCTTGAGTATACCCTTGAGCAACAAGTCTAGCCTTGTTTTTCACTATATTACCACTCTCATCAAGCTTATTCCTAAATAACCATCTAGTACCTGCAATAGATTTATTACTAGGCCTTTCAACTAATGTTCATACTCTACTTCTCTCAAATTGATTTAACTCTTCTTGCATAGCCATAATCCAATGTTCATCATTTAATATTTCTTTAATATTTTTAGGTTCTATGCATGAGATAAATGCAACATAATTACATATATTTTTAAGAGAAGATCGAGTTGTTACCCCTTTGGATGGATCACCTATAATCTCACCATCCTTGACATAGTTGTATTCTCTTGGGAAGATACTTCCCTTTATTCAATGGTTGGATTCTTGAGAACATCATGAGTTTCCTCATCTTTCAGTTCTTCCTTTGATGATGGTTATCCAACGTCATGCCTAACGCTATTTGTGTTTATAATACCTATATCATCATTCACACAAGAATCCTTCCTCGGATGGGGATTATCATTGAAAAAAACATGTATAGACTCTTCTACAACTAAAGTTCTTTTATTAAATATCTGATAAGCTTTAGAATTTAAGGAATAACCCATAAAAATTCCTTCATCACTTTTAGCATCAAATTTGCCAAAATTTTCTTTACCGTTGTTTAAAACAAAACATTTACATCCAAAAGGATGAAAATAACTAATGTTAGGCCTTTTATTTTTTAAAAGTTCATATGGAGTTTTCTTTAAAATTGGCCTAATCATTACACGGTTTATAACATAACAAGCGGTACTTGTGGCTTCAGCCCAAAAATATTTTGGCAAATTATTTTCACAAAGCATGGTTCTAACCATTTCTTCTAAAGTTTGATTTTTCCTCTCAACAACTCCATTTTGTTGAGGGGTTCTAGGTGCTGAAAAATTATGGTTAATACCATTAGAATTACAAAAATCAGTAAATCCAAGATTTTCAAATTCAGTACCATGATCACTCCTAACACTAGTTATGGAGTAACCTTTTTCGTTTTGGATTACCTTTGAAAACGTGATGAATTTTTCTAATACTTCATCTATAGTACTTAAAAATAGAACCCAAGTATATCTAGAATAGTCATCTACCAATACAAAGCAATATTGTTTTCCACCCAAGCTAATAGTCCTAATTGGCCCAAAAAGATCTATATGGATCAATTGTAATACTCTACTAGTTGATACATCATTAATGGACTTAAAGGAAGCTCTATGTTGTTTTCCTTTAGCACAAGCATTACATATTTTATTATTATTAAATTTTAGCTTTGGCAACCCTCCTACTAAATCTCCTTGAATTAGTCATTGTAAAACACTCATGCTAGTATGTCCTAGTCTCCTATGCCATAACCAACTATCATGCTCATCCTTAGTAACTAGGCACAAGTTAGTCATATTTATTGTATCTAAATGCATCATATACCAACAAGCATAATCCAATTAGATGCAATGTCGATTACTTTACAACCATTAGATTCAAATAAGACATTGTATCTTTTATCACAAAATTGACTAATACTCAATAAATTATGCTTTAACCCATACACATATAAAACATTTTCTATTTGTATGGAAGAGGTATTACCTATTGTACCTATACCTTCAATGTGAACTTTTGAATTATCACCAAAAGTCACTTCTCATCCATTTTTGTCTTTAAGCTCTATGAACTGGTTTTTGTCTACGGTCATGTGTCTTGAGCATCCACTATCAAGGTACCATGAGTTTGAATTTGTTTCCCGTGCCTTGTAGCAATGCTCATTTTCCTACAAACATAGATTAAAATTTTATTTTTGGTACCCAATTTGTTTTGGGTCCATATTCATTAGTCTCCAAAATCCTAGTCCCCTTGGATATCCATTTGTGTATGATATTCTTATCTTTAGTAGTAATGAGTTCTTTAGGAACCCATATACTTCTAATGATTTTTCCATTTGAGGTTCTTCGGGGACCTCTATGATAGTAGTTTTTAAAACTTTTTCTAACAAAGTTGATTTTTGAACTTTCTCCATTTTCAAAACATTTTGGTTCAACTTTATTAAAAGAAGCTTTAAGATCATCAATTTTCTTTTGATGATCGTCATGAACTTTTGAAAGGAAGTTATGCAAATCATTATTTTTCTTTTCAAAATCTTCAATTTTGATTTGCAATTCTTTAATCTTACTTTCAAGATCATTGTTGGTTTTGGTCATAAGACTATTTTCATTTTTCAGGATTGAAATATCATTTTTGTATTTTGAAAATAAAGTCTTATAATCTGAAGCCAACCCATTATAATCCTCTAATAACTCATCATAAGATAAATCATCTGAATCAAATTAGTTAGAGGTTACCTGAGAATTTTCTCCGATGGCTATTAAGCACTTTTTGTTCCTCTTCATCAGAACCTTCTTCATCGCTCCATATAGCCACATGAGCCTTGTGTTTCTTCTTGGATTGACCCTTTTTCTTCAATTGCGAGCAATCGTATTTGACATGACCCGACTTTTTGCACTTATAGCAAATAATAGGGTATTTCTCATTTGATTCATTTTTGAAGCCTTCGTTTCGTTTGAATTTTCTTCCTCGGTTGAGCCTCGTTAATTTTCTGAACCGTTTGGCAAATAATGCCATTTCCTCGTTATCGTCATCTTCATCCGAATCACTCTCATCTCTTGTGGATTTGAGAGCAACTCCCACATTCTTCTTTTTCTCCTTCTCCTTCTTTGTCTCATCAATCTTCTCGAGGTCTACCTCATCTTGAAGCATCATTTCATGAGTGATGAGAGAACCAATTAACTCTTCGAGAGTTAAAGACTTTAAGTTTTTAGCATCGATGATTGTTGTCTTCTTTGATTGCCAAGATTTTGGAAGAGAGTAAACTAACTTCCTCACAAGCTTTTCATTTGAAATGATCTCTCCACATGATTTGAGACCATTGACAATCGTGGAAAATCTATCCGTCATAGCTTTGATATCTTCATCCGATTTCATCCTGAAATTTTCATAGCTATGATTTAGAAGACTAATTTTAGATTTTTTTACCTCATCTGTGCCTTCATGAGTGACTTGAAGTTTATCCCATATCTCCTTAGCGGTTGTACAAGATGAGACTCTTCCGTATTCATCCGGTCCAAGAGCACAAAAAATAATATGGATAGCTTTTGAGTTGAGCTGGAACATTCTTGTCTCTGCTTCACTCCATAATCTTGAATGAGTAGAAGGAATGAAATATCCATCTTCTATGATATTCCATGCTCCCATGTCACTTGATTGAATGAAGTACCTCATTCTATTCTTCCAATAAGCATAATTAGCTCCATTGAAGAAAAGAGGCTTATTGATAGGCATAGAATCAAGACCGAAGTCGGAGTTTGAAGTAGAGGCCATTGATGACTTGAATATCGATATAAATCTTCCCGAATCGACTCAAGAGGCAATTAAACCTTCAAATGAGTGAGGCTCTGATACCAATTATTGAGTTAATCGATCGACGAATTGGCCAAGAGGGGGTGAATTGGCAATAAAAATTTTGGTGGAAGCTTTTGCAGAAAATTGAAAATAATTGCACAACGATTTAGAGTGCTTCGACTTTCTCAACCAAAGTCTACGTCCACTACCTTAGCTATCCACACTAAGGATTTTCCAACAAATTCACTAATTTGTTCTTTCTTTTGAGGACAAAGAGTAACCTTACAACTCCCTCAAGAATTATACCCCAAATTCTTGAGAACACTCTCTCCCAAAGAGAAATACACAAACTTACAAGAAAAACCTCATAAGGTAGATTGTTTGCACAAGTTTAGAATAAAGAAAGAACACTCAATGATAAATACAATAGAGCGCAAATGGTGTTCTTGAAAGCAAAATGAATATTGAATGAAAAATAGGCTTTGAAATGCTCAAACAATAAGTTTAAGGCTTTCTCTTTGATTCTCTCTTTTTTTCTTCTTGATTGTTGTTGATCAATGGCTCCTAAGCTTGTTTAAATACTCCTTGAATCACTTCTGAACGTTGGGAATCATTAATGGAGTCAATAGAGTCGTTATTCTGTGAAAACAATTAATAAAACAGTTGGGAGCGTATGGTGCATCGATGCATAGCCAAGGTGCATCGGTACACTATGTGTAAAATTCAAATATTTCGACCGTTGGAAGACTTAGTGCATCGGTACACTAGGGGTGCATCGGTGCACTAATTACATTCGATGTTTTAAATGAGCCTGGAGTGCATCGATGCATGGTCTGTGCATCGGTACACAAAATGTATTCGATGTTCAAAATATTTAAGAGTGCATCGATACATGGCATGTGCATCGCTACACAAAATGCATTCGAAATGGGTGTGCATCGATGCATCAATGTAGTGCAACGGTACATCACTTTGTAAATTTGATTTTTGGTTCGATTTTGGTTCGAAATACTTTGTAAAAATTGTTTCAAAAATATTTTAAGTATGAATCACAATTTTTCACTTTTAAGGATTGAAATTGAACTTTGAAAAACTTGTTCATGCAACCCGAACTAATTGTTCACTCTATACAAATTTTACCAATTTAAGACTCCATTGATTCACTTGTTCATGCAACCCGAACTAATTCACGTACGTTACTTTTTACCACCATGAATTTAATTTAAAAATCTTCGGACGGAATTGGATGTTTACATTATGGTTTTAGTCTTTCTGTTAAGAAAAATATCTAATAATATTTTTTAGATTAATTATCGGTATCTAACATATTGATCAATTAATTCAAAATATGTGTTATAGGGATGATACTCCCAAAACCTTTGACACCAAGGTAATTACCTTGGAAATAATCTTGTAGATCATTACAGAAACTAATTGGCTGCAACTTACTAATTGCTTCAGGATGATGAACCTTTGACACCAAAGTAATAAAGGTTTTATTAATGTCCACCGAACAATCCATTTTTTAAAAGCCTTACGGAGGAGTAGGGTCTCCTCCCCTTTCACAAATCTCCCAGTTCTTTTGAAAGAAGCAAGCTTGAAAACCAACCGGACCCGAAGCTTTATATGGAGTCGCACTAAACAATACATCATGAACCTCTTAATATGAAACATATATGTGTAGCAACTCTGATTTCGTAGCTTCAGGTGGCTGAAAAGTCACTCTATAGTTTGTGTTACGATAATCAGGATTATAATGACAGTAAACAACAAAAAGAACACAAAAATTTACTTGAAAAATTCTATGATAATCAAGATTATTTCTTCACTAAGCATGTCGTATGGCAAACTTGTCAGGCAGGACCAAATAGAATTTGGGTCACAGGTTGGAACACAAATGTTAGGCAAGGACTCTGTATAAAGATTCTAATAGAACTCAATCATCTCTTTAAATCTTTCCTAGTCCATTATCCACTCCCTCTCCAACAATTTCAAGTTAGTTCTTTTACTTGATTGAACTTGACTTCATCGAGGGGGTGAAGTGGCTGCAACTCCTGCAAGTTAGTGCACAATCCTGTTGGTTTAAGCTAGATTTTTTGCTAAAGGGCTTTTGTGTTGCACTTGGGCCGAGAAGTGTCATTTTCGTCTTGGTTTCAACTGTAAAATGATTGTTGTTTATTTATTATGCAGTAAATATGCTCCTGCTTGAGATAAGATCACTCCCTCGTATATAATTTGCACGAAATTGTGGGATCTGCAGAATCTCTTGGGACTTGGGAGGCAAGCCTTAGGTTCAATGTGAATGCTACATTTATTACAAGAAGTTGTGTTTACTGGTCAAAAAGATGCATGAGAGAATTCAGAAAATCTTTATTTGTTTGCTTCCCTGATGAAATGAAAGCGACAAAAAGAGGAGGAATTAGGGTATAGTAAATGCTTCTTCGATATTGGATGCCATTTTGGTGCTGCGTTTTCTCACACGTAAGGGTTGCTGTCGACTGCCTCTTAGTTGCAGACGGAACATAATTCCATGTGCATGAACGTTGATATGGTAATCGGATTATTTTAGTGATTTACGGCAAGCCGTTTGCTTTAATGGTAGCATGTTGCAGGCGTTACTGTTCATCTAGTTTAATAAAAAAAAAATACTGTCCATCTAGTGGGTCGGATTAATTCAATCAACAACTTTAGGTTCAAGGTAGTATCTTGAGTGGATATTAATGCACTACCATTTTTCTTACATTTTTCAGATCAGGGATGAGAGATGGTTGAAGGTAGTCCCCTTAAAAATTTTAAATTATAATATATTTTAAATATTTTTATTGATATTTTCGTCCTATAAAATTTTATAACGTACTCTCCATAACATGTGATAAATGATAAAATGATCTTAAAGATTATAGTTAAAGAATCTTAAACCACTTTGTGATAAAGTGATTTGATTCTCATCTAAAAGATTAGGTTTTAGAACACCAAAGGCTAGCCAGTTAAACAATATCACACATGACAAACTTTATTATTGACAATGCAAAAAGGAAATTACAAATAAAACCAACCAAGTTCCAGACTGGTCCATAACACAAACACATTCATGTCCAAACAAACCAAAGCACACCATAATAATTCAACGAAACTACTGTAGGGCGTCGACTTAGACGTCACATCGCCTATTATTCCCCAAACACAATCACACAAGCAAACAAACAAAACATTCATTCATTTCATTTCACAATGATGATATTATCGGCTAGCGTCGGAAACTCCTGACCTGGCTCGGTGCTTCAACCTCATCCTCTCGGAGCTTCACCAAGGTGTAAGTGGCGGAACCGATCACGGCTCCCAGTGTGGGCGCTATCAAGTAAATCCACAATGCCTTGTAGCTCCCTGCTGCCACTGCAGGCCCCAATGTCCTCACTGGATTCATTGAACCCCCGCTACTTGGCCTGCAACACAATGTTCGGCGTAAGAAAACTAGACTCCACTAAAAAAATAAACTTTTGTCTCAATTCGATGTTAAATAATTTGACTTAACTTGTAATTTCATCCTCAAACTATTAATATATACTAACTACATTCACTGTTAAAAAAATTGTTATAACTGTCATGTAAACACACATATGTATTAAGTAATAATAAGATGGGCATAAATGATACTCAACATTGATTTAAATAATATAATGGTTTAACTTTGAAATGTAAAAAGAATTATAAACTTTGAGAGAACAAAAATAAAATTAAAGTCATATTTAAATTAAAATCTTAAAAAAATTAAGATCATATTTGAATAAGAGTCATAGTTTGATAACTAAATTGAAATATTTTAAAGTTTAAAGATCAATATAGATTGAAAGTCATAATTTAAAGATAAAATTAAAATATTTAAAAATTTAAAAACCAATTTAAAATATGATTCATTAATTCAATCAATTTAAAAATTATTTAATTCAATTAAATACTTATCCCTAATTAAATTATTGAATAGCACCTTCACACTCCATCAAATCACTAGCAAATTAAGAGTCTCATATATAATATCTGCGTACCACGGCGTGGTCGGTCGGTTGCTAGCTACAAAATACTTTCAACGTGTCACATCAAATTTACAATAATGGCCGGTTCATGTCTCTTGTCTAAATTAATAATTAATTTTTGTCAATAATTTTATTTTAAAAAAGTTTATTACAAATATGGAGAATTGTTTTGAAGGTTATTTTAATGAACATTATTGACACAGTTGGCAAATTAGTCAGACTTATTAAAATATAATTATTCCCATTAATAACATGCGTATTACTGTTATTAAAAACTACAACTTTTGACCTTTTGAATAAGTTAATTAAGTTATATAAAATATATCATAATCCCATTTGACATTTCTTGATCATTAATTCTTTCACTAATGGATAGAGAAGATGATCGAGATAGTTTTTTCTGAAAATTTTAAATTTTTATGTATGTTAATATTTTTTTATATTTTTATGATAAATTTTGAAGTATAATATTTTATAGATTTATCTTTTATTATAAAACTTAAAATATTAATGTTGTTCCTGAATTTATCTTACGGCAAAGTAAAGGGATTTGACTCTTACCCGGCGACGAGGATGTTGAGCATTACTGTTGCCCCAACAGCTATTCCTGCCAGCTCTCCCACCTGTAACATAAACATGTTTGATTACTTTCAATCATGGAATTCCATTTTTTCCAATCTGAAATGTTATTTTGATGGAGCAAAGAAGAATTTACGGCGCGAGTGTCTGTGGCGACGGCGGTGACGACAAAGAGGAGATTAAAAGTAATGAGGAATTCGAGTGCGAAAGCCTGTCCGTAGTTAACGGAGGGGACCGTGACACCACCAGACATGAAGGGATGAAAGACTCCCTTGAGAGCGAAGGAAGCGCAAATGGAGGCCGAAACCTGAGCCGCTATGTAGGCCGGAACCTGAGTCCAGGGGAAATGACGACATGCAGCGAATGCAATGGTAAGGGAAGGGTTAAGATGAGCCCCAGAAATGTGTCCGGTCGATAAAATTATTATCATCACGGCCAGCCCTGCGCATGCGGCGTTTCCGATCAGTGACTCGGCTCCGTCATATTTCTGGTTCACTATAGGTCCGGCTGTTGCCGCAAATATCAGGATAAAGGTTCCCACAAATTCTGCCCCCAGCTGCATATATAAATCCGTACACCATTGTAATTTGTGCTAGTCATTGTTTCATAATTTACCATACATCTTTAATTACAAGCACATTGGTGTGAATTTCCTAGACCATGTACTACAAAGATAGATTACAGAGATAATTCTCTTAATTTAGTTTGCATCATTTTAAGGATTCAAATCTTTAGCTTTATTAATGAATCTAATATCTAATCATATTAGACCAATTGATTATAAATATATTATTGTAAACTCTCTATAATTAATTTAGAGTAGATACTACAAAATCGATTATAGGGTTCCCTTTCAATCCACCTTGTATCGTTTTTAAATATTGAAAATTTTTATCTTACTCAAAATATTAATATCTATCTCATTAGATCAAATTATTGCAAGTATATTATTGTAAATTCCATATAATTAGTTTATAGTAGATAAATCGATTATGGGAATAATTCTCTTAATCTAATTGGTATCACTCATAAGAATTTAAATTTTTAATTTTATTTAAGAAAGCTGCTGTCTTATTTGACTGGATCAATTGATTCGTTGATAAACTAATAATTTATTATGCTAGATGAACTCATTTCTATGGAGTAGGGCCCGTCCTGATGCAAAGGCTTATATAATGCAGGTAACAAGTAAACACCTAGCAGACACTGCCATATGCTTTATCATATTTGACGTAATTCAGTCTTAATATATTGCCATTTGAATTCAATATGAAACCGAAACCATAATAATTGATTAAAAAATCACCGGAGAAAGAGAAAGAGAGCGGCGGCGCACCTTTCGGGTAAGGGAGACGTCAGGCACTGGGAAGTCGGTGAAGCATGTGTGAGGCTGTCCCCATGTCGGGGCAGTCACAGGAAAGCATTTGCATCGAGGCATTGACTTCCGATCATAAGACAACGAGTCCACCCTCATCGACGTGAACAGCGGTCCACCCGGCGTTCCCGGCGTCGCCGGTGCTGATGCAGTAGGGGTTGCGGTCTCTTCGTCCGGCATCTTTTCTTCACTAAAACAAACCTTTTTTTTTTTTTTTTAAGAATTGATATTCAAACGGTAGCTAGGAGAAAACGACCGTTACATGATTCGAAAGCTTTTATAAAGGTGTAGCTACACGGTTGTTCTAATTTTCGCCACGATCAGCAAGAATCAAGAACAAGACTATGAACAAATCCTATGGAAACATTATGGTATAAACTACAGATCCTATATACCTTTTTTTTTTGGTTTTTGTAATTGAAGAGATGGAAACACTGAGTTACATGCTGTGCAGGCTTTTATAAAAGTTTGGCTAAGGAATAGGAGGGATGAAAATAGCCAGATTACAAACTACAGCTACCTAGATAGATAAACCAAAAACTTCAACTACTTGCATGGAAATTCAAGATTTTTTTTTTTTTTTGAGTGTTTTTGAACAGGATTTGAACTAGGAAGGGCGAAACTTACATGCTTGATATGTTTTTATAAAGGTATAGTTAAGGAAGAGTGAGAACGAACCGATCCAGCTTCAAATGAAAGAGAACAGAAAGCTCAGAAACAATGGAAGATCACGCGCATGTGAGTTGCAGATTAAAATAAAATGAACTAACGGTTTGAAGATTGCAGAAGAGGATGACGATATGATGGGGAGGACTCGGACGGAGCAAAGGGTAGCCTAGTTTAGAGTGATTGGATAAATTAGAAATGCAACGCACCACGTATTTATAACACAAATAGAGGCTGATAGGGTTTCGATATTTTTGGTCAAATTATAATTTTGATCTCTCTATTATGATCAATTTTAGGGTTTAGTACTTTATTCTTTAATTTGCTATGATTTGATCACTCTCTTTTACAATGTTATAATTTGTTGGCATAGAATCCGTTGAGTAACCTAGCAGTAAAAGGAAGTGTTGTTCTCCCTAGATGATTTTGGCTTCAAGCAGCTACGTCTATAAAGTGTGTGTTGTCAATAGTTAAGAAAAATTCTGAACAAATACTATTTTATAATCACTTCATATTATTAAAAAAATTATCGATCTAACGATTCATATACGATTAAGACCCATCGTTCAATTAATACAAATATGATATCGAGAGACATATTATATGGATGATCCTTCTAATCTAACTTACTCCATTCATGACATCATGATTCAAATCCTAGATTTACAATGTTGACAATTAATCTGATTATGTAAGATCGTTAATTATTTTAGTTTAAATATTAAAAGTATATTTTACTTAGAATCATCATTTTCAACCCATCATAGTGATAAGTATTCAAAAAGGCATTTTAATTGGAATAGTTAACCATTAATGATATAATAAAAGATCAAATTATATATGGACTAAACCTCAAAGTCAGTCATAGTTGAGGGTTCAAAACCAGAATTTAACATTTTCATAAAAAGTCAATTCACGTTACTTTGAACACCTCTTTGATAATATTGCTAGAGTCCCACCGCTTCCTTCAAATACAAACATCCAGCCCACCGTTGGATCATGTTATGTAAAAACAAGTACAGATCTGATGTCAAGCTAACTAAAAAAGTCAATGCAAACATCGTATTCAATGTACCAACTTGTGAGTTGTGACAGCTCTTTTGGCTTTAACAATGAATGCTAAACTGACAAATGCCTTGAGTCACAGACGTTGGACAACCGTCTGATCATTGTTTTTGATGGATGGATTTCATCAACAATATATTCCTCCTGGGCCCACTGTAATGACAAAGACCACCACCCACATGCACTGTCACCACGTCAGTTTCTATAGTATTTTAATATTATTACACTACCCGCCCAATAATGATAATGTTGTAAATAAACAAATCTCTCTAGTAGGAATGGATCGAAAGGAGTATTAAAAAGGTCGTAATTTTTTTATTCGTAATATAATTGTATGTTTTAAAATTTTTATAATTTTATATGATTTAAATTTATAATATAATTTCTTAAATATTTATATTTTTAATATAAAATTTTATGTCCCTATTTATATTCTATCTAAACCTAAATAAATGATTAAACCACAGCCATCCACTTTACAGAAAACAAAACATGTATTTTATAATAATAATGATGATGATAATATAAGCAAAAATATTTAAATGAACTTTATTTAGGCCTTTGCCTTCGTCCCAAATCATCTTCATCAACCTGTATATATAAATATTATATATGTTAAGATCTATCATACAATTCTTTTAGATTTGTATAGTTTGAGACTAATGGATATATGAATGAAAATTAACGATTAGGATTAATTAATTATTTTTTTCTAATGAATATATTCTCTTTTTTTATTAATCTTTTTCATTTATTTTTAGTCATCTAATTGTCCTAAATTTTTTTGTCCCTTATGATTGCAGTAAAATCCCATTGTCTGAAAAGTCAACCAAATTATGTTTGGGTTAAGCTATAAGAAGGCAAAGCAATGGAAACATACATATTTTTGTTGAGTTGCCCATACCATCATTAGGGTTCCCTAATCTCTTGTCTGGTGTCTACCATTGTTGTTTCAGGCAACGACAAATGTAATTTCTGTTGGAATCTTTTTAACCCCATTTGTCTTTTGGTGAACCAACATATAAACATTCCATCATCGTAACAAAAGGCTACCCATAATCAAATTCTAACACAAAAATTTGATAATGCAATAATAATTTTTTTGTATAAATTATATATTTATATTAAAAAAAGCACCAAGTTGCTACATCCTTGCAAGAACATTTGCAAAATTTCCACAAGAGTATCCCAAGTCCATATGCTTAATCTAAGATATATCAATCTGTAACATCCCAATAATCGGGTCAGTGGTCAAATTGTAAAAATTCTAAACTTAGTGTTTGAATTAGAATAAATCATTAAATTCAAGGATTTATAGTGGAATTTATGTGAAGAGCTTAATGGAAATTTTGGTTTAGTGAAGAGGGCAATATGGTCTTTTCCAAGAGGGATTTTATCTTCCTTTTTAAGGGAGATATACACGTGGGTCTTGGGAAGAAAGAAAAATGAAGTCTGGAACCATTTTCTTATCTCTTATTCTTCTACGTGAGCTCCATTCACAGGGTAAGAATCTGAATTTTGTGGTTTCCTTTAATTTTTGGTTTGGTAGTGGAAGTAGGGGTGTTATATAAGCTTAAGGAAAGCTTATATAGGATTAAAACAACAAGATGAGTGTGTATTAGAGATGAATTTATAAAATGAGTTTTGAAATGAAATTTTGATATGGAGTGGTTTTTGAAGTTTTGTTGAGATATTTGACTTCTCAATGATCCAACTTAAGAGTTAGGAGTGTTAGAATTGATTAAAAACATATTTAAAATTTTGGTATGATTTTAAGATTCAAGTGTTCAAACAGGAATTTAGATAATTAAGAGTAGTAAATGAATACTAATTGGTGTGGAAGTATAAGGGTAAGTTTTAAAGCTTGAGGGTGATGAATATAAGAGATTTGGGAAGATCTTGGGTTAATTTTCGAAGAGAAAATTATCATTCTGGGCTTTGAGTATCGATACCGTTAGAACAGTACCAATACTTCATGGGTTAAATATGAATATTTTCTAAGGGTAGTATCAATACCCGTTGAGGAGGGTATCGATACTGTGATAGTACTATCGATACCAGTTGAGATGAGTATCGATACTATAAGGGTAGTACCGATATCAGGGGATGGTATCGATACCCTTATTAAGAAGCAAATTACAAAATGTTATTTCGGTATCGGTACCTTGAAGAGGTATCGATACCCTTGAAGGGAAGTATCGGTACTTAGGGGTAGTACTGATACTTCTAGGCATGAAATAGAAGAAAGAGTTTCTTGCATTCCAAGTTATTATGATTAGATATAATCGATTCGAAGAACGATAATGATATCCGATTGTTTTGTGTAGTGATTGATCTTATTCAACTTCCGACAACTCGACGTATTAAGTATCAAATCGAAAGGTGTTAAAGATTTGGATTAGAACTTCTGTGAGGCAAAGGTGAGTGCAACTTCTTGGTTTTTCAATAGAATTGAGGAAGGCTTGCGATAAGCCAACCTCAGTGTTTTCAATCGAAAACGTTATAATTTCTTTATGTTATATTTCAATATTTTATTCAAGTTATATTATACAAGTTATGTTTTATGATCATACGATTATGGAAATATGAACCAGTGAATGTGAACAGACTCTATGAAAAGAGAAACTACGTGAATAAGAAACATTTCGAATAATGATTGAACATAATTATGTGAGTAATAACCCAAAGTATATGTATAAGGATTAAAGGTATAGTTGGCATGCCAATAGTCGAGGGTTTTATGCGATCCTTCGGGATAAATATGTGGCACTTCAGTACAAACCTATGTGGCATTTCGGTGTAAACTTATGTGGTCATTCGTGATAATTATGTAGCATTTCGGTGCAAATTACGAGCTGTGATGACAACATTAGTGCACAACCTCAATGTACTCAAATACCTAGTGTTCTCAGTAATATACCTTGGGTATTTGAAACAAAGATATACAAAGTTAAACTCGTTATAAGTATATTTTTTATATGAAAAATAATAAGAGTTCTTTGTAAAACATTTTGAATAAAACAAATAAGATTTTGTTTACTAAGTTAGCACTATTAGTATTGCCTCACTAAGTCATCGACTTAGCGTGTGATTTTCTTACGCGTAGGTTTGAAGAAAGCAAACGAGTGAAGTTAGTGGGGATAGTGTATATCTTTGAAGATCAGATCAAAATAAATTAAATGTAGGTGTTTTGTAATTTTGTAACTGTTGGCATGTTTTAAGCGTTTAATTTGCAAATGCTCTGATCTATTTTGTAAACTCCAATATTTTGGTATTTATGTAAATTATTAAGTTTTTATGTAAAAGTGTATGTGAAATGATTATCTTAAGGAAGAGGTTTATACCTTTTTATTTTGATTTAAAATTTTAATTTGGGTTCATATTTGTGAATTGCACATGTTTTGAAAAGTCAAACGTGACATCTCAGATTCGTATTTGGGTTAGATACGGGTCAGGGGTGTTACATTTAATGGTATCAGAGCTATGATTTAAGTGATTTTAAGTTCGAAATGAAGTTATTTTTTGTTTTAAAAAGTGTACATGCCAACTTTTAATAAAGTCTTTTTGATCTGATAAGGTGATTAATATGATATCCTTGCTAATACCTTTAGTAAATTGATTTTAATAGATTTCCAACTTTGAAGGCTCCCGAAGTGATGCGAGAGATAGGATAGAAGAGAGTAGTAACTCACCTGTCCCGAGCAGGCAGGGTGAGGAGCAGACACAACCTGGAGTGTCTGTGCAAGATTAGGGGACTTTCTTTCAAATGTTGGACACGATCCTGACATGTTTCCAACCGTCTATCTCCTCAGCGCCTAAGATCAATGTCCCTAAAGAGCTGATAAATTTAGGAGAGCCTGAATTTAGGGGAGAAACTGAAGAAGGTCCGGTTGTCACTGATATGTGGCTTTATGATTTGAAAGTTATGCTAGAGAATCTCCATTGTTCTGAAATGGAGAAATTGGATGGTGCAGTTTCGTTATTAAGAGATCAAGCCAGAATTTGGTGGTCGAATGTGACGATGAGAGCTTCAAGAGATCATGTGACTTGCCCCTTTTTCCTGGAGGAGTTTAAGAACAAATACATAGGGGATCAATTTATCAGGAAGATGAAACAAGAATTTCTGAATCTAAAGCAAGGAAATCGCACGGTGTATGAGTTTGAGTGTGAATTCAACAAGTTGATTCGATTTGCTGCCGAGTTGGTTCCTACAGAGAAATACTCATGTGACTGGTTTGTTGAAGGGTTACGACTCCGACTGAAAGAATTACTATTGGCATTTAACCTCTCTTCATTCCAAAAGGTGGTGAACCGAGCTAAAGCTTTGGAGTTGCAGAGCAAATGACGCAATGGAATATGAGATCGGGTACTTCATTCGGTTATTCTCAATCAAAGAAGAGTAGAGGTTTGAGATCTCAACCTCAGACTAGATCAGAATCTGCAGCATCCTCAGGTAGAGGATCAAATCCAGGAAGGGCAAGACAAACTTATTCGGTGGAATCCGGAGCAGACAAGCCGAAACAATGTCAACATTGTGGGAAAAACCATAGTGGAGTTTGCAGAAGGGTCTCCAGAGCTTGTTTTAAGTGAGGAGAGGCATGATATTTTATTCGAGACTGCCCCATTATGACGGGAGAGCCTGCCCAAATAGAGAGATCCACGGCTGCACCGACGAGAGGTAGAGGTGAGGGAAGAGGAAAGAATTAATCTGAGTCGACTACTCAACCTGAAGTATGCTCTACCACTCGGGTGTATAATTTAAAGACCAATGAAGATGGTGATGATCCTGAAATCATTGCAGGTACTTTTCAGATAGTTGATAAATCTGTTTTAGTTTTGATTGATCATGGATTGAATTATTCCTATGTCAGTAGTAAACCAGTTAAAAATTTGAACATTCCGTTAGAACTTATTCATAGTGAGGTGATTGTGACGAATCCATTAGGAAATAGTGCTCGGTTGAGACAAATCTATCGAGGGTGTCCCATATGGATTCAGGGAATTGAATTCCCTGCTAATCTAATAAAATTACCCTTTGATGAATTCGAGGTTATCATTGGTATGGATTGACTTTATTATTATCATGCTAATGTGGATTGCTGGCTTAAGCGAGTTCAGTTAACAAGCCTTAATGGATTGGAAGTTAGTGTGGTCAGCGAAAGAATTAATCCCTTAGTTAATATGATAATGTTGATGTCGGCCCTGAAGTTGATGCTGCAAGGATGCCAAGCGTATATTGCCAATGTAATTGATACAAGAGTCAAAGAAAAGAAGCTTGAAGATATTCCGATAGTCAGAGAGTTTCCATAATTATTTCTGGAAGAGTTGCCTGGGTTACCTACGGATAAGGAGGTTGAGTTTCAGATTGAAGTGATGTCTGAATCAACACCAATTTCAATGGATCCTTTTAGAATGGCCCCGAAGGAATTGAAAGAGTTAAATGTTCAATTACAGGAGCTTTTAGATAAAGGATTCATTAGACCTAGTGTGTCACCTTGGGGTGCTCTAGTGTTATTCATAAAGAAGAAAGATGGTTCGATGCGTTTTTGTATAGATTATCATCAGTTTAACAAGGTGACCATAAAGAGCAAGTATTCTCTTCAAAGGATCAATGATTTATTTGATCAACTAAAGGGATCTGCGGTGTTTTCAAAGATTGATTTATGGTCAGGGTATCACCAGTTGAAAATCCAAGAAAAAAGATATTCCAAAAACGACGTTTAGGATTCAATATGGTCATTATAAATTTGTAGTAATGTCATTCGATCTAATTAATGCACCTGCAGCGTTCATGGACTTGATGAATAGAATTTTCAACCGTATCTTGATTAGTTCGTGGTCGTTTTTATTTATGACATCTTGGTGTATTCTAAGTCAAGGGAGGAATATGATGTTCATCTTTGTGTTGTTCTCCAAACATTTCGAGACAAGAAACTTTATGCAAAGTTCTCTAAGTGTGAGTTTTGGTTGTTGGAAGTGACATTCCTTGGACATGTGGTTTTTGCAAAGGGTATTCGGGTAGATCCTCAAAAATTTAAAGCTGTGCTAGAATGGGAGATTCCGAAGAATGTGTCATAAGTTTGAAGTTTTTTGGGTCTAGCAGGTTATTATTGAAGGTTTATTAAAAACTTTTCTATGATATCTCTGCCTTTAACCAAATTGTTAAGAAAAGATGTGCATTTTGATTGGACTTCTAATTGTTAATTAGACTTCTAATTGTTAGAAGAGCTTTGAAACATTGAAGAAGGTTCTGATTGAAGCTCCGGTGTTGGTGTAACCGGAATCAAACAAAGAGTTCATAATTTTTAGCGATGCTTCCCATAATGGTTTGGGTTGTGTTTTAATGCAAGATGGGAAGGTAATTGCTTATGCTTCGAGACAGTTGAAGCCTCATGAAAAGAATTATCCGACGCATGATCTGGAGTAAGCAGCTGTGGTCTTTGCATTGAAAATTTGGCGACATTATTTATATGATGAACGTTGTTACATCTTCACCGATCATAGGAGTTTGAAGTATTTGTTGACACAAAAGGAGTTAAATTTGAGGCAAAAAAGGTGGATGGAGTTACTGAAAGATTATGATGTCATCATTGATTATTATCCCAGAAAAGCCAACGTAGTAGCAGACGCTCTTAGTCGGAAGACTTTTGCTGCTTTGCGTAGTTTGGATGCTTGAGTTGTGCTAAAGGAAAATGGTGCAGTAATGGTTGAGTTAATCTTGAAACCATTATTGTTAGAGTGGATTAAGGAATTATAAGGGAATGACGATAAGTGTTTAGCTTGGTTTGATAGAGTAGAGAAAGATTGACTTAAGGACTTTGAGGTTAAGTCGAATGGGTGTTTATATTTCAAAAACTGAGTTTGTGTTCCTAATAGTGTTGAGTTAAAAAGAGATATATTGTATGAAGCTCACTGTAGTCCTTTAACAATGCACCTAGGAGGAAAAAATATGTATTAAGATTTGAAAGAGCATTTTAAATGGCTAAGCATAAAGAGAGACATTAAGAAATTTGTATCAAAATGGCTAAATTGTCAATAAGTAAAAGATAAACATCAGGCGCCTTCGGGTTTGTAGCAACCCATCTCAATTCCTCAGTGGAAATAGGAAAACATTATGATGGATTTCATAATGAGTTTGCCTTTATCACCGGGTAAAAAGGATTCTATTTGGGTTATTGTGGATTGCCTTACAAAGACAGCGTATTTTATCCCTCTGCGAACGGATTTCTCTATGGAGAAACATGTAAAATTGTATATCAAGGAGATAGTGCGACTTCATGGTGTTCCAATTTCAATAGTTTCTGATATAGATCCTAGATTCACTTTGAGATTTTGGAAGTCTTTACAAAGAGCTTTGGGTGCCCGATTGAATTTTAGCACTGCTTTTCATCCTCATACTGATGGTTAATCAGAGCGAACAATTGAGATTCTGGAAGATATATTGCTAGCATGTGTGATTGATTTTGCTGGATCGTGGGAAAAATATTTACTGCTCGTGGAATTTGCATATAATAATAACTATCAATCTAGTATAAAGATGGCACCGTATGAAGCGTTATATGGATGAAAGTGCAGAACACCACTCAATTGGTATGAATTAAGGGATCAGGAAGTTCATGGTTCGGATTTGATTAAAGAAGTGAAAGAAAAGGTCCAGGTGATTCAGCATAATTTGAAAGTGGTTTCAGACAAACAAAAGTCATACTCCGATTTGAAAAGAAAAGAAATTGAATTCCAAGAAGGTGATAAAGTGTTTTTGAAAGTATTACCTTGAAAGAAAGTGTTTTTCTTTGGGCGTAAAGGAAAGCTAAGTCCTAGGTTCATTGGACCTTATGAAGTTCTAAAAAGAGTTGGACCAATATCCTATCAATTAGCGTTGCCACCAGAGATGGAAAAGATTCACAATGTCTTCCATGTGTTTATGTTTCGGCAGTATCGATCTGATCATGCACACATCATAACTCCAAATGAAATTGAAGTTCAATCTGACTTGTCATATGAGGAAGACCCGGTGCGGATTCTAGCTTTTGATAACAAGCAATTACGGAATAAGACGATTCCACTAGTTAAGGTTCTATGGAGAAACCATAAAGTAGAAGAAGTTACGTGGGAGAGTGAAGAGGATATGAGAAAGCAATATCCCCTCTTTTTTGTGCAATGAAAATTCGGGGACGAATTTTCTTAAGGGGAGATTTGTAATATCCCAATCATCGCGTCAGTGGTTAAATTTTAAGAATTCTAAACTCAGTGTTTGAATTAGAATAAATCATTAAATTCATGGATTTATAGTGGAATTTATGTGTAGGGCTTAATGGAAATTTTGGTTTAATGAAGAGGGCAATAAGGTCTTTTCCAAGATGAATTTTGTCTTCCTTTTTAAGTGTTGAGTTAATCAATCGACGGAATTATCCAAGAGGGGGGTGAATTGGCAATTAAAAATTCGGTGGAAGCTTTTGCAGAAAATTGAAAAGATTTGCACAGCGATTTAGAGTGGTTCGACTTTCTCAATCAAAGTCTACGTCCACTACCTTAGCTATCCACACTAAGGATTTTCCAACAAATTCACTAATTTGTTCTTTCTTTTGAGGCCAAAGAGATAACCTTACAACACCCTCAAGAATATACCCTAATTCTTGAGAACACTCTTTTCCCAAAGAGAAGATTACAAATTTGCAAACTTACAAGAAAACCTCACAAGGTAAGATGTTTGCACAATTCTAGAACAAGAAAAGAACACTAAAAGATAATTACAAATGAGCACAAATGGTGTTCTTGAAAGCAAAATGAATATTGAAAGGAAAATTGGCTTGATTTGCACAAACTTGGTGTTTGATGCTTTCTCTCTTGTTTCTCTATAATTTCTTGTTGATCAAGGGCTTCAGAACTTGTTTAAATACACCTTGAATCTCTTCTGAATGTTGGGGATGATTAGTGAAGATCATATAGCCGTTTTAGTGTGAAAACAATTAATAAAACAGTTTGGAGCGTGGGGGGAATCGGTACCCCCTATGGGGAATCGGTTCCCTAAGTGTAAAATTCAAATATTTCGACCGTTGAACAGGGGGAATCGGTACCCCCTATGGGGGAATCGGTTACCTCCGAGCATTCCGGAAATCTTGGAGCCAAACCATTCAGGGGGAATCGGTACCCCCTTGGGGGGAATCGGTTCCCTCTGAGCAATCTGGAATTTTTGGCTTTGAAATGGTTCGAAATACTTTGAAAGATTATTTTGAAATTGTTTTAAGATTAAAACTTAATTTTACACTTAAGTAAGGATTAAAAATGATTTTTGAAATATTTGGAGTAATGTTTTGATATTCGAATAATTATATCGAATATACTTAGAAAATCATTTGGAAAATCTTAAAATTCATTTAACTTAATTTGTTATATCGAAATATCAAAAAGTTTTCAACAATCTCCCCCTTTTTGATATAACAAAACATTTTAGTAATTTTAAGATTTTGAAATCAAGTTTTGAAATTACTCCCCCTTACTTTAACACTTCTCCCATTTATCATTTTAAAAACACACTTAAAACACACTTCTCCCCCTTTTTGTTAAATAAAAAAGATTCAAATAAACGTGAAAAATATTAAGCCAATTGATTAGGTATATGTATGCATAAGCTGCTAAGATCACAATCAAGAGAACCGTTAGCCATTAGTTCCATAATCAATATTCATAAACAATGTGATATGGTAAAATTGGTCATATTTGCTAATAATGATGTAAATGATGCAATAATGAATAAATCATACCAAACATATAAGTTCACACCATCTATAAATTCAAACATTCCAAAATATTCAAAATGTTAAAACAATAAGTTTGGAAAACAAAGTAAAACATTTAACCATATATCCGGATCAGGAGGAGGAAAACGAGCTCGCATAGCGGCCATTTCGTTAGTGAGGTCATTAATACGTGCGTTGGTTGCTTCATTATTTGCACGCATTTCCCGAAGAATTTCTAATTGTTGAGCTCCCATTGTGGATAAATGGGACTCTATAGAATTAAAGCGCGAATCCATGGTCGCATATCGATAATCAAATGTCTCCATAAAAGATTGAAAATATGGAGGCATTTGAGTCGATTGTTGTGCTTGCTCTTCGGGCTGCTCCTCGGCCTGCTCAGGTTCATCTTCAGCTTCATCGATGTCTCGTATTAGTTGCTCAAGCTCGAGATCTTCGTCAGCTTCGGGTGGAGCTTGTGAAGAACTAGCTCCCGGAGTAGTTGCAGAAGATCGAACCCATTCCCCGGTTTCCTTATCCTTAATCCATCCCGCTCTCGTTAAGGAAAGAAGGTTAATTTGTTTCTTTAGAGGAAAAACGGCATCTAGACTGACTCTAAGCCCAGCTTTGGAAAACAGATTACTCAAAATACAACCATAAACAAGAGATGAACAAAGTTTTTAATTAGGAACAAGATTTACGGTTTCAATAATTTCAGCAAAAATAATCTGAGTTAGGTTGATTTTAATATTGTTTTCGAAACAATGTAACCACCAAAGATCTAAGGCTCTAAGAGTAGAATAACGACCTCCAGATGGTCGAAACCACCAAGAAATCATTAGATGAAGAAAACGTTCATGAAGGTCTAGGACACTTGCACTATCCCTTCTTTTATAACGAGATCCTAAAACCTGTTTTTCATTTGAAATCCCTTCATTATCTAATCCGAATGTATTGGCTATGTAAGCCGAGTCAATATATAAGAATTGTCCTAGAAGGTAGGAACGAATTCCTATAGTTTCGGTTTCAGTTTGGTCTTTAACACAAACGGCATTAGAATAGAAAATACGAACAAGTTGATGGTAAACGATGGGTTCAAGGTCAAAGAGTTTATCAAATTTCCACTCTTGTAAAAGAGGAAGATATTTAAAATTGATAGCTAACATAGCTTGACGAGAAGGAATACGTTCTTCCTGGATTTTGTAAGAGTCGAAATATTGATAATACCAAAAACGATGATTTCTAGGACCAGGATGATTGAAACACGAATTTTGGATAGTCAAATTAGGATCAATAGGATTAGGATTAGAAATTGGAATAGGTGGAGGATTTGGAGGTGGATTTGGTTGTCGGTGTGAACGACTAGATGAAGACCTAGCACGTTTAGGATTAGACATGGTGAAGGAAATCGGAATAAATTGGATAACCTGCAATTTTAAAAACAAATGTATGCAATTCAATTAATCCCAAAACTTAATTGAGTCCTCAATATTTCAAGGTTCTCTAAATCAATCCTAATGGGCAAAGTTTTTGAAAAACTTTTAAAAAAATATGGTTTTGAGAAACAATATATGTATAGTTTTCATAACAATAACATAATTTAATCAAAACACAATGATTTGAAAAACAACAATATTTTTTTTTAATTTCGAAAATTTAAAATTTATGGAAAATTTTTGTGTTTTTGATGAAATTAGTTGTAACATCTAGTTTCTAATCACTAAACAATCAATGCCCGATCACTATTTCAACCTAGAATTAATTAAAACTAATCCTATGTTCAAAATCAATGAAATAGAGAGTTTAGAAAAATTTACCTTGAAAGATGAAGATTGAGGGGATTTAGATGTTGTTTGCACGATTTTAATGATTATTGCAAGTTTAGGAGATGATATTTGAAGTGATTTCCGATTAAAATCAATGATTTGAGGCAAGAATGGAGATTTGAGTGTTTGAGGGAGAGAAACGGTGGAATAGGTTTTGGGTTTTGGGGTTTTGGGTGTTCTTGCCCGATTTTAACAGAACCCCAGGGGGTATCGATTCCCCTGTGGGGGGAATCGGTTCCCCTTCAAAGGGGGAATCGGTTCCCTCATGGGGGGATCGATTCCCTCTGCACCAAAATGCTAAAATCTGACTTTTAAGCACATAAAATGCTAAATTAATCTTCTCTAGTGGTATAGGCAACTCATATATTGAAAAATAATTATGTTCAAACAATTAAATTAATCTTTAAACATTATTTGAACATAAAATTAATTTTCACTAAGAATCATAAACTCCCCCTAACTAATAGCAAGAATGCAATCAAAAATTATTATTATAAGCATTTTTCAGTATTTATTAAAAGTGCTAAATTATTTTAAACACTAAGTGAAGATAGGTTAGTTAAACCTAATTCTCTTCTAAGTGTCCAAAACCTTTCCTTGTCTAAGGGTTTTGTAAAGATATCCGCTAATTGATGCAAAGTATCAACATATTCTAGAACTACATCTTCCTTAGTGGCATGGTCTCTAATGAAGTGATGTCTTATTTCAATGTGCTTAGTTCTAGAGTGTTGGATGGGATTTTTAGTGAGACAAATAGCACTAGTATTGTCACACTTGATAGGAATGATACCTACTTCAATTCTATAATCAAAAAGTTGTTGTTTCATCCATAAAACTTGTGCACAACAACTACCGGCTGAAATGTATTCCGCTTCAGTGGTAGATAATGCAACATAATTTTGTTTCTTTGAAAACCAAGAAATCTGCATATTTCCAAGGAATTGGCAAGTACCGGAGGTGCTTTTCCTATCTAATTTGCATCCTCCATAATCCGCATCAGAAAAGGCATGCAAGCTAAAGCTAGAGTCTCTAGGATACCAAAGTCCTAAACTAAGAGTGTCCTTAAGGTATCTAAAGATTCTCTTAACAGCTAGTAAATGTGATTCTTTAGGACATGATTGAAACCTAGCACACAAGCAAACACTAAACATAATATCCGGTCTACTTGTGGTTAGATAAAGAAAAGAGCCAATCATTGACCTATATAATTTAACATCTACACATTTACCTCCTTCATCTAAGTCAAGCTTTGTTGAAGAGCTCATTGGAGTGTTATGAGGTTTCCCATTTTCCAGTCCAAACTTCTTGAGCATATCTTTGACATACTTAGCTTGATTAATGAAGATGCCATCTTATCTTTGCTTGATTTGGAGTCCCAAGAAAAATGAGAGCTCCCCCATCATGCTCATCTCAAACTCACTTTGCATTAGCTTAGAAAATTCTTGGCAAAGAACATCATTAGTAGAACCAAAATATATATCAACATAAATTTGAACTACTAATAAATCTTTACCTTTTCTCTTTAAAAACAATGTAGTGTCAACCTTTCCTTTTAAAAAACCTTTTTCAATTAAAAAATTTGACAATCTTTCATACCAAGCTCTAGGAGCTTGTTTTAAACCATAAAGAGCTTTTGTCAATTTTAAAACATGATCCGGAAAATTTGAATCTTCAAAACCTGGAGGTTGTTCCACGTACACTTCTTCTTTTATAAAACCATTTAAAAATGCACTTTTAACATCCATTTGATATAATTTAAATTCATTGAAACATGCAAATGCTAATAACATTCTAATTGCTTCCATCCTAGCTACGGGAGCGTATGTTTCATCATAGTCTATGCCCTCTTCTTGAGTATAGCCTTGAGCAACAAGTCTAGCCTTGTTCCTCACTATATTACCACTTTCATCAAGTTTATTTCTAAAAACCCATCTAGTACCTACAGTAGATTTATTACTAGGCCTTTCAACTAATGTCCATACTTTACTTCTCTCAAATTGATTTAATTCTTCTTGCATAGTCATAATCCAATGTTCATCTTTTAATGCTTCTTTGATGTTGTTAGGCTCTATGCATGAAATAAATGCAACATAATTACAGATATTTCTAAGAGAAGATCGAGTAGTTACCCCTTTTGATGGATCACCTATAATTTCACCATCCTTGACATAGTTGTACTCTCTTGGAAAAGATACTTCCCTTTCTTCACTGGTTGGATTCTCGAGGGGATCATGAGTTTCCTCATCTTTTGTTTCTTCCTTTGATTATGATTCTCCAACGTCATGTCTAACGTCATTTGCTTGTACAATACCTACATCATCATTAACAGAAGAATCCTTCCTCGGAAGGGGATTATCATCGAAAACAACATGTATAGACTCTTCTACAACTAAAGTTCTTTTATTAAATACACGATAAGCTTTAGAATTTAAGGAATAACCCAGAAAAATTCCTTCATCGCTTTTAGCATCAAATTTGCCAAGGTTTTCTTTACCGTTGTTTAAAACAAAACATTTACATCCAAAAGGATGAAAATAGCTAATGTTAGGCTTTTTATTTTTGAGAATTTCATATGGAGTTTTCTTTAAAATTGGCCTAATCATTACTCGATTAACAATATAACAAGCAGTATTTGTGGCTTCCGCCCAAAAATATTTTGGCAAATTATTTTCACAAAGCATGGTTCTAGCCATTTCTTCTAAAGTTCGATTTTTTTTTCAACTACTCCATTTTGTTGAGGGGTTCTAGGTGCTGAAAAATTATGACTAATACCATTAGAATTACAAAATTCAATAAATCCAAGATTTTCAAATTCAGTGCCATGATCACTCCTAACACTAGTTATAGAGTAACCCTTTTCATTTTGGATTATTTTTGAAAATGTGATGAACTGTTCTAATGCTTCATCTTTAGTACTTAAAAATAGAACCCAAGTATATCTAGAATAGTCATCTACCAAGACAAATGCATATTGTTTTCCACCCAAGCTAGTAGTCCTAGTTGGCCCAAAAAGATCTACATGGATCAATTGTAATACTCTACTAGTTGATACGTCTTTAATGGATTTAAAAGAAACACGCTTTTGTTTTCCTTTAGCACAAGCATCACAGATTTTATCATTATCAAATTTAAGCTTAGGCAACCCTCGAACTAAATCACCTTGAATTAGCCGTTGCAAAACACTCATACTAGCATGTCCTAGTCTCCTATGCCATAACCAACTATCATGTTCATCTTTAGCAACTAGGCATAAATTAGTCATATCAATAGAATCTAAATGCACCATGTAAATGTTTCCTATTCTATGACCAACAAGCATAATCCGATTAGATGCAATGTCAATGACTTTACACCCATTAATTTCAAATAAGACATTGAATCCTTTATCACACAATTGACTAATACTCAAAAGATTATGCTTTAATCAATTCACATATAAAACATTATGCAATGTTGATTATCAAAATTAAGAGCATATGCATAAAGTTTTACAAAGATGTTATGCATTAAAGATTGATATCGATTTAGAGAGATATCATTAAAACTTTGAAATTACTTGCATAAACATTAGAACAAAATTTAAGGTCAAAAATCAAATTGTTTGAAAATTGATATCAATGGTTTAAAATGAATATCAATTACGTTAAAATTTTGACCAAGTTTTATTATGATGAACTAAAATTTAAAAAAAATAAATATAACTTTAAAATGTTCATCATAACCATATTTTCAACATACATGAGAATAAAACAATTATGCAAAATCAAAAAATTATTCAATATTTAAAACCTCATGTATGCACAAACTAAATGAGCAACCAAATAAAATAATAACATTAAGTTTAGAGGTTACCCATTCCTTTTTCATGTGTGGCTAGAGCATCTTGAATATCATCATCTTCATCACCATTGCTCCCACACATCTACAAGAGACATTTAAGTGTATTTTGGTATCCAAATTGCTTTGGATCCTTGAACATTAGTTTCAATGCCTCTTGTTCCTTTTGGAACCCATACTTGTCTAATTTTAAATCGTTTTCCTTTCTTTAAAGGACAAGTGTGTTCCTTATGACCATGATAATGACAATGTGAGCATATTGTCATTATTGAACTAGATGAATTATTTAAAATGATCTCTTTTTCTTTTGTTAAACATTCAAGCTTAACTTTTAAATCGAAATTTTCCTTTTCCATACTTTCAAATTTTATCTTTGAAAGCTCTAAATTCTTCTTCGAAATTTCATTTTGTTTTTCAAAATCCATTTTAGTTTCTAGAAGAAGTTTGTTTAATTTGAAAATTTCTTTTTCAAAGTTTTCCGATTTTATTTTTGAAAGCTCTAACTCCTTTTTCAACATTTCATTTTTATTTTCCAAGTCCTTTTTAGCTTTCAAAATAAGATCATTTTTAGTAATAAATTTAGAAATCAATTTATTGTATTTGGAGTTCATGGTCTCAAACTCCAAAAATAATTCATCATAAGCATCTTGTAACTCACTAAAAGATTTTGAATTTAATCTATTTGAGTTAGAAGATACATTTGGCTCTGTGAGAGCTAATAGAGACATAACTTTTATTGGTTCTTCTTTTTCCTTGTCTCCATAGATCTCCTCAAGCTTATCCCACATTTCCTTGGCACTTGAACAAGAAGAAACTCCTTTATATACATTAGGATCAATTGCACAACATAACATATGCATAGCCTTTGTGTTTTGTTGAGCTTCCTTCCGTTCTTGATTACTCCACTTCTTTACCTTCTTCGTAGGAAAAGAATATCCGTTCTCGATTATCATCCAAGCTTCCATATCATGTGCTTGAATAAACATCATCATGAACCTCTTCCAACGGCGATAATTTGTTCCATTGAAGTGTGGAGGCACGCCAATTGGTCTGGATTCTTCCATGGAGAATGAACCGGAAGTAGACGCCATCTTTATCGATTTAACTCTTCCCGGATCTACTCAAGAGGTGATTAAACCTTCAAATGAGTGAGGCTCTGATACCAATTATTGAGTTAATCAATCGACGGAATTAGCCAAGAGGGGGGTGAATTGGCAATTAAAAATTCGGTGGAAGCTTTTGCAGAAAATTGAAAAGATTTGCACAGCGATTTAGAGTGGTTCGACTTTCTCAATCAAAGTCTACGTCCACTACCTTAGCTATCCACACTAAGGATTTTCCAACAAATTCACTAATTTGTTCTTTCTTTTGAGGCCAAAGAGATAACCTTACAACACCCTCAAGAATATACCCTAATTCTTGAGAACACTATTTTCCCAAAGAGAAGATTACAAATTTGCAAACTTACAAGAAAACCTCACAAGGTAAGATATTTTCACAATTCTTGAATAAGAAAAGAACACTCAAAGATAATTACAAATGAGCACAAATGGTGTTCTTGAAAGGAAAATTGGCTTGATTTGCACAAACTTGGTGTTTGATGCTTTTCTCTCTTGTTTCTCTATAATTTCTTGTTGATCAAGGGCTTCAGAACTTGTTTAAATACACCTTGAATCTTTTCTGAACGTTGGGGATGATTAGTGAAGATCATATAGCCGTTTTAGTGTGAAAATAATTAATAAAACAGTTTGGAGCGTGGGGGGAATCGGTACCCCCTATGGGGAATCGGTTCCCTAAGTCTAAAATTCAAATATTTCGACCGTTGAACAGGGGGGAATCGGTACCCCCTATGGGGGAATCGGTTCCCTCCGAGCATTCTGGAAATCTCGGAACCAAACCATTCAGGGGGAATCGGTACCCCCTTGGGGGGGGAATCAGTTCCCTCTGAGCAATCTGGAATTTTTGGCTTTGAAATGGTTCGAAATACTTTGAAAGATTATTTTGAAATTGTTTTAAGATTAAAACTTAATTTTACACTTAAATAAGGATTAAAAATGATTTTTGAAATATTTGGAGTAATGTTTTGATATTCGAATAATTATATCGAATATACTTAGAAAATCATTTTGGAAAATCTTAAAATTCATTTAACTTAATTTGTTATATTGAAATATCAAAAAGTTTTCAACATTAAGGGAGATATACACGTGGGTTTTGGGAAGAAAGAAAAGTGAAGTCTGGAACCACTTTCTTATCTCTTCTTCTTCTATGTGAGCTCCATTCATAAGGTAAAAATCTGAATTTTTTGGTTCCTTTAATTTTTGGTTTGGTAGTGGAAGTAGAGGTGTTATATAAGCTTAAGGAAAGCTTATATAGGATTAAACCAACAAGATGAGTATATTAGAGATGAATTTATAAAATGCATTTTGAAATGAAATTTTGATATGGAGTAGTTTTTGAAGTTTTGTTGAGATATTTGACTTTTCAATGATCTAACTTAAGAGTTAGGAGTGTTAGAATTGGTTAAGAACATGTTTGAAATTTTTGTATGATTTTAAGATTCAAGTGTTCAAATGGGAATTTGGATAATTAAGAGTAGTAAATAAATACTAATTGGTGTGGAAGTATAAGAGTGAGTTTTAACGCTTGAGGGTGATGAATATAAGAGATTTGGGAAGTTTTGGGGTTGATTTTCGAAGTGAAAATGGCCATTCTGGGCTTCGAGTATCGGTACCGTTAGAACAATATTGATACTTCATGGGTTAAATATGAGTATTTTCTAAGGGTTGTATCGATACCCGTTTAGGAGGGTATCGATATTGTGAGGGTAGTATCTATACCAGTTGAGATGGGTATCGATACTGTAAGGGTAGTATCGATACCCTTATTAAGAAGCAAATTATAGAATGTTATTTCGGTATTGGTTCCTTGAGGAGGTATCGATACCCTTGAAGGGAAGTATCGATACTTGGGGGTAGTACTAATACTTCTAGGCATGAAATGGAAGAAAGAGTTTCTTGCATTCCAAGTTATTATGATTAGATATAATTGATTCGAAGAACGATATTGATATTCGATTGTTTTGTGTAGTGATTGATCGTATTCAACTTCCGACAACTCGACATATTAGGTATCGAATCGAAAGGTGTTAAAGATTTGGATTAGAACTTCTGTGAGGCAAAGGTGAGTGCAACTTCTCGGTTTTTCAACAGAATTGAGGAAGGCTTGCGATAAGCCAACCTCAATGTTTTCAATCGAAAATGTTATAATTTCTTTATGTTATATTTCAATATTTTATTCAAGTTATATTATACAAGTTATGTTTTATGATCATATGACTATGGAAATGTGAACTTTGAACCAGTGAATGTGAACAGAATCTATGAGAGAGAAACTACGTGAATAAGAAACTCTTCGAATAATGATTGAACATAATTATATGAGTTATAACCCAAAGTATATGTACGAGGATTAGAGGTATATTTGGCATGCCAAGAGTCAAGGGTTTTATGCGATCCTTCGGGATAAATATGTGGCACTTCGGTGCAAACCTATGTGGAACTTCGGTGCAAACTTATGTGGTCATTCGAGACAATTATGTGGCACTTCGGTGCAAATTACGAGTTGTGGTGATAGTATTAGTGCACAACCTCAATGTACTCAAATACCTAGAGATCTCAGTAGTATACCTTGGGCATTTGAAACAAAGATATACAAAGTGAAACTCTTTATAAGTATACTTTTTATATGAAAACATTTTGTTTACTAAGTTAGCTCTATTAGTAATGCCTCACTAAGTCAACGACTTAGCGTGTGATTTTCTCACGCGTAGGTTTGAAGAAAACAGAGGAATGAACTTAGCGGGGATAGCATACATCTTTGAAGATTAGATCAGAACAAATTAAATGTAGGTGTTTTGTAATATTGTAACTGTTGGCATGTTTTAAGCCTTTAATTTGCAAATGCTCTGATCTATTTTGTAAACTCCTACATTTTGGTATTTATGTAAATTATTAAGTTTTTATGTAAAAGTGTATGTGAAATGATTATCTTAAGGAAGAGGTTTATACCTTTTTATTTTGATTAAAAATATTAATTGGGATCCTATTTGTGAATTGCATATGTTTTGAAAAGTCAAATGTGACATCTCGAATTCGTATTCGGGTCGGGTACGGGTCAAGGGTGTTACACAATCTATGCATAGCATTTACAAGATCATGTATCTATATAATTGTTAGTAAGTCTAATCTTTACAATCTCAAGAATAACCCCTAAATGTCATCATCTCTTGTTAACCCTCTCCTCTCGGATATAGTAAATAAAATCACTCCAAGTGAACTTCAAAATAAGAGTAAGGAGTTACCAATAAGATATATACTAACCCAAACAATCTTATGCTCCTAGCCAAACACCGACCTGTGCAGCCAGAGATGGAGCCATGATTGAACTACTAGGGGAGTAAGTTGTTTAATTTTGAAACAAATAGGGTCTTTGAACTAAAATGAACCATAAAATTTAAAGGAGTTATGATTTAATTCCACTAATTTTAAAATTGAATGGTCTTAAAAAGTAATTAAACCAAAATATTTAGTGTTCAATACATAATTTTATTCAAAGCTCAAAGAGTTTTATTACTTTTATAATTTTATATAGCTTGATGAAATTAGTCTTTATTTAGACCGTTAGAACATATGAGTGTATGCGATTAAAAAAATAGTAACTATAAGTAATGTAAAGAAATCAATTCTATAATGGTTAGATATTGAGCTTTTCATGTGTTTAAATATATTTTCTTTAAAATAATCCTATTTAGTGATCGAAATTAAGGTTCATATGTGTGTCGTTATTTGCTGGAAACGAGACCCTTCAATTGATGTCAAATCTAAACCTAAAATATAAATCAATCTGAAAAAATTATTAAAACATCATGAACTATAAAACTCAATGCGATTACTAAAGAGAACATAAATACAAAATTTTTAATCAGTGATCATGCAATGTGCAGAAATTAACCAAAGAGAAGTCATAACATGATAAATGCGTTCTCAAATCAAAATGACATGCTAGTGTCCAGACACGAGCTAATAAGCCCCTAATTACACATCCATCAAACATGAGTTAAATAATCTTAGTTTTGTCCCTAACCGCTCTACCAAACAATTTTCACTGTTGGTAGTTCTTTTACCTTTTTAAATAATTGAATTGAACTTCATTCCATATGCACATGAAATATACGAAAAGTTTGTACATCACAATTGAAACGCGGAGACCCACCCTCCCACGAAAGTTAAATACATAATGAATACTTTATTTAAACCTACCAACAAAGTCATTAAGTAGTAATTCTTTAGGATTAAATAATACCAATCAATTGCTTCTTTTTAAGAATTATTCCATGGCACCACCAAGGCTGCCACTCTAAGTGGGGATTATGCCTTGCTAAATGTGTGGGGTATATGCACTTAGTTCGAAAACCTACATCCTTAATTATTCTTTACAATGCATGATTCAGTAGGGGATTAGCTGGAGAATACTTGACCGACCATGTCACAGCCACCTTCCTAGTTAACTTGGCAACATCAAACAAGTATATCTATTAGGCCTCAAAGGGTGTGATTAATATTATCAATTGATGAACACATTGAATAATTTCAATGATAAAAAGGAATATTATTCTTTTTAAAGGATCCGATTTTGAACAATTCGCAAAATGTGTGTGCATTGTCAATAGATAAAAATGTTCTGAATATATACAACCTTGTAATCCTCTCAAACTAATAAAAAATATTATTGATGGATCGGAATCTTCATAGGGGTTGCTAATTTGTCCCGGTTAGCCTAGCGATGGAGCAATTGTTTTCCTTCTAAAACTAGCTAAGGGATCGAATTCGAGAATGGAACAATGATAATTGAAGGTTCGTTACACGAGCACTTTGTGGACAAAATGTAGTGGACATCCTTTTTGTTTGAGGCTTTTAATGATGATATTTGAAACCACCACTTCTCTTCTTCTTTTTTCCCTTTACATTCTCCAATTTGATCCGCTAGTTTAGTCATCAAAACACAAAAGTACTTGCATGTTAATCAAATATAAGATTTGTCTATTCAAAAAAAAGAAAATATAAGATTTGTATTTATATCTTAACGCATTTAATATTTTATGATTTAAGGATTTAGCCCTTACCGAGGACATGACCTCTGATAGGAAATTATGGAGACTTAAGACTAGGGTAGCCGAGTAGTTGTGGGTCACAGCCATAAGGTGTAGCAACTCTGTCTTCTTTTTAATGCATCTGTAGTAATTTCCATGACTTTTACTTTTTATTCGTTTCTGTCATTGGAATTTATGAAGGATTAGAATTAGGGTAGCGGAGTAGTGTTGCTTTAGTTTAAGTTTTAACTCATTTGACTTTATTACTTCTCATAACTTGCTATCGATGACTTCTTTGTATCATTCTCTTCATATTTTCTCTTTCTAAATTTAGCCGAGAATTACGTTACTGTCTATATGCAGAGATTTTTACACAGAGACTTATTTGCAGGGATTACTTCCCATTACAGACGCACGTATGAAAGCTGCATATGATGACTATTAAACTATGTATTTATTAATTTATTTATTTATACATGCATTAGATTTTTATCTTTATTTTTTATTTTTATTTTGACTGTCGGAGGTCTTCTACGGAAGCTGTCCTCAACCGGGCGTTGAGGGCAGCCTACTACTCTACCTCCCCTTACCACATTGCATATGGGAATATGATTTTGTTTTTGTTATGATTTAAGGATGTAAAGAGATTTGTGTAGTTTAAAAGTTATTTAAAAAAATCATGTTTGTTACACTATTTTCATAGTTTTTACCCTTGTCATGTACTAAATTGGCTTATTTAGAGAAAAATACGGAAAAATATACAAGTAGAGACGGGTGGAAATTATTTAGGGAATTCAAGACTTTTTAACGGTTTAATGTAAAGTCGTCTTCAGGTGGGTATAATTTTACTTAAATTTTTTTTGTGTTGGTTCAAAAATTGAAAGATATGTTTATAATAGGAAGTCGTCAGCAGTTGTCGACGGTTTTATCATAATCGTGCGAGTAATTGCATACAGCTTTACACTATTCTATTTAAAATAATAATTTTTTAAATAATTTTCTATCATCCTATTTTCTTAATATTTTTTATTATTTAAGTGAATAGTTACATTGATAAAGTAGTCAATTATTATCGAATATTTCCTATTACAAAATACACATTCAATTTTAAATCGTTACTCGTCCAAAACCAAAAGGGAATAACCCTTGATTCCTAAATCTCATTTCTACGACTACTTTAATGTTTTCTTTTTGTTTTAATGGTTCGCACATTCCCGCAGCTTCATGTATGTTATATTCAATCAGCAAAATGAGAGGAAAAAACAAAAGTTCACCATTATTTTGATTTTTAAATTACATGATTTTGGCAACATAAAAAGCATATATTATGCGTCACATTAGCGAGCTAAAGCGCAGATTGTGGAGTAATGATGGCATGTGATGCTGAGTGGGTTTGACCATCGAATGCTTTTCATTTTTATATTTAGAGTTATATCTTTTGTGCCACGGGTTCCCGACGTGATTGATGAGTAAAAAAGAAGATACTCCACCCGATTCTCATTCTCAATAACCAAGACCCCATCAATTTAGCTTTTGAAACTATTACCTTCTATATATCTCGGATGCAGAAATATTTTAAAAAATGAACATATATATATTTAATTTATTAATAATATATAATTTTTAAATAAAATAAACACAATTAAAACTTAAAGATAATTATTTTCAATAAAATAGATTATTAATCGAATAAATTTTATATTTTAGGATATGTATGTACCCACTCTCATAGATGATCCGCCACTGCCCTTGACCTAGCTAGCCACCAGCCAGTGCCAGCCATATGAAGGAGATGTCCCGGGAACCTACTCTCATTTGATCTGCTTCACTTTTACGGGTTAAACACACGGCTTCCGCTTCTTCCATCTTGATCGCAATTCCACTTTCATGGAAGTTACAACACCATTTATATATTAGGGTAAATTATATCATATACTACTGAATTTTAAGTGATGTATCGTCTATGTCATTGAACTTTTAATTTCTCTAATTATTGTAATGAATTTTTTTTTTAATTTCAATTATATCATTGGATCGTTAAAATTCAAATTGTTTGATGACATGGACAAAACAACGTCATTTTGACGATGAAATATTGATATCTAAAACGATGTCGTTTTAAGCATTGAACTTTAGAGATGAATTGGCTTTGTCACTAAACTTTTAAAAAATTATATTTTTACACTACACTTTTCCATTACCACTGACAGGCCAATCAGTATCCTTCATCAATCGTCTTTTACAGAAAGATCAGTACCAAAAAGTTTGCATTTCATTTTTTTTTCTTCTCATAGAATTAGTTTTTCTTGAAATCCACTCAAAATCGACTAAATTAAAAAAAATCTATCATTTTTAGAGGTTTGAAGACTTTCTTATATTTGAGAGATTTTGGGTGTTTGTTCGAAAATCCAAACGGTGAGAAGCATTATTTCAAGAAGACAAACATCATACCTTAAAATAAGGTGTAGAAAGATTAGTGAAATACAAATATTTTGATACCAGTCTTGCCGAAATAGACGACAGATGATGGGCGACAATTGACTACCAACGAGCGATCGCAAAAGTTTTAATGCCAAAATGGAATTGATTAAAAATATAGTGGCAAAATTGATATACTCTTAAGATAAAATAACCTCAGTGACCAAAAATGCCTTATAATATACGATTTTAACCAACTTTTTTTGGATTTACCAAAATGACCAACAAAATCGCAACGCGATCTTAAATTCGCAACGCGGACTCTAATTTTTCAACTCAGTTTCCAAATTCACAACGCGAATATTCAGATTCGCAACGCCATTTTGAAAAATGTGTTGCGATAGTTAAAATGTGTTGCGATAGTTAAAATGTGTTGCGAGAGTTTGAAAAACGTGTTATTGCGATAGTGAAAAAGTGTTGCGATAGTGAAAAATCCAAAATAAGTTTACATTTTAACTATTCCAAATTCACGTGGAGTTTGAAACAATAAAGAATGTATTGCGATAGTGTAAAAGATTCTCAAGTGTTTGCAATGCTCAATCCCACATAGTATTGGAAACACTATTGGGAATGGGTTTTTAAGGCTTGGATTTCCCACTTCCTTGTTGAGTGGAAGAGAACAATGGGGACTCTCGCGCACCGCCGCCGCTATCCCGTCTCGGGTCGGGTCGGGTCGGATCGTGGTCGTGGTCGTGGTCGTGGTCGTGGTAATACGTGTCTTCGACACGTCCGCGCGGATACTATCTTTTTAGAGAAAATTCTTAAGAAATCGCAACTTGGACTATTGCAACGAATTTGGACTAACGTAAATTTGGAAAATCGCATTGCGATTATGTATTATCGCGTTGCGATAGTCAGAATCGCGTTGTGATTTTGTATTATCGCGTTGCGATTTTGTATTATCGCGTTGTGATTTACATATTCGCATTGCGATTTTCTAAAGTCGCAACAACGCGATTCTGTATTACTATTCAGAATCGTGTTGCGATTTTGTATTATCGCGTTGCGGTAGTCAGAATCGCGTTACGATTTTGTATTATAGCGTTGCGATAGTCAGAATCGCGTTGCGATTTACATATTCGCATTGCGATTTACATATTCACATTGCGATAGTCAAAATCGCGTTGCGAATCTAGAAACTGATTTGCGATACTGGAGATCGCGTTGCGATAGTCAAAATCGCGTTGCGAATCTGGAAATTGATTTGTGATACTGGAGATCGCGTTGTGATTTAGAGATCGCATTGCGATTTTGTTGGTCATTTTGGCAAATCGAAAAAAGTTGGTCAAAATCGTATATTATAAGGCATTTTCGGTCACTGAGGTTATTTTCTCTACTCTTAAAGTCCAATACCTAAAACGACATCATTTTAGGCATCAATAGTCGTTGCTAAAATTACGTCATTTTGTCCACATCATCGTACTGTTAAAATTTAATAGCCTAGTGGAACAATTGAAGTTGAAACAAAAGTTTAACACTATAATTAAAAAAAAATTAAAAAGTTTAATGATATAAATTATACATAGCTTAAACCTTAGTGGTACCTGGTGTCATTTACCCTATATGTATTATAATCACAAAGTTGAAGAAAAAGTACATGAATGATGCATGTAGAAGAAGCAACAAGAGCGTTTTGAGCTGTACAACCCACGTAGAAAACTTATTTGAGTTAGACTTACTTCATAACATTAAAAATACTCAAGTCAAAGAATTATAATTAAATGAAGATTAAGGATAATCAATTCCATAGGCCACTCAAGTCCACAAGCTAGCTCAAACGACCCCTTACCAATTAAGTTATTTATGCATCTGATGATTTAAGCTATACACCCAATTATACAACTTCAGCTCCCACTACCAATTAGAACTCAAATCAACAACTTTCCCACAAGCAAAAAAGCCAAAGCTACCAACTCTTCATAACCATTCAACTTGTTGGTTTTTTTTGGGATGCTAAAGGAGTCCTCGTACACTGAACTCTTAAAATTCTTGTTTAAACAATAAAACCATTCTCTTCCTTCTAATCCGAACCTGACTCGATCTTGAAATCTGACATGTGTCGTTTTGCTGTCAAAATAATTTCGCCTCCTCAAAAATTAAATAAATAAAGAGAAAGAGAGTAGTAGAGAGAAGAGAGTCAGTCCACAGGGACTCTGGAGTTTCTGATGAAGCGAACTTTCTGATTCTGATAAGGATGAGATAAGGTAGAGTTTTGGATAAGATTAAATAAGTGGGGTTTAAAAATTGTTTTAGAATAAAAGATAGGAATAAAATAAAAGATAAGGATAAAATAAATAAATAAATAAATTTTAAAGAGATTGAGATAAAGAAAAACTTATGTTGAAATTAGTCTCAGGTTTTAGCTTTTGCCTCAATTCCAATTGATCCTGAGAATTAATTTTTCGCTTCGGCTATTTGTCGTTTACAGTCTACAGGGCGCAACCCCTGTGACTTTTTTTCTCTCTTGTGAACCGATAACCCAAAATCTATTTTTGGATATCAGTCCTTTATGGAGACCAACAACAACTATCATCGTCAGCACCAACCTATTTTATAGATATGGAAAAACTTGACTTAAACTATGTTGTCTCAATGAGAATCGAGCCTGCTCTCAATTTCCCTTAGTGGACCGCCGCTAAGTGTGTTCATAGGAAGTCAAACTTGCTACCAGCCAATTCTTCCTCCCAACTATAAATCAGAACAACTTCTGAACCAATGTCGACTTTTTGATTAAAAAGTGTTTTGCTTTTAAAAAGACAGATTGATTACCAATCTTATTCCTCTAAAAAACTGAGAAAATAACTCGAAGTTATTTTAGTGTTTTTAAATCTTCACAATAGGGATTGAGTCATCACTTCAGTCCTTGGCTATAGAGAAATTAGCTAAGTATGACAATCATACTGAGCATCTTTAAAAATAAAATAAAACAAAGAAAAACTTTGAAAAAAGGAAAGAAAACTTTTATAAAACCAGAGTAAAGAAGAATAATGAATTTTGAATGTGTTTTTAGGCTTACCATGAGAGGGTAAAACCTTCAAAATCCTAGAAAACAAGGAAAAGATAATTCCTAAAATAAAGAGATAATTCCTAAAGATAATTCTTAAACTATTTAAACTGAAATCCTAAAAACATGAGTTTGACTTGAATTCGAATTTCAGAAACGCGGAAGACTCATTCGTCCTTCTAGAAGCACTGGATGGACCTTTTGGAAGGTGCTGACTCATCGCTTCGTCAGATGCGTCATACCCGGAGTCATGCCCACTAATCCAACCTTGATTCTGAAAATAAAAAAACTGCATAATTCTGTTCTTTAAATGCAATTTTCAAAATCTAGTGTCCTGTACAGAAAATGAATCAAAACGAATAAATCAGCCACAAAAACCAACAATTAATGAGCAACTTAAAGTCAAAATAATAACTAAATAAAGCACCTATCAAATTTCTCCTCACTTATTCAATGCTCGTCCTCAAGCATTCCTCAATTAACACATCAAAATCACAAGTTGCCATCTTCAATTTCAAATTATTCCTCAAACTTCCAGTCGAACTAAGTCCATGACAATTGTCGAATTCAAGGTACAATCAAGCAAAGCACAACTAAGAAAAATTTTAAGCAAGCAAGATATCACAATTATTTGCCAACATCAATAAAACATAACTCAATACCTTACAAAGATTCACACATATCCACTCAAAGTGTTTAGGGTAAAATGAAATTGCTCAAACCGGAACTAACCAAGATATTACTATAAGCTTGGAATCTAATCAAGTCTCCAGTACTAAAAATGACCATAATACAATAATCAAGGGGTCTTTAAATCAATGTCTAATGCGGCTTAGGTTAGGGTAGGGAAAAGGCCATGATAATCGGTTTAAGTACCAAGACAAGAGATTTACAAATTATTCCTAATATTCATAAAATAAAATAAAAGTAAAACTAATAAACATAAACATAAAAACATTTTTTCGGATTCTTTTTCATATTTTTTTTGTTTTTTAACTTGTTTTTCCTTTCTTTTGTTGTTTTTCTACATTGTACTACTGTTCGAACCATTTTTTTACAAATATAAAATAACAAAAATAGTAAAATAATGAAATAATAGTATAAAGAATATACATCAATGTAAACAACTAATATGCTTGTATTGATAAGGGTAGAAAATAGGGATAAAAAAACTTGGGTTTATTTATGTGGTTTAAAATAAAGAAAAAGAATAAAGACTCAAAAAGTGGTTCACTAGTGGATATATAAATGGGTAGACCTTTTGGGAAAAGTGGTTTAATCTTAAGTGCTCCTAACACATTAAAACTTTATGCCCAACATGTAGTCTCGATATGCATTGTGATTACAAGTTCTAGAATATCATAACTAGTCCGATACACTCAAGTCAAACAATGAGCAAAAAAGAAAATATATGTTCGTTAGGCTCGAATCTCACAAGAAAAGACTTATTTGTACTAAGTCAAGTTCATCTCCATCAACAAATGCATGAAATATCAATACTTACCAAAAAATTTCCAGCTATACCAATCATCATCATGCAAATTAAGTTCGATCATAACACGGTCACAATCCAAAAGGAAGCAATAATATAAAGTGAATTTCAATATCATCAACTAAAGATTCCAATACATCAGTATCATAAACAACTTAATTCCAAACAATAAAACATGCAAGTGAAAAATTTGATAGCAAATTTTACCCCCTTACTTAGACCATATTGTCCTAATATAAATAGAAAAACACAAGAGAGAGAACATAATTACTCCCCTGGTTTAATAGTTGCCGCAAAACCACGATGAGATGAACCCAATCAAATATATGATAGGATCTCAGCTGAGCTAGCCTCAATAGAGTCGAGGCATCCATGAACCTCATGAATTTCACTATGCGGATGTTCGGCCAGTGGTGGTTGTGGAGTAGTTCTCTACAGAAAATCTCGCTGATTGCAAAGCATGATAGAGCCGGGAAAAACTATGTGAAGTATGTTGGGGGTGTCAAAAAGGAGGCTCATCGTGTCCAAACACCTTACTCAGTGTGAACGTGGTATCATTATGTTCGGAATAATTGTATGTTAAGAACCGGTGGATGTAGCGGAGAGTTGGATCATGAATGTGACATGCTTTTGTAGTGTGTGCATTGTATTAAATTCCCTCTGATCCTGTGAGTGTCTCATAAGCTATGTCAGTGTCAAAATCCTGAGTCATCTCAAGTAAAGCAGTCAGATAGCCATGATCCGTGACATCTGTCACGAATCCCATAGAAAAAGAAAAATCATTCACAGACAAAAGTACCGGCCAAGCAATCGAAAGGATATAACATCAATAGACTCGATAAAAATGAATCGATGCTGTAAAAAGGTAAATATAGCATAAAATTCAAACACCAATTCTTAGTACATGTTATACCTAATTTTAGGATACAATTCCCAACAAATGGCAGCAAAATAATTGGAGACATAGTCTCATAAATGTAAAGTATCAAGAGTATGGAAGGGAATATATTTGTAAACATGAAATCGACAATGTCGGATGCTGTCGAACCTCCAAGACTCATCGTCATCAAATTATAGATATCCTTGAAGAACTTCTTTTGGGATTGGATAAGTTTGACCTCGGCGGTGTCTTTCAGAAGAAGCATCATTATCAACATCAGCCTCATGAGCGGATTGCTCACCAGAACCGACTGCAAAGCTTGCTGCAAATGAAGGATATGGTGGTGTCGCAACATGCTGTCGAGAGGAAGAAGCTTCTGCAGCAGCCGATGGAATGGAAAGTTCTTATTCAAAGTCCTATGTAAAACCAAAAGCAGGGTTCCACACAGTAAATGTTCAATTTCCAGAGGAGAAAAGTTTACCTCAGGCTGCTTAGGGACAGGAGAAGATGGTGGCACGATAGCCGGCATCGACTGGGAAGTGAAACTCGATGAAATAGAGTAGAATGTTGGGGTGGTTGAGGGTGATGGTCGTGTTGGTCATGGATTGCTTGAACCTATAGTTTGATGATTGTAGAAGGTGGAGTGGCCGGTGAACGGAGGAGCGGTGGTAGGATCATACGTAGGTATTGGAGTTCTCGGTGGAGAGCTTTGAGGCCCATCATGACGAGGAGGAGGTGGTACGGGCAGCAAGTCTGAATCGATCGGAATGGTTAAGAATACTAAAGCGACATGGCGGTGGTGTCCTCCAAGGTTGAGCGGCAGAGGAATACCTTGGTTGGCTTGGTTACGCGCTCTCACCATCTTTGGATAAAGGAGAAGCAAAGAAAACTAGAGTGGAGGCGATGACATAATGAATAGGGAAATGGTGGTGTGATGGGTTATGGAGGTTGATTGGTGAAAAGTAGAAGAAGAATGTTAATGTGTCATGCGACTGAGGGAAAGAAAGAATGAAAAATAAAAGTTTTGTTTTTGTTTAAATAGGGGCTAGGTCACATGGGTTATAAAAAAGAGAGAGAGTTTGACATTAAGTCAAACTATAACGTATGGTTAAAAGATATAGATAAAAGGTAAAATAAAAATAAAATATGTGTTGGGTTTTGATTAGGATATAGCCGGCTAAAAAGTGGGGATGGGGATTGGTTTTTAATTGAAACTATAAAAGATTTAGATAATGATTACTGAAAAGATAAGGTGGGCCCCGCCAAAAGTTGAAAAAGAATTTTAACCCCCTCCCAAAGTTAGAAGTGGTAGTAGAAGAGGAAAAAACTTTTGACTTTGGGGATTGTTATCGTGCACCTGTGGGGGGTGGGTTATGCTAACTTACACTGCCTCATGTCTCCATATTTGAAACACTGTTCCTATGGCTGGACATTCAATTGAAACTCAAATTTGTTCAAAGAAAAATAAAATAAAATAAAATAAGCTTAGAATAAAATAAAATAAAAATGGAATAAAATATGCTAAAAATAAAAAAAATAAAATGAAATGGGTTGCCTCCTATCAAGCGCTTTTGTTTAACGTCGTTAGCTCAATGATCTCTTTTTTTAAACTACAAGTTTAGAGAGAAATACTTCCTCCACTTTATACGTTTTTTCCAACTAAGAACTTCCTTATGAGAAATTCTAATATCATATAATTATTCTTTTATTGTAGATTTTGGCATTCTCAAAGGCTTTTCTACAAATCTTTTTCATCTTGCCCGAAATAATTACTAGAAAAATATCTCTTTTTCCCGAAAATGTTTTCTTCAAGTGTTCTGACAACTTCTTCAAATCGATTTGAGGAGCTTGCAAAACAGAAGGTAGTATTTTAGAATTTGTGGGAGTAAAGCATGAATCGAAATTAACCAAAAATTTTCTCGAACTCACTGGTTTTATTTTCATGTTTTTTCAATTCTCTACGAAGATTATCAATGAAATTAAATTCTATAAATTTTTCAACGGAAGGCTCAATGACATCAACAAAGTTTATACTAGAAACATTATTAGGATAACACATTGTTTTGTATACATCAAATTTTACGATCTCACCGTCAAACTCTATTGTAAAAATTCCACTTCTCACATCTATTTTTGTATTTATTGTGCTAAGGAATGGACGACCCAAAAGTATCGCGAAACAAGTATTTGTTCAGTCGTTTTCCATGTCAATGACATAAACATCTGCTGGAAATATAAGCTCATTTACCTTAACCAAGACATCTTCTAAGAGTCCTTCGGGATATATTATCGATCAATCCTCTAGTTATATTATTACTCTTGTATCCTTCAAAGGCTCATTAGAAAGTAAGTTGTACACAAATAAAGGCATAATATGAATAGAAGCTCCTAAATTGCACATTGCACGTTTAATTCCAACTTTACCTATTTTGCAAAGAATAACAAACATACATTGATCTTTTAACTTTGGTGGAAGCTTTCGTTCGAAAACAACTGAAACATGCCCTCCCAAATTCACCTTTTATATTCTGGTAAGCCTTCTTTTTGTGGTATAGAGGTCTTTAATAAATCTAGCATACCTTGGTATTTTCGGATTACGTTAAAGAGAGGTATGTTGATTTCAACATTTCGAAATACTTCCAAGATTTCCTCCTCTTCAACTTGTTTGTCTCTTTTTACCAATCTGGAAGGAAATTGTGGCAGAGTTTCATAGGGAGATGGTGTCAAATTAGGCTTTGAAATTTCTTTATTCTTTCTCTGGGGATTTATGTCAATCCCCTTTTTCTTAGGGGAATCTACGCCAACTGCTTCTTATTCTATTTGAAATTTTGGATTTTATTCATTCTTTTGTGGATTTACACGTACATCCTCTGGGACTGGCTATTCAACAATTGTATCACTTCGGAGGGTAATGGTGGTAACATTTTCCCATGGGTTTGCCTAGGTTTGTGATGGAAGCTTACCTTGTGATTCCAAATGTCCCACGACTTGAGCTAGTTGACTAATCTACTTATCTATTTCTTGTAAATGAGCCTAAGTGCGATTCTATAATTTTTCTTGAGAAATAGCCGACCTCTCAACGATAGATTCCAAAGAGGACTTTGTCGATTCATGAGGTGATGAATGTGACGTTGATTGATAGGCTTGATTCTGCCTCGGATTTTGTCCATAACTCAGATTTGGATGGTATCTCTATCCCGAATTATAAGTATTGGAGTATGAGTTATAAGGCCTCTGGGGAGGTCCCGAAAAATTCCCTACAGTATTTGCTTCTGCGCTAACTTCCTCTTGTAGCATTGGACAACAGTCTGTCAGATGATCTAGTATTGTGCATATTTCGTATACTTTTGTTGATCCAATTTTCCTTGCAACCAAAAAATTAACTACATTAGTTAATTTATCAATTTTATTTTCTAAGGAAATAGTACTTATCTCATGAACCCGTCGGCTAAGTTCACTTGAAGTGCCAAACTGCTGAGAGTTGGAAGCCATTGTCGAAATTAATTCCCTTGTTGCAGCAGATGTTTTATTTACAAGAGATCTTCCACTAATAGCATCTATAGTTTTCATCTCCATTAGAAGCAACCCATTATATAAATACTAGAGGAGTGTTTTCTCGGATAATCCTTGATGTGGACAGCTTGCACAAAGCTTTTTAAATCGCTCCCAATAAATCATAAAACGATTCTGCATTTTTTTCTCTTATTCCCATAATGCTTCTCCTTAATTCACTTGATTTTGCTGCTGGGAAAAACATATCAATAAAAATCCGAGTTAAATCAGCCCAAGTATTTATAGAATTGGGAGGTAAATAAAATAGTCGTTCTTTAGCTAAACTAGATAAAGAAAAAGGGAAAGCTCATAGTTTTATTTGGTTTTCAAATACTCCATGAGGTTTTATGCTTGAACAGACCATATGAAAATCTGTGAGATGTTTGTGTGGACTCTCACTGGAAAGCCCATGGAATATAGGAAGAAGATGAATAAGGCCCGTTTTCCAGAGTAAACAGAGTTGTGCCTTGAGGAAAAGTGATGTAGAGAGGTTGTTGTACGGCATGTGTCGCATCTAACTGGTAAATCGTTTGATCTGCCATTGGTTCTAGCGTGTTGTATGTGCCTAGTATATCTTCTGTTAACGGTTCTTCGTCTTATTGAAGAAAGATGATCATTCCGAATTTAATTCTAAATCTGGTTGCTCCAGTTGTTCCTGTTGTCATTTTCTTCTTTTTTTCTCAAAGTGTTTTTACGTGAATTCTTCTGGTTCGTGATTCAATTTATGGATCAAATTCTTCTAAATCACCTGGATTACTTTCGGTCATAAATAAAAAGAAAGAACTTTATCAGTTACTTTAGCTGAAGTCCCCGGCAATGACGCCAATTTGACATGGGTCATTTTGTTGTCAAAATAATTTCGGCTCCTCAAAATTAAATAAATAAATAAAGAGAGATAGTAGTAGTAGTAGAGAGATGCAGGGTCGGTCCACAAGGACTCTGGAGTTTCTGATTAAGCGAACTTTCTAATTCTAATAAGGATGAGATATGGTAGAGTTTTGGATGAGATTAAATAAGTAGGGTTTAAAAATTATTTTAAAATAAAAAATGAGAATAAAATAAAAGATAAGATAAAATAAATAAATAAATTTTAAAGAGATTGAGATAAAGAAAACTTATGTTGAAATTAGCCTCAAGCTTCAACTTTTACCTAAATTCCAGTTGATCTTTTGAATTAATTTTTCACTTCGGTTATTTTCCAATTACAGTTTACAGGGCCCAACCCCTGTAACTTGTTTTTCTCTCTTGTGAATCGATAACCTAAAATCTAGTTTTTGATATTTTGTCTTTTATGGAGACCAACTATGACTATCGTCGTCAGCACCAACCTGTTTTATAGATTTGGAAAAACCCGACTCGGACTATGTTGCCTCAATGATAATCGAGTCCGATCTCAATTTCCCTTAGCAGACTGCCGCTAAGTGTGTTCACAGGAAGTTGAACTTGCTACCAGATGATTCTTCCTCCCAACTATAAATCAGAACAACGTTCGAACCAACGTCGACTTTTTGATTAAAAAACGTTTTGATTTTAAAAAGATAGGTCAATTACCAATCTTATTCATCCAAAAATTGAGAAAATAACTCGAAGTTATTTTAGTTTTTTTTAATCCCAACAATAGGGATTGAGTCATCGCTTCAACATTGGCTACGGAGAAATTAGTCAAGTATGAAAATCATACTTGACATCTTTAAAAATAAAATAAAATAAAACAAAGAAAAACTTTGAAAAAAGAAAAGAAAACTTTTATAAAACCAGAGGAAAGAAGAATAATGAATTCTGAATGTGTTTTTAGGCTTACCCTGAGAGGGTATTTATCGCCTCGTCAGATGTGTCATGCCCAGAGTCATGCCCACTAATCCAACATTGATTCCGAAAATAAAAAATAAATTGCATAATTCTGTCATTTAAGTGCAATTTCCAGAATCTAGTGTCCTTTACAGAAAATGAATCAAAACGAACAAATCAACCACAAAAACCAACAATTAAGGAGCAATTTAAAGTCAAAATAATAACTAAATAAAACACATATCAAAATCCAAATAAAAAGTTTAAACTAATTTTGATCCTCAATACTTACACATTCTATCAATTAATTTGTTCTTAATTTTAATTTAATTCAATAAATTTATCGATAGAATGTGTAAGCATTGATGATGAAATGTGTAATTATATCAATTTTGTTAACTACAACGTCAGTTCCTCCGCCAAATATTAACGTCAAATGACTTGATTGACATCATTTAAATAGTTAAGTGATCTGATTGACAAAACTAAAAGATTAGTAGTCAAATTAAAATTTGACAATAGTTAGTGATCATGATTGTAGTTTACTCATGATTAATTTTTTTAAATAGTCTGAGATGATTATAAGATAACTTCTGTTTAAAATTTCTTTAACCGATTAAGAACGCATACACCTATGGACCGAGTTACTCGAATCCAAAACCTACATGAAGAAGAACCTTCCATTTTACATTTTCCATCGAGTAAACTCCAATTCTCAACCCCTTGTTTTATATATTTTACCTTTTACTTTCAATTGAATAGGCAATAAGCAGAAGCCACAATTTTTAATCAGCATGACGTGTAACGTTGTGCAGATGACACTTGTACAAAGAAAAAGTCAGTCATATAGATTTATGTCGTTTAGAGAGGTGAAATAGCATATCAACCCATCAACTAATGATGAGCACTCCATTAGCACAAGCTTTATGCCGAGACGCAAGTGAGACAGAGACAAGAAAATGAATTTCAGCAGCTGATTCTAATCCAAATATCACAATCAAACCTACATTATTTACTAAATAATTACCATGGGATTGAGTCATCACTTTCACCTAGTATCATGCCTAACACAAAAAGACAATCTTGCATTAATCCTTGCAGTAAACGCAACCCATGCACACATAGAAACAGAAGAAGTATTTATCAAAAGAAAAAAAAAAACAAGAAACATTAGAGAAGAAAAACCAGTCAAAACTATACGACTAGATTCAAATATTAAGAGGGACAAAATACTCAAGTTCAAAATAATAAAGATTTATTATGTATTCAATTTAAAAAATTAAAAGGGATAAAAGTCTAACTTTACTGAAGTCTAAATTGATAAGGATATAAAATACTATTAGACAAAAAAATTAGAGAGACACAAGAAACCCTTCCACTTACTATGTACATCGGTCTCTGCCTATACAAAATCATGCATATGTCCCTTAACAAAGCTTACATGTGTAAAAAAGAAACCCTGCTTTTAGTTAACACATCCCGGTGAAGTAGGTGAAACAAACTCAAAGAACATTAAAGTCAGACTTGTACTATTGAACAATGACAAAACAAGCACCCAATGGCATTAACACTACAGTCTCAATGGCATTAACATATTTACCAAAAGTCATCACTTTGAAGAGCTAGCAAAGCTGGAGCATACGTGCATTATTGGAGGAGTTATAATGAAGCACAGTGTGGTGGGATGCGTGTTTCAATGAACACCACAACTCAGTTGAAATGGGATGAGAGATAACAAAGTGTCCGTTTCCAGGAAGGGAATAGAATTACATGATTAAGATAGGGCCCATGTAAAAGCCGAGACCAAAGTTAGACTGGTTGGTGGCAACCGCGAGCTCACCATCACACAAATACTAATAATTGTAACAAAAACTGTGTTGATTGAAGTGTGAACCATAAGCACCGGTCGATTTTGTATAATTGAATGATTGAAGCAATGTAAAGTAGGAAAATAGCAGTCACCCATGTAGAAATATTTTTTAATGTGAGTATGTATATATTAATAACACAAAATTTTTTTAGTAAGATGAGCATCATCAATCAAATAAATAATTAATAAAAAAATCGAGTTTAAGATGAACACGTCTCCACCCTAAAAAAACCACGGATCCGTCATTGAATATAGGTGTGAAACAAATAGGATTTTGCTTTTCTCAAACAAACAAATTGCAAAATCAAACCAGATTTTGAGGCATTCTTGGGTTCTGTTTCAATCCCATGAACCAAAAGCCCTTGTTAATTTGGTCTGGGCTTTTCATTCCAACAATTAATCAAACCACTGCCTATAATACGATTAATGCAACTTAAGTAAAAGTTTGATATGAACTTTTCAATGATAAAAAAATATTTTTTATAAGTTTTGGATTCGAGCGACTATATATGTAGAATATATATGTGTTGATAATTAATTAAAAAATTATAAACAAATATTAATTTATAATCATCCTAGACTATTGAAAAGGGATTAACAATGTCATATACACAAAGCAAACTACACAAGTAGATGAAAAATGATTCTAGAAACAAACAATCTATTAGAAAATAATGAATATTTTAAAACTTGAGGTATATTATTTATTTGTAAAATTGAAGGTTTGAATAATAAAATCATATTTAATGTTATATTTTTGTTCTATTTCGGTCACTCGTCATTAAAATATTAACAATGATATTGACTTGTCATCATAAGGTAACTCCATGTCACCATTTAAAAATAATAGAAAATACCATGTCAGTATCACCGTCAGTTTTTTAACAGTGGATGATCAAAACAGAACCAAAACATAATGTTAGGTATGATTTTAAAAAAAAAATAGTTGAAAGACTAAAACAGAAATTAAGTAAAAGGTGAATGATGAAATTAATAGTTTTCCCTTTTTAATATCATGTTCATGTTCATTTGTTTATCTTTTATTGTGTTCGTATTTGATTAGATTAACATTCATAAACATGTTCATTTATAGGTTCGTAATGTGTTTGTTTGTTTTTTTTATCTTTTTTTATTTGCAAGTAAAAGAAAACTAGTGAAATTATGCTATTAGTCCTTAATCTCCTTAGGTTTTACAGTTTGAACTTCAAAGTTCACTCAGTGTTCAATTTAGCCCCTACTTTCACCAATATTTAAAATGTAAAAAAAGAAAAAAGAAATAGGAACTTGATAAACGAGCTTGTTTGTGAACATAAATGAATCGAACGCACATTTGTTCGTGTTTATTCGTTTCTTAAACGAACATAAAAATTTTGTTTATACTTATTTATTTAACTTAATAAGTAAACATAAATGATTAGTTCACGAACAATTCATCGAATGTTATGTTTATTTATACCCTACTACTCAGTAATGCAAAGACTGTTTAGCTAATCCTACAATCATTAAAAGCATTGAGAAAAATAGAGAGATGTGAAGAAAATGGCATACATTTACATTGCATAAATAAAATGCACAATTTTTTAAAATTTAAACCTACCCTTTTACTCTTAGAGAAAGGAAGAATTATGTTGGAGGGGGTGAAATCTCAGTGACTTGATACTATGTTGCCAAGATGAAAAGAGAGAGACAGGGAGTGCTAAGAGGAGAGGAAACTATAAATGTTTACTAGGGCTGCTTGTGTGTTGCTTCTCCAGTCCAGTATGTTTTAACAGCAACAAGAATTTTCTCAGGATTGAAGGGTCCGCTCTCATGGTCCACGATCTGAGCCTTCCACCTCATTCCATCTGTTATACTCTTTATCTTCACTAGCAGCTCCACCGTGTCCCGGAATATAACCGTCCCTTCTGGCCGCAGAATCCGATCCATTTCCAACAAGATGTAAGTCATGTCACACCTTCAATCAATGTACATATTTACACAAGTTCAATCACATGGAAAAATATTTATCAACTGTCTGCAAAAGGGGGGGGGGACAACATTTACCTGTCTTGATACATGGTAAACACGCCATTCGCATGGATGAGGTCGTACGTTCTTGGATATGTTGAGAATCCTTCACACCAATCCTGGTACGTACCAATTAGACCTCGTTCATAAATGATTCCCAAAGTGTCAGGATCTGAATTTTCAGGTACAACATTCATGACCCACACTGGATACTTTGACAATGCAGCTGCAAATCCCCCAAAGTTGGCATTCATGTCCATGATATTCCGATGTCGTCCGGAACGAAAGGGAGTAATAAGTCGATTGTAATGTGCTATCTTTTCATGCCACAGTTCCCTGTCTTCCACGAATCTATCGACACTGATGCCTTGTACTAGGCCACGGCTAATTCTAGGAGGGACAGCAACAACACGCCCCGGCCATTTTAGTAGTTCACCACCAGCAACATCAGTTGCATGTGTTGCTTCTGGAAGTGGGGTTATGCAAGCTTCCAAATTTCTATACCTTTTTTACCACAAATGACAAGGAAAATGAGACTCAAAGGGTCTTTATGTGTACCTAAATCAAAGGACTAAAGAGAGTACCAAGCTGTATCCGGATTCTGTGATTTGCACAGGGGTGGTGTTCCATGGCGCTTCTTAAATTTAACACACTCACGGTGGTTGATAGGCTTTTGCCAAATAGCTAGATCATTGTGTTCAGTCACTTTCTTCCAGCATAGGCGTTTGGCGGTGTCTTCGATCTCATCTTGCTCTTGTTTTAAGTCCTCTTTTGTCCTTTCCCACCCTCTCCAATAATTCTTCCAGCGGATAGGAGGACCAGAGAGCACCCAGTAACCTCCAGGCCTTAGAATTCGATCCACTTCCGTGAGATACAAGCCATCTATCCCCAATTAAATGAAACCATTAGCTAATATATACAACAATGTCATCTTTAAGGATATTGAGATGTCTTACCATTCTTTGACCAAGGAATCAAACAACGGGAACAATGAGCCAAGTCAAAAGCCCTCGCTGGATAAGGAAGCCTCTGTGAACCCATGATTCCGATCATCGCAGGAACTCCGCGTTCCAGCGCAAACTGGACCTGCGCTTCGTGTGTATCTCTTGGAGCAAAAGACATTGTCAAGATATTCCTCTTCAACAAGTAAGCACCGAAGCTTGCAACCTAACAGCAGAGGAATGAAGAAAAGAATCAGAAAAGGCAATCAGTACACAGTTCAAGTACAAGTTATTAACATAGGCCAAAAGTATATATGGTATCTGTAATAGCAAAGGGATTTCCATTACTTACCCCGCAGCCGGTATCAACAGCTGTTCTGATTCTTCCATCAGTAAGAGGAATGAGCTCACCAATGTCATCGATGTATGCATCAGCTCCCCGAGGGAACATGGTGCCTCCCCCGGGGAATCTGAAACGATCACCCTCTACTTGAATCCAATTCTGGATCGCCTTCTCAATGCTGAGTTCTTTATGAGGGATATTGTTGTACCAGGCATAATCACGGCTCTGAGGCCATTTAAAAGGGGTCTTATAATTCGGCGGGGCCGGTATAAGGCAGAGTAGCAGTTCTTCCTTGGAGGGACAATGCCTCTCTCGATATTTCATCATGTCGCGGTCGAATTTCCGTCCCCTTACTTTATCTTGGCAAGGAGTGTACTCGCTGTAAGACATGTCACACGGTGGGAATTGACTCACTGTTTTCGAACTCTCGATATCGATCTGATGATGGCTAGCAAAATCCAAGTCTATCGATGGATTACTGAGACTTGCATTGCCATTGTTGTCCGACATAGCCGTATTATTATTACAACCAACTTTAGTGTATAAGTCGTATTGAGTACTGGGAGTCGCCTGCCAAGCGCCCAACACATAGAACAATATGCAGAGGGCACTAACCCCCAGAATCCATGTGAGACGCCTCCTCTTTGCTTCAAGCTGATGATGCATTTGCGAACCACTGTAGTCTCTCGCCATCACGATTTTCCCAGTTTATCTCATCACAAGCTAACAAACAATATTCCAAAAAAGATCAGAACAAGGGGAAATTTGACAGATAAAACAAGATGATAATATGGTACCTGAAGAAGATGATTTAGTTCTGCTGGAACTTCCAACTCCAAATAAGAAAGTTTCTGTAAGAAGGGTACATGGAACTTTGTTTAAATATATAAACAAATAGTATAATAATAGATAAGAGAGTACCATGAAAGAGGAAAGCATGAGATATCCGCCATTAGTGTAGTAGGTGAGTAGTGTTGTATTTTGAGAAAGAAGGGACGATGGTACTACTTAAAGACATGTATTTACGTTAACAATGGGGCTTGGGAGGTTTTGTTTACAAAGATGGGATTGAATATAAGGACAGAAGGGAGAGAATTGAGGTAAAGAGAGAGTGGATTTGGTCTAAAGAATGGACAAAAATGGGTGAAGAAGTTGAGAATTCAGAGGAGAGTGAACAGCCTCATTTCTCTCCCTTCCATTTCCCCACCTGCTTTTTAGCTTCCAACCTTTTCGTTTCTCATATATTCAAACACCTACCAGTCACCAGAGATTCGCTTCACACCCTATTTTTTCTGTAGAAGAAATATAAAATTTATATAAAAATATTAAAATAAAATTAACATTAATTTAAAAAAAATATGAACACTATTTTAATAAAAAAATTAATTATACAATCTAAATTTTCTAATTATGTCATTAATCAAACTACTCTAACATAATATTTATGTGCTAAGAGTTTCATATTTATTTATAGCTTATTATCAATCTAAATTTCTTATTGAACTTATTATCATAATTTAAATTTAAATAGACATTTGAACTGATTAATGAGTAGTTTTAGAGGTAAAAGAAAATATCAGTATCGATTCGAATTTTAAAAAAATTTGTGTCGAATTGAATTTTTTTATGACTTTGAATGGCCAAACGATGTAGATATGCCATATATTATTGCACTTGTCTTGTGTGTTGGTCTACTAAGAAGCAACGGTTAGTCACACGTTCGTGAAAAGTTGCGAGCGTTTGCCATTCAGCAAAGTGGCGTTTTTTATGAATTGATTTACTACAATTCCAAATTTTCGTGATTTTTGTCCCCCAACCCAAAGCACAATGCAAATGGTTGGCCATTGCCGGCAATATAAAATGCACCATTTTATGAATGATGGGGGATCATATAAGCATACTTGAAGTTTTCAATAGATTACACTAGGCTGATAGATTCATGTGAATTGGATCACCGTATAATTAGAGAATTGACATTTTTCTTATTAATTTTAAATAATTATAAGATAATATTTTTTATAATTTTTCTTAGTCCGTGACAACACATACATATCCAATAACTCGAATTTTTATCATTTATGGAAAACAATATATTTTTTATTATTCAGTCCACTCATTAGATTATTGAATCTCAATACCATTCCAATCTTGAGGGATATTATATATAGTTTTGTGGGATGACACATTTGAACACTTAAGCCCGGCTTGTTCAAGTAGGCTGCCCCCACATCCCAATCTTTTCCCTATTCTGTTAGCCATCAACATTAAGATATTGATGCTGATGTTGTCTGACTCCTTATCCAAGCAAATTTCTTATTCAATATTGGTTATCTTTTTAAAATTAAAAGTTATTCGAATGTGATTAGATTCAACCAATAAAAATTATTTTCTAAAATTACTAATAATAAGGATTTTGATAATTAAATAAATGTGATATCAAATTCAACAAAATGATTTAATAAATATAATATTAAAATTAATCTCTCAACATTTATTAAAATAATTATTTTAATCTATATTTTTTTAATATTTGAGTCCCAACGTCTCATTTTATGATAAAACGACTATTGACATTTGACCAAATAGTCATTTTGGTATTTATTTCTTTTTTTAAAAAAAATTTAACTCTCAACGTTTCATTTTATGATAAAAAAAAACTCTATTTTAAGAGTATTAATCATTTGTTAATTAATGATTTTCATAGGATGATCTTTTTGCTCCAAAATAAAATATTGGAGACCAAAATGCTCAAGTATATGACCCAAACTAATTATTTGATAAACATTTGAGGCAAATTTTGACATTATACCTTTAGAATATAATAGAGCAGACTACACTTCATATACATATTCTTTTCTTCTCTTGTTTGGTAGGCATGAAAACAAAGAAACATCTGTAAATTATGGGGATCAAATCTTCTTTGATGATTTGTTTCAGATATATTTGACTTGGGCAAAGCACTATGCCAACAGTTTTGCAGATGGAGTCAATCCTCATAGCGGTGATTGGAAGATATATTCAATTGCAAGCTCCACAAATGAATGGTCAGTCTAAAACACATTTATTGTAGTTAGGGATGGATCGAGGATACAAGTACATTCGTCACATGAAAATTTAAAATTAACATATTTTATTTTTTTCATTGTAATTTTTTTTTAAAAAATCTTTTTCACCCTATTAAAATTTTAAAAATTTGACCCCTCCTAAAATTTTAGAAAATTGTCCCCGGTTGTAGCGGCATCTTCCTCTAGTCTAAAGAAAGAGCACTTGCATTTGCTTGATGAGTAAAGAAAAATTGTACAAAGCACCAAAAAAGAGAACACTATTGTAGTAAAAAAGAAATCCAAAGGATAAATAAATACTTCTTTGTTCTATGAGAGCAACGCTACAAGTATTGATGTCATGAGATGAACAATCATTCCTCTTCGGCGATCCTTCCCTTCTCACTAACATAGATACCATCAAGGAACTTCCTAATGTCCTTGTTCTTCACATGGCATTTCTGTTCATCCAATCCAAAGACCCAACAGTCAGATTATTAAACCAAAGCTTTAAGCTTTAAGTAAATGAGATGGGGGTACCTGGTTTATCAAAGCTGCTGATCGAGATACAAGTTCAACATCATTACCATCCAAAGCGATCTCATCCTTCACCTTCTCTGATCGAACAATAGATACCCCTTCCAACATATCCACCTTTCGCTCCTGATAAAAATATAATAATTTCATGTTTCATGTAAAAGAATGAAATGGTGGTGGGAAGAGAGAGAGACTGATGACCTTCTTCTCGCCGAGGAAATTACAGATCTCGATGGACTTGTTGCCGTTTGTGATGGAGGCGTTGATGGGAAAGTGGGAATAGACGAATCTCATCTTGTAACGGTAACCCTTGGTAACACCGGCGATGAGATTCTCGACGTGGCTGAGAGCGGTGCGAATGGCAGAACTGGTCTTCCTGGAACCGAACCAAGCCTCGATCCTGAGCTTGCGCTTGCCGGTTTCCTCGTCCTTGATGAGATGGAAGTCGAGGTTTAGGTGTTTGAAGTTGCGGGTGAGCTTTCACCTGAGGCCTTCAACCTCGATAATCTTGGCATTAACCTTGATGCTAACACCATCGGGGATGTCCATGGTCTCTGAAGAAAGTATGGTCTTCAGCTTCACCTCCCTCTCTCTCTCTCTCTCTCTCTGTCTCTCTCTGTCTCTCTCTGTCTCCCCTCCCCAACTACACTCACCTTGCACAAAACCCCAAACCTAATTGGGTTTATACGTACCTGAAAATGATTTCTCACTTAAAGAATAAGAGTTGGATTATGGGCTTTATGTTGCTTTCATTTCGGCTAAAACGACCCAGTTTTGAAGTTAAAAAAATAATATATTATTCTTTAGGAAAAGTACACAAATAATATATCTCTATATAGAGTTATTTTATTGAGTTTTTTTATCAAAAAGTTATAAATGATCTCCTAATTATAAGACGTTATTTTGTTGAGTTCTTTAATTATTAAAAGTTATAAAATGGTTACTTGACTATTCATATATTCTAAACTTGTCTTTTTTCGTTAAAATATTTGGCAGCCATATAAATTAGACATTAATTTGTTGAATGAAATATGATATAATTTTATCACAGAACCGTTTGAGTTGCATTTTGTGTATCATCTCTCCGTTTATATTATGTCGTCGAATTAGTACTTAAAACATTATGTCGTCAAATCAGTGCTTGAAAGCAACGTCGATACTAAAACATCATTAAAATATGATTTTTATGATATCACAACCTGTAAGTTAACGTCCAACTTAAACAACCATCAATTTTTTAACAGAAAATGATAAGTTTGGAACATATAAATAGTCATATGATCATTTTGTAACTTTTAATAGTCGGAAGACTCAATAAAATAACGCTCTATAGTCGGAGGATAATTTTGTAACATTTAATAGTTGAGAAACTCAACAATATAACCTCTTATAATCGAAGAATCATTAATATTTTTTTAAATTATATTTTTTATTTACAATATTTTTCGTATATTAAAGTTTTAGTATTTGTTGTCTTTAGGACTTGGTATTGAATAACAAACAGCTAGCATTTGATTAAAAATAATTGATATTTGAGATGTATTGGCTGCTGTTGTATTGTAGTATTTGCGTCGATGGAAACAACCAGGCCTGCAGTCGACATCGCACCAGGTTTTGCCATTTTCTTCGTTGTCTACTAATGGCAAACCAAAGATTCCCTTTCAGATTCAGCGATTATAAAGGAGCCAAACCTCTTCTACTAAGAGGTTCCATAAAGGGAGTAATTAACTATGACCACTTCTGCCGGAGTTCGTGGCCGAAAGAAGTCATCATCCAGAGGACACCATAGATTTGTTGGGGTTAGGCAGAGACCATCAGGTAGATGGGTGGCTGAGATCAAGGATTCTTCGCAAAAGGTTAGGCTTTGGCTCGGAACTTTCGATACTGCCGAGAATGCAGCTCGAGCTTACGACGACGCTGCTCGGGCGTTGCGTGGGACTAATGCACGCACCAACTTCGAGCTGCCTCCGTCGACCTCGAGAACGTCAGCTAATCGCATCTCGCTGGATAAGATTGAGCCTTTCTCGTTTGAGGAAGTCTGTGGGACGGGGAACGATGCTGATGGATTTCTCGGTGCACTCAAGGCTAAGTTGCTTGATTGCAAAGGGCTTAGAGTCCTATCACCAACTAGTTGTGCTAGTGCCGTTGCTTCTAACGTTTCACGAAATAACAATAATGTTAGGAGAGAGTCAACTGTGGCTCCTCAAGTAATTGGAAACCCGAATACGAACACGAACCTGAACCCTGTTCAGGATCCAGTAAATCAGTGTTCTAACAAACCTGACCTTGTCCTAAATCACGATCATGTCGGGGTTCAATGGCCTGAACCTAGTCAAAGCCAGATTGCTTCTGTGGCAAGTATGATGTGGTCCAATGAACCTTCATTTGAAGCAGCATGGAGCACACAGATGAACCATGTCCCTACGAACGGATTCTTTAATATCACCACTTGTGCAACTGCTACCACTACATGGCCTCTTTCCGGGACAACCGAATCGATGATAGGCTTGTCATATGCGGACCAGTTCCCGATTGAGTTGCAGATGAATATGAACGGTAAAACAAACATGGTGAGCATGCCGATGTCTCAATTCGATGAAACAACAGGTGTTTGGCCATCCGAACAGCAGTTTGAGCAGTGCGACAACAATGGTTGGGGCGGTGCTAATGGCTCTTGGGATCCTTACCTCTATATGTCCTCTGTGGTGGGTTGAGTACTACCAATTCTTTCATTTTCCATCTCCTTTTTGACTTGTAATTCACAAACTAATTATTCTTTACTTTTAGCCCAAAGAATCCTAATTATAAGCTGTAAATTGAATATTTTTCACAAGTATTAGTACGCAGTAGTCATCTTGTTACTTCAGATTGTAACCTGTAGCTGCAAGTTTGTTCGTTGTAACCTTTTTTGTATTTCTATCTACACCTGATGTTTCCCTTATCAATAAATCTTTCATTCAGGACTCTCAAATAATTAAAGAGGGCTACGTTGACCGGTAAAGTGACCAATAATCTAGAAGATGGCCAGACAATGACTCTAGTAGTCTTGGTCTGGCTCCTTACTCTGTTACATGAATATTTATAATGTTATGTGTACACACTAAGTTTTTGCGCATCACTATTATTATTATTATTATTATTATTATTATTATTATTATTATTATATTATTATTATTATTATTATTATTATTATTATTATTATTATTATTATTACATACCCATTTTACAACAGTTGACCCAGAGGGTCCAGATACAAATCTCGGAGGCCCAAACCCGAAGAAAGGCCCAGATAGCAAATTCAAACCCGGTCCATACCCGATCTGGTCCAGACCCGGCCCAACTGACCCGATCCAGATGCAACTAGGGTTTCCTAAACCCTATCTCCAACCGCCAGTGATATCAACCGTTGGATCTGGAGAGATCCAACGACCCAGAATGAGCTCAGCAGACACCCTAGGATTGGTGAACCCTAGGTTGATTTTCGACGGCGCCTTCAACCACTCCGAACTGCTCCGTCGCCATGTTCCTCAATCAGACGCTGCTACGCCATCATCGTTGCACCAAGGGGCTCCAGAAGGGTGATTTCAGCCGCACACTTCACAGATATATGGTGAGTCACCATCATAGATCCGATGACTCACCATAAATCCACTGAATGAAAGCCATTGTCGGGACTTATAAAAGCCTTCGAACCTGCAAAAGAAAGGAAAAAGATACAAAGATACAACAAGCAAGCCACACGAACAACAACTAGCAAAACACAACCAAACAAAAAATAGAGAGAAGAAACCGAGATAACTTACCTCGTCGGAGAGCCCAAACAGTCATATAACCGAAGGTAAAACCTTTGGTTTTTGTTAGATCTAGGAGAATCAAAAGGATTTTAGAACAAGGGACTGCCATATTTGGCTTTGGGGTCGAAAAAGGGAAATTTTAGGAAATTTTGGTAAATTCTGGCCACCGTGGGTGGTGGCTGGCAGCGGAGATTGGCGCCGAAAAGCGGTGGCCAACGGTGGCCTGATTCCCTCTGAAGAGGGAATCCTAGAGAGAAATCAGAAAGAATGGTTTCTCTCTTTCTTTAAAGAGAGAGATTTGGGAAATGAAGAGATGAAGGCCATTTAAGGGTATTTATACTCAATATGAAACGACGTCGTTTCATGGATAGAACTGTGCATTTTGGGTAAAGGGATAAACCCCCTCCGTAGTGCTCTGAATTTGTAAGCTTTACGATTTAGTCACTATAATTAATTTTTATATGTTTTAATTTGGTATTCTAATTTTATGTTATTATGTTTTAGTCATTACCCATATGTTTAAATACTTAGGGTAAAATACTAGATTTAGTCCCTATTGTTTTAATAATTTATATTTTAGTCAAAATATTAATTAGGGTTAAATTATACTATTAATACCTATATTAAATGATTTGTTTATTGATTATGGTTGTTGGGTGATGATAATTATAATATATAAATATGTGACTTTAGTAATAAAATGAACGTGAGAGCAGTGGGTTATTAAAGTAAGCTTATTTTTACTTATGGATCACTTTAATTTTTATTTTTGAAATACATGCTTTAGTATTTAATAAATTGCTTAGAGCCACACGTTGGGGCTATTGGTTTTGCTTTGCATCAACTTGCTGTTGCTCCTTTTACTTTTTAGGTTAACATTTAATGAACCAACCTAACCATATGCTCTATGTTGAACTTCATTGGACTTAAGTTCTCATGTGATTGAAAAATATTATTTTTAATTTTTTAAGGTTGAATTGCAAATTTTATTACTCATCTTTAGTTTTATTTTTATTTTAGTTATTAAATTTAAAAAAATTAATTTTATCATATAATTTTGTCATTGTTCATGTTTTGATAAATGCTTTTTTGCTAATTAGCTTGACCAATTTTGTAATCTAATTAAAGGATAATATTTATTTATTTTTAAATATTCAGAAATGATTTTCTTAAAATAATTAGATGTCATATTCTAATATTCTAAAATAAATAAATAATATACTTTTCAGACTAAAAAATAAAATATGTCTACTTTAATTATATTCATATTAGTCGAATCAAGCTATTTTAATTATTATATTGAGTTCTTGGAATGAAATATCATATTTTTATTATTTCAGTCAGAAAGAGAAATATTCGTCATAAAATATTTTAGGGATTAGTTTCTCTTCGATTGGAAATATTCAAATATTTTCTATTTTTCCTTAGAATTTCCTATTAAATAAAATTATGCGATTGAATCTGAAATAATAGAATCATAAATTAAATTTATATTCAAATTCTTAAATTTATAATCAACGGGTACCAATTTTGGGCGTTGTGGGGTACTAATCCTTCTCCAAACATTAACGACCACGAATCCCCTTTATTTACTAAAAAATGAATTTTTGGTTATACGCAGACCGGTTTATCTTTTAAATAATTTTTTCTTAAAAACTCTTTTAAAAGATGATTTTTAGGTATTCGACCTACCTAACCCAAAAGGTTAGATGGCGACTCCAAAACATTTATTTAAAAAACCATTTATTTATTCACTCGCTTTTCCACCAAGAAATATTCGTGCCCGGGCGAAAACCGATTGCGACATTATGGACATATATCGGATGAGTGTTGTCGTGATATTGGTGCTGATTGGATGTCCTAAGAAATGAATACTTAGATTGGTTTGTCATAAAATGGGATCACGTGTATCAACATATAATCGCTGGTAATCATATCCATGATGTGCTTGTAGGGATAGTAGATGATCGACACATATATACTAACGGTCACGAAAGTTCGCATAGTTCTTGGGTTAACAAGTAGTAACAACTACTTAATATTATGATGTTTTAGGATATTTGATTTATTTGTATGTTAAGATAATATTCAAATTTAAATATTTTAATCAATTCTATTATGAACTCAATAGTAGATTTAGAAATAATTTTTGAGATAAATATAATATATTAATAACATAAATTTTAAAAATATAAAATTTATATAAATAAAATTTTACAATGATACAATAAAAAGTAAACAATTAATATAAAATATTAAATTTCAAAATGATACCGTACCACTTGGAGAAACACTTACATCCGCTTTTGCATAAACTCACGCTGTCCTAAAATATTTGAAATGATGTATATATTAACCCTTCTGTTGGGAAATAAACTCGAGTACAAGTAATTTCCCTATAACCAGATTAGTGAGAATGCGAAATAAAAGTGGAAAAATAATACATGAAATTGATAACGGAGTTCAGCCAATTTGCCTACGTCTCTGGACTGCTGCAGATCTTTTACTAAGAGAGAAAATTTACAGGTGTTTACAAAACACTCACTACTCACAAGAAAGCTCTATAGTATTGGGAGAAAGAAATGATTTGGGATGATTTTGAAGCTAAATGAGTTAGGGTATTTATAGTTGAAGCTTAGGGACTAATCTTATAAATATCCTAAAGTACAATGACTAAATGTGATTTTACCCATTATCATTTTCAACAGACATATACCAAACTTTGAAAACCAATTTCAAAGTGTGGTGCCAAACTTTGAAAACCCATTGCATGTGCGATGTGCCTTCCCCTTTTTCTATTTCGGTGGCCTCCCTTTTGACTTTACAATCTCCCACTTGAAGACAGATTTTAATATGTCTTCATACCTTGATCAATGCAACAACATTTATGGTCTTGTTATTTTAGCATGCAAACTGAAGCTGAACACAACTTCAGTTTGTCCGTAGTCATCGTCTTTGTCAACATGTCTGCCGGATTTTAAGCTCCACTAATCTTTTCAAGTTTCAAAATCCCATCTTCTAGAAGAGACTGGATAAAATGATATCGCAATTGTATGTGCTTCGTCCTTGAATGAAAAGACGGATTCTTTGCTAGATGGATAACACTTTGACTGTCACAATACAAGACATTGTTTTGTTGTTTCTTGCCTAACTTTTCCAAGAAACTTTGGAGCCAAACCATCTCCTTGCTGGCTTTCGTAACAACGACATATTATGCTTCAGTTGTGAAGAGAACAACTATCTTCTGTAGTTGAGAAACCCAACTCACTGCAGTTCCTCCTAGAGTATAGAGATACCCTGTAGTGCTTCTTCTGATGTCGAAATTTCCGACTAAGTCAGCATCTACATAGCCTGTCAGTATCGTATCTCCACCTTTAAAACAAAGTGCTTTGTTTATGGTACCCCGTAGATATCTGAGGATCCAATTGACTGTTTCCTAGTGTAACTTGCCCGGATTATTCATGTACCTGCTAACAGCTCCCACTGTATGAGCAATATCTGGTCTGGTACAAACCATGACATACATCAGACTTCCAATTACTGAGGCATATGGGACATTCACCATGTGTGCACGTTCTTCCTCCGTCTTTGGTGACTGTTCTTTGGAGAGTCTAAAATGAACACTTAAAGGTGTACTTATTGGTAGCATCTTGCATGTTGAACCTGGAGAGTACTTTGTTGATGTACTCAGCCTGTGATAACATCAAAGTCTCCGACTTTGTGTCTCTCTTGGTCCTCATCCCAAGAATATGCTTTGTAGCGCCCAGATCCTTCATAGCAAACTGCTTCGACAATTTTTGCTTCAAGTTTATAATCTCTTGCATGTCTGAGCCTGCAACGAGCATGTCATCAACGTACAACAATAAAATAATAAAGCTATTGTCGAACCTCTTGATGTAGCAACAATGATCTGCTTGGCATATGGTAAAACCACTGCTACACATGAAACTATCAAACTTCTTGTACCACTGTCTAGGAGCTTGTTTTAAACCATGCAAGCTCTTCTTCAACCTGCATACCAAGTTTTTCTTGCCTGCCTCTATTAAGCCTTCTGGCTGCCTCATATATATTTCTTCCTCCAAATCACCATGAAAGAAAGCTGTCTTTACATCTAACTGCTCAAGATGTAAATTCTCTGCAGCTACAATTTTCAACACCAGTCTGATTGTAGACAGTTTTACGACTGGATAGAAAATTTCATTGTAGTCAATACCTTCTTTTTACTGAAAGCCTTTGACAACCAATCTTGCTTTGTAGCGTTTGCTCCCATCATGCTCTTCTTTGATCCTGTAAATCCACTTGTTGTGGAGCGCTTTCTTGCCTAGTGGTAATTCAGCTAATTCTCACATCTAATTTGACATATGTGAGTCTATCTCATCTTTCATGGAAGACTCCCACTTGACTGAATCCTCCACCTGTATTGCTTCATCATAGCACTCTGGTTCACCATTGTCAGTCAGCAACAAGTAGTGCAAAGAAGGCGAATAACGCTGGGTTGGTTTAGGAATTCTGGAGGAACGTCTCAGTTCTGGTGTGCCTGGTTCTTCTTGAACTGCTTCAGGACTGATTTGAACATCATTTCCAGAAATCTCCTCAAACTGAGCAAATTCCTTTATTTCAGCTTTTGTATTGGAGCTACTTGATTCTATGGTTGCCATGTCTCTGTACATCACATTCTCATTGAAAATGACATCTCTGCTTCTGATGATCTTCCGATTTTCATAGTCCCAAAATCGGTAACCGAACTCATCACCACCATAACCAACAAAGGCACATTTGTTGGACTTGGCATCAAGTTTACTTCTTTCAGCATAATCTATGTGTACATAAGAAATACAACCAAACACTCTTAAGTGTGAAAGGTTTATTTCCTTCTTGCTCTAAACTTCCTCTGGTATTCTGCCATCCAAAGGAACTGAGGGCCCACGGTTGATCAGGTAAGATGCAGTGTTGATAGCTTCAGCCCATAGAAATTTGGGCAATCAGATATGTATCATCATGCTTCTGGCACGTTCATTCAGAGTTCTGTTCATGCGCTCGGTTACGCCATTCTACTGCGGTGTCATGGGAACTATTGTCTCCATCTTGATCTCATTTTTTGCGCAAAAATCTCTGAATCTTCTATTTCTGTACTCTCCTCCATTATCAGACCTCAATCGCTTGACTTTCAGACCAGACTCATTTTCCACCATGGCCTTCCATTTTCTGAAGGTATCAAAGACTTCTGATTTCTTCTTCAGAAAATAAACCCACACCTTCCTTGTTGAATCATCGATGAATGTGACATAATATAATGAGCCTGCAAGAGATGGAACTAGATATGGTCTCATACATCAGTATGATCCAACTCTAACTTTTTAGCCTTGGGTGTCTTACCAATCTTTACAAAGCTGACTTTCTTTTGTTTGCCAAAGATGCAATCCTCGCATAGTCCGACATCTACATTCTTTAGATCCGGCAGCTTCCCTTTTGACAAAAGTGTTTTAATCCCTTTCTCGCTCATATGGCCAAACCTTTGGTGTCATAGGTTTGATTTTCCATCAGCATCTACTACTGTAATGATATTCTCTAAATTTGAGGTTACATAGAGAGTACCAGTCTTCTTACCACGAGCAATGACGAGTGCTCTTTTGGTAATCTTCCACTCACAACCTGAAAATGTTGTACTATATCCTTCTCCATCAAGTTGTCCTACAGAAATCAATTTTCTTTTAAGACCAGGAATATGTCTCACACCTTTCAGCGTCCAGGTGGTCTGGTTTGGTAGCTTTAATCGGATGTCTCTCTTTCCGACGATCTTCAAGGTTTCATCATCAGCTAGATGAACCTTCCCAAAATCACCACTGACATAGTTCTCCATGATTTCTCGACATGGGGCGGAGTGGAAAGATGCCCCTGAATCCAAGATCCATGATTCAATCGGACTGTTTAAGCTTAGAATCATGGCATCACCTGTCTCCTCTATCATGTTGGCAGAATCCTGTGCGTCGATATCTTTCTTCAATGCTCGACAATCTCTTTTAAAGTGACCCTTCTTGCCACAATTATAACAGGTAAAATCTTTTTTTCCCGTTCTGGATTTTCCCCATCTGGATTTCGATCAGCCACTATTTGAATTTCTTTATGAAGTTCTCCTTCTAGACTCTCTGTGCAACGCTGAGGAGGTTGATGCTTCACCCGATTCTCTTCGTCGAATTTCTTCACTCAATACCAGATCCCGAACATCGTCGAATTTTAAATTGTTGTTTCCCGACGAACTGCTGACTGCTGTAACAATAGCATTCCAACTGTCTGGTAGAGATGATAAGAGAAAAAAAAGCTCAAACTTCATCATCGAACTCAATTTCCAATGAACTCAACTGAGTTGTGATTGTGTTGAGTTCATTTAGGTGTTGTGCCACTGATGCACCTTCCGCCATCCGCAAATTGAATAATCGCCTCATCAAGTGAACTTTGTTTGAGGCCGATGGCTTCTAATACATAATGGAGAGAGTCGCCATAAGACCCGTCGTGGTCTTTTCCTTTGTTATGTTGAAAGCAACATTGCGAGATAACGTCAGTCGAATAACTCCGAGGGCTTTTCTGTCGAGAAGAGCCCAATCTTCATTCTTCATGCCCTCTGGTTGCTTACCTGAGAAGGGTTGATATAGATTTTTATGGTACAGAAAATCTTCGATCTACATCTTTCAAAAGACAAAGTTCGCACCATCGAACTTTTCAATTTTCACCTTCCCTTCGTCTGCAGTCATTGCTCCCACTCAAATTTGGCTTCGTTTGGATCATTTCTGACAATTATTGTGAACCACTGTGTATAGGAACACCTCCGTCGACAAATTCGTATTGTCGACAAAATTTCACTATTCATGAAATTCACTATTCACATGAATAGTAATGAATAGTAACCTCGCAAAAAATTAACAAAATTCACAACCAAAAGCTCTGATTACCGGTTGTTGGGAAATAAACGAGTAACAAGTAATTTCCCTATAACCAGATTAGTGAGAATGCGAAATAAAAGCGGAAAAATAATACCCGAAATTGATAACGGAGTTCAGCCAATTTGCCTACGTCTCCGGACTGCTGCAGATCTTTTACTAAGAGAGAAAATTTACAAGTGTTTACAAAACACTCACTACTCACAAGAAAGCTCTCTAGTATTGGGAGAAGGAAATGATTTGGGATGATTTTGAAGCTAAATGGGTTAGGGTATTTATAGTTGAAGCTTAGGGACTAATCTTATAAATACCCTAAAGTACAATGACTAAATATGATTTTACCCATTACCATTTTCAACAGACATATACCAAACTTTGAAAATCAATTTCAAAGTACGGTGCCAAACTTTGAAAACCCATTGCATGTGTGGTGTGCCTTCCCCTTTTTCCATTTCGGTGGCCTCCCTTTTGACTTTACACCTTCTATATTCATCATTCGAATCTGCTCCATTTTCTTGAAAGTTATTCATATCTACTTATACAAATAATGAATTTATTAAATTTTAATATTTAACTTATCTTATTTGACAAATAATTTAACTAATTTGGATTTATATAACAAAGTGTAAAAAGAGATTTCGCTTTTTAAAAAATATATATATATTCATATTAAAATTTTACAAAAAGTAATATATATATATATAATTTAATGTGGTATGTACTTCTTGATGGGAATAAATGACTCGGTTGGTCATTGATAATTTATCATTTTCTATTTGGACCATTCGGTGGTTGATAAATAGTATTGACGATAATAATATGTAGAAGAGTCTAGAAGAATGATTGTATCTCTATGCTGTTATGGGAGTGGGAGGAGGAGAGTCTCCTTCGAGCCAAGCATTGTGACTTCTTAAATATTGTCCTTAGAACTGGTAACAGTACTAGGGTTATGATACTTATTTGTATCTCTACTAACGACTCCATTTTTTTAGATTATTTTGACCCCTAACGTTTTATTTTGGGACAAAAAGTTCTCTTTATAGATGAAAACTATTAGTTAACACACGATTGAAAATAAGAGTATTTTTTAACCTAAAATGAAACTTTTACGGCTAAAATGCCCTAGAATAAAAGAATAAAGAATTAAGTGATTATTCTATCAAATATTACGGGCCTCTTTGCCCTAAAATGAAATGTTAGGGGCCAAAATGCTTCAAAAATAGAATAGGGGTAAAATGATCATTTTGATAAATGTTGAGGGTTAATTTTGACATTATGCATTTTTTCTTGGTTACCCTCCCGATTTCCTAGAGTTTTGCTCTGATTAATACAGACCGATCCATGTTGCACATTTAATTTTTGTGGATGAGTCTCCTAATGAAGATTTTCTGTATACACAAGATCTCCAGATATGTTTAATCTTTGCTTTGATCATCATAAGTGCATACTTTCAGGGATGATCTGGTCAATGAAGAAGTCTACTAAATGATAATTGTTGAACTACATTAATCCCCAAGCTTCCAAGTGTGTCCAAATGCTCATGAAACCTTGGGTTCATTGTGGGAAGCTAAGAAAATTGATAAAGACCCCTCCATATATAGTTCTTCTCAATTGCTAAAAATCTGGGATGAGACAATCTATCTGTGTCCAAAATCAGATGTTAAAAACAATAATAAAACCTGTCCTTCAAACACCAAAGGTTTTGTTCCCATTCCCATGCAAGATGGTATCGATGGTTTTTTTTCTTACTTTATTCGTAGCTTGGCACTTTTGTCATCTCAAAGTGGATAATTTAAACACAAATTTAATTCGATAATAATTACTATGTTTGTATTAAGAGTGCAAGAGATGATCTCGTTAAGAGAGTTTATAAAATTTTAGAGGAATAAATAGATTATTAATAAAAAAAACATATTTAAAATATATGATAATTTAAATTTTTTAAAAAGATGATTATTCCTACTAACTTTTTCGATTCATCCATGATCTTGTTGTGGTTTCATTAGAAAAAAAAGGGGGTCTTGTTCTCGCTTCTGTACAAGATGCTATCAATGGTATTTTTCTTAGTAGATATCGTGCCCCAAGTGTAAACGAGAGTGCTAGATGATGAAAATACTGTTTTAATTAGACAATAGTTATGTTTGTATTCTTGAATTATCGTAAATCATAATACAACAAGGGAAGTACTGAAGAGAGAAAGAATATTGTTGACAACATGAATATATTCCACCAAATGAATTAGGGACTGCTTTTATTTGTAGTGTACGAAAAGTGACTCAAGAACACTTCTGATAAGGGACTTAAGAGTTCAACTGTTTTAATCACCAACTCACATTGCTCTATAGATTTTTAGATTAACTTTCCTATGTTGACTCAAAAATTTAAAATGTTGTAAGAAATTAAAAGACTCAGACCTAAGAAATATGAGTTTAAAAACAATTAACTGTTAAGTTAAATCCAACATTTAATTAATGGTTAACAAAAATTTATATTAAAGGCTATCTATTAATAAATTTTAACATAAATAAATATAGAAATGAAAATTCAAACTTAGCTATTTTTTTAACAATTCCTACATAGAAGAAGGGGAATGGGAGTTTTACTCCTAATAGATATTGAATCCACAACCTAAAGAATAAGAGAGATATCAACTAAGAGTTTTTTTCCCTTCCCATTCCTATGGTTTTGCCTCAACTAATCTGACTCGAACTTGGGACATGCTTAAGTAATATAAAATTGTTTACCACTTGAACCAACTCCCAATGATATCAACTGAGAGTTTTTAACCACTTACGTTAAAGATTGTTGACAAACTTAATTATATTGAAGTATGGGAGCATATTATTAGTAAACTAAGTCCAATAATTTATGTCATGATTGGCAACATTCTAAATATGAATTATAGTATAGTTGATAAATTATTGATATAGTAATATATAATATATATTTTTATTTTAATAATACAATAAATTATTAATGTCAATAGTATTATTTATTATTTTAATAAAAATATTATTTAATATTATACTATAAATCATTAATAACAAAATATATAATAAATATGATAAAAATTATGATAAACTAAATACATAATTTGGATATTTTTCTATAATATTTAAACTAGTCACTTTAGATCATATAAGGACCATACATGGAAAATGTTAAAAACATAACTAAAAGACTCGAACAAAAAATAGATACAAACAAATCTGACTGCATTAGCAAACAAACCACAAAAGGGGATTAAGTTGTTGAAAGACCACCGAGAACTACAAATCAGAGCCGAGCATTGTGAGAAACTATCCACGAATGCAAAATTACGTATCCAATTCAACCTAAGGGTCCAAAGCAGGGAAGATAAACAAGATTACAAATAAACGTTAGCTTGATCATTTGTGACATCGTCAAATATAACTATGAGAAAACATAAAATAAAAAGAACAATCAAACGTGCACAAAGACAGAAAAATATGCAACACAGGTAGAAATATTTTTATTAAAAAATTAAAAAAGAAATAAAGAGAATCGATGATGGGCAGTCAACATTCAAATCGATGTTAGTGCTGATTAAATAAAATCAAAAAAGAAAAAGTTAATATTATCTATTAAAATGGTACAAACTCTAAAGAAAAATAAAAGGGAGAGCGGCTCGGTAAGGAAAAAATATATAATTCATTATATTAAATTCCAGTCAACTTGCTATAATGGTACATGTGAAATCAGGGGATAAACCTCGGTTTATGACCCACTGTCTGCATAGAAAGGTTTTCTCAACGATGAGCGTTGATAATCAGAATTGAAAGTACAAAAATCGATACGAATAGCATATTACTTATATTAATGGTATTTAATATGCATATCCACTTCAAAATGTAATACTAAAACAACACTCTCCTCTCGCCCATTGTACTTTACTTCTCCCCCCTATATATTCAAATATTTCCGAGGCATTGGATCTGTATTTGTAATACCAGCTAAGGCTGTAAAATCATGTAATTGAACATGTTTCAGTCGGATCCTGACAGGCCGGGTAAAATTGGGTATAGGTCAAGTCATGTCAATTTGATGGTTTGATTCGGATCAGGTCGGGTACATGTCAAATCATTTCGGGTCATTTTCAGGTTAATTTGACACCAGATTCAAATCGGGTTCAGGTCGAGTCATTTTCAGCTCGGATTGATGCCAGTTCAGGTCAAAACAGTTCATGTCTGGAGCAGATAAAGACCAGGTTAATTCAGGTTCAGGTGGACTTCAGTCGTATCTTGTTCAGATCGGGTCACATCAATGACAGATAAAATTCAGGTCAGATATTTACCGGATACAGATTGAGTTCAGGTCGGGTCGTTTTTTATTTTTAGATTAATTATTTTGTCATCTTTCGTGATTGTTGAATTGCAAGTTGTAATTGTATATGATTTCGAGTAAATTACAAAAAAAAATCATGGATCAATTTTGTAAAAAATATAAATTTAACGACAAAATTGAAGAAATGTAAAATTACAAATAAAATTTTAAATAAATTAAACAACACACATAGGTAAGGGACCAAATCGAAATAAATTTAAAATGTGAGGTTTAAATTAATATAAAAAATGACTAAATTATACCCATTTAAAAAGTTATGGGCCATTTACAAAAATATAAATAACAACTAACAATAGGCCAAATTAAGATGCAAATATAAATTTAAGGACTAAATTGAATACATGTAAAAGTGAAAGACTTAAAATTGAAATAAATTAAAAAACACAAAAGGATGAAATCGAAATAAATGTAAAATGTGAAGAAATAATGAAAAATAGAGTAAATTGCATTCATTTAAAAAATTGAAAAAAAATTATAATATATATATATATATATAAAGACAAATATATAAATATATATAGTTTATATGTAGTTTAAATGTAGTTTATTAATAACCTATGTAATTATTATATATAAATATATAATATATAAGATTTACGTATATAGTTTATATATATAGATATTAAGTACATATAAATTACTATATAAATAATTTACATTAAAAATTATATAGTTTATATATAAACTGTAAAATTTATTAATGAATTATGTGTAAACAATATATAAACTATATAAAGTGTTAAAGTATATAATTTATATTAATATAATATAAGTTTATATATAAACTATATATATACTATAAACTATATAATTATTATAAGTATATATATAAACTATGTTTATATGACCTATATATATAAATTATGTATATAAACTATATATGTATAAACTATAAAAAGTATATAGTTTATAAACTATAATTTATATTAATATAGTATATATATATATAAACTATATATGTATAAACTATATAAAGTATATAGTTTATAAATTATAAATTATATTAATATAGTATATGTATGTATAACTAATATATGTAATCTATAGATTATATATATATATAAAGTAATAAAGTATATAATTTATAAAAATACTATGCATAAACTATATAAAGTAATCAAGTTTATAGTTTATAGAAACTCTAAACCCTAAACCCTAAACCATATAGATTATATATGTATAGACACAGTTGATAATTCATATATAGTTTATATAAACAATAATTTATATAAATTATATATGTAACCTTAACCTATAGTCTATAAACAATAGTTAATATATTTAACCTATAGTATATGTATACATATAAACTATATATGCAACTTATAGTACATGTATGTATAAACTATGTATAGTATATATAAACTATATATATATAAAGTAATAAAGTATATAGTTTATAGAAACCCTAAACCTTAAAACATAAACCCTAAACCCTACACCCTAAACTATATAAACTACATATATATATATATATATATAGACACATTTGATAATTCATATATAGTTTATATAAATTATATATGTAACCTTAACCTATAGTCTTTAAACAATAGTTAATATATGTAACCTATAGTATATGTATACATGTAAACTATATATATAACTTATAGTACATGTATGTATAAACTATGTATAATATATATAAACTATATATATATATAACCTATAGTATATGTATATACAATCTATTTATATGTAAACTATAAATGTAACCTATAGTATATAATTTATAAACTATATTTTATATTAATGTACTATATAGTTTATATTAATGTTAATTATCTTAACTATAATTTATATTAATATAGTATATAGTTTATAAACTATAATTTGTATTAATGTAGTAGATAATTTATAAACTATAGTTTACATTAATATTAACATATTAGCTATAGTTTATATTGATATAGTATATCGTATTAATATTAATTATAGTCTATAAACCATATACTAATTAATATTAATTATATTAACTATAGTTTATAAACTATACTATATAATTTATAAAATATAGTTTATATTAATATTAATTTTATAGACTATATTTTATATTAATATTAATTACAAATTATAAACTATATTATATTATATTAATATAATTTAATATTAATATTAATTATATTAATATTAATTATAATATATAAATTTATATTAATATTAATTATAAATAGTTTATTAATATAAATTATATAGGGATGAAATTGAAAGAATTTAAAATATAAAGATTAAACTCATCATTAAAGTTGAACTAAATTGAATAAAATCAAAACAAGGGGACAACGCTATAATGCCAAACGAAGTTCAAAAACACGTGGATCTTAAACCCGGCCCGAACGAAACGTAATATATAAGGTAATTTTTTCCTCATTTTCTGGTTTTTGATTCATTCTCCCATTTTGCTCTCTCTCTCTCTCTCTAACTCTCTGATTCTCTCAAAATTCTTTGCATTCTCTCTAGAAAACCATCCGTGTTCTTTATTGTTTTTTGAAAAAACCTTCATTTGATCTTCAAAAACATCAAATCCCAAATATTTTTCTGTTTTTTTATTAAACACACAAAATTTCTTAATTTGTTCATCTGAGTTCATACCAAAACCCTCATTTTATCTTCATAAACACCAAAACTCATATGATTTCTAGTTTTTTTGATCAAATACCCAAAATTTTCTCCCCTGTTCATCCGTATTCATCCCAGTTCATATTTGTTCTTCACAAAAACCGTCCGTTGATCTTCACAAACACCGAAACACATATCATTTCCTGTTTTGTTTATCAAACCCAAGCAACAATTCAAAATTATTATTCCCTAAACCATTCTTTGATATTTACAAACACCCAAAAGTAAAAATCAACTTGTTTTCTTTGATCAAACCTAAACCCTAACACCAGTTTATCTTCTATAACCCAAACTCGGACCTAAACCTAAACCCAAATCCGAACCTAAACCCAAACCCAAATCCAATCCAAACCAAAGCCGAACCTGATTCCAAACCCGAACCCGAACCCAAATCTAAACCCGAACCTTAAAAAACCTTAACTTAGCCTCTTTACTTTTTGTATCTTTTCATCTTCTATAACCACGACTGTTCTTCATGTTCTTCCTCTTCTTCCATCACTGTTGATATTCGAAACCTTTATTTTTTTAAAAGGTTTCATGGATAGTCTTTCTTACGAGTTGAATTATCATGGTATATTTAATTTTTATTATTTTATTATTTATTTTAATATTGTTCATTAATATATTATTCATTTCTTTTGTAGGAGAAAACCCAACAAATCAGAATGAAAAACATTCTGAAAGAGGTAAGTGATCCTTGTGAATTAATATATATTATTCATTTATTTTGTTTATTTTAATATTGTTTGTTTGTTATAATTCCTTAGTTGTTCATTGGGAATGATTGTATAGGGTCGTTAGTTGCATTCTTAGCAGCTAGTGTTTATTTGTTTCCTTTGTAGTCCTTGTTTGTGTAGATGTTGGTTGTTCATTGGGATTGGTTGTATAAGGTTGTTAGCTGCCTTTGTTTGTAGCTTAATAAAAGTTTAATTTTTACCTTAATACTAACCCTAGTTTTTTATTGCAAGGGGATGTAAATGATATACTGTCTGAAGTAGTTGATATAAATAAATCCTCCAAGAGGAAGTCTGTAACACCCCAACCCGTATCCGACCCGGATACAAGTCCGAGGTGTCACATTGACATTTCAAATCATTTACTTATATAAAATAGAGGACAAATTCAGACTTAATTTAAATAAACTGAATAATTTACATATATTAAATCAAAAAGTTTACAAAAGCTAATCGGAGCATATACAATTTAAACTTTTAGGTACATGCCAACGTTATTTACTACAACAATGAACCTACTGTTAAATTGCTTCTGATATGATCTATGATGATGTTATGATGTCTCTGCTGCCTATCCTTGCTTTTCAGACTTCTTGGATCCTACGTGTGAAACACTCACATGCTAAGTCATAGACTTAGTGAGACATGTAAACGAATAATGGAAACTTTAACTACTTCACAATGCATATACATTTCATACGATAATATCATACAAAATCATATAACATTTCATATAACAAAATGCTTACATGCATATATACCATCATTATCATTATTAACATTCTTATCATTAGTCCTTATAATCATATACTCTTATACTTAACATTTGTAACCATCATATAATACATTTAACCAAGCAATATACACAACATCACATAAATCATGTAATACATTTCACATAACAAAGCATATACATCACATACAGTGTATTTGTGTTTATCTCTTTATTAACCCATGTACACTTCTGAGAACAAAAGATATGTGAGTGCATTGAGTTTGTGCAAAATGCTATCACCACAACTCGTATAAATTTGCACTGAGTGTCAAATAAAATTATCCCGAAGGACCTCGTAGAATTGTCCCGAAAGACCACACAAAGTAGAAATATCCCGAATGACCACATAAAATTGTCCTTAAGAACCACATATATGTTCCAAAGGACTAAATATATGTCTCGAAGAACCGCATATATGTTCCAAAGGATCACATATATATCTCGAAGGACCGCGTAGAACCCTCGACTCTTGGTATGCCAACTATACCCCTAGCTCTCATATCACATAACATGGGCATTATCATTTATGTTTGTCACATATTCACATAGCCACACAAATCATCACATAACTTATATCATTTCACATATAGTCTCATAACTTATTGTCACGTAGCTCATGTAACATTCTTATATAGTCTCATAGCTCATGGTCATATATAACATATCACATAGGATCATCTCACATAACATATAATCCCATACTTATTATCTCATAGCTCATGTTACATTTTCATATAGTCACATAGCTTATCTCATTTTCCTTTTAATCACATAATTTAATTATATCAGTTCACATAGTTGATCATACAGACATGCATTCACATAAATCATGTATAAAAATGTACTTAACATCTAGACCTATGCATATACTCATGTACACATAAGCATCATATCAATAACATACTTGTATTCATGTACTCATGTAATTTAATATGGAAATTAGACTCATCGCAAGTCTTAATTCCATAAAATAACCTATATATAATATCATGTACTCACATTGGTTTCACTAGTCAATATCAATCTCTTATCTCTCTCTCGGTAAGTCTTACTTTGTCGACTTGTCCGGACTTTGCTTGCGCTCGATATCTACACGAATATACAATCCATATAAATATCAAAATCTGAATTTCTCTAAAAAATTCTTACCAATGCAAACTAAACAAAGCACTAAATTTTAAATTTCAATTTGAGTAGTATCGGTACTACAAGTACAGTACCGATACCTATATGCTTATAGTATCGATACCATCCCACGATATCGATACCTATTCTTGATTCTGGAATTTATTGTAAAAACTGGTACCGATACTTCCACATTGGTATCGATACCCATGGTACCGATACTACCACTTTGGTATCGATACCCCATGAAGAATTTACCAACTTTTGCCTTATGGTATCGTTATTGTTCATACAGTATCGATACCTACACATAATTATCACCTACTATTACCTTATAGCAGATTATACTCCTTTAACCCAAAAATTACCAATACTTCACCTAAACCCCACTTATAGAACTCCCTTCATACTATTAAACTCAATTGTACATACTTAAACCATCTTTTATCACTATAACACATCATCACAATCAATATCCTACCATAATTCTTGAAATTAAGAATTTTACTAAACTTTCAATATGTTCTAAACTCATTTCTAATACTTTAGACTTCTTATTCCTACTTATGACAAGTCAAATTTATCAACAAAACTCCAAAAACTACATCATATCAACAATTCTCTTCTATACCCTTTTTACAAATTTCTTTCTAATTCTCGCCTCTTGTTGTTTTAATCTTATACAAGCTTTCCTTAAGCTTATATAACACCCAAGCCTTCAACACCAACCCTAAAAATTGAATAAATCAAAAAAATTCAGAATATTACCTTTGAAGTGGAGCTCACGGGCAAAAGAAGAAGACAAGAGGAAATGTGTTTCTAGACATCTCCCCAAATCCACGTGCTATCTCTTAATAAATGAGATAAAATATCCTTTAAAATGAAAATACCATAATACCCTTCATTCTTTTATTTCTTTTCTATTTAATCCAACGCCAAGATATTCCAATCTAAGTCCCTAAACCTTTCTAATTTTTTAGAATTAGACCCAAAGTTTCAAAATCTTATAATTTAGTCACTAACTTAGTTTTTGGGATGTTACAAATCTCCCCCTTAAGAAAATTCATCCTCGAATTTTCACTTCACAAAGATATGGAGAAATCATCTATGTATAACACCCTTTCAATCCTAGGTTACTCTCACTACAAACTTTTTTCGTAACTACCCTTTATAAACTTGTCTTCCATTTCCCTATACTTCCATTGATTTCTTTCATCATTCTCTAATTTCTTACAACATAATCAAAACTTTTACTCTTATATAGTCCTCATTCGAAGTTCAATACATATAACCTTGATAGTCACCATTACTTGCACAATATATTGTTCTATAATACTACTTATTAATAACCATCTAAGCTCCTTATATTTTTCATAATAAATTCTCATACCACATACAAATTCAACATAACTTATTCATTTAATAACCATGCATTAATGGTTTAGTCCCTACCACCTTATTACTTATTACTTCAAATCAAAATTTTCAATTCTCCCATTAATTTACTACCAGTGTATAACTATGTTGATCCTGGATCTATCAAAACCAAAACTACTTTACCACATTATTGAAAAGTACATGTAATGATCTCTAGATCCTCGAAATCTTCATCAGTTCTTAAATTGTAAAACCGAGTAGTAGAACGCATCTCATGTTGAGTGGATGACTGAGACTGATTTCTTCCTCCACCTCCACCTCAACCTCTACTTCTCTGAGATAACGCATCAGATCGCTCAATTTGTGTAGTCTCATCAATCATGAATGGATAATATCAAATAAAATGTACAATGTCACCATATCTAAAGCAGGCTCCGGGGACCTTTCGACATACTCCCATATGATTTTTCCCACAATACGGGCATTGTCTTGATTGACTTAAATTTGATCTTTTAGCAGAAGATACAACTAACTCAGACATATTTTGAGGTTGAGAATCAGAATCTCTACTTTTCTTTGATGGTGTTGACTTGACGAAGCACCAACTCTCTTAGACATCTAAATTTTTTGCTCTCCAAACCTCTCATTTTGAGCTCTCTCTAGAGCTTTAGCATGATTAACCACCTCTTGAAACGATGACAGATTCAAAGCTAACAACAACTCTTTTAATCTAGGGCGCAAGCCTTCCACAAACCAGTCACATACATCATTTTCAATCGAAATAAGCTTGGAAGCAAAACGACTTAACTTATTAAACTCACATTCATATTTATTCCCAGTGTAATTTCTTTGTTTCAAGTTCAAAAAATATTGCTTCATTTGCCTAATAAATTGGTCACCAATGTACTTGTGCTTGAATTCTTCTAAGATTAATGTCCATGTCACTTGATCACTTCTCAATCTCAAAGTGACATTTTACTACCATACTATAGCTTTGCCACATAACAGTGAAACTATTCTATATAATTTCTTCACTTCAGAGCAGTGGATTCCATCTAACATTATCTTAACATCGTTTAACTAAAGGTCCGTAGCAACAGGACCTTCCTCAGCTTCCCCCTTCAACTCGGGTGCTCCCACCCTTTCAATTCCTTAGCTATATTCATTATAGGAGTTGAGCGAGCAGGAGGTTGAAAACGTGTCAGAATAGCATTCAACATCCTGAAGAAAAAAAAAACCCCTTGATCTTGTACAGGTACTACAAGAGGTGTTCGCTCTTCACCCTGCCAGGCCAAGGCAGGTGAATTACTACTACCTTCAGATCTATCATTTCCCTCTTCACTTCGGGAGCTCTCGCGATCAGAAATCTAAGACATAACCATATAACTTTATTAGAAGACAATATACTCATTACTCTATCATATCATAAGTTTTCACTTTTTATATTGACATGTATACTTTTTAAAACACTTTTAACTTCGGTTTAAGCCTAGAATCGACTAAACTTTAGCTCTGATACCATTAAATATAACACTCAACTCGTATCTAACCCATATATATGTCCGATGTGTCACATTGACATTTCAAATCATTTACTTATATCAAATAGAGGAGAAATTCAGACTTAATTTAAATAACCTGAATATTTACATACATTAAATAAAAAAAGTTTACAAAAGTTTATCAGAACATATACAATTTAAACTTTTAGGTATATGCCAATGCTATTTACGACAACAATGAACCTACTGTTATATTACTTTTGATCTGATCTCCGATGATATTATGATGTCTCTGCTGCCTATCCTTGCTTTTCAGACTCCTTGGATCCTACGTGTGAAACACTCACACGCTAAGTTACATACTTAGTGAGACATGTAAATGAATAATAGAAACTTTAACTACTTCACAATGCATATACATTTCATACGATAATATCATACAAAATCATATAATATTTTATATAACAAAATGCTTACATGCACATATACCATCATTATTTTATTAATATTCTTATCATTAGTCCTTATAATCATATACTCTTATACTTAACATTCGTAACCATCATATAATACATTTAACCAAGCAATATACACAACATCAAAAAAACCATGTAATACATTTCACATAACAAAGCATATACATCACATACAGTTAGACCTATAAATGAACTGAACGGTCAGCGAACCGTTCATGAACCGTGCGGCGGGAAGTTCGTTTATGTGCGTTTATTTATTAAATGAACGAACATGAACAAGATTTTGTGTTCGTTTAATTAAATGAACGAACATGAACATAGGTCTCGTTCGTGAACGTTCGGTTATGTTCGCTCGTTTATGTTCGTTCATTTATGTTTAACCCAATCTTCTTAAATCAATTTTGGTGATCAATTTGTAAGTATCTTAAAAATATTAATTAATCTAATATTCTGATGACCAACTCCATAATTAACCTAATTTTATTTGGAGATTAAATCTAATATGTTAACCCGTGAGGCACCTCGCACCTATATTCATTTTCCCCCTTTTTCCCAAACCCTAGTGTTCACTGGAGAGTGGAGACTATCCTCGAATTGTGAGTACTATATATGGATGCGGAAATATGTGCAAGTATACACAATTGAACAAGTAATACAATGATGAGTGAGTATCGTATCCACAGGAATTAGAGAGATCTTGAGTAAAGTTTATGCACTATTCTAAAGTAACTAAGTATAGCTAATGATATTCACAAATGAGAATGATGTGGCAAAATGGATAAAGATGTAGTGACAAATTAAATTGTGTTTAGTGCAAACAAATGGAAATGCAAAGGCAATATAAAATGTAAATACTGGATTTGATTATCAGGACTTTAGACTTCCTCACACGACAAGCTACTATAGGAATGAGTGATAGGAGTTACTTAGGAAATTTAAGTCTACTTCTCAGAATGGTCTTACTTCTATGTCTTCTCTGCCCGACAGAGTTTACTAAGGGTGCCTTATGCTATCTCTAGTAAGGGACTCGACAGATTGAAGATGCCTTGGCAAAACCGATTGGCGTTAGCTACTGCAGGGATCCTATTGGTCCATATAACATGATATGTCTCAGCAATACCTTTTTGCGGCAGCATTAACATCTAACCTATCGCTCATACACAATTCCTTTTAGTCAAATGAAATCCTAGCCTTATCTCTAAGGTGGATTAGGCCTAGTTACTATCTAGAACCCTTTGCTTATGCGGTTCCTCCCTAGTTTCTCTCGAACACTAAGGATGTGCTACCTAGACATTCTCTCGAACACTAAGTAATCTCCTAAGGAACGACTACTCTCGTAGCTCCTACAACCTTAAGGCACTAAGCTTCATAAACAAAACAGAATATAACATAGAAAAATAACCATTCATTAAAGCAAAACTTAAATATCCAAAATAAACTCCCACCAAATAGGATTAGTTCATGGTGGGGGTTCGAAATAAGCAAGCACAAAGAAATTTAATCCGTTCCTTACAACCCAAATGATAAAATATGAAAGCAAAGAGCAAAGGGAATGAGGAAAAGCCTTCGACGTGCACTGCCGGAGCTTCCATCGGCCACCACGAACTGTCCCAGCGATCTAGCTCCTCTCGGACGCCTAGTTCGCCACTCCCTCTAGCTTGTCAACGGAGGAATGCCATGGAAAAAATGATTGACAGAAAAAAGAGAGATCTTTTTCTCCGAATTTGTAGGCTCTTGGCGGCTGTGTAAAAGTCTAAAAGTCCCTTTAAAAAGTCAAGCTTCATCTTCTATTTATAGGGGAGAATGAACCTAGGGTTTTGTGTTAAAATTACATTAGTACCTTAAAGTTCATTCCTTTTATGTGAGAGTCGGTGCAAAGATGGTAACTGGCCATCCTTTATGGCTGATTCAGAAATCACGTTTTATGCCATGACAGCTGGCTCTTACTAAAAATATTTTATTTGACTTTTTCTGCCCAGAAATGTCATCCGAGTTGTCGCAGCAATCACATTTTGCTCAGTAGTCTCATCATGTCATGGAAATTCCCTTTTGCTTATCATTTCTCCCAAATCCTGCACATCATCAAACAAAACACCTTCCCCATAAAGCAGCACTGATTACAAAATAAAAATGCCTCGGCAAACAGAATTCCACCACATGCAACTATATGCTCCTAAATGCATCTATATGATCCTATATGAGCTTTTAGACTGTCAATAACTTAAGTGAAAAGATCCCAAATATGACCTTTTTACGGAGTTATCAGAGACGATCGGTGAAAGCTTCAAAACAAGTTATATTATAGTGCAATTTGAAGTTTTACATGTTTGTTTTCATCTCTTTCTCTGTTTTATTTGGCTTAATAGTTGATATGTAAAGTTATTGTGGGTATCTTCACATCTAAAACTCAAGAAAACATCATACTTCTTTCTAGAAATAGATGGGAATATAAAGGTAACAATCGGAAGTATATGAGCATCAGTAAAGAGAAAAATATATAGAATTTGCCAAAAAAAACAAAACAAAGGTTTCTATTCAATTTCTGAAAAAGAGTGTAATAGCGGAAGTAATAGGTTTTCCAAGAACCCATTGATAAGTAGAAAATACACTTTGACAATCAACTTTTGTTTTCATAGTTCTTGTGTGACCTTTAGTTGTGGAGTAGACTTTAGGTATGTTAAAATTTTAAATGGTGGTTTAGCAATAATATCAGTTAGATATGTAGCATCGGAGGGATTTTGGATCTATGTTATTGCCTTGTAGTCCAATTTGTACCGTTCGAAATCTTCATGCTATTAAATTTTCTACTCTGCTAATGGAAATGATCATTATTAACAAATCTCACTAAAGTCTGACATTGATGTCACAAAACTTTTAGCCGGCGAATTTATTAAAATAACGTAGTGAAAAATGTTTGTTCATATGTAATCATAGACCACTAAGATAAATATTATAGTGTTAAATTAAAGTTGTGTGAATCATTTAATATCTTTAAAAGATCGATCGAAATATCTGATATCTTCAAACATTTCATCACTGCTAATCAGCTCTTACGCTATTTATCACTGTAGATTTGGTTGATTTGCATTGTCGACTATTTTTCATGAAAGAACAATGGAAGGTAGGGTCTCCAACGTTTATGTTCGTGTTCATTTATGTTCGTGTTCGTTTATGTTCGCGTTCGTGTTCGTTTACGTTCGTTTATTTATTAAATGAATGAACATGAACAAGCTATATTCCTTAATGAACGAACATTAACAAAAAAAATTTTGTTCGTTTATGTTCGTTTATTTATTAAATGAACGAACATGAACATACCTCCGTTTTTGTGTGCTCAGTTCGTTTACAGGCCTACATACAGTGTATTTGTTTTTATCTCTTTATTAGCCCATGTACACTTCTGAGAACTAAAGATATGTGAGTGTATTGAGGTTGTACATAAATACTGTCACCACAACTCGTATAAATTTACACTGAGTGCCATATAAAATTATTCCGAATGACCTCTTAGAATTGTCCCGAATTACCACTAATATGTCCCGAATGACCACATAGAATTATCCTTAAGAAACACATATATGTTCCAAAAGACCAAATATATGTCCTGAAGGACCGCATATATGTTCCAAATGATCAAATATATGTCCCGAAGGACCGTGTAGAACCCTCGACTCTTGGCATGCCAACTATACCCTTAGCTCTCATATCACATAACATGGGCATTATCATTTATGTTTGTCACATATTCACATAGCCACACAAATAATCACATAACTTATATCATTTCACATATAGTCTCATAACTTATTATCACGTAGCTCATGTAACATTCTTATATAGTCTCATAGCTCATGGTCATATATAACATATCACATAGGATCATCTGACATAACATATAATCCCATACTTATTATCTCATAGCTCATGTTACATTTTCATATAATCACATAGCTTATCTCATTTTCCTTTTAATCACATAATTCAATTATATCAGTTCACATAGTTAATCACACAAACATGCATAAATCATGTATAGAAATGTACTTAACATCTAGACCTATGCATATACTCATGTACACATAAGCATCACATCAATAACATACTTGTATTCATGTACTCATGGAATCTAATATGGAAATTAGACTCATCGCAAGTCTTAATTCCATAAAATAACCTATACATAATATCATGTACTCACATTGGTCTCACTAGTCAATACCAATCTCTTATCTCTCTCTCAATAAGTCTTACTTTGTCGACTTGTCCGGACTTTGCTTGCGCTCGATATCTACATGAATATACAATCCATATAAATATCAAAATTCAAATTTCTCTAAAAGATTCTTACCAATGCAAACTAAACAAAACACTAAATTCTAAATTTCAATTTGAGTAGCACCAGTACTACAAATACAATACCGATACCTCTATGCTTATAGTTTCGATACCATCCCACGGTATCGATACCTATTCTTGATTCTGGAATTCATTGTAAAAAATGGTACCGATACTTCTACATTGGTATTGATACCCATGGTACCGATACTACCACTTCGGTATCGATACCCATGAAAATTTGCTAACTTTTTCCTTATGGTATGAATATTGTTCATGCAGTATCGATACCTACACATAATTATCACCTATTATTACATCCAGTACCAATACTACTAACCCAAATTATACTCCTTTAACCCAAAAATTACCAATACTTCACCTAAACTCCACTTATAGAACTCCCTTCATGCTATTAAACTCAACTGTATAAACTTAAACCATCTTTTATCACTATAACATATTATCATCATCAAAATCCCACCATAATTCTTGAAATTAAGAATTTTACTAAACTTTCAATATGTTCTAAACTCATTTCTAATACTTTAGACTTCTTATTCCTACTTATGACAAATCAAATTTATCAACAAAACTCCAACAACTACATTATATCAACAATTCATTTCTACACCCTTTTTACAAATTCCTTTCTAATTCTCTGTTCTTGTTGTTTTAATCTTATACAAGCTTTCTTTAAGCTTATATAACACCCAAGCCTTTAACACCAACCCTAAAAATTGAAAAAATCAATAAAATTCAGAATCTTACCTTTAAAGTTGAGCTCACGGGCAGAAAAAGAAGACAAGAGGAAATGTGTTTCTATATATCTCCCCAAATCCACATGCTTATCTCTTAATAAAGGAGATAAAGTATCCATTAAAATGAAAATACCATAATACCCTTCATTTCTTTCTTTCTTTGCTATTTAATCCAACACCAAGATATTTCAATCTAAGTCCCTAAACTTTTCTAATTTTTCAAAATTAGACCCGAAGTTTTAAAATAAAAATACCATAATACCCTTCATTTCTTTCTTTCTTTGCTATTTAATCCAATACCAAGATATTTTAATCTAAGTCCCTAAACTTTTCTAATTTTTCAAAATTAGACCCGAAGTTTTAAAATCTTACAATTTAGTCACTTAGTTTTTGGTATGCTACAAAGTCCACTAGTTCATCCAAATTTGAGAGAATAACCTCTCCTGTTTGGGACCACTACACATTCACCAAATCTGATGATGGTTATGTTTATGCCGAGTGTAAGTATTGCAAAGTGAAAAGGTATAAAGTCGAATCTTATATTGGTACATCTAACTCTAGAAGGCATATTGAGAAATGCCAAATATATAAGAATTTTCTTGCTGAAAATCTCGGTAGTTTAGCTTCTTTTGATAAAAACAAATACTGTGAATTGTTTGATGAGGCTAATTTGTGTCATAGTTATGCATATAGTATTGGTGAGCATGAAAAACTAAGGGATTTACATCATTACCTTAATTCTTATGTTAAGGATATATCTAGGTATACTGTTACTAAGTATTGCATGTTGGAGCATGAAAAGCATAAAAAATTATTGCTTGATTCAATGCATTCTGTCTCAAGTCGTGTTTGTTTTACATGTGATGCTCGATCTACCTGCACTTCACGTTTTTATTTTTCCCTTACTGCTCATTATGTTGACAATAACTGGAAACTTCAATCTAAAATACTTAATTTTCATCGTTTTCATCCTCCTCATGATGGCGAGTCTATCTTTAAGTTTGTGAAAAAGATGATATGTGAGTGGGGTCTTGAAGAAAAAGCATTTACCATTACACTTAATAATGCTTCTGCAAATGATAGAATGGTTAAAAGAATTAAAAATGATTTGAATGTCATTTCTCCTCTTCCCTGCAATGGTAAGTACTTCAATATAAGGCGTGCTGCCCACATTTCGAACTTGATAGTTCAAAAAGGTTTGAAGGTAATTAATTCTTTTGTTATTAAGTTACGTGAGATTGTTAAGTTTATTGACTCTTCTGACTCTCGACTTTGTGCCTTTGAATTAGCTGTTAAAGACTATGATTCTTCTTTCTCTGGTAAGTTAGTATTGGATGTTCCTACTTGTTGGAATTCTACTTACTTGATGATTCATAGGGCACTTGAGGCTAGATTAGCAATTAACTTGTTTTTTAATAAGGAAAATGAGTTAGATATCATTACTGATCATGAATGGGAAACAGTTCAAATAATATGTGATCTTCTTGAGCCTTTTTATGAAATTACTACTATGTTCTCTGGCTATAATTATCCCACTACTAACTTGTATTTGGCTAGCATTGCTTCAATTGAGAAATTGTTGTGTGATGCTCATAATGATCCTTGTGAAGGTATTTCTGCAATGGAAGAACCCATGCTTGAACTATATGAGAAATATTGGTATGATCACTCTATGATTCTGTCTTTTGTTATTGTACTTGATCCTTGATATAAATTACAACTTATGAAGGAGTTATACAATGTTATTTATGTTGAGGATGAGGTTCAATGGAGGGTAAGTCTCATTTATGATGAGTTTCTTGAGTTATATGTATTTTATTCAAAAAATACACCTTGTGGTTCTTTCTCTTCTTCTTCTGTCCAAAGTAGTACATCCTTGGACAGAAGTGGCTCAAGTTCCAATCGGCCTTGAACATTTAGAAAATCAGATTTATTTCAGGTTAGTATAATTTCTAGTTGAATTTTAACTTATTTATTTCCTGTTTTCATTTACTAATTTCTTGTCTTTTGTTTTTCAGAATTTTGATGCCAATTTAGCTGTTTCAAGGAGTGGGCGATCTGATGTTGACTCTTACATCAGTTTGCCCCTTATCCCTCGTATTGGAGAATATGACTTCCATATTTTGGAGTATTGGAAAAATCAAAGTGTTTCATATCATGTACTTTCTCGCATGGCGAGAGATATATTGGCTATTCCAATTACTTCAGTTGCATCTGAATCGTCCTTTAGTATGGGGGGTAGAATTTTGAACAAATTAAGAGCTTCACTCTTACCGAAAATGTTGAGATTTTTGTAACAACTTGTAATTGGTTTTATGATTTTGAGCCAGAGGATAAGGATGAAGACTACCTTACTGTGGTTAATGAGTCTACTATGTAAAGGTATGATAGAACTGGTTTATTTTTTATGTTAATCTCAATATTTCAAATTATTTATTAATTATTTTAATTCTAACTTTTTAAGGTGTTTAACGTTAAGTGAAACCATTGGAATTTGAGATTTTTTCTTGTTTCTTCCCTTTACAGGTAACTTCTATTTATTAATGACTTATTATTTTTATTATGTTTAACAGTAAGTGAAACTAATTTTTATTGATGCTTATGTTTTTTGTAGGATGCTTTTGTCCAAAGTAATACATCCTGATTCTACTTGATATTATTTTTGTTATTATAAACGATGTTGAATGCTTGATTCTGTAAGGGTTTGGTAAAATCGGAAATGTTTGGCACTATTGGCCATCGTATTCCCTTTGGCTTTACCGTTGACTGCATTTTTGTTGGTCTGACTTAAATAGATTGTTGTAACTTGTCATTTTTTTTCTAAATAGCTACTCGTGTTAAATTATGTTGGTGGCTTTAAAAGTTGCCCGCAATTTAACAATGTTGGCAGCTATTTCGATACAAAAGCTCGATTAAGAAATTTCTGGTAGCAAAGTTAGGCTTTTAGCCTTATAAAACTTTTGTTAAGAGATCTGAGAGCTTAAAAACCATTGTTTTTGTTCATTTTATTGTATTCAACTGTAATAACTCAAATGTTATTTAAATTATCAATATCAAATAAATTTATCTTTTATATTATGTTTTAAGTATGTTATAATCGTTAGATAATTTTTCTTTACAAATATTAAACTGTATAGTTTATATTTATATTTTCGAGAATCAATCACGTTTAATACTCAAATTAATTATCATTTCAACGCCAAAATTATTTGTATTAATCATGTTAAACGCCAATATAAATTACATAATAAATGCTTACATTTTTAATATTATTTTCCTTTACATAAATTAAATTATATAATTTACATAAATTAAACTATATTAATTTACATTTAATCATTGTTAAATGCCAGTAATTTTATTAATGTTTTATAATTTACATTTAAATAATTTTATATAATAAGTCTATTTATTAATTTAATTATCATAATAAATATTTTATTATAACATTTAAAAAATAATCATATTAATCATATTAATTTATTAATTATATCATAAACTCAAAAACTCACAATTTTATCAAAATCTTATAATTTCGTCAATAGTAATATATAAGTCAGATAAATGTCAAGTTAGGTAAATGTCAAATCAGATCAATAACAAGTCGAATCATTTACAAGTCATGTTAAAAACATGTCAGGTTCATCACAGGTCAGGTTGAAAACATGTCGGGTAATACCAATTATTTACCAGGTCAATCTTGGGTTCGGGTTCATATCAGTCGGATGCAGGTCGGTTCGGGTATCATTTTTTCGGTTCAATTCGGGTTCAAGTCGTTCTCAGATCGGGTGCAGGTTGGGTTTAGATCCATAATTTCCAGGTCCAACTCGGGTTCAAGTAAACACCAGTTCCGACTCGAGTCGGTTTTAGATCGCTACAGTGCAGGTTAAAAATAATTTTGACTCGAGTCGGTTTCAGTCAGTTTTGCAGGTCGGGTCAGCTTTTTACATCCATATTTCTAACCCAAGCTTTCAAGAGGATGACTCTGGTGGCGACGGTGGCGGAGCTAATGGAGGTGTACACGACGTTGTTGTTTGCAGTGTTGGAACACTTGTTTCATGATGCTCTATTTCCAAGGCATTTTCGTCTCCTTATCCTCCGTAATCTTCTTTTTGTTTCCTCCGACCCCTTCCTATTTCATGTCTGTGTTTAATTATTTAGGCATGTGCGTTTCAATTATCTATACATTTTGGGCGTTTTCCCCGAAATATCACCTATACCCTATATTTTTCCATGTCAGACACCATTCAGACTATTTTTCCCAATCTAACACCCTTTGTAGTAAGGCGCCCCCCCTGCAGCGCGCTTTACGCTGATCTGGCTCCACGTAAGGGTATAGTACGGGGTAGGGGCCGCGCTTTACCTTTAAATCTGACACTCGTCAGAAAGGCGCACCCCCTGCAACACACCTAAGGTTTAAGTACCCACCTACCCCGGCCGTTCACACCCCCACCCCCTCCCTATAAATACCCTCATTCTCAATCACTTTCATCACACCATATCCTCTCAACTTCTCTAAAATACTCTTATATTCTCTTATAGTTGTTTAAGGTATATTTTATTATATTTAATATTTTGTTTTAAATTTATTTAAGTATTTAATTTTTTAATATTTTATTTAATTAATTATTTTTCTAGATATAAAATGGAAAGTGGTCTACTTCACTTGGATGGAAATCATATATCATGACATTTTGCTGATACGGTAACATTTTAATGTTTTAATTTAATTTAAATTATTAGTAATAATTTATTTATTTATTTAATGTATGATTATTAGTTTAAAAATTAATTTTTGTAATCATTTAATTTTAGGAGAGGGACCGTGTATTAGATCATTTTATTAGGAACCTTAAGTTAGTGATACCTAGCAGTGTCTTGACGTATTTAGTAGAGGATGGATTCGATCACATAGGTAGATATGAGGGTCACTGTAAGATAGAACCAGACCTTATTACTGCCTTAGTGGAGCGGTGGAGGCCGGAGACCCACACATTCCATCTTCCGTGCGGAGAGTGCTCGATTACACTTGAGGATGTTTCTATGCACCTGGGGCTTCTGGTGGATGGAGATGTGATATCGGGGATGGCGCACGGTTCATGGACTACATTGTGCCGGGAGTATCTAGGACGTGTCCCGGAAAGTTTTAACAGTGGTCGGATACCGTTAAATTGGTTAGATGCCAATTTTCGGGAGTTGAGAGAGGACGCCTCTGATGATGAAGTTAAAATGTATGCACAGGCATGCATACTGCAGCTGATAGGAGGGTTGTTGATGCCGGACAAATCGCGCAACCAAGTTCACTGTATGTGGTTGTCACATCTTGGTGACTTTCATCTGGCCGGATCACTCAGTTGGGGCTCAGTAGTTTTGGCTTTCCTGTACAGGGAGATGTGTCGAGCCACTGATTACAGGAAAAATGCTATCGGCGGATCTCTCCTGCTGTTGCAGTCTTGGGCATGGTATCAATTGCCCTTTTTATGTCTCGTTGTCAAGAACACATTCATATTTTTGCTACTATTGAGGTAATTATAAAAACTGATTTCGTATATTAATCATTTTATACAGTGTATAATAATTTTTTCCTTGAATATGTGGTCTACTAATAGGAAAAATCATCAGGAGCTACTTGATGATTTAGAAAAAATTATGGTGTTAATCGATCAGAAGGCTGACACACATGTATGCATTTTAATGTTTAAAAATCAATTTTAGATTATAGTTATATAATTAGATTATTATTTTGATAAAAATTATATGTATTTGTTTTAGTTTAAATGGGTGTCATATTCTAATGATTATGTGAGAATGGTAATCCCACTTGAGTTGAGGGGTCCATCAGATGTTTAGATAGAGATAGTCCCTTTGATCTATTATGCGATCGTCGAGTGGCACTCCACTGATCGCGTGCTCTGGCAATTTGGTTGTTTTCAACCAATTCCGGAAGTACCTCGCAATATGGACGAGTTGCATAGCACATATAGACGCGACAAGACCGATACAAATTAGTTGGTGAGGCATTATGAGTGGGTCGTGTTGTGTGAGGACCGACATCGGCGTCTTCCCCGTAGAGAGCGCATTTTTACTGACCTCTTGATGGTTGCTGACGGTTATTATGAGTGGTTCAACAGTAACGGGATGCGAAATTTACAAATGAATGCCTTCCCCTTGAACTGGACGCGATGTTGCCATACAGATTGTTCGTGGACCCACCTCAGTACATATCGTAAGGAGTTACAAATGAATGTCTCCCCCATTGAAGTTGATGTGACGGTACCGTGATACGGATTTCTGATTATGGCATTAAAATCATTACACATTACTGTAATCGGGCTGTCAACTTGATCAACTTATTCAGCCAGCCCATAGTGGGAGCTTAATGACTGACCCCGAACAACACACACTTGAACAAACTTTGCATACATCTCAATATCGGCGTCTGAATAATTACTTTCAGAATCAATCATCATTTCAACATCATCATTGTTCGATAGTTCGAACGCTGTATAAGTTAATGGCAACAATGATGTTGGAAATCTGTACTGCAACGACGACATTCTTCTACTACTTCCAACATGAACCGTCCTCAAAATCTTCGTTATCAGCTCCTCAAGAGTTATGTTTTTTTCTTGAATGATATTTTAACACGCTTATTTGATACGAAAACAACGTCGGTTTCATCTTCTCGAATTTCTCCATCATAATAAACAATAGTTGAAAGTCGCGTCATTCTTAGAGTTTAAAAGTGCGATAATATTATATATGCAAAAAACAATTGAAACAAACCTGCGTAAATAAATAATATATGAACGAAAAATATAATACAATAAATTTTTACACATAAATGCAAATAATTTAAATAATATAATTTTATATTATTACCTGTACCGCAAAAATATTTCGACGTATGCTCCCGCTTTCCCCTTGAACTGTCACAAAAATTAATTGAAAACAATTAATATAATATTTTTTCAAATAATCATAATAAACAATAAGTATAATAAAAAATATTATAACAAAATTACCTTATAACGAAAGATCGAACGAACTTTTGAATTAAATATAAGAGGATTGACGGGTGTTATTTACTGGTTGAAAGGATTGTTGTATTAATTTCTCGGTTGAGAGGGAATTGTGAGAGAGTTTACGGGGAGAGAGCTATTTATAGCCGAGAGATGATGCTTTAAAGCCGAGAAGTTCAGGTAAATTATGCAAGGCGCGGTCCCTGCACCGCACCTTGCATTATGCATGTCTGATAATTGAGCATGTGATAATTGAAAAGCGTGTCCCATGTCCCGCGCTATAGCCCTACGTGGCATAAGGTGCGCCCCAGGGGTCACGCTTTAGACACGTGTGTCCATGTCAGCATAAGGCGCGCTGCAGGGGGCACCTTACCCCACGTGGCGCCAGATCACCGTAAAGCGCACTGCAGGGGGGTGCCTTACTGCAAAAGGTGTTAGATCGGGAAAAATAATCTGAATAGTGTCTGACAGGGAAATATATAGGGTATATGTGATATATCGGGAAAAACACCTACATTTTGTATGTGTAACAAATCTTTTATTCGAAAGTGTATTGCCATGTATCTTTGTTCATCGACGTCTTCTTTGGTATCGAATTTCGGAAACAATTCATTCGAATTTGGATTGAGATCATAAACATGCACCAAGTAAAATAGATGGGAACAAATTTAATCAAATACAATATGATTAAGAAAATTTTAAATAGATATTATTATATAATTATCTTAAATTATTAAAAAGATATCGAAGCACCACATAAAAAATCTCGAAATAAAATTAAGAATAAATTTAAAATATATAAGATATCGAGGCACCAATAGAAACTAAAATTGTCCTAATAATATCAATGAATTATCCACGATTTGAACATTCAAATATACTTCTTCAATTTATCCCATAATAGAATAATTTTATTAAAATCATTAATATTTAAAGATAATTTTAATAATCAATGTAAAATATTATATTTTCAAATATATTCCTAGTTATCTATTTTTAAATTTTACTTTCTATATTATTTTCCTAATTTAACCGTTTATTCACTGTTAGTGCCATTATTTGGATAAGAATAGACTTTATCCTTTATGTCACATCAATGGAGTGATCTTGATAACATCGAATGATGCAGTCTTCCTTTCACATTATACGATTGTACTATTTAATATTTGGCAGTTGAAGCTGGCCTTCTAAGGATTCAAGAATACTATATTTTGGAATAGAATTCATTAATTATTTTAAGAGTAAAATACATAAATGATGTGTTGATTATAAGATATTATTTTGTTAAATTTTTAAATTATAAAAAGTTATAAAATGATAGAGTATTGTTTTGTTGAGTACTCTGACTATTAAAAGTTATAAAGTTGTCAGTCGATTATTTATATATTTTAAGCTTATTATTTTATGTTAAAAAATTGACGGCAGCCTCAGTTGGTTATTAACCTGCTGAGTGTAAAATGCTAAAATTCGATCCACACGTTTCAAATGACTGTAATATCTCAATCAACATGTTAATGTCTAACTAAGACTGTCATCAATATTTTAACGAAAAAAATGAGTTTGGAACATACGAATAGTTGGGTGACTATTTTGAAACTTTTAATAATCGGGAGACTTTATAAAATAGTGTCTTATAGTCGATGGATTATTTGTGCACTTTAACCTTATTTTAAAGGATAAATTACATATTTAGCATCTCAATTATCATTTTTGTTATGTTTTGATAATTTAACTATTACTTTTTAAAAAAAAAATTGCATAACACTATATTTTAGTTTTATTTTGATCATTCATCGTTAAAAAAAACTACTAATTTGCTTAAAAAATCAATGATGATGTGACATTACATTAGGATGGCATATCAATATCAGACTACCAGTTGTAATTTTTCAATTTTAAGTGACCAAAATAAAATTAAAACATAACATTAAATATGATTTCAAAATAAAAATAGTTTGATGATTAAACTAGATTAAAAGTGATAATGGGTGTACTAAATGTGTAATTTACCGTATTTTAAAAAACATCCCACTATACTTTATTTTGATTTATACGAGTAAATTCATCTCTCGAATTTTGTATATTTAAAATTTAATATTAAACGTTAAATGTTATTAAAATTGCCATTAATATTTTAAAATTTTTAAAAATTCATAAAATTTTAAGTTTGTCTTGTATAGTCGAGAAACCATAGCCAAGTCTTAAGGAAAATATGGGATGGAATAAGTAGGTAAACTGAGGAAAACGACAAACAGTGTCTATTATCGTTTCTGAACATTTATGCTTCTGCAGATCGGTGGTTGGCTGTAATTGCTGGAAGAATAGCAATCACCTTGAATGGATTGCATTTGCAGTGCGTTTGTTCTCTGTGTCCCCTGCTTCTTATTAAAATCCCCAGCTGCCATTTTCGTAACTATCCATAGATGGAAAACAATGTGCGAGTAAAAGTTTGCTTAGGCCTTTTAATAAACATTGTTGCTTTGTGTTTCTCAAAAGATGGTGGAAACACAAAGATACTAGGAGTATATGTTCCTTCGCATAAAATTCCATCTTTCCTTAAGCCAATCCATAATCCCAAATCAGCTGATATTCCCTTGTGAATGTGTCACCAGTCATGTTATGCTTGACCCGCATTTGGAGAATCTTATTAAAAGATAACGTCAAACGTAATGATCATCTAATAAAATAAATATCAAGATTTTATGTTAAAAATCCTTTTTTAAAAAAACTACGAGTAAAAGAAGAGATTTTAACTAATGTCGAAATAGAAGAATACTTGACGAGTGCTCATGAACAACTTCTTATTTAACCTTATTTTTTAGTTTATATTTATAGAGATAATTACTTGCATGGAAAGAAATCTATGTAAACAAAATTTCCTACCATGAATCAACATAATATAAATAAGTTTCCTACTTTAAATCAAACTAAAGTTCCTACTTTCTCCAATCAATTTAAATCAGGTCATTGAAAAGGTTGTCTTTGTTGTAGATTGAGTTTTGTTTCGAGACATCCGACGGTGTAGTAAAGTATTGGATGACATTTAACGAATCAAGAGTGATTGATGCTTTTGGCTTCGTCAATGGAGGTGATGAAAGTGTAGGTTCTGATGAATTAGTGAACACAGAAATAGCTGAATTAGATGCATGTAGTGTATCGATGGATTGAAGTGAAGTTTGACAAGTTTTCAAAGGTTGCAAATCTGTTGAAGATGTTGGAAGGCGATCTTGTTCAAAATGTTGGAAATTACATCCTAAGTTAGATGATTGTTTGCGCTCTAAATATTTGGTGGGATGATTTTCGAAGGGTGTCTGTAAGTAGTTTGGCGTGTTCAGATTTATGTTCTTTTGTAAGGTTGTTTTTCTTTCTAGGGTGTTAAGAATTTTATAATGTGTTTTGTTGTTTGTGAGAATATGTGTATGTAAGCGTTTCTCCTGTAACTAGGAATGACAAACGGGTACAATTTCGTGGATTCCGCACCGTACTCACTCCAATTGGAGCGGGGATGGATATAACTTTAGTCTGTAGTGGGTGGGTGTGGATTTAAAAAATAGTACCCATCGCAGGTAGTGGTCAGGTGATGGGTTTGAGACCTTACCCACCCCACATCAGCCCGCCCCGCATCCGCCCGCCCACATCCTCCCACCCACTAAATACCCATTAAATTTTGGACCATTATAAATTTAGATATAATTTTATAAACTAATTTATAAATCTTAATATTGTTAAATTGTGCTTAATTATCTTATTAATGTTTAGTTACTAACTTATATTAACATTGGGCCGATATTAAAGGTAATATTATTATTTAGTCTATGTTAGTTGTCAAATTGTGCTTAATTATCTTAAAGTTTAGCAACTAACTTATATTAGTTTTGCCTTCTATTTATATATGTAGGTAGTAATGAATTTAAATTGGAGCACTCTCAATTAGAGGAAATAGAGAATGATGATTGTAATACTGGAGTAACAGATGTCACAAGTATTGTCTTAAATTTGACAATGTTGTGTAAAAGAACAAAAATATTATGTGTTTGTCATTTATGTTTCTAGGCTTTAATTATGTCTTTTAATATGGTGTTTTATGTACTTTAAGATCTATGTTAACACTTAACTCAGATAATCCTTAGTTTATTTTATTATGCTTCTTAATGGACGTATTTATTTTATGTTTGTTGCTTATGTATAACTTAAGGTTGTTGTCAGGCGGGTCTAGTCGGGTATGTCTCCAGTTAGGTAGTGGGTATGAGGATGGATTTGAGAATGTATTCGCGTGGGTGGGTGTAAATTTGAAAAAAATTACCCTTCATGGGTGATGGGCGGATGGTGGATTTGAAAATATTAGGTAAGTATGGGGATAGGGGAAGGGGTATCCGCACCCGACCCGCCCATAATCTTGATTACCATTATATGCTCCCTTTTTCTTCTAATTGGAGGGATTTTTTTAATGACACAAAGTAATATTGTTTGATCATATTTTTTTTTAATAAAAATCACTCATTGTTGAGTCAAAAAAAATCCAATAATGCTTCAAGATATTAAAAGTGATTTTGAATACTCCAGTTTTTATATAAAATATTGATTTTATAATATATGAGAAATCATGTATTTTATCCTTTGTGATCTCTACGTTTGTAGTAATTATTTTTCTTATCATCGATGGAAATAGACAAAACTGAATCACATTAAATTGTCTTTTATATGTCTATTATTTTTGCGTTGATCTCATTAATTTTAATTATTTTTTTGTTTACAAATTCTTAGTAAATGTAGATACTATTCCCTAAAAAAGGGTTTACTTATATAGTTTGTTTGTTTTTTGCTTGCAGCCATGTCCAATGGATATAAACAAGGCAAGAAATGGTTCATCTTTTAAGTAGTATCGGATTACTTAGGAATATATTACCAAAGAGATTAGGATTTAGTAGCTCAAGGGAATTGATGCCTATGCAAAGGCACTAGTGGAATATCTCCTGGGGGTCATCTTCTTTATAAAAACTTGAGCAGATGGCTACCTTAATAACTAAACCATTTGGCTCTTTATTATCGCTCATCGCCTACTGTTTCTTTCGCTACAGAGACAAGAAGAAAAACGTCAGCAATATGCCTAAGGGTCGACCACTTTCTTTGCAGGTTTTAACTCTCCTCCCTCAAAGTTCGTTTTGTGTGATAAATTAGCATCTATCTTTCCAACATTGATCTCTCTTTGCAGACTGTGGACCTCAAAGTTAGAATGTGCTGCACTGGTTGCGCGAGAGTCGTCAAAAATGCCATTTACAAGCTCAGGGGTATATTCTTGTACAACTCTCTTTGCATTTTAGTCCTCAACTTTTTAATTTTTTGTTAAAATAATCTTTATTGGATGAAAACTATTAATTGATTAACAGTCAACGTATATTACTGACTTGATATGTTTACATGTATATTATTAGTGATATATCACCCAAAATGATGATGTGGTATGCGACATGTAAGTAATACAACACATGTGATTGTTAATTAACTAACGGTTTCCATCTAATATGGACCATTTTGATCAAAGATTAAAAGGTTTGAGGGTTAAGATACTTTAAAATGAATAGGGGTTAAAGACTTACAAGTTACCATTTTAATAAAAGTTGAGATTAATTTTAACCTTATGACAAATTAAACCCAATACTTGGTCTATTGATTCCTTGTCCCCTCACTGTTTCATATATTAATATCATTGGAATGGTTGATAATATCGTGTTAGGGATTGATTCGGTGGAAGTGAACCTAGAACTGGAAAAAGTGACGGTGATCGGGTACGTTGATCGGAACAAGGTGCTGAAACAAGTGAGAAGAGCTGGGAAGATGGCTGAATTCTGGCCCTACCCGGATCCTCCTTTGTACTTCACCTCCGCCACCGAATACTTCAAAGACACCACAAACGAGTTCAGACAGAGCTACAACTATTACAGGCACGGCTACAACCATGAACATAGGCATGGCTACGTCCCAGTGACGCATCGTGGAGACGACAAGGTCAGCAACATGTTCAACGATGACAATGTCAATGCCTGCTGTCTCATGTAAAAACGTCATTCCCATGTTTCCCTTTCCATGCATCATGATGTATATGTGTTGCGAATATAATATTAAACGAGTCTTCAAATTATTTCACTTTTTAAAAATAAACATGATTCTAACATTTCGGTTTCGACTCTTGAATTATGAAGTGTTACATAATAGATCTATAACATTAAACTTTATAAATTCATCATTTGGATTGTTTCCATGCGCATGTTACAATCTTTACATTTAAAGTTCATCCGAAAATATTAGTAAAAATGTAACATTTTAGGTTACATTCAACTTAAAATGTTATGATTTTTATTACCATTTCGATTACATCCCAAAATCACCATTTATAAACCTTAAATTAGTCATGTCGTCCAACATAACTACCTAAAAATGATGGACCATATATATGTTTATAAAATAATAAAAATACTTTGAGATAAAATAGAAAGATATTTGAAAATTGAATTCTAAAGCTGACGAAACAAAAGATGCAGTTTAGTAGGATTAAACCGGTAAAATGACGAGACAAATCCTCAAATTTCATGAGATTTTCAGAAAATATCTTTAAAAGTTCACACTAATTCAATTAAATCTCAAATTTAAAATTAAAACTAATATAAATTATGAATTGTCAAAACTAAAATATTAACTCCAATTTTGAGGCGTGAAAAATCCAACGAACTCAAGTGAAATTTAACAAAACTAGACAGTTTCATATACATTACAGTCTCACTAAACCAACCATCCAACAGTTTCACAAAACTAATTTAATATATTAAATTATATATGAGTTCATCAAAGTCATCGATTATTGATCTTTTAATCCTAAATCCAACAACACTGTCTTTGGATAGGGTGGTTCAGAGATTTGGGCGTCAGAATCTTGTTTACGATCCATTAATTGCCCCTGCAGTCTCTTCCAACTTCGTCCACTATGCTTTGTCATTATGTACTTCCTTTTTGTTCATATACAAGATGGTGGGATAAAGGAGTATTATTCTTTCTAAAAATTTAAAATCTTTAGTTTAAGTAGTTATGTTTATGAATGTGTATATTGTTAATAGTTAAGAAAGATTTTAAATATATATTATCTTAAAATTATTCTAGATTATTTAAAAAATAACGGGATAAGATCACCCCTCCCTAACCAGCGTAAATGCACATTTACTTTAAGCATCAACCATGAGCTTGAAACTGATCATTTGGAGTTTGCATTCACCTAGTAACAAGTTCGACACAATTCTCCATGCAAATTTAAGATCATCCTATACACATCTATGCAGTACTGCAAGTAAAAGCCACAAAAGTGTGAGTGCATAAAAGAAAAGTAAGGTGGAGAGAGGCTGTCATTAGGAATGGATCAAGGAGTATTAGGGGCGCCGTCATATCCCTGAAATTCAAATCTCCATATAGTTTAGACATTTTTTATATTTTTATTGATAATCTAATTTTACATCTCTAAGATTTTATAGTTTCACACTCATTTTTTTAAATAATTTATGGTGATTACACCGTAGTATATATTTCAAAAATTTCTTAATCAATTGACAACACAAACATATAGACGTGGTTACTCGGATCAAAAACCTCTAGGAAGAATAACATTTTCTTTTACCATTAAGATCACTTGATGAGTTCTTAACTCCTAACATAAAATCTTATATTTGTTGAAGTCATTTCTAAACAAGAGTCTATGTAGAAAAATATAGTTATGGATCAGAGAAAATATTACAATTAGATGAAGTTGATGTTATGGGAGAAGTCTTACGGTACGTTTACCTAATTTAAAATTAAAAAAATAACAGAAATAATCATAACAAAAAAATGTGATAAAAACCATAATATTTTAGTCTTAAATTATGTTGCTTGTCCTTATACTTTCCGGATGGTATGGGTATTACCCAAGATATATCGTTACGGCTGTCTGTTGCCTCTACAAACCATTCATTGATGGGTCTCTCTCCTTACTGCTGCTGTAGCAGTTGGTTTATAAATGGCTGGCCTAGCTTCCACCATAGATGCCATGTATATTGAACTACAAAGGAATCTAATCTTTTGACCCTAAGGAACATTGTCAGTGGCTCACTGGCTTGTCCTTGTAAAGGATGACACCATAATAATTGTATATGCTTTTTCAAAGTAAAAAGAGCCCACTGCTTGTTTGGTAATTTTCCCTAGCTTCTGCACCGGGGATTTTATCGAAATATCACTCATATAATAATTATTTGTTATATATATTTTCTTCTAATATTATTGATCTAGTACTCTTTCTGACAAAATACGGATGTATTATGTCTGATCTGACGTCACGTGCGATCCGTGCCTTATTCGAGCTGGCGCCACATCAAGACAGATGCAGATCGCCATCTGTGCCTTCTAGGAGTTTCTGACATGCGTACTAAGGCGCGTGCATAATGATCTCATCCTTCTATTATTTTGTACCACTCGAACAACTCGGCCTTTAAACCCTCCTCCTCTCCTATAAATAAAAATCCCTCTATGCAAACACCACCACATCAAAATTACTTGCTTATTTTTACTTTATTAATTCCTTCTATTTTTGTTGTAAGGCAAAACTATTTTTTTATTATACTATATTTATTTTATATATGATCTTTTGAAAAAATTTATTGTATTAATTATTTTGTATTATTTTTTGTAGTTGTAAAATTAGAAAGCGTGATCATACCTCGATATATTTTTTTCAATACGGTACACAAATACAGTATACACCGAACCTCCAACACACATGTATGAAGTTGAATATGATGCAATGTACGGGTCAGAATTTGCGGATATGCCTAATTTTAGTGACTACAGATTTAACGAATCAGTCAATGATGGTGAGTTATATAAAGGAATAGAGTTTCTATGCAAATAAGAAGCAATGATGGAAATTAAGAATTACCAAAAAAGTATGTATGCCACTGTGTCCAACGTGATAACGGATGCAATTGGATGGTTCACGTATAGAATAAGAAAAGGAAAAAAATATATGGGAAGTAACGGTATACAACGGTCCTCCACATGTTGTGCTGAAGGGATCAACCAGGATCATCCTAACTTGGACTCTGACATTATCTACCAAACCATCATGCCAATGGTAAAATAAAGCTCACATATAGCTATTCCGTGCTAATTTAAGTTATATAATAATCATAGTATGGGTATACCGTCTCATACAAGAAAGTATTGAATGCAAACAGAATGCCATTGAAAAATTTCAAAGTGAATGGGATGCATCTTACAACAAACTACCAAGTTGGTTTAGGGTAGTGCGCATATTTAATCTTAGGACAATTATCGACTTCGAAACTTGTCATGCATACCACTAGGCTTGTAAACGAACCGAACGCACACGAACGGAGGTATGTTCATGTTCATTCATTTAATAAATAAACGAACATAAACGAACACGAACATAAACGAACAATAAATTTTTTGTTCATGTTCGTTCATTAAGGAATATAGCTTGTTCATGTTAGTACATTTAATAAATAAACGAACATAAATGAACATGAACATAAACGAACACGAACATAAACGTTGGAGACCTTACCTTCCATTGTTCTTTCATGAAAAATAGTCGACAATGCAAATCAACCAAATATACAGTGATAAATAGCATAAGAGTTGATTAGCAGTAATGAAATGTTTGAAGATATCAGATATTTTGATCGATCTTTTAAATATATTAAATGATTCACATGACTTTAATTTAACGTTATAACATTTATCTTAGTGGTCCATGATTACATATGAACAATCATTTTCCACTACGTTATTTTAATAAATTCGCCGGCTAAAAGTTTTGTGACATCAATGTCAGACTTTAGTGAGATTTGTTAATAATGGTCATTTCTATTGGCAGAGTAGAAAATTTAACAGCATGAAGATTTTGAATGGTACAAATTGGACTACAAGGCAATAACATAGATCCGAAATCCCTCCGATGCTACATATTGTAACTGATATTATTGCTAAACCACCATTCAAAATTTTAACGTACCTAAAGTCTACTTCACAACTATAGGTCACACAAGAACTATGAAAACAAAAGTTCATTGTCAAAGTGTATTTTCTACTTATTAATGGGTTCTTCCTGGAAAACCCATTACTTCCGTTATTACACTCTTTTTCAGAAATTGCATAGAAACCTTTGTTTTGTTTTCTAGAAAATTCTATATATTTTTCTCTTTACTGATGCTCATATACTTCCTATTGTTACCTTTATCTTCCCATCTATTTCTAGAAAGAAGTATGATGTTTTCTTGAGTTTTAGATGTGAAGATACCTGCAATAACTTTGCATATAAACTATTAAGCTAAATAAAACAGAGAAAGAGATGAAAACATACCTGTAAAACTTCAGATTGCACTATAATATAACTTGTTTTGAAGTTTTCACCGATCATCTCCACTCTCCAGTGAACACTTGGGTTTGGGAAAAAAGAGAAAATGAATATATGTGCGAGGTGCCTCACGGGTTAACATATTGGATTTAATCTCCAAATAAAATTGGGTTAATTATGGAGTTGGTCATCATAATATCATATTAATTAATATTTTTAAGACACTTACAAATTGGTCACCAAAATTGATTTAAGAAGATTAGGTTAAACATAAATGAACGAACATAAACGAACATAACCGAACGAACATAAATGAACATAACCGAACGTTCACGAACGTAAATGAACGAACGAGACCTATGTTCGTGTTCGTTCATTTAATTAAACGAACACAAAATCTTGTTCATGTCCGTTCATTTAATAAATAAACACACATAAACGAACTTCCCGCCGCACGGTTCATGAACAGTTTGCTGAACGTTCAGTTCATTTACAGGCCTACATACCACAATGATCGAGTGTTTCACGATCGATCCCAATTCTAACGGTTTTTTTGAACTTACCCACAGTGCATTGATGTTGTGAAATACTGCAAGCTCGTGGTCCAAATCGACAAGACATTCTTGTATAGAAAATATAAGCAAGTTTTACTATTGGCAGTTGTCCAAGATGGTAATCATAACACTATTCCTATTGTTTTTGCCCTTGTTGAATGAGAAGATACAGATTCTTGGGCTTTTTTCCTCCAAAACTTTTGCTTACATGTTGTCACGAGGGGGAAAATATGTGTCATTTCATATCGCGGAGCTGGGATCGAAGCAATAATGGATTCTTTGGGTCCAATGTGGCAACCATCCTATCTCCAACATCGGTATTGTATCTGACACATTGCTGATAACTATCATGGAAGTTCAAGAAGAATTATGAGCTCTAATTACTTATGCGCATGGTATGTCAAAATGTTATTTTTTATTTCTCAATCATTTTCATTTTTTATGGAAACAAAGTTAGTAAATTCTACATTTGATGCTCAGATTACGAACTATTATATGAAATATTTGAGTCCATGCTTCAAGAGTTACGAGGAAAAAATGAGGAATGATATGATTACATCAGCCTCATCAACAAAGAAATGTGGACAAATGCATATGATGGTGGATATCGATATGGACGCATGACGACCAACTTGGCTGTGGCTATTAATTTGACCTTAAAGGGAGCACACCATTTCCAGTAACGACTTTGGTTAAAAAGACATATTTCATTTGGGAGCACTTTTAGCCAAGCTCGGTGGATAAGCCCAAACATGGATGCAAAACGATCATGTCTATCACCCAAGATTAGTTACAGATCTACAAAAAATAATTGGTGCATCAAATGAAATGTCTATAACAAACTTCTCTAGAACCCATGAATTATTTCGTGTCATAGAGATATCGCGACCTCTTCAAGGGATTCAAGCTAACTCGTTCAGAGTTAATCTACGAGACAAATGGTGTGACTGTGGGTTTTTTCAAGCTCTGAAGTATTCATGCTTTCATGTCATAACAACTTGCTCGTATACCTGTTAAGACTATAATCATTTTTTGGATCCTGTATACTGACTTTCAGAAGTGTTTAAGGTATATGAATTTGAGTTCCCCCATAGGTAATGAGAAAGGCCCTGATGAGGTTCAGAATTGGCTTCCGATTGTACCAGATTCTTCCTTATTGAGGGAGCTCGATCATCCAAAATCCACTCAAATTCATTGTGATATGGATATTCGGGAGACGTCCAAAGAAAACAAAAGATATGGGCATTGTAGAAACCTATGACACAATAAGAAAAAATGTACATCTCTTTTGTCAGCAAGTAACTGTTGATGTTGTGATTGATGTAGTTGTTGTTTATAAAATCTAAGTTTTTGTTATTTAATTTTCATTTAATTTCACTTAATGTTATTTGAGCATCACCGATTAATTGGCAACTAAAGAAATTAAATAATAAAAACAATTCGAACAAACTAAAAGCAAGAAAACGATACAACTAAAAAATAAAAAAAACTAAATAATAAAAATAATTTGAACAATTAAATAAGAAAAAAATAAGAAAATAAATAAATAAGAAGTTCATAATTAAATAAAAAATTTACAATTGCTGGTAAATAAACAAAATTAAATAAAACCATAACGAAGTAAACAACTCTATCGATGTCGGCGTCTTGAATGTAATACGCAAGGCGATGATTGCCTGTGTCGATGAGGATTTTTTCGTATAACTTGTTCTGCCTCCTAACTCCCATCATCATCATCATCATAAGGAGAAGATACAATTTGTTGATGAGGGACGAATGATAATGTAACACCTCCATAGAATAAGGACCCTGGAGGTGTATGGTTGACTATCCCACCGCTCATAGAAAACTGTAAAAACTGTGAAAAGACTGATATCGATGAGTGCGAAAACTACACCGGAGGTGTCTATACATGTGGTGAAACTCCACTCGCCAAATAACCATCATATGAACCCCAAGTTAGATCTACAAGTATAAAAGTATAATATCCGCCAAGAAGTGTCATAAAACTCTACGGCGATGGCGGTATTTGGTATGGAAGTGGTGGCGCCTGACCCAGCTGTAATGGCATATGAAATGGATGTGGTGTAATCTGATACGGCTTCGGTGCCATCTGAAATGGCTACGGAATATACAGTGGTATAGACCATGGTTGTTGTGATGGTTCCGGTGCTACAGTTGAGGACGAGCCGAAAGTGCCCACTCTCCGTTCACGAGTCGGGGAACGATGATGTTGTGACGGTGGACGTCTTTGTCGACGTCGATGAAAGCTCCCACCTCGGGTTTCCTCAGAAAGTAGGAACGGTTTCCCGCTCCTATTGAACCACTCATAATAATCATCTGCAACCGAGTAATGATCCACATAAAAAGGTTCTATACGGGGAATGCCCTCACGTCGATCTTCCCATATCATTACCCACTCAATGTGCTTCAACAGTCAGCCGACTTCTTTTTTGCCCCGTCTATAGATGATATGAAAATCGTCAAGTTTCTTAGGTTCTTCCGAAATAAATTGTACAAAACCAAATTGGCGGAGCACACGATCAGTAGGATGTCACTCGACAATAACATAACATATCAGAGGGACCACCGCCATTCAGAAATATAATGGGTCTCTTAAGTGATGTGAGATGCAAATCCTCATTTCTTCAGTAGAATAAGGAGCTCATTGAAACTAAAACAAATATATGTAATTCCTATCAAAATAATATTCTAATTATATAATGATAATTAAAAGTAGATAATAATATTTAAATACATACCTCTGTACCATTCTTCTGATCAATGAGTAGCCTAATTTCTTCTAATTCATCAGGTAAATCCCGATGATCTTTTCTTTCACTTGACCACTTATTCAATGAAATAATTTTCATTATATACTCAAAAAAATTATTTATATACGAAATCAGTATTGAGATTACCTCAATAATAGTGAGAATACCAACGGGCTTTTCACCACCGGACATAAAAAGGGCATACGATACCACGCTCAAGACTGGAAAAGAAGGAGACATCCGCCGATAGATTTTTTCTATAGTCAGTAGCTCGACACATTTCCCTATACATAAATGCCAAAACTGCGGAGCCCCAACTGAGTGTACCAACATGATGAAAACCTGTGAGGTGACACAACCACATATAATGAACTTGGTTGCACTATTTATCGGGCATCAGGATCCCTCATATGAGTTATAATATGCAAGCCCGTGCATACATTTTAACATACTCCTCGGAGACGTCGCCACTCAAATGTTTAAAAGTTGTATCCAACTAATTTAATGAAATTCGACCACCATTAAAATTAGGCGAGGAACCTCCAAGATACTCCTCACACAAGGAATGCCAATCACTATGCGCTACCCTAGAAATCACATCCCCACCTACCGGAAGCCCCAAATGCATGAAAACATCCTCCAACATAATTGTGCACTCTTCACACGGAAGATGAAATGTGTATGTCTCTGGTCTCCACCTTTCAACCAATGCAGAAATGAGGTTGGATTCAAGGTTATAGTGCCCTTCATATTTTTCTATGTAACCGAATCCAGCTTCGACTAAATACGGCCATACACGAGTAGGTATCTCTAACTTAAGGTTACGAATGAATGGATCTAATATACGGTCTCTCTCCTAATTTAATAAATATTATAGAAATTAAAATATAAAATAATAATAAACAAATTAAATAAATATAAATTAACAATAATTAACAACAATAATACTAAGTTGTAGTATCCAACAAAAGATTAACTAATATCTATTTTTTTATTAGATTATGAAGGCTAGTTAAGAGTTGTATTTGATCCACGTGAGAATATGTTTTGCACACACTATCACTGAATTAAATAATTTCAAAATATAAAAAATAAATTCATTCGACTTTAATTTTAATTACGTGTGAATACAATTGAAATAATAAATAAAAGAGAAAATAACCTCAGTGACCAAAAATCCCAGATAATATACGATTTTGACCAACTTTTTTTGGATTTGCGAAAATGACCAACAAAATCGCAATGCGATCTCTAATTCGCATTGCGATCTCCACTATCGCAAATTCGCGTTGCATTTCGCGTTGCGATAGTTGAAAATCGCGTTGCGATTTTCCATTTCGCGTTGCGATAGTTGAAAATCGCGTTGCGATTTTCCATTTCGCGTTGCGATTTTCCATTTCGCGTTGCGATAGTTGAAAATCGCGTTGCGATTTTCCATTTCGCGTTGCGATAGTCTACAGTCGCGTTGCGATTTTCCATTTCGCGTTGCGATAGTTGAAATTCGCGTTGCGATTTTCCATTTCGCGTTGCGATAGTATACAGTTGTCGTTGCGATTTTCCAAATTCGTTGCGATAGTATACAGTTGTCGTTGCGATTTTCCAAATTCGTTGTGATAGTTAAAAAAAAGATTTTGTTTCTTAAGAATTTTCTCTAAAAAGATAGTATCCGCACGGACGTGTCGAAGACACATATTACCACGACCACGACCACGACCACGACCACGACCACGACCCGACCCGACCCGACCCGAGACGGGACGGGACGGGACGGGACGGGACGGGACGGGACGGACGGCAGCGGCGGTGCGCGAGAGTCCCCCTTGTTCTCTATCACTCAACAAGGAAGTGGGAAAGCCAAGCCTTAAATACCATTCCCAATAGTGTTTCCAATACTATGTGGGATTTGAGCATTACCAACACTTGTTCCCAATACTATGTGGGATTGAGCCTTAAATAGTGATATTATTTTTGAATGTTTTGCTTAAAATTACAATAATCGCGATTGATTGTAGATTGACTTTTAATTATGACATATTTAATCGTATAATACTAATGTAATTGGTTGTTGATTCAGTTGTTTTAAGGTGCATGATTGTTAATTGTTTCCTGAATAATCACATTGTATTGGAAACAAGTGTTGGTAATGCTCAATCCCAAATTGTATTGGAAACACTATTGGGAATGGTATTTAAGGCTTGGTTTTCCCACTTCCTTGTTGAGTGATAGAGAACAAGGGGGACTCTCGCGCACCGCCGCCGCCGTCCGTCTCGTCTCGGGTCGTGGTCGTGGTCGTGGTCGTGGTCGTGGTCGTGGTCGTGGTAATACGTGTCTTCGACACGTCCGCGCGTATACTATCTTTTTAGAGAAAATTCTTAAGAAACAAAATCTTTTTTTTCAACGAATTTGGAAAATCGCAACGACAACTGTAGACTATCGCAACGCGAAATGGAAAATCGCAACGCGAAATGGAAAATCGCAACGCGATTTTCAACTATCGCAACGCGAAATGGAAAATCGCAACGCGATTTTCAACTATCGCAACGCGAATTTGCGATGATAGAGATCGCGTTGCGATTTCAACTATCGCAACGTGAAATGAAAAATCGCAACGCGATCTCCAACTATCGCAACGCGAAATGGAAAAACGCAACGCGATTTTCAACTATCGCAATGCGAAATGCAACGTGAATTTGCGATAGTGGAGATCGCAATGCGAATTAGAGATCGCATTGCGATTTTGTTGGTCATTTTCGCAAAACCAAAAAAAATTGGTCAAAATCGTATATTATCTAAGATTTTTGGTCACTGAGGTTATTTTCTCTAAATAAAATAAAAATATAATTTTAAAATTCACCTTTAATGTTGGATAAAATAATCATTTTAATCTTTATTTTTAAGCATTTTATCACTATTTATTTCATTTTGGTGCAAAATATCTATGGTTGGATGAAAATAGTTGATTAACTAATAGTCAACGTTTTTCATTAATGTGACAAATTTTATTTGTTCAAAGTGATGACGTAACGTGTTTCATGTCATCACTTTAAACATGTGATAATGTTATATCATCATTGTAAACACATGAAATGTAAAACACTATCACTTTAGATACAATGACGAATCTAGACTTCACATAAGAAAATGAGTTCAAGTACATTTAATTTGTTTATCTCTCTCATACATTCATACTTTTACAACGATTTTCTATACCCAAGTGAGTTAATTAAAGAGTCCATACATCCTTATTGAACACGTGATATGTATCAAATCATCACTTTAAACTTAAATAACTTGTCATATTAGTTATAAACGTTGATCGTTAATCAACTAACGATTTTCATCCAATCAGAAAATTTTATTCCAAATTGAAATGTCGAAATTAAAATACTTCAAAGAACAAAATTAAAGTCAAAGTCAATGTTTATAGTCAAACCTTAAGAAATTTTTTTTTGACATTATGTTAAAACTACTTTCCATTTTTTATTCGGAGGTAATTTAGCTCTAGTATCAGATTTTGAAAATACACACATACATCAGGTAAATATCACAGCGAAGTTCGTATTGGAACAAACAAAGCTTATAAGCAGATTAAATCGATACATAGCAAACGCAGACCAACAAGCATTAAAGATTCAACATTTAGAAACTATGTATGCATGCAAACATTCCCGAAGTTGACATTAATTGTAATGTATATTTGTTGGGAAATTTTGGGTTGAACCAAAACAAGACTTAAGAGTTGAACTAGTTTGAGGCGTGCACTCAACATTGTCCTTTTTATCGTATAATGTATCATCCAAGATTTAACAGATTTTATTGTATACTCAAGAATAATAATTCTTGACAAGGATACCCAGCCTCAGAAAACTCAAGAGTGAAGAGAACAACTTGGAGAGAAATAATGTTCTCAATTTTTGTATACTTAGAATGAAAAGGAAACTCGGTATTTATGAGAGACGTGCTTGCTAAAAATAACAAAAACTAGTTGGAAAATATATAAGTAAATATTTTTTTAAAAAAATAAATGAATAAAACATAATTTAAAACTATTTTTAAGAATTTGAAACAATATTAAAGTATGGAAATGGTTAATACTTACCCTATGCATAGATCAAATTTTTGGAATGAATGTAAAGATTAAATGTCAAATGGTTGATAGAATTTGAGCATATATTACTTTGTATTCACTCCAGATTAATCAAAAAGAATTTACATATTCAATAAAAGAAATAAGGATATCCACTACTGCAAAATGAGTTTATAGCGTCATTTTTAGCGGCTATCAAAGACAAATTGGACTAGTTGAACTTGAGATTAAAAAATTAACTAAACAAACGGACAGACAAAAAGAACAGCAGAACCATGTCATGTTGTTACTATAAGCTACTATTTCTTGGTTTTGCTAGGGCTGAACTCCATTGTCCCAGGAGAAACAGGAAGGTAGTTTAGGTTGAGGCTAATAACTCCCACCGACTCGTCTGAGTACAATAAGCGAAGTAAAGTGGATGCTTTTGTTCTTTTGACCCAACAATTATATCTATTGTATTTCTTCCTAATCTCCTCTCTAATACTAATCTTAGCATAAATCTCTTTCGCATAATCAAATTTCTATGTAACCTTTTATTGTTGAAAAGTAAACAAGTGGGATAAGCCACTTTTGGTGCACATGCAATTGTTCAACAATTGCTTTAGGTGAAAGCACCAAATTGATTTGTCAAAGGGGCATCGAAAGGTGCAGAAAATATTATTTTTTAGGTAAAATCAATTTTAGTCATTGTAATTTAGGGTATTTACACATTAGTCCTTAAGCTTCAACTATAAATACCTAGCTCATTTAGCTTCAAAGTCATCCCAAAGCATTATAGATTTCTTCCAATACTAGAGAATTTAGAGAGTTTCTTGAGAGTTTTCTCATTTTTATCAAGAGAGAATTATCATTATTTTCTCCTTGGTAGATCGAGAGAAGTTGTAATTCCTATTTTCTCATAGTGAAATTCTTCTACCGTTGCCCGTGGTTTTTACCCTATATTATTTAGGGATTTTCACGTAAATTTTGCGTCTCTTTTATCTTCATTGTTTTATTTTCTCAAATTATCAGTTGCGATTTTGCTCTATCTGATAGCTGTCTTCCGCAACAATTGGTATCTGAGCCAGATTTGAGTGTGTAATATCTACTTATTGTCTTTGTGGTTGCCACCAAAAGATGGATCCTCCAATATTAGAAAGTAAGAAGTTATTACTCATTCTTTGAAGGTTCCAGAGAACTATTCACGATAGTGAAATAGTGGGAGCTATCCGCAATAGAAGCTATGGCAACGAAATTTGATATTGAAAAATTCAATGGGAGAAATTTCTCATTGTGGAAATTAAAGATGAAAGTCATCCTGAGGAAAGACAGTTGTCTAGCAGCTATCAGTGAAAGGCCGGTAGATTTCACAGATGACAACAAATGGATCGAAATGGACAGGAATGCTATGGCAAACTTTCATCTAGCATTAGCAGATGAAGTATTGTCAAGCATCAAGGAGAAAAAGACAACTAAGGAGATATGAGATCATCTCACCAAATTGTACGAGGCCACATCGTTGCACAATAAAATTTTCCTTAAGAGGAAATTGTACACTCTCCGTATGCCAGAATCTACTTCAGTGACGGAGCAGTTAAACACACTGAACACGTTATTTTCTCAGCTTACATACTTAAGATGTACAATATGAGAACAAGAACGTGTTGAACTTTTACTTCAAAGTCTACCTGATTCGTATGATCAACTCATCATCAACTTGAAAAACAGTAATGTCACCAGTCTAGTCTTCGATGATGTTGCAACTACTGTTCTACAAAAAGAAAATCGGTACTAGAACAAGGAAGACAGATAAGTAAATCTACAACAAGTAGAAGCATTGACAATGATGAGATAGAGATCAACAGAATGTAGCCAAAGCAGCAGTCACAAACATGGTAAATCGAAGTCGAGAAACAAGAAGAATTTAAAGTGCTATAACTGTGGAAAGAAGGGTCACTTGAAGAATGATTGTTGGAGTCTAAATAAAAACTCCAATCCACAAGGCAATACCACAAACACTTCAAATGATGGAGATGCTCTATGTTGTGAAGTGTCAACCACCATGAAAGGTAGAAAGAGATATGCAGATATATGCCTCATTGATTCGGGAGCAACATATCACATGACCTCAAGAAGAGAATGGTTCCATCATTATGAACCTATCTCAGGAGGATCTGTGTATAGTTGCAATAATCATGCCTTAGAGATTGTTGGCATGGGAACCATCAAATTGAAGATATATGATGGAACAATTAAAGTTGTTCAAGATGTGCGGCACGTGAAAGGCTTGAAGAAAAATTTATTATCCTACGGATTGTTGGATAATAATACAAGAAAGATTGAAACACGGAAAGGAATCATGAAGGTGTTCCGTGGAGCGCTTGTGGTGCTGAAAGGTGAAAATATAGCAACAAACTTGTACATGCTGAAGGGAGAAACTTTGCTAGAAGCAGAAGCCTCTGTTACCTCATGTAGTTCAGATTTTTCAATGCTATGGCATCAGAAACTTGGACACATGTCAGAACAAGGAATGAAAGTCCTTGTGGAGAAAAAGCTACTTCCAAGCTTAACAAAAGTATTACTTACTTTGTGTGAGCATTACATAACAAGTAAGCAGCACTAGTTGAAATTCAACACGTCAAATTCTAGAGGCAAAAGTGTTCTAGAATTGGTTCATTCTGACGTATGGCAAGCACCAGTTACATCCCTAGGCGGAGTAAAATACTCTGTCTCATTTATTGATGACTACTATAGGAGATGTTGGGTGTATCCTATTAAGAAGAAGTCAGATGTGTTTTCAACTTTCAAAAACTTCAAAGCGCGGGTGGAACTTGATTTTGGAAATAAGATCAAGTGTTTCAGAACAAATAATTGAGGAGATTACATAAGTGAAGAATTTGATGACTTTTGCAAAAAAGAAGGCATCAAAAGATAGTTCACAGTAGCAAACACTCCTCAACAAAATGGAGTGGTAGAGTGGATGAACAGAACCTTATTAGAAAGAACAAGAGCAATGTTGAGGGATGCAAGCCTAGAAAAATCATTCTGGGCAGAAGCAGTCAATACCGCTTGTTATTTGGTGAATCGAGCTCCATCAACTGCAATAGAGCTGAAAACAACAATGGAGATGTGGACTGGTAAACCAGCTGATTATTCAAACCTCCATGTATTTGGAAGTGTTGTGTACGTAATGTACAACTCCCAAGAAATTTTAAAGTTATAATCCAAAATCCAGAGAATGCAAATTCTTGGGGTATGCTGATGGTGTAAAGGGGTATCGCTTGTGGGATCCCACTACCCACAAAGTGATTATTAGCAGAGATGTTATCTTTGTAGAAGATAAGCTACAAAGAAAAGAAGAAGATAATAACACTAAAAAGTTAGAGACTACACAGATACATGTGGAAAAAAAGTTTGAACATGGAGATTCTTCTGAAGCAGAACCATCACATGATGAACAAAAACCAGAGAGTTCTGAAGTTCCAACAACTCGTTAATCAGATCGTGAGAGAAGACGTCCCAATTGGCACTCAGATTATGTTATAGAAGGAAATGTTGCATACTGCCTTTTAACAGAGGACGGTGAGCCATCAACATATCAGGAGGCAATAAACAGCTCATATACTTCACTGTGGATGATGGTGATGCAAGAAGAAATTAAAGCCCTTTATAAAAATAATACATCGGACCTTGTGCCACTACCATAAGGAAGGAATCCAATTGGAAATAAATGGGTCTTCAAAATCAAGCGAAATGGTGACGATCAAGTGGAGAGGTATCGTGAAAGACTGGTGGTCAAAGGATATGCTCAAAAAGAATGTATTGATTTCAATAAAATCTTTTCTCCTGTGGTTTGACTAACAACAGTTCGAGTAGTTTTGGAAATGTGTGCTACATTGAACTTATATCTAAGCAGCTAGATGTTAAAACAACTTTTCTTAATGGAAATCTTGAAGAAGAGATTTACATGCTCCAGCCTGAAGGTTTTGAAGAAAAAGAAAAGAAGAACTTAGTTTGCAGGTTGAACAAATCTTTGTACGGTCTAAAGCAGGTGTCGAGGTATTGGTATAAGAGATTTGATTCCTTCATTATGTGCATTGGATACAACAGACTTAATGCAAACCCTTGTGCTTATTTCAAGAGGTCTGATGATAACGATTTTGTTATATTGTTGTTGTATGTGGATGACATGTTGGTTGCAGGACCCAACAAAGATCATATTGAAGAATTAAAGGCACAACTGGCTAGGGAATTTGAAATGAAGGACTTGGGATCAGCAAATAAGATTCTAGGAATGCAAATTCACTGAGACAAAAGTAATAGGAAGATTTGGCTTTCACAAAAGAATTACTTGAAGAAGATCTTGTCAAGATTCAGCATGCAAGATTATAAGCCAATTTCTACCCCTCTTCCTATTAACTTCAAATTATCCTCCAGTATGAGTCCTAGCAGTGAAGAAGAGAGGATGGAGATGTCTCGAGTACCGTATGCATTAGCAGTGGGAAGTTTAATTTTCGCTATGATATGCACAAGACCATACATTGCACAAGCAATGAGAGTAGTTAGTCGGTACATGGTGAATCCAGACAAAGAGCATTGTAATACAGTAAAGAGGATCCTGAGATACATCAAAGGGACCTCAAATGTTGCATTATGTTACGGGGGATCAAAATTACTAATCAATGGGTATATAGATTCTGACTATGCAAGAGATTTGGATAAAAGCAAATCTTCTACAGGATATGTGTTCAAAGTTGCTGGTGGAGCTGTAAGTTGGTTTTCAAAATTGCAGTCAGTTGTGGCTACGTCCATAATAGAGGCAGAATATCTAGCAGCTACACAAGCCAGTAAAGAAGCAATTTGGTTGAAGATGCTATTGGAGGAGCTTGGGCACAATCAAGAGTATGTTTCTCTATTTTGTGACAGTCAATGCGCCTTGCATCTAGCAAGGAATCCGGTATTTCATTCAAGGACAAAGCACATACGAGTTCAGTACTATTTCATTCATGAAAAGGTGGAAGAAGGAACGGTAGATATGCAGAAGATCCATACCAAAGACAACATAGCAGATTTCATGACGAAGACGATCAATACTGATAAATTTACTTGGTGTCGATCCTCTTGTGGCATGTCAAAGACATAAGCAACAAGATGGTACAAGGTAGAAAGAATGGTGTGAAGATATGATTGTTCTAATCAAATCTTCAAGTGGGAGATTATTGAAAAGTAAACAAGTGGGATAAGCCACTTTCGGTGCACATGCAATTGTTCAACAATTGTTTTCGGTGAAATCACCAAATTGATTTGTTAAAGGGGGCACCGAAAGGTGCCGAAAATATTAATTTTTTTTGGTAAAATCAATTTTAGTCATTGTAATTTAGGGTATTTACAAATTAGTCCTTAAGCTTTAACTATAAATATCCTAGCTCATTTAGCTTCAAAACCATCCTAAAGCATTCTAGTTTTCTTCCAATACTAGAGAATTTAGAGAGTTTCTTGAGAGTTTTCTCCTTTTTATCAAGAGAGAATTATCATTATTTTCTCCTTGGTATATCGAGAGAAGTTGTAATTCCTATTTTCTCATAGTGAAATTCTTCTACCGTTGCCCGTGGTTTTTACCCTATATTATTTAGGGGGTTTCCACGTAAATTTTATGTCTCTTTTATCTTCATTTTTTATTTTCTCAAATTATCAGTTGCGATTTTGCTCTATCCGATAGCTGTCTTCCGCAACATTTATGTAGTAAAAACCTCGGAAGAACATCTCAAGATGTAGGATATCAAAGGTCTAATACTTTTTAAAAAGTTACTATTTCTAATAGTCTCATTTGATCTCCTAGAGTTAAATCTACTATTAGACAATCATATTTATTAAATATGACCATCTACTAGTAGGCAAAATAACTCTATTCTGATATCAACAATAAGGATCATTATAAAACCTTTCGACCAAGACTAAGACAAAGATCTAAAATATCTTTTTTCACTTATCTTTCTTCTACCTCCTTATAGAGACAAAAGGCTTTGATATCGGTCAACGACCATCTGATCATCGGCTACGATTATCTCTATCCAAACTAAAAGGGATGAACTATCTATAGTCCACACAATCAAAACAAAACAGTGGACAACAACGAACTCCCCTGAATGTTACAAGCAACTTCATTATACCTAGTTGTTAACCTTAACTTGCCAAAAGAGTGAAAGAGAAAACAAAAGAGTTTATGTATTTGGTGTGATTGTATTTTCAGGCACGAACCCTCTCAGTTAACGTATATTTTCCTTGGATAAATTCTCACTTTCGTTTCTCTTAGTTATGTCTTAGACTGCTTAGCCTCTTTTTTCCTTCAAGTTTAGTCTTCATATCTAGGGAGGGACCTCATATATTATCCAGTTCAGTTCATCCACACTCATTTGAATTAGTCACTGCGTCGTCCTGATTGTCATATATGCATTTTTTTAAATCTAGGGTAGTTATAAAGTAGTATATGCTGATAATCTTTTTTAACCATTGACAACACATACACACTACATATATAACTGCTCGAATCCAGAACTTCAAAAAAAAACAACACTCACTTTAATTACCGAGGCTATCCAATGAATTTGTCATATATACATATTACTTAAGTATTTCAATTTAGAAGATATATAATACAAGTATATAGGCCAACTGTTTTGAGAACACCACCTTGATACTGGTTAATTGTTATCCTCTTTAAAAAGTTATGTATTCGAACAATTGTAATTGCATAGTGTATATGTATTATTACTCAATGAGTTCTCTTCGTTTATTCATCTTTTACTTTCTTATATGAAGATAAAGAATTTTTAATATCAATTAACAATCTCCTGACCATCTAATACAATTTTTTATTTAAATCAAAAGAGATAAACCACCTATAATCTAACTTATTTATTTCCACTAACAAGACTGAAATACGAAAACGAAACAAAGGACAACAACGAATTTTCCTTAACGTTACAAGCAACTTCATTTTATTTATAATAGAAAATAACATAAATTACAATTAGAAAACCTCTTTCTTAGCACTAACATGTTAACATCAGGATGTGTAGCTTTGATGAATATTCATTTCGGCCGCATATTGTTCTGCAACCCCCTTAGCCTACAGCAAGATTGAGCTCTTTAAAAAATAGGGTCACCATCGATCCAGGTCTCTCTTTCGCCACAACAGGTATCTATAAAAGATAGATAATTATGTGTACCACTATTTAATTTAAAGTTAATTTTTAATCTAAAATATTATAGTAATGTTTAACCTAAATAATTATATAAATTTATAATATTTTCGATTGTAAATGAAATTATATAATTTAAAATATTATTGTATCCAACTTAAAAAAATTAGACTTTTAATAAGATCTTTTATTACAACCAATTTTTACCCTTTTTTTTAACTTTATATTAATAAATTGTACTTTAAAATTTGCAATAAAAAGTTATCAATTCTATTAAGATGAATCATTTGACAAATCCTTCTCCTCGGTCTTTAATTATTGGATAAAATCATAGAAGATTTCTATGCTCTAATACCTAAATGCGTTTGTTAGACTAAAATGATGATATACGGTAATGGACGGAACAATTCAATTCGTGTAAAACTCTACTTTGTGTGTACCGATAAAAAGTAGAAAATTAAAATTGTGTATATTTATTTCTATACAAATCTTATTTTTTAAAAAGAAAGAAATTTATCCCTATAAAGAAATAAATAGTAGGATTAATGTTTAAAAGTAGATTAAATCCTAAATCACGTTTAGACGTAAATTTTCTTATACTCTTTTTTTTTTGACATAATAATTTTTTTTCCATTTAAGTATAATTTCTTCTAAAAGGATTTCTCATGTGTTATCTTGATGTTCTTTATATTATAATTGTTTTACATTTGTTACTATCGTGGAGAATGTATATGCAAGAAATTTAAAAATAAGATTCAAAATTTTAATATTTTATTTTAAACAGAATTAAATTTCCTTATTTATTTTTTTCTCATTAATAAATTAAATTAAATTGAATATTTTTCCTAAAACAATGAATGTGCAATTATTACCCTAAGGAATCAGATAGGCCCGTACGTTGCTATAGCGTTGTAGGTATAGGCCAACAACTCCCAGACTCTGGTGGACCACTGAGGACTCTATATTGTCTAGTTGGCAAGACACAGCTTTGGATGAATTGAAGGACATAGATGAATACAATTATTTTTTTAATTTTTTTTAATTTTTTATATATTTTAAATATTTTTTTATATTCAATATATTTTCATTTCCTAAACTTTTATAAATTCATCTTCTAAAATCTTAAAAATCTTTTTTTTAAATAAAGAAACGAGTCTTGTTAAAAATCCTTTCTAAACTTACACAAAGATGTTAAATAATATCACATGTGGTATGATTTCAAAAGATAAATGTTATATTTTTTCATTAAAAAATAGTTTATATTTATTTAAATGATATTTATAAATATATCATATGAAATGATCGAAAGATATAACCTTTTGTAACAACCCGGAATAAAATTTAGAGAAAAAAAAAATTTAATTAAGTAATTTGGCAAAATTTGAGGATTAAATCGGAAGTTTTCAAAATTGTAGGCCATTTTAGAAGTTAAAGGAAATTCAGGGACCAAGCCCTGCATTACTCCTTTTAGTGTCGGCAGAAAATTTAATATAAACGTATGAATGGTTTTCTGTTTTCAAAACAGAAAACAATTGTGAAATTCCTCCTCCCGCACTCTACTTCAAAGCCGATTCCGACGCCGTTCGACGTCCAATCGTAAAATTGAAACCACCGTTGTGTTCATCATCAAGCGAGGAACAAACCCTTCAAATTAATTGAAGTGAAACGCTGCCAAACGTCGGGAATTTTCAGTCAAAGCATCGTCGTTTTTTTTAGCTCTATCGTCGGGAAAAACTTAAATTCACCGCCGATCGTTGTTCCGTTTACGACACCTCCTACACCATCGTGTTCCTTGTGTCGTTGCGAGTCCGCCGGTGTCAACCTTGTTCGCCGTCGACGGCGGCGCGTGAGGAGGTGGAGCAGTCAAAGGTTCGGCCGAGTTGAAATACGAGCTCTCCGCCGTTCAAAAATTTGAACCGATCGTTGTAAGTATCTCGAAATCGCTCAAAATAATTTTTAGAAATTTTTCCGGGAATTTTCCGACACCGTGGCACTGTTCACGCGCCGCACGCACCGTCGCAGGGAGAGTGAGCTGCTGGAAAACCGGTTTGACCAGTTTTGAACCCGGTTTGACCGGTTCGAACCGGTTTGACCGGTCAGAACCGGTTTGACCGATCTGAACCGGGTTGACCCGACCCGACTGTTGACCCGACCCGACCGTTGACCGTTGACTGTTGACTTTCTTTGACTAAAACTTAAAATGGCTTTGACCGACCCTTAAACGACCGTAAATCTTTTCCGAGTATACCTATCCTGATAGTTTTCGACGTGCCAAATCCATTTCCGCAGTCCGTTTTGCAAAATTCAAACCCGAAGGTCTCCAAATCTACGGTCAAAGTGGTTGACTTTGACTTTGACCAAGAATCTGAATTTCTGAAAAGTCATACTTTATATTTTTCGACGTCCTGATTCCGTTTCCGCAATCCGTTTGGCCAAATTCAGACTCGAAATACCCCAAATTGATAGTCAAACTCGAAAAATGCTTATATACTTAAGAAGACTAGCTTTGAACAATTAAATAGGATTTGGGACTGATAGATTATTATTGTTTGAAGGTACAAGAGACTCTCCGGATCGTTCGACAGCTCGACCCAGCTCTTCTAGATCAGTTAAACCACGTGTGCCAGTATTCACCCGTTCGAAAATTGTAGCAGAGCGTGGTGAAACCAGCAATCAGTAAATTTGCTATTTGAACCTATTGTCGAGGTGTGTTCCCTGCTTATTATTGAACTGTTTTATTGGTTTTAATATGTGGTACACTGAATTCATTGGCTATTGTTTTATGGATGCACCAATTTAATGTGACAATTTATGGAATATGGCTGCTATCTAATTTTTGTTTTGAAATGGTATATGATTACCATGTTTTTGGATTGATGGAATTTATGTCACGGTGCAATTGAATTTTGGAATTGAAATACGACGGAATAGCTCTGATCAAGCTAACTGGGCCTAATGTGACTCTTGAGGGCCCCAAGATGTTTCATTAGGTCGGCTTTCCTTTGCTGTGTGCTTAGGGTAAGCTATATGGACTCATTGACTTGGGCTTAAGGATACAAGCTTCAGAGCCTATCCTTAAGTCGGCTTTCTTTTGCTATGTGCATAAAGTAAGCTATATGGAAAATAATTTTGGCAACTACTGATGGTGTACCAGAAAAGGGTTTAAACTATGATTTTCAAAAAGTTAAACTCTTTTACGAATTGTGAGATTACTGGACTATGATTGTACCTATTATGATTTTATGGAAATGTTGGGACACACTGAGCCTAGCTCACCTTTTGAAAATGTTTTCCCCTTTCAGATATTGTTGGTTAGATACCTGGTACGAGCACTTGGAGGATAACATATCTTGAAGTAAATCAAATTGTAATGTTGTTATCTGGCAAGTTGACTTTATTTTGGTGACATGGACCTTATTTAAAATATCGGATTTTATAATGATAACTCTTTTGCTAATACTGCTCGGTTTATTGTGATATTGAATTTGAAGATGTGTTTTAAATTAAATTATTATTTATTGGTACTATATTTACGAGTTGGATTTTGATAGTATAATTTGTTTATAATTTCATGTTATTTATAATGTGATTTTATATTGATGGAATAACGGTTTCGAAAAATGTCTTTAATAATCATAATGTGATCCACTAGACTTAGTCGAAACGCATAGGCCGGGTCTAGGGGGTTACATTTATTGGTATCAGAGCTTTTGGTTTTTAACCCTCGGACTGTGTATGAGTCCACATTGAAAATACAGTTTTAAAATATTTACAAAACGAGTTACTAAGGCCATGTCACAAAGTTATTAAGATTTTAACTATGTTCGAGACTCCAAGTGCTTATCTAACCTTAAGTTTATATTCTGTAGTAATCTCGAGATCTACCAAAATGAGTGCTAGACGTGGTCGTCGAACTAGTCGTGGACGAGGTCGAGTAACTAGATTGCAGATCCGATTGATGAGATACGAGTAGATCCCCCACCTCAAATAGGTGATCACGCTCCTACGACACCAACGAATATGCCACCTACCGATGGTATTGGCATGACTACATCGATCATAGGAGCGACCGATATTGAGTCAGAGTCTACTGGAGTGGCATTGGATGAGAATTTTAGTAGACAGTTTCTGCAGTTAATACAGGGAGCAGTTAGAGCTATTGGTGTTGTATCTGAGGTTCCTATTTCACAGACGTTGATTTCCAATGGAGTTAGAACTTTTGGGGGACAGATTGGTGGAGCTCCTACTGAAGCTGAGGATTGGCTCCAGGATACAGAGAGACGCATGGATCAGTTGGGTTTGGACTCAACTAAGAGATATCTGGGTGCTGTAGCAATGTTAGATGGTAATGCCTACACTTGGTGGGAGTCAGTGACCAGTAGTGTTCCTACCGATCGTTTGACCTGGAATTTCTTTAAGGATCACTTTCGGAGTCGTTTTCTGGGAGAGCGCTACTTAGCTCAGAGACGACAACAGTTTCAAGACCTGGTTCAGGGAGACATGACTGTTTCTGAATATGAGATCGAGTTCCTGAAATTGCTGAAGTATGGATTCAGTATGGTACCTACGGAGAGAGATCGATGTCGTAAATTTGCCCTTGGACTCAGATACGAGCTGCGTAGGCAAGTTGTAACCCATCAGGATGAGATATTTGATGTGCTGGTGGGCAGAGCCAAAGATGCGGAAGAGGTGGAAGTTTTAGCTTCTAGTAGAGAGCGTGTTGATCAAGATCGATCTAAGAAATTTTCAGGCCCGATGGAGTCATCAGCACAGTCCGGAAAGAGGACTCGTACTTCAACCCCTCAGAGAAGCAATACACGTTTCAGGCCTGCAGCATCCTCACCTTTAGCTGTCAGTCGAGGCGGTTCCTCGTCGTATTATAATGGGCCCCTTTGTGAGTATTGTGGTAAACAGCACTCAGGAGAGTGTCGTAAGAAGATGGGTCTTTGCTATCAGTGTGGATCTAGTGGTCATTATCGGAGGGATTGTCCTCAGTTAGTTTCGTTTGAGCAGACCACTACCCAAACTCCTATGCGTTCGTAGACTACAGTACAGACCCCAATTAGAGATCGTAGTCAAGGAAAGACTCGAGGATCAGCGTCCAGGACAGACAGTAGAGCCCGACCTCAGCAAAATAGAGGGCCAACAGCTTCTGAGGCTAGACAGCGAGCTTTGGTTTATGCAACTAGACGTCGTGATGACAGAGATGAGCCTGAGGTTATTGCAGGTACATTTACTATTTATTCTACCCCATACTTTGCATTATTGGACAATGGTTCCACTCACTCCTATGTATCGAGCTCAGTATCTCGAAACCTTCAGATTCCGATCGAGAACACTGAAAATACTGTTACAGTTACAAGTCCAGTAGGACAAGCGGTATTAGTGAATAAAGTATTCCAGCGTTGTCCTCTCGAGGTTCAGGGAGAAATTTTTCTCGCTGATCTTATGGAGCTTCCTTTAGAGGAGTTCGATTTAATTCTTGGAATGGATTGGTTGAATAAACACAAGGTAAAGCTGGATTGCGAATACAAGCGGGCTACTCTGAAGACTTCAGATGGTCGGACTGTTGTGTTAATTGGTGAACGACGTGGTTATCTCTCCAATATAGTTTCAGCGATGGAAATTGATCGTATGATCCGGAAGGGATATGAGACCTTCATTGCTTGTATTTTGAACACCAAGGGTGCATTGTCCACGATCGAGGAGATTCGTACAGTTAGCGAGTTTCCTGATGTTTTTCCGGAGGAGTTGCCTGGGTTACCTCCTGATAGAGAGGTAGAGTTCGAGATTGAGACTTATCCGGGATCGTCACCTATTTCTATGGCACCTTATCGTATGGCTCCAAGGGAACTTAAAGAGTTGAAAGTCCAATTGCAAGAATTATTCGATCGAGGATTTATCCGACATAGTACTTCACCATGGGGAGCTCCAGTTCTGTTCGTGAAAAAGAATGATGGGTCGCTAAGATTATGTATTGACTATCGGAAATTGAACAAGATGACGGTCAAGAATAATACCCACTACCCAGGATTGATGATTTATTTGATCAATTGCGAGGAGCTATTGTATTCTCTAAGATTGATCTTCGTTCGGGGTATTATCAATTGAAAGTTAAAGGATCAGATATTGCAAAAACGGCTATTCGCACTAGATATGGTCATTATGAATTCTTAGTGATGCCTTTTGGTTTGACGAACGCTCCTGCAGCTTTCATGGATTTGATGAATCGGGTGTTCCGACCATATTTGGATCAATTTGTGGTGGTCTTCATTGACGATATTCTGATCTATTCTCGTACTGAGGCAGAGCATGACGAGCATTTGAAGATCGTTCTGCGGACTTTGAGAGAGCATCGTCTATATGCCAAACTAAGCAAGTGTGAATTTTGGCTTCAAGAAGTGTCGTTTCTGGGGCATATTATTTCTGCGCGAGGTGTTCAGGTCGATCCCAGCAAGATAGAGGCTATTATGAATTGGAAACGACCTAAGAACGTATCTGAGATCCGCAGTTTCTTGGGCTTGGCTGGTTATTATCGACGTTTTGTTGAGGCTTCTCGATCATTGCTTCTCCTTGACAAAGTTGTTAAGGAAGAATGTGCCGTTTGACTGGGGCGAGGCACAACATGAGAGCTTTGAGAAATTAAAGGCGGTTTGACTCAAGCACCGGTGTTGATTCAACCAGAGTCCGGGAAGGATTTACAGTGTATAGTGATGCTTCACACTCAGGACTTGGCTGTGTTTTAATGCAGGAAGGTAAAGTGGTGGCTTATGCATCCCGTCAGCTGCGACCTCATGAGTGTAATTATCCTACTCACGATTTGGAGTTAGCAGCAGTGATTTTGCCTTGAAGATTTGGAGACACTATCTTTATGGAGAGAAGTGTTATATTTTCACGGATCATAAGAGCTTAAAGTATCTCCTGACCCAGAAGGAGCTTAATTTGAGACAACGGCGCTGGCTAGAGCTTCTGAAGGATTATGATTGTGTGATTGATTATCACCCTGGTAAAGCTAACATTGTAGCGGATGCTTTGAGTCGAAAGACGGTATCGTAGTTGAGATCTTTAATGGCCAGGATGAATTTATATGATGATGGCACTTTGTTAGCAGAATTGCAAGTTAAGCCGACATTGGTTGATGAGATCAAGGCTAAGCAGCCCTTTGATAGCTCCTTGCTTCCCATCTTTGAGCAAGTAGAGCAGGGGACAAGCTCAGATTACGCCCTTGACCGGGATGAAGTTTTATGCTTCAAAGGTCGGTATTGTGTGCCTGATGATGCTGAGTTGAGACAGACTATCCTTACTGAGGCTCATAGTAGTCCATATGCTATGCACCCCGGTGGAGATAAGATGTATCGGAATTTGAGAGAGAGGTATCATTGGATCGGCATGAAGAAGGACATCTCAAATTTTGTAGCGAGGTGTTTGACTTGTCAACAAGTTAAGGCAGAACATCAACATCCATCAGGTTTGTTACAGCCTATTAAGATTCCTGAATGGAAATGGGAGCGTATTACTATGGATTTTGTTACTAGCTTGCCTATGACTCCTTCGAAAAAAAATTCAGTTTGGGTGATTGTTGACAGACTTACAAAGTCAACTCACTTCATTCCTGTGCGAGTAAATTGTACTTTGGACAAGCTGGCAAGATTGTATATTTCAGAGATTGTTAGATTGCATGGTGTTCCATTGTCTATTATTTCTGATCGAGATCCGAGATTTACTTCGAGATTTTGGAAGGCGCTACATACGGCTTTGGGAACAAGATTGGATTATAGCACATCCTTTCACCCACAAACTGATGGTCAATCTGAGAGAGTGATTCAGATACTTGAGGATATGTTGCGGGGTTGCGTAATCGATTTTCATGGTAGCTGGGAGAAATTTTTGCCTTTGGCTGAATTTGCTTACAATAACAGTTATCAGACCAGCATTCGTATGGCACCCTATGAAGCACTCTATGGGCGTAAATGTCGCACTTCGATCTGTTGGACTGAGTTGCGTAATAGGAAAACATTGGGACCTGAGTTAGTGCGAGAGACGGAGGACACAGTCAGATTTATACGTGACCGTTTGAAAGAGGCATTTGATAGGCAGAAGTCTTATGCAGATCAGAGAATGAAAGATATACAATTTGAGGTTGGTGATCAGGTCTTCTTAAAAGTTTCACCGTGGAAGAAAGTATTGAGATTCGGGCGTAAGGGTAAATTGAGTCCACGATTTATTGGGCCGTATCGTATTCTGAAGAAAGTTGGACCTGTTGCTTATCAGCTTGAGTTGCATTCCCACCTCAGTCGTATTCATGATGTTTTTCATGTGTCTATGTTAAGGAGATACCGTCCAGATCCAGGTCACATTATTCAGGTTGAAGAAGTAGAGCTGAGACCGGATTTGTCATATGAGGAGGAGCCCATTCAGATTTTAGAAAGAGATGAAAGAGTTCTTCGGAATAGGCGAATTCCAATGGTCAAAGTTCAGTGGAGTAATCGAGGCCCCTCAGAAGCTACTTGGGAGACATTGGAGTCAATGGAGGCTCAGTTTCCTCAACTATTCTCATAAGGTAAATTTCGAGGACGAAATTTCTTGTAGAGGGGGAGAATTGTAACAACCCGGAATAAAATTTAGAGAAAAAAAAATTTAATTAAGTAATTTGGCAAAATTTGAGGATTAAATCGGAAGTTTTCAAAATTGTAGGCCATTTTAGAAGTTAAAGGAAATTCAGGGACCAAGCCCTGCATTACTCCTTTTAGTGTCGGCGGAAAATTTAATATAAACGTATGAATGGTTTTCTGTTTTCAAAACAAAAAACAATTGTGAAATTCCTCCTCCCGCACTCTACTTCAAAGCCGATTCCGACGCCGTTCGACGTCCAATCGTAAAATTGAAACCACCGTTGTGTTCATCATCAAGCGAGGAACAAACCCTTCAAATTAATTGAAGTGAAACGCTGCCAAACGTCGGGAATTTTCAGTCAAAGCATCGTCGTTTTTTTTAGCTCTATCGTCGGGAAAAACTTAAATTCACCGCCGATCGTTGTTCCGTTTACGACACCTCCTACACCATCGTGTTCCTTGTGTCGTTGCGAGTCCGCCGGTGTCAACCTTGTTCGCCATCGACGGCGGCGCGTGAGGAGGTGGAGCAGTCAAAGGTTTGGCCGAGTTGAAATACGAGCTCTCCGCCGTTCAAAAATTTGAACCGATCGTTGTAAGTATCTCGAAATCGCTCAAAATAATTTTTAGAAATTTTTCCGGGAATTTTCCGACACCGTGGCACTGTTCACGCGCCGCACGCGCCGTCGCAGGGAGAGTGAGCTGCTGGAAAACCGGTTTGACCAGTTTTGAACCGGTTTGACCGGTTTGACCGGTCAGAACCGGTTTGACCGATCTGAACCGGGTTGACCCGACCCGACTGTTGACCCGACCCGACCGTTGACCGTTGACCGTTGACCGTTGACTTTCTTTGACTAAAACTTAAAATGGCTTTGACCGACCCTTAAACGACCGTAAATCTTTTCCGAGTATACCTATCCTGATAGTTTTCGACGTGCCAAATCCATTTCCGCAGTCCGTTTCGCCAAATTCAAACCCGAAGGTCTCCAAATCTACGGTCAAAGTGGTTGACTTTGACTTTGACCAAGAATCTGAATTTCTGAAAAGTCATACTTTATATTTTTCGACGTCCTGATTCCGTTTCCGCAATCCGTTTGGCCAAATTCAGACTCGAAATACCCCAAATTGATAGTCAAACTCGAAAAATGCTTATATACTTAAGAAGACTAGCTTTGAACAATTAAATAGGATTTGGGACTGATAGATTATTATTGTTTGAAGGTACAAGAGACTCTCCGGATCGTTCGACAGCTCGACCCAGCTCTTCTAGATCAGTTAAACCACGTGTGCCAGTATTCACCCGTTCGAAAATTGTAGCAGAGCGTGGTGAAACCAGCAATCAGTAAATTTGCTATTTGAACCTATTGTCGAGGTGTGTTCCTGCTTATTATTGAACTGTTTTATTGGTTTTAATATGTGGTACACCGAATTCATTGGCTATTGTTTTATGGATGCACCAATTTAATGTGACAATTTATGGAATATGGCTGCTATCTAATTTTTGTTTTGAAATGGTATATGATTACCATGTTTTTGGATTGATGGAATTTATGTCACGGTGCAATTGAATTTTGGAATTGAAATACGACGGAATAGCTCTGATCAAGCTAACTAGGCCTAATGTGACTCTTGAGGGCCCCAAGATGTTTCATTAGGTCGGCTTTCCTTTGCTGTGTGCTTAGGGTAAGCTATATGGACTCATTGACTTGGGCTTAAGGATACAAGCTTCAGAGCCTATCCTTAAGTCGGCTTTCTTTTTGCTATGTGCATAAAGTAAGCTATATGGAAAATAATTTTGGCAACTACTGATGGTATACCAGAAAAGGGTTTAAACTATGATTTTCAAAAAGTTAAACTCTTTTACGAATTTGTGAGATTACTGGACTATGATTTGTACCTATTATGATTTTATGGAAATGTTGGGACACACTGAGCCTAGCTCACCTTTTGAAAATGTTTTCCCCTTTCAGATATTGTTGGTTAGATACCTTGGTACGAGCACTTGGAGGATCAACATATCTCTTGAAGTAAATCAAATTGTAATGTTGTTATCTGGCAAGTTGACTTTATTTTGGTGACATGGACCTTATTTTAAAATATCGGATTTTATAATGATAACTCTTTTGCTAATACTGCTCGGTTTATTGTGATATTGAATTTGAAGATGTGTTTTAAATTAAATTATTATTTATTGGTACTATATTTACGAGTTGGATTTTGATAGTATAATTTGTTTATAATTTCATGTTATTTATAATGTGATTTTATATTGATGGAATAACGGTTTCGAAAAATGTCTTTAATAATCATAATGTGATCCACTAGACTTAGTCGAAACGCATAGGCCGGGTCTAGGGGGTTACAGATTAGACGAGTTTCAGAACCCATAAATGGTGGGTTCATAATAGTTTTAATTTGAGTTGAACAAAACTCAATTCGAAAAAACTGAATTTTTTGTTCCGACTTGAACAAATTTTAAATTCGAGTCGAGTTAACAAATTACATAAATCATTAAACTATTACTGTTTAATATACAATTGCATCTCTGCAAACATCATGATGAATATCTGAATCCCATAAATTATGGATATGTGAGTTTCAAATTCTTTATATATTTTTCTACCAGAATGATTTGCTCATTAGGAACTTGAAGAAAGCAGAAAGCAAAGGGCTAAAGAGCAGCCTTTTCTCATCTTCAACTGGCAAAACATGTCCTTTCCTCACGGAAAACTACTCTATTTTTTTCACTTTAGAAGAGTAAATAAATGCTAACACATGCATCAAAGACAAGGATAAAATCTTCAAAATAAAGCAGCCAACAAGATTAAAACCACAAAAGCTACTTGCACCATGGATTTTACTGGCGCTCTATCTGAATAGTCACATGACTGATATTGTATTCTCTCCGATGTAATCTACAACCTTTTCAATACCAGGTCAGCATTAGCTTCGCGCTTAATCAAGACATGGCAAGCTAATAACACCTTACCGACAGTTATGGCCCAAATGTGCAGCTCATGTATCGCAACAACTCGTCCATCTCGCATAAACCCTTCTCCAGCCTCGTGGCATCGATTTCTCGGGCGTGCTCCCATGAAACTTCCAAGATGTTTCAGCATCCTGATGGTTGTTCCAATACAATAACTGAGAATATAAGGGTGCATATCAGATCTATTATTTTCCACTCAGGCTTCCACCAAATAATTGCTCCACCAATCATCACTCCAATGCTCTGTATCGAATCCCCGAGGACATGAAGAAGCCCTTGTATATTGATGTTTCTTGCCTTCTTTTCAGGTTGTTTTTCACAGTCTGAGTATGTCTTAAGCAGAGGCACTTGATGGTCAGCTTCAGCTTCATGAGTATGGTGATGCTTATCGTGTATCTTAGAATTCGAACCATGATGATGGTGATGGTGAGAAGTTACACTTAATCCACGACTATGCGGTTCAGTGTCATGGCTATGACTGTGATCATGGTGGTCATGATTGCTCCCACCATGGCCATGATTATGGTCATGACCATGGTGATGCCCGTGATCATTACCCAATAAGATAGCCATAGCGATATTAACCACAAGACCAAATGCAGAAACAATGACATGAGAAAGCCTTGAACTTCACCTGTATCATGGATAAGTCTAGCTATGGCTTCATAAACAAGGATGCCAGCTAGAAGCCATATCATCTGGATAGAAACAAGGGCGCCAAGAATTTCAATCCTGAAGAATCCATATGTTTGACGTGGAGTCGCCTCCCACCCCGATGCCCAAAGAGAGAACAAGGAGATTGCAAATGCTGCAACATCGGACAAGAGATGAGCTGCATCGGTTAAGATTGCAAGACTATTGGCTTTAATTCCTCCAGCTACTTCAACACTCATAAAGACAACACAGAGCACTACCGCCGTCAACAATTTACGCATAGAGGCCGAACGTTCTTTCGCATCTTTAGAAATGGTTTGAGCATCAGAAAACCCGCATGCTGCACCTGCACATATCGTACTTCCACCAAGGCTTGTCTCCGCGGCTGGCACATCTCCTCGTATTTCAATTATTTGCCCTTGTTCCGAATTTTGTCCATCTGAAAACAATATAAACAAACAATACAAGTACAGATAAGCTTTTAATTCACTACCTGAAGGAAAAAAAAAAAACAAAATGAGGTTGAATCAACAAAGTTATCCAGATTACAAGTCTTGTATCATAAAAACGAACTGCTATATTCTCATTTGTGTGTTAAGAGGGCACGGGAAACAGCAAAGTATCATCTTCATCAGCATCATGTCACAGTAAATACTAACAGTTGGCAGCGAAAATACCAGAGATGCAGGTGATAGGCAAAAATATCTTCTTTCGCTAAAACAAGGCACAAACCACAAAAAGGAATGAAAGGTTTCATTTATATCTAAGATTCAAGAACACTACAGGATCAAATACAACTTAGCAACAAACATCACAATTGCAGCCTACGAATTGAATCAGCGAAAGCTTACAAGGAAATCTACTACCCAAATTGACAAGCATTGGTTCGCATACACAGGGATGGACCGAAGGAGACTGAAAATTTTAAATCGTCGATTAAATTTTTCATATTTTTTTATTGATAATCTGTTTTCGCCGCTAAATTTTTATAAGTTCGACCTATTAACATACCGCATCCGACTCTGCGCATACTCATGAATGTACTTGCATATTCATGTATACATATCCGATTATAGCAGTTTTAAATTCCAGAATCAAACAAAGATAGGAAGAAATCCCAAAGGTGGTTATTCAGAATCATTTAAACAAAAAAAAAACACGAATTTTCAAAAGAATATATAATTGCCTTCTGCAGTGGCTCTTCGTTCTCGCTTACAATTCCGGCGGCCTCCAGCCTTCTCCGAAGAATAATCCCTAAGCGCAAGCAAGAAGATTAACCCTATTTCACATATCAAAGATACAATATGATGGAATGAAAACAATAAACCATTAGAAAAACAGTATGCGGTTAAATACTACCGATTCTCAGAAGATTTAAAAAGACTTTTAAAAAGACTTTTAAAAAGGAATGGCTTTCTTATTCCATGCCCTGGAAAAAGTGGGAAAAACAGAAAAATAAAAACCAGATCCCATACATATCCGATGGATTAACACAATCTTCAAAAAAGAAAAAAGAAAAAGAAAAAGAGGCACCTCTGATGAGCAGCAATGGTGGAAGCTGTAAAGCAACAGTGGTTGACAACTCCTTTGAGATACAATAAAAGCAAATGAATTTATTCACAAAAATACAATATTGAAAAGTATTCAATCAATTTTATTTATTTAGATGTTTTTACCGAAATCTCACCCGTACCATCATAATTAATTGTTAGGGGTTCTGCCCGAGCTAGTTGGCGCCACGTAAGGAAAAGCGCGAATAACGATATGAGCCTTCAAGGAGTTTTATCCGAGCTGAGGTCACGTAAGGAAAGACGCAGATGACGATCTGTGCCTTCACGTGGTTTCTTGATCCGCGCCTTTCATTATGTACGTTGACTTATTGATACTCCATAATTACCCTAGCCTAAAAGCTCGGCTTTTAAACCCTTCCTCTCCCCTATAAATAAGAACTCTCTCAATGCAAACATCACCAAACCAAAATTACTTATTTATTCTCGTTTCTATCAATTTATTCTATCAAACTAAGTAGATTTTGTTATTGTTTTTATAAAGTAAACTTATTTTTTATTATCTTATATTTATATTTAATTATTTGAAAAAATTTATTGTATTAATTATTTTGTATAATTTTTTGCGGTTGTAAAATTGAAAAGCGAGATAATACCTCGAGACATTTTGCTGATACAGTAACAATATGAAATTATGTTATTAAATTATTTGAAATTTTTTAAATTTATTTGGATTAGTTTATATTTTAATTCATATTATTTATTAATTAGGCGTACTTCAACTATTTTTTTTGCAGATATAGACTCTCGGTCTTTAAAACTCTCAAAATGACATGTATTTCAGCTATTGTTTACTATGATAGAGAAATTCGAGAAGATGAAACCGGTAACGTATTCGCATCAAATCATTCTGTCAGAATATCCTTCAAAAGAAACATCATTCTTGAGGAGATAACTAAAACATATGTTATCCCTAACCCAGATCAACCGTTAGCCTTCTTCAAACCTACGCGTGAGAGAACACACACTAAGTCGATGACTTAGTGAGGCAATACAATAGTGCTAACTTATTAACATGAATTATTTGTTTTATTAAAAAAATGTTTTGCAAAGAGCTTCCTTGAATTCATATCAAAGGTATACTTATGATTAATTATACTTTGTATATCCTCATTCCAATTGCCCAAAGTATATTATTAAAAATCTAGGTATTTGAGTACATGAGGTTGTGCACTATATTGTCACCACAGCTCGTAATTTGCACTGAAGTGCCACATAATTGTCCCGAATGACCACATAGATTGCACCAAAGTGCCGCATAGGGTTGCACTGAAGTGCCACATATTTATCCCGGAGGACCACATAATTATCCCGAAGGACCACATAGATCCTCGACTCTTGGCATCCAACTATACCTCTACTCCTCATACATATACATTGGGTTTTTAATCAGATAATTAGTTCAATCCTTATTCAAAGTGTTTCTTATTTACATATTCTTTATCATAGAGTATATTCACATTCACTGATTCGAAGTTCATATTCACTTATCAAGGTTCATAACACATAGTCATAAAACATAGTTTGTAACAATGTAAATTGCATAAAACATTGAAATAGAACATAAAATAAATATAAGTTTTCGATCGAAACTGAGGTTGGTTATCACAAGCCTTCCTCAATTCTATTACGAAAAGAGAAGTTGTACCACCTTTGCCTCACTAAGGTCTAATCCCAATCTCTTTGAATTGATACTCGAAAATACCAAGCTGACTGGAATTCAATTACGTTCGATCACTACACAAACAATCTAGAATCAATATCGATTTTATCAATTATATTGAATCATAATAACTTGATATACAAGAAACCCTATATTTCATTTCATACTTGGGTATCGATACACTCCTCAGTGTACGATACACAATGGCATTCGATGTTTTGAGGGTATCTGTAACATCCTCAATACCGGGTTAGTGACTAAATTGGAAAGTTTCATATTTTGGTGATTAAAATAAAATGAATGAATAGTATAAAGATATATTATAAATGATTGTTTGGATTGAATTAAAAAGAAGAAGGAATGGAAGGGCAAAAGAGTCATTTGCAAGGAAATTAGTTAAAGAAAGGATATATGAGTACACGTGGGTTGAAAAGGAGAGAACACCACAGGCTTCCAGAGTTCTCTTTTTTTCTTCTTCCTTGTACGTGTAAAGCAAAACAAATGTAAGTTTTCTGATTATTGAGTTTCTTGTTAAATTTAAGATTGGGTTTTGATTATTAGATGATAATAAGCTTAAGTAAAGCTTAGATTATCTTAAAATCAAAGGATGATGGAGTTAAAAGAGATTAAAGATTAGAGGTTCTGAATGAAATTTTGGAATAGAGTTCATATATAAATTGAAAGTTAAATTTGACTTGTAATCAATCTAGTTAAGATATGTAAGGGTTAGAAGTTGAATTAAATCATGTTGCAAAGTTGTATGATTCTTGGAATTCACAAGGAGGATAGGATTCTGAGGTTTAAGATGAAATAATGAGTATATATGGTTTAAGTATGTGTACTGGAGTTAAGAATATAAAAGGGGATAAAACATGAAAGATTTAAACTGAAATGGATGAGTTTTCGGGTTCAAGATATCAATTCTGGGCAGTACATCGGTGCACATTCAAAGTGTACCGATGCATCAGGAGAAAATCCCAGAATTTGTTGAAGGTGCATCGATGCATAAGGATGCATCGATGCACTCATTTAAATTAATGAACATCGAATGCCATTAATGCATCGATGCAAGGAGTGCATCGATGCACCTGATTAAAATACAAACATCGAATAGGATTTATGCACCGATGCATGAGTAGTGCATCGATGCACCCGTCAAGGGATGCATCGATACATGGTGTAGTGCATCGATGCATACCTTCAATAAGAGATGGAAATAGCTTTCTTTTAGCCTAAGAATTAATAGTTTGTATATCACTGATAAGTATCAAATTACTAGTTTAGAGTGTAATCTATTCCAGAACAATTGAAAGATTAGAATCGAGTCAAAAGGCTAAGGTGAGTACATATTAGAAGTATGGTACAACGGAATAAGACTTGTGATAAGTTTAATTCCTATGCTGATTTTCATATCACAATAGTTATGAACATGCATACATGATAATTATTATGATACATGCATAAAGTATATTGTTCATATGATTTGATAAATGATATATGTGAATAGATTTAAATGCACATGTGACATGGTAAGTGATATGAGTTATATGATCACAAGAGAAATGACATGAATACATGAACATATGAAATAGAATAATGCCCATGATATACGATATGAGAGCTATAGGTTATAGTTGGCATGCCAAGAGTCGAGGGGTTCTACGTGGTCCTTCGGGACACATATGTATCCTTTGGAACATTTACATGTCTTTTGAGACAGATTTGATCCACTGGAATATGTATATGGTTCTTAAGGACTAGTCCTTCGGGACAAATACAATACATAGGTCCTTCGGGATAAAATTTCATAGCCCCTAGTGGGACCCATACGAGCTGTGGTGATATGCACAACCTCAATGTACTCGAATACCTTGAGTTCTCAACCTATAAAGGTTATCAAAGGTAATTATATTGTTATAGTTATGTTATATTATTTGTTTACATTGAATTGTATACGACATGATTGAATGGATAGATTGCATGTTCATATTCATACTGAATGCATTATTGTTATATTTATATGTCTCACTAAGTCTATGACTTAGCGTGTAAGTGATTTACACGTAGGTACCAAGAATTAAGAAGAGTGAAATAGGGTTGCAAGAACAGCAGCACTGCTAGAAGATCAGATCAGAAGTAACGAATAAAGTATGTCTTTTGTCGTGTATATGGTTGGCATGTAAGAAAAGTGTCTGTTACAAATGCTCTGATCAGTTTTGTCTTGTTTTGGTTAACTTGTGTAAAGTAACAATGTTATTTTAATGAAAGTTTTAAATTTCCTTGATTTTTCGTCAATAGTCAAAGTTTGAAAAGTCAATATGACACCTCGGACTCGTATCCTGGTCGGGTACGGGTTGAGGGTGTTACAGTATCGATACACTCCTTAGTGTACGATACACACTCATACAAATACGCATGTTCAACTCATGAGGTATTGGTACCTCTCCTTAGGGTACGATACACTATCCCAAATAGCCATTTTCACTCAAAATCACTTAAAATACACCCAAAACTCTTTTAACACATACTTTGAGTTTATAAACTCACCCTTTTACCTTCAAACCAACTTGTACACATTATAACTCAAACATCTCAATTCTCATTTAAACACTTGAATCTTCAAATCAGACCCAAAATTCAAACATGTTATTCTCATTCTAACACTCGTAATCTTTCAATAGACTATGAAAAATCTATAATCTATTCAAACTTCAAAAACTCATCCATAACAAAAATTCATTTAAAAACCCATTTTATCCATCATCTAAAATACTCATTTTGTTGTTTTAATGCTATATAAGCTCTCCTTTAACTTATATAAACATCCAACTTCCATTACCAACCCAAAAAACAAAGTAATTTCATAAAATTCAGATTCTTACCTTTAAGATAAAGCCCACGTTGAAGAAGAAGAGCATGATAAGTTACCAACCCTTCTTCCCTTTACTTCATATATTCCAATCCAAAACCATTAAAATATCCTTCCCTGTAATTTACCATTTTACCCTTGTTATAATTCCATATTTACTATAATACCCACAAAATTCATCCATAAATCACCAAACTTATCACTTTATTCTAATTCAACCACTGAGTTTAGAAGTTCTTACAATTTGTCACTTACCGATACTTGGTTGTTACAAATCTCCCCTTAAGAAATTCGTCCTTGAATTTCATTGTGAAAAAGGTGGGATATTGTTCCCTCATATCTTCCTCAAGCTCTCACGTAGCTTCTACTTTATGGTTTCTTCAAAGAACCTTCACTAATGGGATCGTTTTATTCCGCAAACTGCTTGCTCTCGAAAGCTAGAATCTGAACTGGTTCTTCCTCATAAGCCAAATTAGATTGAAACTTCTATTTCATCTGGAGTTATGATATGAGCAGGATCAGCAATACCGCCGAAGCATCGATACATGGAAGACATTGTGAATCTTTCCATCTCTGGCGGCAACGCTAACTAATAAGCTACATGTCCGACTCTTTTCATCATTTTTGTAAGGTCCAATAAACCTAGACTCAGATTTTCTTTGCGTCCAAATCGAAGAACTTTCTTCCAAGGTGAAACTTTCAAAACACCTTATCACCTACTTGAAATTCAATATCTTTTCTTTTCAAATCAGCGTATGACTTTTGTCTATCCGATGCAACTTTCAAATTATGCCAAATCACTTGAACTTTTTCTTCCACTTCTTTGATCAAATCCGGACCATGAACTTCTCTATCCTTTAATTCATACCAGTTGAGTGGTGTTCTATACTTTCTTCTATATAACGCTTCATACGGTGCCATTTTATGCTGGATTGGTAGCTTTTATTATAGGCATATTCCACAAGCGAAATATTTTTCCCACGATCCAGCAAAACAAACACACACTCTCTCAACATATCTTCCAAAATTTGAATTGTTCGCTCTGATTGACCATCAGTCTGAGGATAGAATGCGGTGCTGAAATTCAATCGAGTACCCAAAGCTCATTGCAAAGACTTCCAGAATCTCGAAGTGAATCTGGGATCTCTATCAGAAACTATCAAAATTGGAATGTCATGAAGTCGCACTATCTCTTTGATATATAATTCCGCATGTTTCTCCATAGATAAATACATTCGTACATGGATTAAATGCGCTGTCTTGGTAAGACGATCCATAATTACCCAAATTGAATCCTTTTTACCTGAAAATAAAGGCAAAACTGTTTCGAAGTCTATCGTAATGTTTTCTTATTTCCACTACGAATTGAGATGGGTTGTAACAACCGGAAGGCACCTGATGCTCAACTTTCACTTTTGACAATTTAAACACTATGCTACAAATTCTGTAATATCTTTTCTTCATACCAGCCACCAATAACGTTATTTCAAATCTTGATACATCTTGTTCCCTCCTGGGTGCATCGTTAAGGGACTATATGTGCTTCATATAAAATATCTCTCTTCAGCTCACAGTCATTAGGGACACACACTTGGTTTTTGAAATATAAACACTCATTTGACTTAACCTCAAAGTCCTCAAGTCCCCTATTCTCCACTTGATTAAACCAAGCCAAACATTTATCATCTTTCTTTTGTAACTCCTTGATCCGATCTATCAATAATGGATTTAATCTTAATTCAGCCATCAATGCACCATTTTCTTTTAACATCAACAGAACATTCAAACTACGCAAAGCAGTAAAAGTCTTCCGACTGAGAGCATCTGCTACACCGTTAGTTTTTATGGGATAGTAATCAATAATCGCGTCATAATCTTTCATTAACTTCATCCACATTCTTTGCCTTAAATTTAACTCCTTTTGGGTCAACAAATACTTCAAGCTCCGATGAAGATGTATCAACGTTCGCCATACAAATAGTGCCTCCAATTTTTTAATGAAAAAACCACAGCTGCTAACTCCAAATCATGTGTCGGATAATTCTTTTCGTGAGGCTTTAGCTATCTAGAAGCATAGGCAACTACTTTCCCATCTTGCATTAGGACACATCCCAACCCATTATGGGAAGCGTCGCTGAAAATTATAAAATCCTTGTTTGATTCCAATTGCACCAACACCAGAGCTTTAGTTAGAACTTTCTTCAATATTTCAAATCTCTTCTGGCAATCAGGAGTCCATTCGAAATGTACCTTATTTCTTAATGATTTGGTTAAAGGAATAGATATCATCGAAAGGTTTTTGACAAACTTTTGATAATAACCTGCAAGACCAAAGAAACTTCAAACTTCTGACACATTTTTCGAAATCTCTTACTCTAACAAAGCTATAACGTTTTGTGGGTCTACCCTCTACCAAAACCACGTGTCCAAGGAATGCTACTTCAGATAACCAAAACTCACACTTTGAAAGCTTCACGTAAAGCTTCTTATCTCGCACCGTTTGAAGAACTACACGGAGCTGAACATCATGCTCCTCCTTCGACTTAGAATACACTAATATGTCATCAATAAAGACGACCACGAACTGATCAAGATACAGTTGAAAAACTCTATTCATCAAGTCCATAAACACTGCAGGTGCATTTGTTAACCCGAATGGTATTACAACAAATTCATAATGATCATACCGAGTTCTAAACGTCGTTTTAGGAACATCGTTTTCTTGAATTCTTAGCTGATGATTCCCTGAGCAAAAATCGATCTTTGAAAATATAGCCGCTCCCTTGAGTTGATCAAATAGATCGTCTATCCTTGGAAGAGGATATTTGTTCTTTATTGTCACCTAGTTCAACTGACGATAATCTATACAGAGGCGCATCGAACCATCTTTCTTCTTTACGAATAACACTAGAGCACCCCAAGAAGACACACTAGGTCTAATAAACCCTTTATCCAAAAGCTCCTGCATTTGAGCTTTTAACTCTTTCAACTCTCTCAAGCCATCCTATAAGGAGCCATCGAAATAGGAGTTGATCCTGACATCACTTCAATTTAAAACTCAACCTCCCTATCCGGAGGTAACCCTGGAAAATCATCCGGAAACACGTCTGGAAATTCTCTGATTGTCGGAATATCTTCAAGCTTACTTTTTGTAGCTCTTGTATCGATTACATTAGCAATGTACGCCTGACATCATTACCGCATTAACTTCTAAGCCAACATTACTGATATAACATTATTTAAAGGATGGATTCTTTCACTAATCACACCAACTCCCACTCCTTCAAGACTTGTTAACTGCACCCGTTTAAGTCGACAATCCAAATTGGCATAATAATGATAAAGCCAATCCATCACCAGAATAACCTTATAGTCATCAAAGAGTAATTCCATTAGATTAGCAGGAATTCATTCCCTGAATCCTTATGGGACACCCTTTATAAACTTGTCTCACTCGAGCACTGTTTCCTAATGGATTTGTTACAATTATCTTACTACGAATAGGCTCTAACAAAATACTTAATTCTTTAACCAATTTACTATTGACATAAGAATAATTTGATCCCAAGTTAATCAAAACCAAAGCAGATTTATCGGCTATCTGAAAAGTACCTGCAATGATTTTCGGGTCATAATAATCCTCACTAGTCTTCAAATTGTAAACCCCAGCGGTAGAACGCACTTCAGGTTGAGCAGTAGACTCATATTGATTTCTTCCTCTTCCTCTACCTCTTCCTCTCACTGGTGCAACCATAGATCTCTCTAACTGAGAAGGCTCTCCAGTCATCATTGGGCAGTCTCAAATAAAATGCCCTGACTCCCCACATTTAAAACAAGCTCCGAAGACCCGTCTACACACTCCACTATGGTTCTTCTCACAATGCTGACATTATTTCAACTTATCCACTCCGGATTCGACCGAATAAACTTGTCTTGCTCTTCCCGGATTTGATCCTAGTATGAGGTCGAGAACTTGAACCTCTACTCTTCATCGATTGCGAAGAACCGGACGATGCACCAGATCTTTTATTTAATTGCATTTGTTGCTCCGCAAACCTTTCATTTTGAGCTCGCTCCAGGGATTTAGCTCGGTTCACAACCTCTGGAAGGAAGAGATGTTAAGTGCGAAAAATAATTCTTTCAATCTGGGTCTTAAACCCTCTACAAACCAGTCACAAGAGTCCTTCTCAGTAGGAACTAACTCGGCAGTAAATCGGCTTAATTTGTTGAATTCGCACTCAAACTCATATACTGTGTGCTTTCCTTGCTTTAGGTTCATAAATTCCTGCTTCATCTGCCGAATGAACTGATCCCCGATATACTTATTCTTAAACTCTTCAAGAAATAATGACCACGTCACATACGTTTTTGACACCCTCATCATCACATTAGACCACCATATCCTAGCTTGGCCCTTTAAAAGTGAAACTGCACCATCTAATTTCTCCATTTCGGAACAATAGAGATTCTCAAGCATCACTTTCAAATAATTAAGCCACATATCAGTGGCAACTGGACATTCTTACGCTTCTCCCCTAAATTTCAACACTCCTAAACTTCTCGGCTCTTTAGGAACATTCATCTTAGGGGCTGAAGATACAGACGGTTGGAAACGCGTCAGGATATCATCCAATGTCTGAAAGAATGTCCCTTGATCTTGAACATGCACTTCAGGTTGTGCATGCTCCTCGCTCTGCCTACTAGGGGTAGGGGAGTTACTACTCTCCTCCATCCTATTTCCCACATTACTTCGCGAGCCTTCACAGTTCGACATCTATTAAGATTGAATTTCTAAAGATATTAGTGAAGATAACATATTGATTCCCCTATCAGATCAGAAAACTTTATTAAAAATTGGCATGTACTTTTTTGAAATAAAAAACAACTTCATTTCGAACTTAAAATCACTTAAACCATAGCTCTGATACCATTAAATGTAACACCCCTGACATGTACTCGACTCAGATACGAATCCGATGTGCCACATTTGACTTTTCAAACATACGAAAATCACTAATATGCATAATTTTGAAAATTATTGTTAAAATCAACATAAAGAAAATAATACCAATCTAAATCTGAAATCATTTCACAAAATATCTTAATAATTTACATAAATAACCTCAAAGGTAAAAGTTTACAAAATACAAAATATATAGGTTTACAAAATCGACTAGAGCATTTCAAATTAAACATATAATGCATGCCAACAGTTTAGAAAATAAACAACAACCTACATTTAATTTGTACTGATTTGATCTTCAAAAATATGCTATCCTCAACCCCAGATCAATCGTCAACCTTCTTCAAACCTACACGTGAGAGAACACACGCTAAGTCGATGACTTAGTGAGGTAATACAATAGTGCTAACTTATTAACAGGAATATTATTTGTTTTATTAAAAAAAATGTTTTGCAAAGAGCTTCCTTGAATTCCATATCAAATGTATACTTATGATTAATTATACTTTGTATATCCTCGGTCCAATTACCCAAAGTATACTATTGAGAAATCTAGGTATTTGAGTACTATGAGGTTGTGCACTAATATTGTTACCACAGCTCGTAATTTGCACTGAAGTGCCACGTAATTGTCCCAAAGGACCACATAGGTTGCATCGAAGTATCACATAGGGTTGCACTGAAGTGCCACATATTTGTCCCAGAGGACCACATAATTGTCTCGAAAGACCACATAGACCCTCGACTCTTGGCATGCCAACTATACCTCTACTCCTCATACATATACATTGGGCTTTTAATCACATAATTAAGTTCAATCCTTATTCAAAGTGTTTCTTATTCACATAGCTTCTCTGTCATATAGTATATTCACATTCACTTATTCGAAGTTCATATTCACTTATCAAGGTTCATAACACATAGTCATAAAACATAGTTTGTGACAATGTAAATTGCATAAAACATTGAAATAGAACATAAAATAAATATAAAGTTTTCGATCGAAAACACTGAGGTTGGATTATCGCAAGCCTTCCTCAATTCTATTACAAAAAGAGAAGTTGCACTCATCTCTGCCTCACTAAGGTCTAATCTTCTCTTTGAATTGATACTCGAAAATATCAAGCTGACTGGAATTCAATTACGTTCGATCACTACACAAATAATCTAGAATCAATATCGATTTTATCTCAATTATATCGAATCATAATAACTTGATATACAAGAAACCCTATATTTCATTTCATACTTAGGGGTATCGATACACTCCTCAGTATACCGATACATAAAAAACACTCGATGTTTTGAGGTTGTCGATACACTCCTCAGTGTACCGATACACAAATGACATTCGATGTTTTGAGGGTATCGATACACTTCTCAGTATACCGATACACACTCATACAAATACACATGTTCAATTCATGAGGTAGCGGTACCTCTCCTAAGGGTACCGATACACTAGGCCCAAAATAGTCATTTTCAACTTGAAAATCACTTAAAATCCACCCAAAACTCTCTTAACACATACTTTGAGTTTATAAACTCACCTTATACATTCAAACCAACTTGTACATATTTATATCTCTCAAACATCCCAAATTCTCATGTAAACACTTGAATCTTGAAATCGTACCTAACATTCAAACATGTTATTAACCCATTCTAACACTCCTAATCTTTAAATTAGACTATTGACAAGTCAAGAATCTTATTCAAACTTCAAAAACTCATTCATAACAAAAATTCATTTAAAATCCATTTTACAAATCCATCTTTAAAATACCCATCTTGTTGTTTTAATGCTATATAAGCTTTCCTTTAACATATATAACATCCAAACTTCCATTACCAACCCAAAAAGTCAAAGTAATTCCACACAATTCAGATTCTTACCTTTAAGATGAAGCCCACGTTGAAGAAGAAGAGAGCAGGACGAGTTACCAACTCTTCTTCCCTTTTACTTCATATATCTAATCCAAAACCATTTAAATATCATTCCCTGTAATTTACCATTTTACCCTTGTTATAATTCCATATTTGCTATAATACCCAACAAAAATTCATCCATAAATCACCAAACTTATCACTTTATTCTAATTCAACCACTGAGTTTAAAAGTTCTTACAATTTGGTCACTAACCCGATACTTGGGCTGTTACAATTTCCATTAACTTATACAACAATCGTACTCTCCAAAAATGACGATGTTGCTATGATGGTTGATTCTCATAATCAACATTAAGACGCCGATACACAGATGTATATTATATTTGTTGAAGTATGTGATGTTCGTTTTATGTTATTATGCTTCCACTATGGGCTGGCTCAACAAGTTGATCAAGTTGACAGCCCAACTCAAGTAATGTGTAATAATTTTAACTCGTTAATGGGAAATCTACATCATAGTGTGATCCCATCAAGTTCAATGGGGAGACATTCATCAACAGCTTGTTACGATCTGTACTGAGGTGGCTCCACAAATAATCTGTATAGCAACATCGCTTCTAGTTCAAGGGAAAGGCATTCATCTGCCAAATTCTTTGACTTGAATATGGAGTTTCCCTCAACGCAGCAATCTGTGCAGTACCCATTTGACACGATGTCTTCAAGTTCCAGGGGGAGGTATTCAAATGCGAGCTTTTTTGACCTCAATGTTGAGATGCCTTCAAGTTCAAGGGGAAGACATTCAACTACTAGCTTGTTAAAGAGGAATGTGCCCACATCGGTCATCCCATAACATTACCCACTCAATGTGTTTCAGAAGCCAATCGACTTCTTTTTTTGCCCCATCTATCGATGATATGCATATCATCAATATTCTTAGGTGCTTCCAGAATAGAATGTACAAACCAAATTGGTGGAGCACGTAATCAGTAGGATGTCACTCGACAATGTTATAACATATCAGATGGACCACCACCATCCAGACATCTAGTATGCCTCTCAAGTGATGTGGGATACAAATCTTTACTACTTCAGTAGAATAAGGAGCCCATTGAAACTAAAACAAATATACATAATTCTTATCAAAATAATATTCTAATTATATAACGATAATTAAAAGTAGATAATAATATTTAAATACATAACTCTGTACCAGCCTTCTGATCAATAAGTAGCCTATTTTCTTCCAATTCATCCGGTAACTCTCGATGATCTTTTCTTGCCCTTGACCACCTATTCAATGAAATAATTTTCATTATATACTCAACAAAATTATTTATATATGAAATCAGTATTGAAATTACCTCAATAATAGCGGGAAAACCAACGAGTTTTTTACCACTGGACATAAAAGGGTATTTGATACCATGTCCAAGACTAGATAAAAATGACACATCTGTCAATAGCATTTTTTCGGTAGTCAATACTTGACACATTTCCCTATACAAAAATGTCAAAACTATCGAGCCCCAACTGAGTGTGCCAACATGATGAAAATCTGTGAGGTGACGCAACCACATACAATGAACTTGGTTGCGCAATTTATCGAACATCATGATCCCTTCTATGAGTTGTAATATGCGAGCTTGTACATACATTTTAACTTGTTTCTTGAAGGCGTCGCGTCTCAAATATTTAAAATTTGTATCCAACCAATTTAACGGTATTCGACCACCATTGAAATTAGGCGGGACACCTCCGAGATACTTCTCGTACAAGGAATGTCAGTCACCATCAGCCACCCCAAAAATCATATCCTTATCTACTGGAAGCCTAAAATGTATGGAAACATCCTCTGGCGTAATTGTACACTCTCCACACGGAAGATGGAATGTGTGTATCTCTGGTCTCCACCTCTCAACCAATGAAGAAATAAGGTTGGATTCAAGGTTACAGTGCTCTTTATATTTCGTTACGTAACTGAACCCAGCCTCGACTAAATATGGTCATACACAAGTAGGTATCTCTAACTTAAGGTTATGAATGAATGGATCTAATATATAGTCTCTCTCATAATTTAATAAATATTATACAAATTAAAATATAAACTAATACTAAAAAATTAAATAAATAAAACATTCAAAATAATTAAAATTACAACAGAATTTAAAATTATTATCGTATCGGCAAAATGCCTCGAGATATGATTTCCATCTAAATGAAGCAAACCATCTTCCATTTTATAACTGCAAAAAGTAATAAAAAATTAGTATAATAATATTGAATAAAATAATAAATTATTGATTAACTATAATACAATAAAAATATTTTACCTTCTTAATAGAAAGATTAATGCTATGAAGAATGAGAGAATTTGAGATTTGAGTGTGGTTTGAAGGTTGTGTTTGGGTGTGGTATTTATAGAAAGAGGGGAGGAGGGAGATGTGCTCCCATAATGTGGGAGACGGACAGTTGGGGTATTGAATGAAAGGCGCAGATCATGATTTGCACCTTCCGTACGTGTCAGAAACCCCGCGAAGGCGCAGATGATGATCAATGCCTTTCCTTATGTGGCACCATCTCAGATAGAACCTCACAAAGGCGCGGATGATGATCCACGTCTTTCCTTACGTGGCGCCAGCTCAAACAGAACCCATCGAAGGCACGGATGACGATATGTTCTATATTACCACCGTGTCAGAAAGGGTGTTATGTAATACCCCAACCCGTACCCGACCCGGATACGAGTCTGAGATGTCACATTAACTTTTAAAAATGATATTCTTACAAAATATCAAAACATTTGAACTCATTTTAAGAAAATACCACAATATTCTATTAAATTATGTTTTAGTATAAAAATTCAAGTCAAAACGTATTTATGAACAGTACTATATTGTATGAACAGAACCGTAAACAGTAATGAGCAATACCGTGAACAGTAATGAACAATATCGTGAATAGTACCGAATTTTAAAAATTTTCCATATTGCTTACAGGGAACCGATACTCTGCTAAAAGGAACTGATACCCTGCTACAGTACCTCAGCAAAACATGTATAAAACTTATAAAATTTAAAACGTTCATCATTATACTTTTATCATTTACATAAATATACGTTTAAAACATTCCAAAACTCGATCAGAGCGTATCTAATACAAATCCTTTTTATTACATGCCAACTAAATTCTTTCTAACAAAATACATGTAATTCGATCTACATTTCTGATCTGATCTTCGGTAAGGAGAAATGACATGTCTTGTTCCTCTTTACTTCTCTTATCGCTTTCCAAACCTACGTGTGAAACAATCACACGCTAAGTCGATGACTTAGTGAGACATATAAAAAATATAATAGAACCATATAATATTTCATATAAACAAAGGGCATACATCTGCAAATACTATCATTAATCCCTTTTTCTTACCATATACTCAACATATAACACATATATCACTACACCAAGGAATAAACATATCATCGTGTAATTTCTATAACATATTTCATATTACCAAATATGCATATCACATATAGTGTATTTGTTATTATCTCTTATTAACCCATGTACACATGTCACTAATTCTTTTTATCATATAAACATATACTAAACATTTTTATACACATCATGGAACACACATCGTATCATATCAATTGATTTATTTACTCTCTTTAAAGTCTATGTATTAGCCCATATATACTTTTGATAACTTAAGGTATGTGAGTACATTGAGGTTGTACACAATTATGTTGTCACCACCGTTCGTATAAATGTCTCGAATGACCAGTCCATAGATCCTGAAGAATCTAGGTAATCTGTCCATATGTCCCGAAGAACATAGGTAAACAGTCCATATGTCCCGAAGAACATAGGTAAACAATCCATATGTCCCGAAGAACATAGGTAAACCCTCGACTCTTGGCATGCCAACTATACCCCTAGCTCTCATATCACATAACATGGGCACTATCACTATGCTTCCTTTATTCATGCATTCATATCATTGCTCTTATAATCTCATATTTCTTTTCTTCAGTCATATACCACATGTATGTGTAACATCTATATCACATCATATAACATGTATCACTTAGCTTATTATCGTGCAACTCATGTTACATATTCATATGACATAGGCACGTATTATCAGAAGCCTAAACCTTAAACTTGATGTTAATAACTTAAGCTAGTTTAATGAACCAAAATTCCATTTTTCCTTTAGGGGGTATCGATACCCCCCATAGGGTATTTGTACCCTCTGCATAATCAGTAAATTTTTGCCCATAAATCACTGTTCATGCATGAAAATTCACTCTTCAATTCTTCATGTTTCATTCCCTTTCATATTCTTAACTCAAATATACATACTTACACTAATTTATATCAATTTATCTCATCTTAAACCTCAATATGGAATCAATAATCATATCCAATTTTCAATATACTCTAAATTCAATTCAATCACTTCATATCTCTTAATTAAGTTGATGACAAGTCAAATTTAGTTTCAAATTCAACTTATCAATTATTTTCCAGAAATTCTCTTAAAAACTCATTTTCTTTAATCATTCATAACTTCTTAATCTTTTGATTTTAAGACAAATTAAGCTTTCCTTAAGCTTAATTATCATCTAATGGTCAAAACCTAACCATAAAATCAACAATTAATCAGTTAACAAAGAAACTCACCTTTTCCTTTGGGGGTTCACGGTGAAGAAGAAGAAATGAAGAAGAAGAAGAAGATAACTCTTCCCCCACGTGATTCATTCATATAAGGGGAGAAAAATATCTTTCTTGTCAAATGACCATTTTGCCCTTTAATTCCTTGGATAATTACTAATAACTTTCAGGAAATATCTCCACATAAATCATTGAACTATTCAACTATTCTTTTTTATCCCCAAATTCTAAAATTTTACAAATTAGTCACTAACCCGTAATTTGGGATGTTACATGCTAGATCGGTAATATTAGGAGTAAGGGTGCCTGACAAGTAATTATTCGTGGTACGGGCGATAGTTTGGTAAACATCATTGATTTAACTATTATGTAATAAAAAATAATTTTTATATATTTTATAAAATTTATGTCAATATAAGATAACATTTATTTAAAGACTATTAACCTTCTAATAATTAATTTTCATTCTCTAGGTATACGATGTTTGAATATAAGAGTTGAGACTTCAAAAAATTATAATAAGTCTTTTAACAACTGAGATTGCTTGATTCATGCAAAATATTTTATATTCAAATATTGTTTCTTTATGGAATGTAATATAATATTTATTGTATTTTATCTTTTGAGACAAAATATAATTTTAAATAATGAGATACGATATATTTATAAAAATAAATTGTTAAATTTAATAATTTAAGGTGATTATAAAATAATATTTGTTTAGAATAAAAAATTATTTTTGATGATGTTTATGTGCACTTATAACATTTTTTTGAATAATGTGAAAAATAAGCATATAATTTAAAAGAATACATATATGTGTCCAATAATATTTTATTATTATTTATTTTTATAAGATAAAAGTTCTTAGTTTTATGAAAAGTAAAAAAAAATCAAATTATAATGAAAATTTACAATTATAATGAAAATTTACAATTATAATAGTAAACTAAACACATAATAAATACATTTTCTTATAATCATTAACACAAAAAATTAGTCACTTAAGATCACACATTGATCATATAAGAAAAAGATTAAAAACTCTAACCAAATAAACTCGAATAAAATGTAGATACGAACAGATCTAACTGCATCGAATAACGAACCCTAAAAGACTATCAAGCTATTGAAAGAACACCGACAAATAACAAATCAGAATCGAACGACGTGAGAAAACTATTCAAGAACACATATCGTGTATCCAAATCCAATAGGAGGGTCCAAAGCAGGGATGATCAACATGATAACAAATAAGTGTCATCTTGATCAGTCGTGATGATGTTAAATTTAACCCTGAGAAAAATGATAAATGAAAGCAACAATCAAATAATCGAAAATGTGTCAAAAGACATAGACAAACATGTCATAAAAGTAGAGTTATTAAAATTAAAAAAAACCAAAGATATATAATAATAAAACAAAGAAAAAAAAATAATAAATTTGAATAAATATATCATTATACCTAAGGACATATGCTCTTCATTAGATATACATGAGTCGACTAGATTCGAAACTCGGCCAAATTTTTAAGGTGAAAATCTACACTTTAATTGTATACACACGTACACATTTTTTATTCAATAAAATATATATCTAATTGAAAAAATAAGCGTCTTAACAAAAAAATACCCCTAACATTTGACTGAATAATTACTTTAATATCTTTTTAGAGAACATTATCTCTAAATTTTCATTTTGAGGTAAAATTATCATTTGTTGGATCGAAAACAATAGTTGATTAATATCAATGTTTTTTTTACTAACGTGATAAGTCTCACATGTCAAAGTGATGACATGGTACATGTCACATGTACACAAATAATGATGTTGCACATGTCATGTGTACATAAATGATGATGTGGCACATGTCACGTGTAACACCCTCAACCCGTATCCGACCCAGATCCGAGTCCGAGGTGTCACATTGACTTTTCAAAACTTGTCTTTTGTATAAAATCATGAAAATCTAATTTTCATTAAATAAAATTCGTTATTTTACATAAAATAAAAATGATTTGTATTTCATAACCTATCAGAGCATATTTAATACAACTCTTTTAGTACATGCCAACTAAATAAAACCAAATACATATAATTCATAAATTCTTTTCTGATCTGAACTTCGTAAATGAGTAGCTGACTTGTCTTGCTCATCTTCGCTTCTCTTCTCGCTTCTGTAACCTACGTGTGAAACAATCACACGCTAAGTCTATGACTTAGTGAGGCATTACATTTATAAAGGAACTCTAATTATTTAACCATGCAGGAACACATCATCTCATGATGTCATACCAAAACAATATAACATTACATACAATGTAATATACACATATACTTATCTCACACTATTTCTATCACTAACTTTATTCCACTATCCATATTTTTATTTTTATGTCTTATAATCATATACTCCTATATTCATTCTTTTAAGCCACATATGATTCATTTAATCAAGCAATATACACATCATCTCATATATCATATAATACAATTCATATCACAAAAGCATATACTTTACATGTAAGATATATTTATTGTTATCTCTTTGTTAACCCATGTACATATGTGAGAACTATAGATATGTTAGTCTATTGAGGTTGTGCACTATGTTGTCACCACAGCTCGTATAAATGTCCCGAAGGACCTATCCAGAGGTCATAAAGAACCTCGGCAACTGTCCATAGGTCCCAAAGAACCTAAGTAAACTGTCCATATGTTTCTTAGAACATAGGTAATCCTGTCCATATGTCCCGAAGGACATAGGTAACACTATCCATATGTCTCGAAAGACATAGGTAACCCTCGACTCTTGGCATGCCAACTATAGCCCTAGCTCTCATATCATATAACATGCGCATTATATTCATATCACTTCATATATACACTTTCATATCACATGTCATATAAGCTCATAGCTTCTTTCACATACACATGTAGTCATATAGCTTCTTTTTATATTCTCATAGGATCACATAACTCCTATCTTATACGTTGTTTTCTCATGTTCACATATATCATGTCATATGGCTCATATATTTCTCATGCAATCACATAGTTCAGTTTCACATATGTTCATATATATATACATCACATAGCACATACTTCTTATATCATTACATACAAAAACATGTTAACACATATAATCATGCATGCATACAATTCATGTCATCCATATACGTATAATCATATGATTCACTTTCACGTATCACATATACTTTCTCTTTCATATATCTCATAACTCTTTATCTCATTCTCATATGATCACATAATCAAGTAGTTTACTTCTCATATCACTTTGCATGGTTTTACATAAACATATATCATATTTTATTCATATGTATATATAAATCCACAAATACATGTAAGCACATATTTTCTTATCTTATAACTTATGTTACATATGCCTGTAATCTTATGACTTATTGTTAAGTAACTCAAATAACATTTTATTATTACATACTTTATTCCATAACCATATATTCACATAGCATATATACACTCATACAATCAAGTATACATACATTTCATATTAATCACATAGTTCATGTACTATACTATCGGAAATATACTTATCGCAAGTTAATTTCCATATAATTCTATGCAATAAGATGCACTCACCTGTGCCTCACTTGCTATCAATTACTCCTATGGCTTGCTTTCTCTTCTTGATCAATTCTAACCTTTCAATCATTACGGAACTTGCTCTCGATCGATATCTACACAATCATGTATTTATACTATCAGTATCCCATTTGATATACTTTAATCTATCATTTCATAAACTAAAATAACGATTTATTCCATTTTCCTTTAAAGTGCATCGGTACATTCTACAGTGTATCGATGCATCCTTTAACATGTGCATCGATGCACTACCCATGCATCGATGCACTAATTGCATTCGATGTTTCCATTTTTAAGGGGTGCATCGATGCACTTCCTGTGCATCGATACACACTGAACAATTTCTGGAAATTTACCTTTGATGCATCGGTACAGGTTGAATGTGTACCGATGAACTAGCCCAGTATTCCAATTTTTTTTTTTGCACGAAAATCACTCAACTTAGTTCAATTGTGCCATAATTCAACCCATTTCATATCCTTAACTTACATACTCTTACTTAAACCAATTAATACCCATTTATCACATCTTAAACCTCAAAATCCTATCCACCGCTGGGATTTAAAAATTAAACTCAATTTTTCAACATGTTCTAAATCCACTTCTAACACCTCATATCTCTTAATTCAATCATTGACAAGTCAAATTCAACTTCAAAATATACTAACTCCCTCTATTTTAATAATTCACTTAAAAACTCTTCATATTTAATCCTTCATAACTCATCCATTTTGAAGTTTCAACATGCTTTAATCTCTAAATAGTCTTTCTTATCACCCCAAGAATCAAAACTAAGCTTAAAACTCAAGAATTAACCAGTTGATATTAAACTTACCTTTGCTATGGAGCTTACGGGAAGAGAAGAAGAAGAAGAAGATTGAACCAAAGGTTCCAGACTTTTCTATTTTTTTTCCTCCCTTTCCAAGTGTCATCTCCTATATAAAGGAGAAATAAAAATATTTCTTATGAAATTACTATTATACCCTTCAAAATTTCCACAATTACCATTTAATATAACACTGAAATTTTCTATTTAAGTCCTTAAACTTTTAACTTGTTTCAAAATTGAGCACAAAGTTTCTAAAAATTACTTTTTAGTCACTAACTCTGATTTGGGATGTTACATCACGTTTACTTTTGTGATGATATGGCATTTGGACACATAAAACTTGCCACATCAACAACAAGCATTGATTATTATCAATTAATAGTTTTCATAAAACTAAAGGACATTTTGCTCCAAATGAGTCAAAGTGATTAAAAAATGTGACTAAAGTAATTATTTTATTAAATATTAAAAGTGAAATTTGACATTATAACAAAATATTATATATACATAAAAGAATATTATTATAACTATCTTTAAATATTTATAAGGAATAATTATGTTATTATTTCAGATCATGTAAATATAAAAGAAATTATTTTAAATTTGAACTCGATCGAATTCTAAATCATATCTTTGAAAAAAAATTAAATTGAAATAATCGACTATGAATCTCATACCCATCCCCACTCTTCACTCAAATACAACCATGTGGACCTACATCACCCTAGAGACAATCCACCAAAAGCCTGTCGAAGAATCTAATAGTGGCGAAGCACCTTGGGCAAAGGGGATCTCCAAATAAGGATTCCAGTGCCTGAACATGGCACGCACCACCAATTAGTGAAAGGAAGGTGCATGGTTCCTGTAAGAAATATGTTCACCCAATACATGTTTAATTCGTCACTTTTACAATATTATTTAAGTTCCGTTATATTACACGAGTCAAATAACTTCGATAATTAAATGGATAGTTGTTATTTTTAGAGGTTTTATGTTCGAAAAATGTCGTTTGTAGAAATAATTAAACATTCATTATCAATTAATTGAGAATCTTTTAAACGTATACTATTTTATAATCACTCTAATTCAATAAAACAAATTTCAGTGTATTACTATTGTTCATCTCTTGTCAATTTATTCACATATAGTTTTACTAAATAGATTCGCCATTCTACCACTTGCCCTTAGCAAATAGGATAATAAAGAATCAAGACCTATCAAAGATCAGCTCTCGCATACAAAAATATCTACAATGAAGAAAAGAAGAGAGAATTGGAACCCTTAATTTCCTCTTTAGAATTACGAACGGAGTTGGTTCAAGTGATAAGTAGTTTTATATCATTTAAGTAGAATTTGAGTTTGAGCCTTTGTGTATTAAAAAATTCCGACTGGGAGACTCACTCACCAAAGCCAAATGTGCACTTGGATTGGTTCGGATTAATCAAAGTAAAACCTTGAGAACCGAGAGGACAAAAAAATCCTCCATAGAATCGTCACTCTGGATATATATTCTACCTTTTCCCTCATGGTGATTATCCATATCAATTCTAGTGCGAATCACACATTAAACGATTAACTTTAATATTTTTTTATATATTTTGTGATTATAAAATAGTATTTGTTCGATCATTAACAACACACATTATAGACGTAGTTGTTTAAACCTAGATTCTTTAATAATAACAATATTCTCTTTTACCACTAACATCCCTCAATAAATTTCATCTTTATTTACAATTGAGAATCTTAATAGATTGAAGAAATCATGTAATGATGCAACTTAACTAAAACAAAATTAATAAGTACGTTGAAATGTTGCACACAAATAAGAAGTTATCGTATGAAAAACAATGTAAAATGACATAGATAAAGTTTTATAAAAATAAATTAGTCAAGTGGTATAAGTTGTTAACGAGAGTATTGTTTTCTTTAGAGATCATGAGTTCAAACAGTAACCATTGTAGTGTATTTGTGCGTGTCGTTAATAAATAAATATTATCTTGTATTAACTCGAGACTATTCAAAAAAATTAAATGACTAAAATGGAATAAAAGTGATAGTTAAGATACTTAAACATGTAGTTTATCCTTTATGGTGAGAAATTCAATATACATGTCATTTTTATCACAATGTGATGATTATAAATTAATATTTATTTAAAAAAATTTAAATTATTTGATAATAAACGTTTAAGCGTCCCTACAAACGACATGCTTAAACCTGAAACCGGATTCATGCAAATACACATGTCATTAAGATATATAAGATCTAAATTATGATATATCTCAAAACAATTGGAAATGCTTTTGTGCGGAAATATGGTTGATGCTCCTTTTTTTCCTCCGTCACATTTCCCACGTGTCTCTTTACGTTCTACGATACGTGTAAATTCATTAAAGTGCTAATTCCGCTGTTTCACATATAAAATGGTGGAAGCATAACGAATATTTTCAAAAAGAATTATAAAGGATAATATTATAAGAAAAAACTTAATTATTACATGAGTTTTGCATGTTTCATAATATAAAAAAGAAATAATTTAAATCTGAATTTTAAATTAAAAAATAAATATAAAAATAATATATTTTCATTTTCATCGTTCTAAGTTAAATAATGTGAGTAATTAAAAAATTATGAAATAAAATTAGTTTATTATTAACTGATGTACTCAAACAAGAGGGGGAAAAAACAAAATATAAGATAAATAGAAATGGATGTATTAGATATGGTTGAACTCCACCCTTGCTGGGTGGAATCTTATCTAGTTTGTTTCAGCCGACAGACAAGGTCATCGATATTGCGCCTTAAGATATGGAACCAAAAAGACGCCGACTTGTATTGTATAACCCCAGAAGTAGCAATTTTTTATTAGTATAAAATGATTATAATATAGTATTTATTCGAAATATTTTTAACTTTATTTAGTAATCAAAATTCAAATATTTCTGTAGATGTCATGATCGAATCCGAGACCTTTATGGATACCGGTTATCTTTTTAATCACTAAAATCATTTGATTCGTATCTAAAATAACAAAATGGGATCTACAAAAATAATATATTATTATGCTGGCTGTACAATTAAGGGCAGGTAAGGTAAGTTTCCAGCAGCAACTGTTGAATGGTGACCTATCTCCATCAAACTGCATTTGTTATTCCCACCAATGGGCAATGGCTATCCCTTATTAGCTGTGCTCAACAGCACACTTTCATTCTCAACAAAGCCCGAAACCCACCAGCCCTACAACTTCTTGAGAGAGCTTTCTTTAGTCTGGTATTTTATTATGTGAGAAGCCCAACATGTGGTTTGGGGTTTGGTTTTGTAATTGTTTAAATGATAATTGTAAATGGTGAGTGAAACAATAAGCATTTCAATGCTTAAAATCATGAAAATTTTTGTGTTTACTAATGAGTTGTCGGGATAACTACTCATAATAGGCAAATAGAATTGTAGGCTTGAATTGCAATATGAGATTACACTGGTCTCGATTTCTTACTGCCAAATGATACAGATTAGATAGAAAGAAATTATAGCTCAACTTTAGAGAATTGGTCGACCAATGCTTTATACGACTTGATATATCGTCTTGGGACTCCGATTTCGTTCGTTAAGGAAAAACCTATAAGACTTTGACTTGATTATTATCAGTTGATCAAACTGACAATTGAGAATAAATATCAACTTTAGAATATCAATGATTTGATCAACCAACGAAGAGCACATCTGCATCTTCCAAGATGGATCTCTTCTTCGGGTTGCTATTAGCTAAATAAGTTGACTATTTAGAATAAATATTCGCTTTCGGGGATTGACGATTTATTTTATCGTTTGAAAAATACTTATGTGTTTTCTAATATTTACTTGCGCTCTGTTAGAAAAATGCACCAAGGGACAATATATAAACTCCCATGAAAGGTTAAAGAAGGGATCAAAACCTTCTCGACCGTTTATCATCTTCTTCAACTTATTATCTCTATTTCATCCAAAAATTACTAGTTCCGACTCTTCGCCCACACCACCCGAATTTTACTAGCAATTAAAATGATCGTATAATTTTTCCAATCATTTGCTTGTTAGTAGGTTCATCATTGTACTATCCTACTCGTCTAGCCTCCATCGGCTATTGAAAGCTTATAATTTGGTTATGATGGTCTTGAAAGAAAAATGGAATCATTTAGACGTAAACAAATTCTCTTGGTGAAAATATTTTGACGCGACCATAGTTTTGAGTGTTTGGTTTACGGAAAAAATCATTATCCGAAAGAATGACATTTTTTTTCAAAATTACATACTTACATTTGGTCTAAGAGTAATCCCATGAGGTAATGAAGTATTCACTGAAATAATAATTTTTTGGTCTATTTCCTGGGAAAATCATTATCTCTTTTTTTAGGTATTAGACAATTTTCTCCCCTTAGGATAATAATACCCCTGGAATAATATAATTATTTCAAAATGATCATTCCTTTTGTATATAATTACACGAATATAAATTTATTTTATTTATTTATTAATAGTTTTAGATATTTTCAATACTTATTATAAAATAATATGATGCATATGCATAAAAATTAAAATAAAATATTTCAAAATTTTATTTTATTTTGATTATTTATTATGTTTACATTTGATTCAAGTTCTATTTTTAGTATGTGTTTTATTACATATATTTTTTAAGATTAATTTTCATAAAAGGTTTCTATATTGTATTTTTTTATGTTTTCTATTAATTTTGTTAAATAATTTGATATGATATTTCAATGTACAATGAATACATGTAGAATGAATTAAATAAAATAGTGTAACAATTAATGCATACTTGCAGCGTGTAAGTATGTACATCTCTCAATATCTTGGTACCTAAAAATAAACACATAATTATTCTAGTGTAAGTATGTTTCTATATTTTTACAATAAAAAAATAAAACAAGTTATAAAAAATATATATTAAGTTATTTGTGTACATATTTTATTAATATATATATACTAAAAATAATATAAATTTATATTTTCTATGAATTTTTATGTAAATTATTTGATTTTAATATTGAAAATTCAAATTGTTAAAATAGAAAATACATCTCAAGGATAATTTGATAAAAGATACATTTTTTAAATGTTATATTTCTTCAATCAAACATTGTAATCTTATATTCATGTCAAACAAATCAAACAAGATAATACAATATTCCTAACAATATGTTAAATAATGTAGCATTATGATAATTTTATTTCCAAATATAATTTTGCATCCCGTGAACTACACTATCCCTAAAGAAGCTATTTGGGAACATGAGGAAACTATGACAAGTCCATATCCACGTCTTTTCTTATCAAATTAAATTCTTTTAATAGGAGAGGAATTATCACACCCCCAATTATGGGTTAGAAAATAAAATTTAAGTGTAAAGGGTTTAATTATAAAGAATCAAAGTTAGAGGACTAAATTGTAAATATTTAGAAATTAGGAGACTTAATTGAATGAAAATTTGTAGTTTAAAGGATTGAATTGATCAAATTTTGGTGACAAAATCAATAAAATCAGGGACCAAAATGAATTTGGATTTAAAATTGAGTTTATTTTGAAGATCTAAAAGAATTTAAAGATCGTGAGTTATTTGAAATCAATTCGATGATGAGTATGATAAAATTCAAAACTGCGTCTTCTATCTAGAATTGTAAGACGAGACAGATCGTGATTTATGAAATCAATTCGATCAAAACTTAGTTAATTTTCAAATTGAATAAACTCGACTCGAATTCTTAAATAGTTAAAATAAACTACTTGATATTTAACTCAAAAAAACTCGAGAGCAACTCAAAAAATTAATATATTAAAATTTTAAAAAATTTATTTTTTTTAAAATACAATATAATGTTTCATGTATTTAAGATTCAATTCCAGTTCGAATTTGAGCTTCAATTGAGATAAGTCTAAGAAGTTCAAGTTTTTCAAACTCGAGTTTTATTTCAAATTTTGATTTTGAGTGTAGTTTAAAAGTTGTAAACTCATGAACTTTAAAATAAATTTGAATTTTAAATTTTTTATTTTTTATTTTGAATTTTGAATTTTAATTAAAATTGATAATTTTAAACTTATGAATTTTTAAATTAAACTCAATAATAATCAAGATGACTCGTTTATAGTCCTACCTGTGTCGCTTTAGTTCTTTATGCTAGTTGTACCTGGGCACCGATTCAAATAGGGAACGGATTTTTTTTTACCTCTTTCCATTTTGAAATAAAAACCCTAGGGCTCAATTTTTTCCCAATTTGCGCCATTCTCTCTTCTCTCTATTCCATCGGGCGAAATTCGGCCGCCGCCGCCGTTCTACCTACTCCGATCGACGAGCTTTTTACTTCAAAAGACTAACTTTGAATCTATCTCCTCGGATGTGCTCTCCAAGCGACGAGATCAAGTCGCCCTCGCCGTCAATCACGCTGGCTACCTTTTGATGTCAACTTCTTGCTTCCTTTTGTTTTTGAATAGTTTGAATCTTATAAAGCAGGCATATATATATTTTGGTATCCATAAACAAACCTTTATTTTGTTGGTGGTATTTTGGGCCTTTATTATGCTTCTTATGTGTTAATAAATGAAAATTAACCTGGATTTGGTGCAGGTTGTTTGTTATTACCATTTATCTCAAAATGTCAACAAAATTGACAAGGAAAATATTTGTGATTCCTTATTTCATTAGTTACAGGTCTACTGGATTCCTTGTTGGCTTGAAATCAAATCATGATACCGAGTTTTTCCTTAGCAAAATTTTTGGTGGGTTTGAAGGATCTGGCTTTATATGCAGACCTCGATTCTTTTGCTCTGCTACACGCGTGGAAAGGTTAAGTTGGGAAGGTTCTTCTCATGCAGTTTTGTTAACAAAGCTTGAAAATGCTTTGACGGATCTCAAACTGGATGAAGCATGGGAAACTTTCAATGATTTTAAAAGGTCGTACGGTTTTCCTAGCCATTTGCTTGTTAGTAGGTTCATCACTCAACTATCCTACTCGTCCAGCTCTCATTGGCTAATGAGAGCTTGTGATTTGGGTATGATGGTCCTGAAAGAGAAATCGAATCATCTTCGACCTGACATGTTGATTAAGCTAGTTCTTTCTTTAGCAAGAGCATAGCTGCCCGTTCCTCTGTCCATGATTCTTAGACTGATTCTGGAAAAAGGGATAATACCTCCGATGAACGTATTGCATTTGCTATTTCTGCATATGGTGAAGACTGAGGTTGGAGCATGTATAGCATCCAATCTGTTGGTCCAGATTTGTGACTATCATACAAGGTTTTGTTCAGGGAAAAGTCATTGTGCAAATTTGCTGAAACCTGGTACAACGATCTTTAATCTCGTGCTTGATTCTTGTGTTAGATTTGCAGCATCGTTGAGAGGTCAACAAATTATAGAATTGATGTCCCAAACTGGGGTTGTTGCTGATGCACACTCAATCATTACCATTGCTCAAATCCATGAAATGAATGGCCAAAGGGATGAGTTGAAGAAATTTAAAGATCATGCAACTTTACCTGTGGCTTTTGTTTCTCTCTATAGGCTGTTCTTTGAATGCTTGTTAAACTTGCATTTTAAGTTTCATGACATCGATTCTGCTGCTGAGCTTCTGTTGGGAATGAATAGATTTTTGGAATCCCATCCCATGAAAGATTCTGGGAAGGATTACCAGAAGCCTTGTTTTGTTCCAATTGGATCTCAGAATCTCAGGAATGGACTAATGATACAAATTATGCCCGAGCTGATGCAAAAGGATTCTGCCCTGAAAGCTGAAGGTAAATCAGATCTTGTTTTTTGTAGGGATAAGAAACTTCTTCCTTCTAATAGGGCTCTGTCCAAGCTCATTAATGGCTATAAAAGGCATGGAAAGATCAATGAGCTGTCAAAGTTTTTACTTGGCTTAAAAGAGGAGTTAGATTCATCGGGCCAGTCAGGCTTGTTATCTGAGGTGATAGATGCATGCATTTCATTAGGCTGGATGGAGATTGCTCATGACATTTTGGATGACATGGAATCTTCTGGGAATCCCTTAGGTTCTAGTGCATATGAGGCACTCCTGACGGCTTATAATGAAAGAAATATGTGTGGGGAGGGGAATGTACTGCTAAAACAAATAAGGAAGGCTGGTTTTGTCATGAATGTGGTCAACAATAGTGTTATATCAAAAAATGTGGCAGCAAGTGTAGGTAGAAGTTCTCTTTGCATAAAGGAAGCATATTATTCGCTTTGTCAACCAACTCTATCTGAATGTCTTGTTCACGAAGTAAGTGACTCGGAGAAAGCAATATCTCCTATAACTTTTGAATTGAACTCTTCTATTTACTTCTTTTCCAAGGCTAAAATGATGGGGGATGCTCTGAATATATAAATAAGAATGCAAAAGATGAAAATCCAACCCACTGAACATACTTTCATGCATCTGGTATGTGGTTATTCTTCTCTAGAAATGTACCGTGATATTACCATTTTATGGGGTGACATGAAGAGGATCATGGAGAGTAGGAACTTAACCATGAGTTGTGATTTGTATGAGTTTTTGCTACTCAACTTTCTTCGAGGTGGATACTTTGAAAGAGTGATGGAGGTCATTGGTTATATGAACAAGTGTAACATGTATATTGACAAATGGGTGTACAAGAATGAATATAAAAAAGTCCATAAGAATCTTTATAGGAACTTAAAAGCATCAAAAGCTAGAATTGAGGCTCAAGGTAAGAGGCTTGAGCATGATCAGGCATTTAAGAAATGGGCTGGCATTAACTGAACGTGTTCAAGCATGTTGGGTGGTTTTGTATTGATGCATCCTTTTAGTGTTAATATTCAATCTTTGACTTCCTGTGAAAGCCGAAATTGAATGTGCTTTCTCAACAGGTATGGATAAAGAGCTTTAGTTGCTTGTTAAGATTCATTACTATTTGTTCTAAATTATGTGAATAAAATAATCTCTGTTTTATTTTTTGATTTAATGTCCATTGTATTGATTTAAATTGCTTTTTAACCTTCCACTTGAAATATCTCAATTATGAGACACCGAATGCTGGAAGTTTTTGAACTTTAAAATACGGAAATACCTTATGCTTTTATAATATATGTAATGTGGTACCGTTTTACTCGTTTTAATTTCTCCTTAAATTTGATATTTGGTGTTATCTTACTATGGTTATGTTTGAGATTTTTATTGCTTTACACCTTGGATCTATTCCCAATTGGTGTGAATGCCTAACATGGTATCAATGCCAAATTTATTGCTCTATTTGTTGTTTGTAACGATTTTTGTCGGCCAATCTCCTCCACAGCTCCACTTGCTATATGTTGGGTATACATATATAGTTCTATGTATCAGATAATTTCCCTTCATATTTTTTCTTCATGGTATTAACATGAAGTTTGAAAGCACTAGTTGTTTTATAGTTGAATATTTGCAATATGTGGTTTTGAGCTTGCAAGGTACAATTGCAGTCTTCGTTTAATTGTAAGTGCATATCGTTAGTGAACTATCATTTTTCTTCCTTTATTTTTCAAGAACTTGCAAGTTAAAGAAAAATTGAATCAAAGGTTTTGAGCTTTGAGCCAGCCAATGAAACCATGGATATTAGTATTAACAACAAACGCCATTTAAGACCACCAGCCAATGAACCATTTACACCATCCAAATAACAATCTAAGGTGGTAAATCATCGCCGTTGTAGAGGTCAATGATAGATCTAATTATAGTTTTAATTCCTACGAAATTTAGAGGCTTACTCACCAAATGAAACATGTGAAAAAAAGGGGGACGAGAGCTCAGCAGAAGAAGGAAACAAAAGAGTAAGATGTAACACTAGAAATAGTAGAGAATGACAATACGATTGATGAGAAACAAGCAGATGAAAAGCATCCCTTCAAATTTTCTATCAGGGATTCAATTCGGATATAAAAGGGAAGAACCAAAGCTGGGATGAACATACTCCAATTAATTCAGACTTAACAGTGAACCAGACCAACACCTCAATATCCTTCCAACATCGAAACAAAAGCTTCGCGCCTTAACACTTCAAGCTAGTAACGACCAATTCCCCAAACTCTGATTACACCATCAGTGTAGCCACTAAACAAGGTGCTTCCATCCGCACTCCAGTTCAAGCTAGTGCAGTATATCACCTGCAATATTCACCACATTAACACTTCATTTGTTTCTTTACAACACAACGAGATTATTTCCATCGTTATCCTAACTGAAAATGCCAATTAACCAACCATTAAACAAATTCTGCACAACTGAACCCAGAATTATACAAATCATTTTTTTCAAAGTTGTACATCACAACCTGAGGCCAAAGCAGAGATCCTAAGTACAAATTCTACCATGCCAAGCTTCGAGCATTATTATAGCATAGCATGTTTTGAAACACTAGACTTCGTATGAATAATTTATGATTTTAACAAGTAGATGTTGATATATGTATCAATGACAGATTCACAATTCACAAACAAGATTAAGCCAACTAGTTATGTACTTGAGAAATAAAAACAATATGGTACCAGGTAACTAAACTGCTTGTCACAAATTCATGGCAGAATGGTATTGACCAAGCACCCAAACCATCATATAATTAAAAGGCAAATCAGATTCTCTATTTTTTTTTATTTACAGTAAATCTAGCTGCATCTAAAATTTCCCACAAAAAATATGGCTTTCCAATTGCTAAACAATTATATTAATCCCAAAAAAACGATATGGGGAAATTAGCTGAAAATAGAGGAGGAAGGATAAGAAAGCTTTATTACCTTCTTCTTGTTTCCGGTGTCAGAGACGTCAGACTTCTCAGCCTCAGTCTTAAGATCAACCTTCAAGTCCTCCACAATGCTTTTGCTCTCCAAATCCCAGATCTTGATACTCTGCTCGGTGGCAGCGCAGAGCCAATACCTATTAGGACTAAAGCAAAGCGAGTGAATGATCGAACCCGCTTCAAGACTGTAAAGCTTCTTCCCTTCAGCCAAATCCCACAATAGAATCACTCCATCTTTTCCTCCACTGGCACATAAAGACCCATCAGGAGAAACCGCCACCGTATTCACATAACCGGAGTGACCGGCCAATGTGTTACGAAGCTTACAGTTAGTCAAGTTCCAAACTTTAACCGTTTTGTCCCACGAAGCTGAAACAATGGTGGGTTGGAGAGTACTTGGGCTGAAACGAACGCAGCTTACCCAATCGGTATGAGCGTCGCCTTCTTGAATTGTGTATTTGCACTCTCCAAGCGTATTCCAAAGCTTGATAGTACGATCGCGAGAAGCCGAAACAATCTGACGATTGTCAATGGAAAATGCAACAGAAAGAACATCTTTGGTGTGGCCGACGAAGCGACGAGTGGAGGTTCCGGCAGTTAAGTCCCAGAGACGAAGCTCACCATCCCAGGAACCGGAGAGAGCGAATTGAGAATCGGAAGAGAGTACAACGTCTTGTACGAAGTGAGAGTGACCAGTGAGACGACGACGGGCGACGCCGTAGTTCTTTTCGTCCTTTGTTATGTGCCAAAGGATGATGGATTTGTCGCGTGAGGAGGTGACGATCATGTCGGAGTTATCGATGGGAGTGGCAATGGCGGTCACCATGTCCGTATGGGCGCGCATGGTGCCACGGAGAACTAATCCTTCACCGGCCATTTTCCAAGGCGTTTGGGAGGCGATGGCGGCTATTAGGGTTTTCAAAATGAGAGACTAGAGAGTTCTAAAGGATAAAGGGGTATGACAAGTATATATAGTTATGGTATGTAGGGAATTAGGTAGCGTTTGGTTAGTTGGAATATTTAGAGGGAATTGGAATCTGTGAACGAATTAGAATCTGTTAGGAATTGAAATTCAATTACATATTTTGTTTGGTTGAATGGAAATTGAATTGGAATTCAATTCTATATTCTGTTTGATTCGCAGACATGTCAGATGAATTTGATTTCAGTAATATAAAATGACATGATTGTCCTTCTTATTTTTTTTTTGCTTAATTTTAGTTTGTTTTATAAATTACATGTAGCAATATATTATAAAAATTTTAAAAAAAATTAATTTTTTGATTGATTATTCAATTTAATAAATTATAAAAATCATGCTAATAAACATCATAAGTTAAAATCATCTCAATTAGGGATGATCATAGGTCGAGTTTTTTGTCCACTCGACTTGACCCTAGAACAAGGGAACCTCCATCCAAGACCCGATCCGAATATATGAATTAGAAACTCGACCCGAAATAATAAAAAATTATTTTTATTCAATAAAAACTGTGACTTAATTGGAACAAATATAGAGAGAGGTATTATTGTAATTATTCCTAAAAATATAAGGTAATATATATATATTTTTGGGTCGAGTATTTTTCACTCTAAATCCGAACTCAACCTAAATATCACACTTAAAAAAATTGACCCGACCCGACCAAAATAAAGTTTCACCCGACCTGAATATCACACTTAAAAAAACCGACCTGATCCGACCAAAATAAAGTTTCACCCGATCCGACCCGACCCGAATATATGAATTAAAAACTCGACCCGACCTGAAATAATAAAAAAATATTTTTATTCAATATATGAATAAGTTATCAAAAGATTGATGAGGGTATTATGGTTAAATTTCAATTCCCTCCAATAAGAGAATTGAATTCCATCATAAAATTGATGAAATTCAATTTTCCTCATTTGATGGAAAGTTGAAGCCATGAGGGATTCTAATCCCCTTGGAAAACTTGAACTAAACATGGGAAAGTGGTGGAATTGGATTCCAATTTTCCCTAATTCCAAGGGATTCATGCGAACCAAACGACACCTTAGGGTTTACGTAAACTACAGGATGATTATTTTCAATCCATTAGATTTTAGTCACCGAATAAAAATTAAATTTTTATCTTTTATGTTTCATTCAATTTTAATTTTCCGACCATTAGCTTTCATCAACTCATCTACAATTATTACATGTACTAAATCATCGTTTTTAGAGAAAGGAAGGAGATGGATCTCAATAAATATAAATTCTTGACTTAAAAAGAAACATTATAAAATAAATATGAACAATTTAACTAACTAATCAAATGTGATTGCTGTATAATCTTATTAGTTAAGCTGATTTGGTCAGTCTATTAATTTTGATATATATTTTTTGATAATGATTTCGGATGGGAAAATTTCTATTCTCCTCTGATGTTAAGGGGAAAATTACAATGTGAATCCGTTCTTATTGTTTGTTACTTATTAAGTACGATGTGAAGCAGATCTTCTCGGGATTTCTTTTCTCTCACTGTAGAACCCCTAAAAGAAGGAAAAGAAGCGGGAAAAAAATTACGGAAACCGTAAGAACTGGAAAATCTTGCCTCTTTTTTGACCGCTTTACTTTGTTTTCTGCTGCTGTTTATTTCCATTTGTTTTCTCCGTAGTGATCTCGAGGTGAGTTTGTAGTTTTGTCCATCATCAATGGAGATTAATGTAGGCTTAGCTTAGTTTCCGAGACAACTCTATCATTTTTATATTCCAATATTTCAAAATTCTTTTTTTTTAAATATCATCGTTTTGTTTTTATTTTTTGATGTTTGGATTTATAAATTTCATGTCCTTCTGTTGATCAGTTGATAAAAGAGAAGATTTTTTTAAGGAATAATCATCAGGCCATGGCAGTAGTTGAGAAAGCTTCTAATCAAGATGCGGCTGCAACAGCAGTGGCATCAAACGATCAGGATCAGTCAAAGCAAAACCATGTTCGGTCAATAATTGATCCGAGCTTACATCAGAACGATCACGGGATATACAACAAGATCGGTGGTTCCCATCATCGATCCAACGGTGGGGATTTAAAGAGGAGCAATAGTGGTGCTGGGGATGAAGCTGCGGATAGCTTCAAGAGAGAGATGAGAGAGTTGCAATAGCTTTTCTCAAAGCTTAATCCCATGGCTGAAGAGTTCGTTCCTCATTCAGTTGCAAATCATGGACTCAATGGAGGGTTTTTCACTAACAACAATTACATCTCAAGGAACGGCCAGGCAAATGACAATGGTGCTGGTAGGCGGGTATGCCATCGACAACCCATTTATTGATTGGTTGCTTTTTTACTGTTAAATTACGAACATTAGTCATCTTGGAGAGACAAAAAATAGTAGATAACAAAGTGAATAAAGTCGGTTTGTTTGGGGTTAAAAAGAATTTTTTTTAGATATGATGTACTTTTAGCTTCTGTTTTCTATCGACTCGTTGAAGCTTGAGTGTGTCTGCATAAGAAATTTTGGCGTGCTTCTCTGGTTTAGTGGAGGTTTCTGTTCATGTACATTTTAAGCTGTATGAAATTTCGAAGTTCATTTTTCAAATATTAGCAAATTCCTATCAAACATCATCTCAATTATAGAAGAGAGCATCATCTAATCTCATGGATTTGTTCATTGATTTTGTTTTTTTTTCTCAGAAGAAAATTTTCAATCAAGGTAAAAGGAGATTGAACAACAGGACAAGTATGGCCCAGAGAGATGAGATCATCCGTAGAACTGTTTATGTGTCTGATATTGACCATCAGGTATGTGTAGTCAGCATTCTGATCTTGTTAGGATGCTGCAATTAGTTCTACAATCTCTGCTCTTTGTTATTTGGATTCATGCAGTCTTTTGCTTATTGGGATGTAGGTCACTGAAGAGCATCTTGCGGGTTTATTTGTGAGTTATGGGCAGGTGATATGGTGTTCTTTGCTTGTCTTAACAGTTTTTATCAAGGCGATGTATCTCAATGAATATTGTTTCTTATGAAGGTGGTTTACTGCCGCATTTGTGGTGATCCAAATTCTGTACTTCGTTTTGCCTTTATTGAGTTCAATGATGAAGGTGATGTTCAGATAGTTATTTGATGCACAATTTAGGGGATTGAAAATATAAATGTAAAGCTTGATACTTATGTGCTTTACTGCATGGTGGTTCGGCTGTTCAGAAGGTGCACGAGCTGCTCTGAATCTGGCAGGTACCATACTTGGATTCTACCCAGTTAGGGTGCTACCTTCAAAAACAGCTATAGCACCTGTCAACCCAACATTTTTGCCAAGGGTAAGGCTCATAGCTGCAATTTATTGTACTGGAACTTGTTGATAACTTGAGTCTTTGATCCATAATTCATTCTGCTCACCTATTCAGTTTTTTTTTAATATTTGTAATTTGTTTTTTCGATTCCTAAATGAAGATGAACGCAAATGTGTGCGAGAACTATCTACTGTACAAACATCGACAAGAAGGTGAGGAGCTCTTTCTATTTTGGAATGCTGACTATGAATAATAATCCTGATCATCAATAAAGGGTCCCTTTACAATTATTGTGTGATTTTACTCTGTGCAGATTACTCAAGCTGATGTTAAACTCTTTTTTGAAACAGTTTGTGGGGAGGTTTGTTATTCCATGAAACACATTGTTCTGTTTCTTCTATTTATTACATCAAAACCTATGTGGGGACGCATTTAAATGAATATCTTGTCAAATGTAGGTTTACCGCCTGAGGTTGCTGGGGGACTATCAGCATTCAACTCACATTGCTTTTGTTGAGTTTGTAATGGTAATTGTTTCTTCGCCTTCATTCATGCAATTTTTTTGAACATGCCTGAACAAGTTTTCTCTGGTTTCTGAAAGTTTGATGAGATAAATGAGGGCTTTGTAGGTCTTTACATGACCTTACTTTTAGCTCTTCAAGATTTAGGCTAGACAGTGAGGATGAAGTTTGTGTTAGCTCTAAATATTGGGGTTTCTGATCCTTTCCAACCTAAAATTTAATCTGTTAGCATGTTGCCAAGAGCCTTATCCCAAATGTTTTTGTGAAATATAAACCCAAATGTTTTTGTGAAATATAATGAGCAATTCACCAACCATTATAGGATTAGTAAGCTACTATTCTCAAGTAGGAAATTAGAACTGCTATATTTTACTACTGGGCAGGGTGTCTGGGAGTACCTGACTTTCTAATTTGCTAAGAGAACATTGTTAGCACGAAGCATTACTGATCTAATCAATCAAAAGTTTTTGGCAGATGTGAATCTTCCTTTTGCTAGTTGATATTCGGTTTGCATTTAAAACCACGTAACCTTTAATATTAGGATTTAGTTGTACTCTAGTGCGGTAGGCATTTGCATAGCAATTGCAGTTTTGCTTGTTAAACTGTAAAATCTTTTGTTGTATCATAGCTATTTGCGAATTACTGTAACTTGTATGTTAAGCAAAGGAATGCTTTTTGATCAGCAAAGGGTATCTGTTTGTCACTACAAAAGGAATTATCAAGTGGTTTGGATTGGGATGCCAAGTGATATTGTGAATTTTATCTTGGTTGTCTGCCCTTTCTTGTTCAGTGAACCCTACGTTGGCTTATTGGAGATGTTTTCCAAGTTTTTGAAATGAGGTTATAGTTGGCGAATAATATGTAGCTCCTTTTAAATCATTTCGAGATTGGTTTGCTTCACTGTTCATGAACAAAATGAATATGTAATCTTCTCTTATTATTTGCAGGCTGAAAGTGCAATTGCTGCTCTCAATTGTAGCGGTGTGGTTCTGGGATCATTGCCTATAAGTTGAGATTCCTGATTTTTCCATCATTTCTCAAAATGATGTTTCCTTCTTCTTTTCTTTCATGGCCGTAATTGCCTCCCAAGATCGATTAAGTAACTATTTTGATTGTGTTCTAAGTCAATCTCTGTTCTTGTGTATGATCAGGGTAAGCCCATCAAAGACCCCAGTTCGGCCACATGCTCCCCGCCTTCCCATGCACTGAATCGTCTTGGACTGGACTGATTTTAATACCAGGTTAAATATATATTTTTAGAATCCATACACACACACACATGTAAAGAGGTTTCCCATGTGAATGGGTCTGCCAGTTTATATATGATATAGATTGTCCTATACTACGCTTGGGATCATTTTAAATCCTAGAGTCATCTTTTGTTTATCCTTCCAACTTACGGCATATAGAGTTGGATGGAACTTTGAGGCTTTGAAATGATATTTATGCATTATTACTCACTAATTTGGACTTATATCCAAGTTCTGAAAAAAAACTTGTGGAATCCGGATTCAGTCAAGATGGTCTAACTCGAATTCGGAATTATTAGTCATCAGAGTGACTCTAATCGAACTTATGTACTCTAAATTTAGTTGAGATGGTCTAACCCAAATTTGAAATCATTTAGTTATCAGAGCGACTGTCATTGAAACTTATGTTAACTTGTTAATGATTAAAATCAAAGTGGAAACATTCAAATACATGAAACATGCTAAAGAACTCATTCATGCTTATCCTTAAACTTACACATTTCTCAAACAATTAACGAGTAAAAACGTGCTTAAATTAGTCTATGAAGAAAATTAGCAGATATATATCGATACTGAATTCCTTGATATCGATAATTAACTCAAAATCTCAAAACAAATCCAAAATTTTAGTAGTTGAAAAGAATCTTGATATTCATTATTAAGTATTGCTATTGATTACCAATAATCAGTTGATTCTAGTGGATGAGACACTAGATTCCTTAAGTAAAGTCTCGGGTTTTGAATCTTAGCATTTATGAATAAAATAAATTGAGTTAGGAGTGTCATCCCCATAATAGATTTCTGCAAAACCCAAAATGACAACAAAGCTTTGAGAATCCTCTGCGGGGAAGGCATACGTGCCAAGGAGATTATTTCGCCCGATTTAATCGAGTTTTCTCAACGAAGCATAGAGAATACTCCACAGTGAAGGCATACATGCTCGAAGGTTACTCTGATTTAATAGAGATTTCCCAACAAAGCGTTGAGAATCCTCCGTGTGATATACAGGGGTGGATTTCTGCTTAAATTCTTCCTTTGCTGCTTCTTATCGTTTTATTTGGAAAGTCATAGTAAGGTGGCGGTTAGTTGGGTCTTGAATCCAGTTAATTGTCCGGTTTGCTTTAGATCTTTAGTGGATGAATTAGCGAGAACTGTTGATTCACGTAATGTTAGACCAACTCCAACGCATCGCTGGAGTGGTGCAATCTCCACTTTAGAGATGAATTTCAACTCCAGTCCATCGTCACTTTAATGTTGGATTGGCGTTGCACTGTACCTACGCGACATATTATATATATATATATATTGTTATTTTTCTGATTTTTGGATTTTGTTGTTTTTTTACTTTCTTTTGTTATTTTCTTTTTCTTTTCCTTTTCTTTGTTACATTATTTTCTCTTATTCTATCTTTTATGTTTTTTTAATGTAATTTCTACACAATAAAATAAAAAATTAAATATAATATAATAAATTCAAGTAGATTAAATTACAAGATAGTTAAAAAATACATTGAAATTAGACAAATCAAAGATGCAAATGCTCATTTTGCTCTATGAAATGCACTAATTGAGCATTTGTGGAATGAATATTCTAATTCAGAGAATTATAATATATAATTATGTAACTTATGTTTTTTTGCATTATTATTATGAATTGTAATTTTCTTATTTATTTTTATTTTCGCAATGTTATTTATGAATGTTTTATTTATATTTTTTAACTTGATATTTATTAGAAATGTATATGTTTTATTTTATATTTGAAAAATCAATATTATAATAGTTAAATATTGTGAATAAAGTAAAGTTGGTGGTAATGTAGAAATAGTGCTGAAGATGAATTATTGTTTCATCTTTAGAGTAGAAATAGAGATGTTGTAGAGTAGAGATGAGGGATGGCCTAAGCTTTGCCATATCCCTAGAGTTAACAATATGCTGACAGATTCTTTAGCGAAACAAGGCATTGGGTGAGGAGATGTGTTCGTTTAAGGGGCAGCTGGTGTTGCATTAGAATCTATTTTGCTTTGTTTTTCAATGTTGTACAGGGGCTGTGTGCCTCATATCCTTTAGTGGTTGATCTGATGTACTGTTCTAAGGTTTATTAATAAAGGTTTTGGCACTCTTTTTCTCTGCTATTAGGGTCTCCCCATATTTGAAGGGGTGTTAAAGAGGTCGCTTTCTTATCATATATATATATATATATATATACACAGGGGTGGACACAAGTCGCCCAATCTCCAAACTATATGCTTAATTTCTGCAAAAATGAAGATAATACTACGACCAACTATCAAGGCTGTGGACTTAGACAAATTTATAAAGGAACGTCAAGGTCATCCGTAACATGATTAGCGTGGAGATATCTTTGTTCCATCAACAATTTGAGCACTTCAAGGATGTCAATTTCCTCTCTTATGCAACCATAACATCGAGATGCCTCTGTTCACTCTCTGTAGTATTTCTCCAAAAGCTTTGAGATCTCTTCAGCATATCCTACAATATACCTACAAGGGCATTAAATTATCTCCACATTGACCGAGAGCATTGAGCCGCCTCTGCTGCACTCTAGCTAAAGGGGATTTTTTTTCTATATATCTCTCATAACCGACTAAACAGAATCAAGATGCCTCTGCTAAGGTTATGTGAACTTATTCATTACCGAGCATCGTGGTGTTGCTGTTTTCTACATTAGCTCTTCAACTATGTCGACATCCCCTACTTAACCCGAAGATACCTCCGTTTTAGCGCCCTCATTATCTCATCAGATCATCGAGAATCCTTCACTATATATGTAAACATACGAGCACCACATTGATTCCCAATAAATGACTCCTTTAATACGATAAATGTCTTCTTCTACAAGTCTTAGGTCAAGTCACTTTATGATATTCCTTTGATCAAGGGGGACAAGTGTTATACCTTATTCGGATCTCCCTAGAATTCCACTCTCGCCGTCATTCCTCCGCTTATCGAGCCTTGGATATCCTTTGGAGCTCCTTGAAGTCTCCAAAATTCCACATCCTCTAAACAATTAACAGACTCTTGATGTCACATCTAGCAAGTTCACATGATCTGTCAGAGTCAAATATGTTATCTGACAGAAATATCTATTATGAGTATTAGTATATGGATAGCCATCTTAGACCTGACATCAACGTTAAAGGTTAATATATAAATGACCAATCAAGGCTGATTAAGGGACCTCTCTCTCTCTCTTCCTACCCTCTCCCCCTGTCTCCCTCATGATCTCGATGTCTCGAGCCTTCTTTTATCCTTTTCAAATCTTTTAAAACATACGGCGTTGATCCTCAATAATTTCACCATGAACCACCAACTATAACTCTCTATCTAAAAAAAAACCGCCTATAGTTACTACAATCCGTTTCTTCTCCTCAACAACGACAAATTATTTTAAAACTCATATACGAATTAATTTTTTTACATCAATATTTTTATACCAAACATTTGCTATTTTCTTCTAGGCTGTTTAAAGTTTATCATGTCATAAAGAACCCTATAGATTGGAGTGATTCTGTCTCTTTCATATATAACTTTAATTTCCAAAGCTGTGAAGGCTTTTTTTTCCCCTTTCATTTTGAGAATTCCTAAGCTGTGAAGTTGATTGACGAAATTTTTGTAAAGAGAAAGTGATAAAGAAGTTTGGTCATCGACTGTGGCTTTTCTGCTTTACCGTAAATGGTTCCATTCATATGTAAGATCTCTATCCATGTTGATATTTAAAGAAGAAATTAAAAATTTATGTTAAATAAATTAGGGAAATTAATAAATTATAAAAAAAATTATACAATATAAACATCCATCATTTTTCTAATAAAAGTTACATAAGAAGCTATTGTATTTAAGTGACCCAAAGGGACGACGAGTTACCCCTGTAAATCTCTAGGATTCTCCGTATATATGGGCTCCAAGGGCTTTCTACGGTTTACCCATATTATTTTAGTGTTTAATTTTTTTAATAGTATAGAGTGATCAAGCTTGTTCATGTATAAGTATGATCTATAATACGTTAAAGGTTCTTAAAATTTAAGGACCTCACAAATGATTATTATTCAAGTTCGTTCATGAATAATTTTTGTGCCCTTACAATATTTTTGTTTGAAAAGAAAACAAGTTTTTTATTTAGTTCTTGAGAAAATAACAAAGAAAATTATAGAAGAAAAATTGACAACATCTTTAATAGTTTTTCATGATAAATTTTAGTAAAATTATTTTGTAGATTTATCTTAATTTAAATTTGATAAATTAATTTTTATTATAAAATAGTTTAGATATAAAAAACCTTTGTGTATGAATAGTTGGATAACTAATTTAACAATGAGCATATCTGGCGTGGATTAGTAATGATAATGGTCACATTTCTTTCCTTTTCTTTATCCTTTAGTTTTGGGATTTGTATTATGAGCGGTTGGATTTGAGGAAGCTTTAAAGAAGAACCCCACCGACGATATATTATTTTCTTCTTTCCCTCCCTTTAATACACTCCTCCATTCACGATTTCATGGACGACGATTCATAAAAACATGGGCAACTGCTTGTTCGGAGGCTTGGGAGAAGCTGATGGAGTGATCAAAGTCATAACTTCAAACGGCGGCGTTATGGAGTTTTCACCTCCGATAATAGCCGGAACCATCACAGATGAGTTCCCCGGCCACGCCATTTTCCGAACCCAAGATCTCTTCTGGAAACCACTTTTTCACCACGAAGAACTCCTCCCCGGCGAATCCTACTACTTACTTCCGCTCAACACCAAACAGGGTTCGGGTAACAGTGGTCAGATTGTGCGAGAAGGCCATGTGAGGTCGAACAGTATCCCGGCAGCATCGGCTGTTGCTCCGTACAGGATGTCGTGCGATTATCAGGGGACTTTGAAGAGGTCTCATACTGATGTTTTGTCTAGGCACAACAACAACAACAGCAACAGTGGTTTTTGGAAAGTGAAGCTAGTGATCACACCAGAGCAGCTGTTGGAGATTTTGTCACAAGAAGCTCGTACTCAAGAATTGATCGAGAGTGTTAGAACTGTGGCCAAGTGTGGGAATAGGATCGAGGGATCTGTTGGATTTTCGGATCAATGGAGTCTGTCCAGCAGTAGGAATGCTTCTTCAAACAAAGATGGCTTCTTGTTAGACATCTAGAACCATAAGCTCTTGTTGTTTCCCCCCCCCCTCTCTCTCTTTTTTTTAACATTAAACCCTGTAAACCATGAAATAGTAGTACGAGGATTTGAGCTTGTAATTTCGTAAATTTTTTTATCCTTTTCCTTTGTTAAATGTTCAGTTTTCTCAGTTTATCGGCAGTATGACAGTAAACGAGGCTCGAGTTCAAGTATAGTAGAATTCTATTTTAAAGTTTAAATCCGAGTATAATTCAATTCGAAAAATTAAAAATTTAAAAGTATCAAGTTTGATTTAAATTTTTAAAAAATTAAACTTAAAATATTATCATATTTAATTCGATTGAAGTTTAAACTCGAATTAAAATATGAATTTAGAATATATGAAAACTTATTTTAAGAATTGATTAGAGTGTTGACTGAAGTTTAATGGAATAAAATTAGAATAACTTACGATCCTAATTGACAAGATACAGAGGCATTTGGTTTTGATTTGGATTGTATAAGGTGTAATTGGATTAGAAGTATTTGAGTTTGAGGTTTGAGTAAAATGTGAATTTGACTGAAGTCCATATTTCTTTTCATTTATTTATGGGCTTTGAGGTTTAGGGTTTAGCCCATAAAAAGAACCCAAATTTCCTGGAAGGATTCTTTCAGTTCTCCCCCCAAGAATTTGAAAATCTTCTCTTTCAGTGTCTTCTTCCCCTACCTTTGTTTATTTCACTTAAACAGTTCTTCAAATTCCCATTCTAAAAAACAAACATCTTTAGTTTCTGTGGGAAATGGGTTGTGTTTCCTCGAATTTGCTGAACCAGGAGGACGAGTTCACTCAACTCGGCAGCACAGCACTGGGTCAGCACATTGTATCCCTTACTTCCACAACGTATGGGTTACTCAACCTGGATCCGCCGCCTCAATCCACTACTACGCCGCCCACCCCACCGCCTCCTTTCACCCTCGGATCCAACTTCAGTGAGTCCAAGTCACTTTGGTCAGAACCTAGACCCGTCCCTTCCCGACCCGAGATCCGTAACTCCCGGGAACTCATATCCAGCCTCGATGCAGATAGCTTCCGCCTCTCCCCGTTTCTCAACAGGGAAAATTTTAACCCTAATTTTAGCAAAAGAGAAAGTCTTTCGAAACCGCCGGTTTCACGGGCTTCGCTAATGGATAAATTCCAGGCCGACACCTTCAGTTTCCCAAACACCCCATTTTCCCCAAAAGAAAACGCTGATCCTAATTTAAGCAAAAGCACCACCTTCTCCCGTTCTTCCCTGCAAAAGAAATTCGAATCCGGAAATGACAGCGCCTTGGAACCGTTACTCATTGACAAGTTCGAGCAAATGTGCCCGCCTAACGGGGGAAACAGAGTTGTGATTTATACGACGACGTTGAGGGGAATCCGTAAAACATACGAAGACTGTAATGCGGTTAGATCAGCAATTCAAAGTTTCGGGATTGTGATTTGCGAACGGGACATTTCTATGGACCAAGGGTTCAGAGAAGAGTTCAGGGAATTAATGAAAGGAAAAGAGAAAGAGTTGACGAGCAAAATGACGCCGCCCCGAGTTTTTATTAAAGGGTTTTACATTGGGGGAGCAGAGGAAGTTATGAGGATCATTGATGAAGGTTGGTTTGGTGAATTGCTTGAAGGCTTGCCGAAGAAAAGAGCAGGGGAGGTTTGCCATGGCTGTGGAGATGTGAGATTTTTGCCGTGTTTTCGGTGCAATGGCAGCTGCAAGATGGCCGTGGAGGGGCAGAGGACGGTGGTGGTCAGGTGTACTGAGTGTAACGAGAATGGTCTCGTGCATTGCCCCGTTTGTAGCTGATAAACTGTGGGGTGATCACTTCTGGTATATTTAATAATTATCAATGTTGAAGAGCTTGATTTCATGCTTTAAATGGTTTACCTTATTTGCTGCTATTTCCTTTGATAAAATCTTTGTTTTGCTTTATATGCAGTAGTTTTTGCAATGCCAATTTTAGTAACTATGCTGTGTTCATTATACTTTGGAAGAAGTTCACATCAAGAGTCTGTTGAAGATATTTAACAGGATTAATGACTTCAAATGTTGTTGATATCGCAATTCCGCACTTGAAGCTAACATTAGGGTTGAATCTCAAGCTCTTAAGTTCTTTTTAAGACTCGAGTTGTTTTACAGATTAGCTGAATGGAGCTTCTGCTGAGTTCTTAGGCATCTAGCTTCTGGCAGTGTAGGAGCTTCACAAAACAGGCTGTTATGTTATTGTGTCAATAACGTGATTGAGCTTCGATTGTACATATCATTGACTAGGTTGTTCTGTTACTGGCCTTACATAAAGGCAAGTAATGGAGGACAATTGCAAATGTCTGGTATTTGGAAGGCTAGTGGATAGCATGTTATTGATCGGTAATCTATCTACTTGGCTGGAATTTGTCACTTTATCGATCTTTGAAAGCTTAGCATGCTGTTCACACCAAGAGTCTGTTGAAGATATTTAACAGGATTATATGTCATATTGCCATGGGAAATATTCTAATACTATTGTGGATTAATAACTTAAAATCATGTTGATATCGCAATTCCGCGCTTGAAGCTAACGTTATGGTTGAATCTCAAGCTCTTAATTTCTTTTTAGGACTAGAGTTATTTTACAGATTAGCTGAATGGAGCTTGTGCTGAGGATTTTTTAGTTATCTAGCTTCTGGCAGTGTAGAAGCTTCACGAAATAGGCTGTTATGTTATTGTGTCGATAACGTGATGAGCTTTGATTCTACATTCATGAACTAGGTTGTTCTGCTACTGACCTTACATAAAGGTGAGTAATGGAGGACAATCGTAAATATCTGGTATTTGGAAGGCTAGTAGGTAGCATGTTCTCAATCGGTAATCTATCGACTTTGCCGGAGTTTGTCACTTTATCGTACTGTGAAAGCTTAGCATATAGTTGTGGGTTCCTGGAAACAAATTTACTAGGTAGAAAAGATGCCGCTAGTTGTTACAGAATAGCTACTAATAAGCATACTGTCTGGTTTAGATTAAAAAAATATGGTTAATGCAAGTGCCATAAGATTTAGATAAAAAAAATATATAATTTTACACGTACTAGAAACTCATAATAGATGGAGAAAGAAAGTAGAATGTAAAGAAGTGGCTTTTTTAACTTATAATCACATCAGATTAAAGAAACTAATACCATAAGTTGATGAAAATGAAGCGATGGATTATGTCTGGTGCTGCTCGGTTGTTGGTATCGATGATGGCATGGGGTACGGATGCATAGTTATGCGTAGTCGATGGTAAAAAATGATCTAGTGGGAAAAGGTTGATCGATCTTAGACCCAGATTTGGTTCGACCCGATTTGGGAGTTGAGTCTGGGTTTGATTAAATATTCTAAGCCTTGCACCCGAAAAAAAAATGATGCTTACAACTGTCCTCCTTTATCCATTGTTGAGAAACAAGAATTGAACAAAAATAAAAAAGCAACTCCGAACATAAATTCTAAAAATTTGAGGTGATGATCTAGATCTACACCTTCGCGAGGATGTTAGATTGTATCAATGATTTGCTCAATCATTTCTGAGACTGAGGACGTTAAATGTAACACCACAAACTTGATTCATTACATGATGGATTTAGTGTGTCGTGTTAGGCCATTGAGATGACTAATAATTTTAAAAATCTTCTCATTTATGATATTCAATCATATAATAAATATGATGTAATAAAATAACGACATTCATACTAGTGATAAAATATTTATACATAATCGAAGTTCCGTAATAATTTAATATAAGAACAAATAAATCGAAATACCAATAGAGGTACAGACTAAAATACAAATAAACATCTTATAAATACACATACTCTCTAAAGTAATCAAATATAATACTCTAAAGTGAAAATATTAGAAGTCATGTTGCGACGGTGCTCCTTGAACTAACTCAATAAATTAATCTGCAGACAAAAACATTTGAACATTGAATTTAAAAACTTAATGATACACTTTTACTCTGCTATATTTCGTGAAATCCACTAAAATAAGCATGCAGAATATAATAAGTCTAGGCGTAGAACATTGTTAAATAAGGTAAAATGCAAATTAACAATTATCCACAATCTACACCATAGGATCACATTTGACAGTGGGGCCTTTAGCTCTAGGTTTTATTCTCACAATTACAATAATATTAACCGATACCCGAGTTCACTTAGCCTTAGGTAATATTCTATTCATTTATTAAACATATATACATAAACAATACTAGCACTTGGTGTCATGTAAGCAATTATGTATCTATAATAGAAGAGGGAATCTAGTCTTATTTATGCATCGGTAATAATCTTCACTAACGTAACTTAAGATGTGGTTGACTGATTTCAATAAAGCAATTATACTTAGATAATAAGAATGCATCAGTAACAATTCCCACCAATAATATATATTAAATTGTTGTCTGATCTTATTGAAGCAGCCAAATTAAACAATGACACATATTCAAATAATCGATCATCATACGCGATTACCATATACATAAATGCTCATGGGCCATACATGTGAACATTTTTTATATGACAAGAATTGTATAGAAGCTCCTTGAATTAGCATGTGTTATTTACAAAGAATGATGGCAGTAGGTACATGCTTAACAATTAAACATGTCAACGTGGAAGCAAAATCATAAAATTGTGACAAACAAAAGGTGGGGACAAAAGAAAAGAATCTTGTAGAAAAAGCACATGGGAAATGACTTATGATAAAACAAGGAACACGTGGCGGGAGCAAATACAAGTGCTTATCAATTAATATAAGATTGCAGCAAAGATGTCTACCACGACAAACAAATTCAAGACTGCAAGAAAGAAGCAATGGCGGCTAGAAGAACGTAGAGCATAAAAATAGGCGGTTTATTACTCCTATAAATATATGTGTTGATAGCTTTAGTTTATATGAACACAAGTGAGAAAAACGAAGGCTTGGAAAAGCCAAAATGAATAATAGCTTAACAAAGCTATTAGAGAGAGGGTAAAGCTTAGCAAAGCTTAGAATAGCGATGTTGTGTTTGTAAACAAGTCGCAGTTAGTATTGTAGTATTGCATTATTGTAATATTGGGGTAACGTCGTTGTAACGTTTTTTTTGTTTCGTATCAATAAAAGTTCGAGAGTGTTATAAATTATCGAGAGCCTATCTACGCTTCCAACAAGTGGTATCAGAGCTTGATTCGAGTTTAACGTGGTGGAGAAGATGACCAACATGATTCAACCTCAAATCCTGAGATTAACAAAGACGAATTATGGCAATTGAAGCATTCAAATAAAGGCATTACTAGACTCCCATGATTGTTGGGATACCATCGAGGATGGTTACACCGAGCCTGAAAATGCAGCAGCAGAAGCAACCCTGGCCAATGAAGAAAAGAAGGTATTGAAGGAATTCTGGAAAAAAGATAAAAGAGCGTTGTTCTTTATTTTTCAAGGAGTAGACGAATCTACCTTTGAAAAAAATTCTAATGCGAAAACCGCAAAACAAGCGTGGGAGATTTTGCAAAAATCTCTACAAGGTGCCGAAAAAGTAAAGAAAAATATATAGCCGCAGCAGCGTGCGCTTGCCAAGAAATGAAGAATCGATTGGAGATGATAAGCAAAGAAAAGCTTGGAATGGAAAATCAAGTTTGAGGGGGAGTATTGGAAGTCAAACTTAACTTTGCAATAATATGTCGGCAAGAATTGTATATAAGCTACTTGAATTAACATGTGCTATTTACAAAGAATGGTGGCAGTAGTTACATGTTTAACAATTAAGCATGTCAACGTGGAAGCAAAATCATAAAAAGGTGACAAACAAAAGGTGGGGACAAAAGAAAAGATTCTTGTAGAAAAAACACATGGGAAATGGCTTATGGTAGAACAAGGACCACGTGGCTGGAGCAAATACAAGTGCTTATCAATTAAGATAAGATTGCAGTAAATAGGGCTGTAAATGAGACGAGACAGATCGCGAGCTACTCGAGAATGACTCAATCAAGGCTCGATAAATACTCGGATCGAATGGACTCGACTCGAGCTCAAGCTCGACTCGAGTTCTTAATGAGCCGAAACGAGCTACTCGATATTCGACTCGAAAAGCTCGTGAGCAGCTCGAAAAAATATTATATTATAATTTTAGATTTTTTAAAATTACATTATTAAAAATATATTAAAAATACATTATTGATAATTATAAAATTTTAAAAATATATTAAAAATTCTATAAAATTTTAAAAATATAATAAAATAAAAATATGATTCAATTTAAATATTAATAATTTAAAAATATATATCAAAATAGAGTGTAACCGATTTTATAAAGAATTAAGAAAGAAAAAACTCATTTAGACTTACATTAATATCTTAATTAACAAAATTAATGGCATCAAATCATATTTGAGAGAAAATGATCACCCCTAGTCCCTACTACTAACATGTACCATATAAAGTAAAACAAGACAAATCGATTATAGAAAAAAGATTATTAAAATTAAAAAAAAAACAATTTAACAAAACCCTTATTAAAAATATATTTCTAATGATAATATTTTTAATAACTAATTATTTAAATTGTTGTATTATTTTGAGGTTTTGGGTTCAAATATCATAAATATCAAGGGTTTGAGCATTTAATATCAAAATATTATATTGTACTTATCTCATAAATCGGTACCAAGTCGATTAAATTGCAATGAGCCCTAAACCCTAAACTATAAACCTAAACCTTAAACCATAAATACTAAACCCTAAACCCTAAACTCTTAATCCGATTATGTGATAGGTGTTAAGTTATGCACATGAAGGTAGCATACAAATTATGCAAAATGATGTTATGTGACTCATAAATATATCATTCATATACTTATACATAAACATATCAACATGCAAAATAAATATACACAACTTGCTGATTGAGACATGATTTTTATCATATTTTAATGATGATTATCGACACTGTCATTGCTTTCAAGCACTGACTCACCAACATGATGACATGAACTCATGAAGAAAAAGATCAAACTCTTTTAACTTGAGGCTATCTAAAGAAGAAGCTTGGATCTAGATTTTTTTTTGTTCTTTGTTCATTTAGCAACAGAGAAGATTGATCCTTGATTTTTTTTTCTGAGGCATAACCTGAAAAAGGAAGAAGAAAAACATATTTTCATGTACAGCCTGGGGTGTTTGTGTTTATTTCCTTATGGAATCTGTACAAAAGGAAAACATATGAAGTTCATAACAATGTTTTCCTCTCTTTTTTTCATGTAAATTGTGAATCAAATCCCCCTTTTCCTGTAATTATACGAGCAACTCAACAGTCAAAATATTACCGGAAACAAGTGTATTGAAAGATTGTCTAACCGTTTAATTAAACAATCACTAACATAACCAATCTACATTCAAAATTATTTGTTCGATGTTCATCGGTACAACATAGAAACGAGTTCAGAAAAATTATCGACTAAATAATGGTTGCGCGAACTCAAACGTTCTCCTTTGAGCTAGAGTCCTCAAGATCTGGTTTCTTCTCTTCAACAATGGCTGTGGAATTCTCCACGGATTGCTCTGTTCTTTCTAGATTGCAAAATAGTTGCAAAAGAAATAAAATCTTAAGGGATTGCAAAAGAACATAGTTCATTATAAGAATAGGAAGTTCACTAACAGGAACCATCAAGTAATAACCCGTCCCTAGAAAACTACATGATGTCAGTTTGAAATAACGTAGTGATTTTACCTTAAACACGAAACTCCTAAGAAAACAGAGTTGTCTTACACTTGGATTTCCTACTGTCTTTTTTTTACAGGACACAAGAAAGAAGGTACATAATTTTTCTGTTTTAGTTCCATTGGTATTATACATTGCTTTAGTAGAACAAATGTATTTTAGTGTTATTGTTTATTTCATTCTCGCTATGTGATTAATCTGTGTTTGAAATAAAGACTTCACCAACAACAAGCAATCTGACAGTGCTACGAACTTCTGCTAGCAACTTGAACACTTCCGGTAGAACTAGCAACCCTACTTATTCAGATAAAGTTCCACAAAGACAATGAGTGTACCATGAATGGTAGTCAAAAGGGTATAATATTGAAGTTACTCAAACTCAATAATCATTATTATTGATCTACAGATGAAATTTCAGTAATGATTCCAAGGAAACCAAGCTTGTAGAGCTACCTTCAGTTATGATTCAAAGAAATGCCAAATATCGCTCAAATGCAAAACATGGGACGTTTAAGAAACAATCAAATTAAATTTATCATTTCCTAGCTCAATCATCTCTCAAATTTGAATCTCAATCAATACACCATAAAAAGCCATCTGAATGTTCTAATTGCTCACCTAGTTAAACAACAGTAAAGAATTTCCTCACTTTTCATTTCCCCCCTAAAGGTTCCTCAGTGAAAACACCAAAGCTTCCATTTTTAGAACAACCCAATAGCAAAGGAACCATTTTTGAACAGAGGAAGAAAAGGATTCAAATTCTTGTTCATTTTACATATTGAGCAAAAACCCAGGTGAGGAAATCGACAAACCTGCTGAAAACTCTTGACAGTTTTCCCAATAGTCTTGCCAACTTCAGGCAACTTTTTAGGTCCAAACACAAGAGCAGCCACTCCAGCAATAACGACAAGTTCTGGCAACCCAAGACCAAACAAAGCATTGCAAGTAAGGCCCTTTCTAGCAGGCTCGGCTGTTGTCCTCCGTCATTGTAACACCCATAACCCGTATAATTATATCTATACAGATTACGATGTCTCTCGTATTTCAAAAAACTATTTTTCAATTCAAAAACAATTTAAAATTTATTAAAATAAAATGGTAATTGATATTATAAAAATATCATATCATAAAAATTAAGTTTCATTCTAACCAATTTAATTCAAAAGTTTTTTTTTCTTAAATAGTGAACAATAGGGATGAACATTCTGAAAAATTTTGCTTAAAATTGTGGTTATTGTTCATGCTACAGTAACTTCCGAAAATACATATAAATTCATAAAAATTAACCTTTCATCTCTATAAAAATTTCCAAAATTTATTCAACAAATAATTTGAACATTTTCAAATTACATGCCACTATCTAAAATCAAATTCCATCGTAGGATGTCTTACTGATATTGAAATATACCTCTCGATGCTTGATGTCACTTTGAACTCTTTAATCTACTACTGACTTTTTACTTACGTGTGAAAATCATCACACGCTAAGTATATACTTAGTGAGGCAATTAAAACATTTAACAGTGCAATACAATTCATACATGATTTTCAATGTCAAAAATCAAATTTCCATAAAATCATTTTACTAACATATCCAATATTTTACCATGATCAAAATAATATAAAATCTTTTATCACATAAGCTCGTAAGTTTATTTTACCAAAATAATTATCATTTAAATTCCATAAGCTCATAAGCTTATTTTATACAAAATACTTACCATTTAATCTTATAAGCTCGTAAGCTTATTTTACCCATATACTTGCCATTATTCCAAAAGCCTGTAAGCTTATTTGTATGCTTACCATTTATTAAGCAATAAACCATAGCCTATGTAACACCCCCAACCCGTATCCGACCCGGGTACGAGTCCGAAGTGTCACATTGACTTTTCAAACCTTGACTCTTAAGAAAAATCCCGGGAAATTTAAAACTTTATTTAAACAAAATACAGACTTATCAGAGTGCTCGTACTTAATGACTTATTACATGCCAACACTTTATACATAAACAAATACATACTTTGTCAAACATTTCTGATCTGATCTTTTGGTAAGGAAACTGACCTGTCTTGCTCCGCATCACTCTTTACTCTTCTCGAAACCTACGCGTGAAACAATCACACGCTAAGTCGAAGACTTAGTGAGGCATAACGACTTATAATACACTTTCAAACATATATCGATACATGCATGTTCTTTTCTATCATGTTATAGCAATTCCATGCATTCTTCGTATCATATAAAATCATATCAGATTAATTACAGTAAATACATACAGACACATAATTCATCATATGGTTCACGTAACACATTTCAAACCACTTATAAACCCATCGTATACATATCACATTCAGTATGCTTGTTTAATTACTTTATTAGCCCATGTACACTAGTGAGAACTTAAGGTATGTGAGTACATTGAGGTTGTGCACACATATGCTGTCACTACAGCTCGATCAATGTCCCAAAGGACCAGTCCATAGATTCCGAAGAACCTAGGTAATCAGTCCATATGTCCCGAAGGACATAGGTAAACAGTCCGTATGTTCCGAAGAACATAGGTAAACAGTCCGTATGTTCCGAAGAACATAGGTAAACAGTCCATATGTCCCGAAGAACATAGGTAAACCCTCGACCCTTGGCATGCCAACTATACCCCTAGCTCTCATATCACATAACATGGGCATTATCCTTTATAACAGTTCACATTACTTATTCATATTCTTTCTCTTATAACCACATATCTTTTCTTTTCTGTCACATACCACAAGTATGTGTAAACATATATCTAATATCATATGTTGCATGTAATCACGTAGATCTTATCTCATAACATATATTTGTTTTCACATATATATTTCATATCACATGCCATATAAGCTCATAGCTTCTTTCACATATACATGTAGTCACATAGCTTCTTTTCATATTCTCATAGGATCACATAGTTCATATCTTATACTTTGTTTTCTCATGTTCACATATATCATGTCATATGGCTCATATCTTTCTCATGCAGTCACACAGTTCAGTTTCACATATGTTCATATATATACATTACATAGTACATACTTCTCATAACATTACATTCAAAAGCATGTTAACACATATAATCATGCATACATATAATTCATGTCATTCATATACGTATAATCATATATTCATGCATTCTAACAGAGGAAATAGACTTGTCGCAAGTCTTGTTTCCATTTAGCACCATAAACTAATTAATGCACTCACCTGGCCTCACTAGTCCATTCCAATCTCTTATCTTCCCTTTTTATCGATCTTACTTGTCAATGATTCCGGAACTCGTTTAGGCTCTGAATCTACATAAATGTACATTTTGAGGCAATCATTAGATACCTACACCTTGTAATTGGATACTAGCAACTTAAACGAACTTATTAAACCCATATTCACAATTTTCCTTTAGGGGGAATCGGTTCCCCCCTATGGGGTATCGATTCCCTCCAGACATTCTGGAATTCTGTCGTTTGAAGGGGTATCGGTTCCCCTTGAATGGGTACCGATTCCCCTTGCCCAGAAATCATATTTTCAACCCGAAAATTACTTCATTTTCCCTCAAACACTTCATATATCATCTCCTTTCCATTCTTAACTCTAGTACACATACTTAAACCAATCTATATTCATTTATTTCATCTTAAACCTCAAAATCCTATCTTCCATATGTAATTCAAAAATCATATCAAATTTCTATATGTTCAAAATCAAATTCTATCACTCCAAATCTCTTAATCTAACCATTGACAAGTCAAATTTAACTTCAAATTCTACTTATCAATTCTTTTCCAAAGTTTCATATAAAATCTCCAAATCTTTAATCTCTCTTAACCCCTCCATCATTTGTTTTTAAGATGATTTAAGCTTTCCTTAAGCTTAGTTATCATCTAATAATCAAAACATAACCTTAAAATCAACAATTCATTTACAAACAAAGAAACTTACCTTTGGCTTGCTCTCCCCACGTATGAAGAAGAAGAAAGGAGAAGAGCACTCTGGAGAGTTCTCTCCCTTTTCACGTGTATATCATTCCTTGAATGATCAAATGACCATTTAACCCTTAATTTCCTTTAATAATTACTAAATAACCTTCAATATATATACAAATAATCATTGAATTATTTCATTCTTCTACTTTAGTCATCAAATTCTGAAACTTTACAATTTGATCACTAACCCGGTATTGAGGATGTTACAAATCTCCCCTCCTTATAAGAAAATTCGTCCTCGAATTTTCACTGCACATCTTAATAGGAACATATCTTCTAATGTTCTTATGTTGCTTCCCCTGACTTATTCTTTCTTGTCATCATCAGAAATTTACTTTTTAATCCTTTAGTTTTTCGACTATATTTTTCGTTTATACCTTCATCTTCTGTCGTATATCATATAAACAATAACCAATAATACCAATCCATTGTTGTCTTTTCTCTCATTCTATTATGCATTTTTCCTTTGACCTTTCTAAAATTTCATATAATGTCACTCATCACGTTGACAGTAACATTCATCTCATTACTCTATATCAAAACTGTCCTCTGTACTTCCATATTTATCGTATCTGATCCTTTAAATCAATCCCTTTCATTTCTTTATTCCTTCTTCCTTATACATAAATCATATATTTCCTTTCATATTCACACTCTTGTCTTATCACTTATACTCATCTTTATGTACCAATCTTCATTGCATCCTCATTACTCTAATAACCAATTTCTTATACATAACTTCATTCTTTATCATTTCTTATACTTGTATTTTCCTTCCTGAAAGTTCCATGCAAATACTTATCTCTGTTTCTACATCATAGCTATCTGCTCAGAATATAAATTATATTCAAATTCATATCATAATCAATTAACTCCACTATATCTTTCCTCCAATCTTATAACTCTAGCACCTTTACTCTGACAGCTAGATAATAACTTTGGTTCAGTCTAGGGCACAAGCCCTCTTATACCAATCATATACATTCTTTCCAATCTAAATTATCTTAACATTCGCTTACTCAACTTATCAATTTCACCTCTATTCTCATACATCCTGAAATTTCTTTTACTCAAACTCAACATTCTGACTTCCTGTGGCCTATAATCTGATCATCGATATACATATTCTCAAACTCTCTTATCAATCCTCAGCTTTACTTAAATATACAAATTCTTACTTCCTTTTCCTTTACTATACCACATTACTATGATCCAAATATGCAACTGTATCCAGATCCATTACGGATTTGGTTCTCATATCCTGACAATATCTTATAATCTTATAATTCCAGTACATTTTTATCACATACTCTAGTTAGCCCATACTAACTCTTTTCATCTTAACTGCAAACCCTTATCATAAACATACTCTTGTTATGCGCAATACTATCACTTCGTTTCAAATTCATAAACTCTGACTTTATACATCTTATACACTTGTCACTGATGCACTTATCCTTAAGTTCTTCTATACGTACTCATCACGTCCTTAGATCTTTTTAACATTCTTATGGTGACACCCGTTCACCTATTCTATCTTATCCACATAATAACTCTATATCGTTTTTCCGATTTCAAACGATGAAAACTTTCTATCATTATTCAGATATGATTTCAGCTTTCTGAAATCAACTTTGATCTTACTAGGCATTTCCTGAGGTGTCCGCTCTTCATCCTGCCTGGCCAGGGCAAGTGAATAGCTATCACAATCAGGAATATCACCTTTCACTTACTTTGAAATTATCACGATCGGATTTCTACTGTATTAAACTATTCTTATTCTATTAGCAAGACAATATTCCTTACACTATCAGATCAGAAATTTTCAATCTATGTTGGCATGTACACCTTTTATGACACTTTGGACTTCGGTTTATGCCGAGAATCGGCTAAACCTTAGCTCTGATACCATTAAATGTAACACCCCAACCCGTATCCGACCGGGTACGAGTCCGAAGTGTCACATTGACTTTTCAAACCTTGACTCTTAAGAAAAATCCCGGGAAATTTAAAACTTTATTTAAAACAAAATACAGACTTTATCAGAGTGCTCGTACTTAATGACTTATTACATGCCAACACTTTATACATAAACAAATACATACTTTGTCAAACATTTCTGATCTGATCTTTTGGTAAGGAAACTGACCTGTCTTGCTCCGCATCACTCTTTACTCTTCTCGAAACCTACGCGTGAAACAATCACACGCTAAGTCGAAGACTTAGTGAGGCATAACGACTTATAATACACTTTCAAACATATATCGATACATGCATGTTCTTTTCTATCATGTTATAGCAATTCCATGCATTCTTCGTATCATATAAATCATATCAGATTAATTACAGTAAATACATACAGACACATAATTCATCATATGGTTCACGTAACACATTTCAAACCACTTATAAACCCATCGTATACATATCACATTCAGTATGCTTGTTTAATTACTTTATTAGCCATGTACACTAGTGAGAACTTAAGGTATGTGAGTACATTGAGGTTGTGCACACATATGCTGTCACTACAGCTCGATCAATGTCCCAAAGGACCAGTCCATAGATTCCGAAGAACCTAGGTAATCAGTCCATATGTCCCGAAGGACATAGGTAAACAGTCCGTATGTTCCGAAGAACATAGGTAAACAGTCCGTATGTTCCGAAGAACATAGGTAAACAGTCCATATGTCCCGAAGAACATAGGTAAACCCTCGACCCTTGGCATGCCAACTATACCCCTAGCTCTCATATCACATAACATGGGCATTATCCTTTATAACAGTTCACATTACTTATTCATATTCTTTCTCTTATAACCACATATCTTTTCTTTTCTGTCACATACCACAAGTATGTGTAAACATATATCTAATATCATATGTTGCATGTAATCACGTAGATCTTATCTCATAACATATATTTGTTTTCACATATATATTTCATATCACATGCCATATAAGCTCATAGCTTCTTTCACATATACATGTAGTCACATAGCTTCTTTCATATTCTCATAGGATCACATAGTTCATATCTTATACTTTGTTTTCTCATGTTCACATATCATGTCATATGGCTCATATCTTTCTCATGCAGTCACACAGTTCAGTTTCACATATGTTCATATATACATTACATAGTACATACTTCTCATAACATTACATTCAAAAGCATGTTAACACATATAATCATGCATACATATAATCATGTCATTCATATACGTATAATCATATATTCATGCATTCTAACAGAGGAAATAGACTTGTCGCAAGTCTGTTTCCATTTAGCACCATAAACTAATTAATATGCACTCACCTGGCCTCACTAGTCCATTCCAATCTCTTATCTTCCCTTTTTATCGATCTTACTTGTCAATGATTCCGGAACTCGTTTAGGCTCTGAATCTACATAAATGTACATTTTGAGGCAATCATTAGATACCTACACCTTGTAATTGGATACTAGCAACTTAAACGAACTTATTAAACCCATATTCACAATTTTCCTTTAGGGGGAATCGGTTCCCCCCCTATGGGGTATCGATTCCCTCCAGACATTCTGGAATTCTGTCGTTTGAAGGGGTATCGGTTCCCCTTGAATGGGTACCGATTCCCCTTGCCCAGAAATCATATTTTCAACCCGAAAATTACTTCATTTTCCCTCAAACACTTCATATATCATCTCCTTTCCATTCTTAACTCTAGTACACATACTTAAACCAATCATATTCATTTATTTCATCTTAAACCTCAAAATCCTATCTTCCATATGTAATTCAAAAATCATATCAAATTTCTATATGTTCAAAATCAAATTCTATCACTCCAAATCTCTTAATCTAACCATTGACAAGTCAAATTTAACTTCAAATTCTACTTATCAATTCTTTCCAAAGTTTCATATAAAATCTCCAAATCTTTAATCTCTCTTAACCCCTCATCATTTGTTTTAAGATGATTTAAGCTTTCCTTAAGCTTAGTTATCATCTAATAATCAAAACATAACCTTAAAATCAACAATTCATTTACAAACAAAGAAACTTACCTTTGGCTTGCTCTCCCACGTATGAAGAAGAAGAAAGGAGAAGAGCACTCTGGAGAGTTCTCTCCCTTTTCACGTGTATATCATTCCTTGAATGATCAAATGACCATTTAACCCTTAATTTCCTTTAATAATTACTAAATAACCTTCAATATATACAAATAATCATTGAATTATTTCATTCTTCTACTTTAGTCATCAAATTCTGAAACTTTACAATTTGATCACTAACCCGGTATTGAGGATGTTACAAATCTCCCCTCCTTATAAGAAAATTCGTCCTCGAATTTTACTGCACATCTTAATAGGACATATCTTCTAATGTTCTTATGTTGCTTCCCTGACTTATTCTTCTTGTCATCATCAGAAATTTACTTTTAATCCTTTAGTTTTTCGACTATTTTTCGTTTATACCTTCATCTTCTGTCGTATCATATAAACAATAACCAATAATACCAATCCATTGTGTCTTTTCTCTCATTCTATTATGCATTTTTCCTTTGACCTTTCTAAAATTTCATATAATGTCATCATCACGTTGACAGTAACATTCATCTCATTACTCTATATCAAAACTGTCCTCTGTACTTCCATATTTATCGTATCTGATCCTTTAAATCAATCCCTTTCATTTCTTTATTCCTTCTCCTTATACATAATCATATATTCCTTTCATATCACACTCTTGTCTTATCACTTATACTCATCTTTATGTACCAATCTTCATTGCATCCTCATTACTCTAATAACCCATTTCTTATACATAACTTCATTCTTTATCATTTCTTATACTTGTATTTTCCTTCTGAAAGTTCCATGCAAATACTTATCTCTGTTTCTACATCATAGCTATCTGCTCAGAATATAAATTATATTCAAATTATCATAATCAATTAACTCCACTATATCTTTCCTCCAATCTTATAACTCTAGCACCTTTACTCTGACAGCTAGATAATAACTTTGGTTCAGTCTAGGGCACAAGCCCTCTTATACCAATCATATACATTCTTTCCAATCTAAATTATCTTAACATTCGCTTACTCAACTTATCAATTTCACCTCTATTCTCATACATCCTGAAATTTCTTTTACTCAAACTCAACATTCTGACTTCCTGTGGCCTATAATCTGATCATCGATATACATATTCTCAAACTCTTCTTATCAATCCTCAGCTTTACTTAAATATACAAATTCTTACTTCCTTTTCCTTTACTATACACATTACTATGATCCAAATATGCAACTGTATCCAGATCCATTACGGATTTGGTTCTCATATCCTGACAATATCTTATAATCTTATAATTCCAGTACATTTTATCACATACTCTAGTTAGCCCATACTAACTCTTTTCATCTTAACTGCAAACCCTTATCATAAACATACTCTTGTTTATGCGCAATACTATCACTTCGTTTCAAATTCATAAACTCTGACTTTATACATCTATACACTTGTCACTGATGCACTTATCCTTAAGTTCTTCTATACGTACTCATCACGTCCTTAGATCTTTTAACATTCTTATGGTGACACCCGTTCACCATATTCTATCTTATCCACATAATAACTCTATATCGTTTTCCGATTTCAAACGATGAAAACTTTCTATCATTATTCAGATATGATTTCAGCTTTCTGAAATCAACTTTTGATCTTACTAGGCATTTCCTGAGGTGTCCGCTCTTCATCCCTGGCCAGGGCAAGTGAATAGCTATCACAATCAGGAATATCACCTTTCACTTACTTTGAAATTATCACGATCGGATTTCTACTGTATTAAACTATTCTTATTCTATTAGCAAGACAACATATTCCTTACACTATCAGATCAGAAATTTTTCAATCTATGTTGGCATGTACACCTTTTATGACACTTTGGACTTCGGTTTATGCCGAGAATCGGCTAAACCTTAGCTCTGATACCATTAAATGTAACACCCCCAACCCGTATCCGACCCGGGTACGAGTCCGAAGTGTCACATTGACTTTTCAAACCTTGACTCTTAAGAAAAATCCCGGGAAATTTAAAACTTTATTTAAAACAAATACAGACTTTATCAGAGTGCTCGTACTTAATGACTTATTACATGCCAACACTTTATACATAAACAAATACATACTTTGTCAAACATTTCTGATCTGATCTTTTGGTAAGGAAACTGACCTGTCTTGCTCCGCATCACTCTTTACTCTTCTCGAAACCTACGCGTGAAACAATCACACGCTAAGTCGAAGACTTAGTGAGGCATAACGACTTATAATACACTTTCAAACATATATCGATACATGCATGTTCTTTTCTATCATGTTATAGCAATTCCATGCATTCTTCGTATCATAAAATCATATCAGATTAATTACAGTAAATACATACAGACACATAATTCATCATATGGTTCACGTAACACATTTCAAACCACTTATAAACCCATCGTATACATATCACATTCAGTATGCTTGTTTAATTACTTTATTAGCCCATGTACACTAGTGAGAACTTAAGGTATGTGAGTACATTGAGGTTGTGCACACATATGCTGTCACTACAGCTCGATCAATGTCCCAAAGGACCAGTCCATAGATTCCGAAGAACCTAGGTAATCAGTCCATATGTCCCGAAGGACATAGGTAAACAGTCCGTATGTTCCGAAGAACATAGGTAAACAGTCCGTATGTTCCGAAGAACATAGGTAAACAGTCCATATGTCCCGAAGAACATAGGTAAACCCTCGACCCTTGGCATGCCAACTATACCCCTAGCTCTCATATCACATAACATGGGCATTATCCTTTATAACAGTTCACATTACTTATTCATATTCTTTCTCTTATAACCACATATCTTTTCTTTTCTGTCACATACCACAAGTATGTGTAAACATATATCTAATATCATATGTTGCATGTAATCACGTAGATCTTATCTCATAACATATATTTGTTTTCACATATATATTTCATATCACATGCCATATAAGCTCATAGCTTCTTTCACATATACATGTAGTCACATAGCTTTTCATATTCTCATAGGATCACATAGTTCATATCTTATACTTTGTTTTCTCATGTTCACATATATCATGTCATATGGCTCATATCTTTCTCATGCAGTCACACAGTTCAGTTTCACATATGTTCATATATATACATTACATAGTACATACTTCTCATAACATTACATTCAAAAGCATGTTAACACATATAATCATGCATACATATAATTCATGTCATTCATATACGTATAATCATATATTCATGCATTCTAACAGAGGAAATAGACTTGTCGCAAGTCTTGTTTCCATTTAGCACCATAAACTAATTAATATGCACTCACCTGGCCTCACTAGTCCATTCCAATCTCTTATCTTCCCTTTTTATCGATCTTACTTGTCAATGATTCCGGAACTCGTTTAGGCTCTGAATCTACATAAATGTACATTTTGAGGCAATCATTAGATACCTACACCTTGTAATTGGATACTAGCAACTTAAACGAACTTATTAAACCCATATTCACAATTTTCCTTTAGGGGGAATCGGTTCCCCCCCTATGGGGTATCGATTCCCTCCAGACATTCTGGAATTCTGTCGTTTGAAGGGGTATCGGTTCCCCTTGAATGGGTACCGATTCCCCTTGCCCAGAAATCATATTTTCAACCCGAAAATTACTTCATTTTCCCTCAAACACTTCATATATCATCTCCTTTCCATTCTTAACTCTAGTACACATACTTAAACCAATCTATATTCATTTATTTCATCTTAAACCTCAAAATCCTATCTTCCATATGTAATTCAAAAATCATATCAAATTTTCTATATGTTCAAAATCAAATTCTATCACTCCAAATCTCTTAATCTAACCATTGACAAGTCAAATTTAACTTCAAATTCTACTTATCAATTCTTTTCCAAAGTTTCATATAAAATCTCCAAATCTTTAATCTCTCTTAACCCCTCCATCATTTGTTTTTAAGATGATTTAAGCTTTCCTTAAGCTTAGTTATCATCTAATAATCAAAACATAACCTTAAAATCAACAATTCATTTACAAACAAAGAAACTTACCTTTGGCTTGCTCTCCCACGTATGAAGAAGAAGAAAGGAGAAGAGCACTCTGGAGAGTTCTCTCCCTTTTCACGTGTATATCATTCCTTGAATGATCAAATGACCATTTAACCCTTAATTTCCTTTAATAATTACTAAATAACCTTCAATATATATACAAATAATCATTGAATTATTTCATTCTTCTACTTTAGTCATCAAATTCTGAAACTTTACAATTTGATCACTAACCCGGTATTGAGGATGTTACAGCCTATAGCCCAATATACAACCCTGAGGATCCTGGGTATTCGAGTACTATTTGCACCGTAGTGCTATACATAAAGTCGTGCCCACCATATATACTGAAGTGTATTACACATAAGGTCGTGTCCACCATATACACCGAAGTGTATTATAAACATGCAGCTGCTATACTCTATGGCATGCCAACTATACCCTGCCCTCAATGACTTACTTGGGCATATAGTCTATTTTATTCAATCCATCCATGGCAAAGTATATTATCAATATTAACATTGGACAGTTCATACCCGAAAACCTTCATGGTAAATATCATTTTTCATAATCAATGCATTTTGATCTCATACCGTGACATTTCAATGTCATGTCAAAGTTAAAAAAATGACATATAACATGCTGATATAAACAATGTCGACTTATCGCAAGTCTTCCTGATGATGTATAAAACATCCATGTATAATTTCATGCATGTATTGCACCCACCTTGACTTTATGTCTTTCAAATATATGAGCCTCACTATTGTCCACCATAAGCCCTTTTATATATGATTTGCTTCGATTACAAATCAATCCCAATCTGTATAAATCATCAATTCATAATGATACATATGTTAGTATTGTACTAACAAATATATCCCATAATAACTTCATAATATATTTGAAACTCATTATCTATCAAAATACGTATCTCTTAATAATTCCTTTAACATTGGAATCAACTTTTCCAATTTACACAAAATGGTCCTTCACCATTTCATCACTTAGAATTTCAATACAAAAATTCCAGTATTGAAATTATTATCACCAAGTACACAAAGGCATAATTACAATAACACTCCCAAAATTCGAAATTTGAATTACAATCACCAAACTTTCTAAAATTTTCATATTCTGACAACTTGCACTACCTTTAAAGAATCAGTATTCTTTACTGATATACACACTGGAATTTAATTACGTTTATTTTTGAACACTAGACTCGAATACAAATCTATCCATATAAAGATCTCCTTCTAATTCGTTCTGTACAATTTATGGTGAATTTTCAAAGTTGATCAACAGAATCTGTTTTGCAGAATCTGCTGTCCGAATTTTCTGACCTTTCCTCGGTTAAAAATTCACATCTCTTTGTATACACCTTGAAATTGATCCCCGATTATTTTAAACATAACTAGATCAATATATGAACATAATATTTAAAAATAACCTCCAAATTATTTATATAATTCCTGGTGAATTCCAAACCTACTGCCAGATTCAAAATCCAAAATGTTTTCTTTAACTTCATTCTTAGGTTCTTCATCAATTCTTACAACCAATTCTTTAAAATCACTTAACTCTTCAAAACCCATAAAACACAAGAAATCAACCATTTAACATCTCTACAATCAAATCCTTAATTAACTGTAACACCCTCAACCCGTACCGAATACGAGTATGAGATGTCACATTGACTTTTCAAACTTTGACTCTTGACAAAATTCAAAGAAAATTTAAAGCTTTCAAAATCAAAGCGGTTTAATTACATAAATTGACCACAATAACCACAATCGATCAGAGCATAGTTAACTCAATCAATTAGTACATGCCAACTGTATTCAAAATAACCAAACACATTTAAATCATCTATTTTCTTATCTGAAATTTTGTAAGGGAGATGTTGACCTGTCTTGCTCTTCTTCGCTTCTCTTCTAGCTTCTGTAACCTACGTGTGAAACAATCACACGCTAAGTCTATGACTTAGTGAGGCATAACAAACTGACTATAACATATCATAACTAATTCCTACTATGCACATTTCATGTAATCATGATAACCCATAAATGCATCAAAGCATAAATATATAATATATAGATATCAAGTACATACATATTGCTTCACAAAGAAATACCCATATCATATAATTCAAGTATATATTTCCTAACCCAAAACATATAAGAGTATGTTCTTGTACCTATTCTTCTTAACTAAGCTATATACACATCACCATCATATCACCTATATCGTTTCACCATAAAGATTACAAACAGGCACATAATCATACAAGGTTCTTTTTATCATCTTCTTTATTAGCCCATGTACACATGTGAGAACTATAGATATATGAGTCTATAGAGGTTGTGCACTAATGATGTCACCACAGCTCGTATAAATGCACCGGAGTGCCACGTAGAATTGCACCGAAGTGCCGCGTAGAAATGCACCGTAGTGCCATATAAGATGTCCCTAAGGACCACATAGAAAATTCCTTAAGAATCATATACATATGCCAAAGGACCAAATATGTGTCTCAAAAGACTCATACATGCTCCGAGAATACATATATGTCCCGAAGGACCGTGTAGACCCTCGACTCTTGGCATGTCAACTATACCCCTAGCTCTCATGACATATCATGGGCATTATCTTTTATCTTCTCTTTTTTTTCCATATTAATGTAAACATATCACATATTCATATAAACTCGTACCTTCATTACATATACATGTAATCACGTAGTTCATGTAAATTCTCATATCATTTTGTATTCATATATCTATAGCATATAACATTTCTCATGTGTTCCTATAACATGTCATACATATCAGGCATGTTTACACAACTCATTTCTATTAACTTACATGAATCTATATTCTTTTTCATATACTCATATACTCATAATAAATATTTCATATAACCTCATATATCACATCACATAGATACATACTCCAGTACTCATAGTTACCTATCACTTAAATTATTCATATTACATAATTCATGGTCATATAACTTCTATCACCAAGTTTTTATCTCTTATTCTCATATGTTCATATTTATCATAACACATAAGATTTATTGCATATTTATATCGCATTCCTACATCACTAATTCATAATATAATTTATATTGTATCATCTATCTTATTCTTTATTTCTTAGTATGCACTTACATTACATAACCTATTATACTTATAAACATATATATATATATATATTATATATATATATATATATATATATATATATATATTACTTAATTTACTTACACGTGGATCATTATCATACCTAAATCATATAACATCCAATTATTCCTCATAAAGTTATACTATATATTCATATAATATCATATTATCCTATAAGTAAATACTTATCTTATGGTTTGGTATCATCATTTATACTCAATTCCCTTCACTAATATATTATTCTCATATTACTCTATAGTCTAATCTTATTTAACTCATCACCTTTCTCATGTAGTCATATAAATCTATTATATTGATTCCTATAATTGATCACATATACAATGTAACATATATGGTCACCTATCACATAACCTATTTCACATTCCCATATAATCATATAGATCATTCATATTAATTCCTATAATTTATCACAATATATATATTCACACAAATCATTTAACACATACTGTAATATATATCACATATACCCAAATCAAACATATGCATATGATCATAAATTCATGCATTCTAATATAGGAAATAGACTCTTCGCAAGTCTTATTTCCATTAAATATCATAAACTAACTTGTATACACTCACCTTGGCCTCACTAAGTTCCAATCCCCTTTTATGATTTACTTTCTTCCGATCGAATCTTAACTTGATGGTCATCCCGTAACTTGTTCGTGCTCGATATCTACATGTTTATACATTGATACATATCAGTATTCCATGGATATACTCTAATCTATCATTTCTTAGATCAAAAGAAATGTCTATTTCAATTTCCCTTTGAAGTGCATCGATGCATTCTACAGTGTATCGATGCATCCCTTAACATGTGCATCGATGCACTCCTTATGCATCGATGCATTAATTGCATTCGATGTTTCCATTTTTAAGGGTGCATCGATACACACTGAACAATTTCTGGAACTTTACCCTTGATGCATCGATACACATTGAATGTGCATCGATGCACATAGCCCAGAACTGTCATTTTAGCACGAAAATCATCAACTCTTCCTTAATTCTTCTATTTTAATCCCCTATTATGTCATTAAACTCAACTACCATTACTTGAACCAACTTATATCCATGTAAATCATCTTTAACCTCAAAATCCTATCTTCCTTATGAAATTCAAGAATCATACTCAATTTCTAACATGTTCCAAATTCCATTTTATTACTTCATATCTCTTAATTAGATTGGTGACAAGTCAAATTTAACTTCCAATTGAAGTTATGAACTCTATTCCAAGATTTCTTCTAAGAACCTCAAATCTTTAATCCCTCATAACTTCATCATACTTTGATTTTAAGATAATTTAAGCTTTCCTTAAGCTTAGTTATCATATAATAATCAAAAACCAATCTTAAATTTAACCAAAAACCCAATAATTAGAAAACTCACCTTTGACTCTTGGTTTTCACGCATGAAGGAAGAAAAAAGATGAAGAGAACTCTGGAACTTCTTTTCCCTCTTCCCACGTGGTTTCATAATCTTATAAGGGAAAAATAAAAATCTTCCTTATCAAATGACCATTTTGCCCTTTACTTAATCTAATAATTACTAACAACTTTTATGATTTATTTTCAAATAAATAATTGAACTAATCCATTGTTCTACTCTAGTCACCAAATTCTGAAACTTTACAATTTGATCACTAACCCGATATTAAGGATGTTACATCAACTCTCATCAAAAAACAAATTTCTCCAACTTATAATTTGGCTGAATTTTGAAGAATTAATTCTAGGAAGATTGAACATGTTATAACCATCAATCAAACTTGAAAATGAATCTACAACCTCTAAAACATCAAGATTCATCATCAATTTCATGATCCCTTATATGAACACAAACCCTTAGATTTAGTATCTTTGAAATCCAGCAAAATTAGAATGCAATATTGGTACCAAAAGATAGCGTTTTTCGCTTAGATCGCTTTCCTATCTCACGACATAACTCCAATTCCAAAGGAATTAGCTCAAAATTGAAAATAAAAATATTTTCTTACCTTCAAGCTTTCTCACGTGAAGTTGCTAGAGAAGATGAACATTTAGCATGATATTTTAGATTCATATCATGATTATCATTTTTAATATAATATTTAATCATTAACTTGAGAAAATACTAATATACCTTTAATATAACCTCATAATTACCATAAAACCAAGATACATATCCTTATCATCTTCAAAATCAATTAAATATCAATCTTGTCATCTTTTAATAGTCAAAGATGAACAAATTAATTTTCCACTTTACCGTTTTGCCCTTGCAATTTCCAAAAATAGCAATTCAGTCACTTAATCAAACAATTCAAACTAAACATGAAATTAAACCATTAAATATTATTTTCCAACATTTTAAAATGTGAAAATAATATTTTTTATTTCTTATTTTCGTGACCCATTTGTAATTTTTCCAAAATTACATTTTGGTCCCTAAACTTTCCAAAGTTTATACTTTGATCACCAAACTTTACCAAATTTATAATTGGTCATTAAATAAATCCATTTATGAAATAAAATTCTTTTGGAGAAAATCACCACTTAATTCCTTAAACTTTTTCCAAATTTTCTACTTTGATCATCAAACTTTCAAAATTTGCATTTTGGTCATCGTCTAAATTTTTGGGTATTACAGTCCTGGTCGACCGACTTCCTAGCGGCCTTCGTGGCTAGCTGCTTGCGTGGAGCTTTGCCGCGGTTGATTTCCTGGCAGTTTGCTTGGTACGAGCCATCGGTATGATAATTTGATGAGAGAAAAGTGGCGTTTGGATTACAGAAAGCGATAGTAATTTGAAGGGAAGTCTTGATATCCCACATCTTTAAGATAGAAGCAAGTGCTCCACAAGTGATCCTATAAATTAAAGCCCAAACTGATTGGTTTAATTTACGGAGTCGCGCGGTGAGCACTTGAGCTTGATTCGAGCTTGAATTGAGCTCAAAATCTAGTTTTAATCGAGCTCGAGTCTTGAGCTTCAGTTGTGCTCTCGATTTTTTTTGAGTTCGAGCCTTTTGAGTTTGAGTCGAGCTTCAATATTGTCTTTCGAGTTCGAGTCGAGCTCTCGAATTATTTTAGGCTTGACTTGGCTCGTTTACACCCTTAGCAACAAAGATGTCTACGACGGAAAACAAATTCAAGACGGCAAGAAATAAGCAATGGCGGCTAGAAGAATGTAGAGCATAAAAATAGGCGGTTTATTACTCCTATAAATATATGTGTTGATAGCTTTAGTTTATATTAACACAAGTGAGAAAAATGAAGGCTTAGAAAAGTCAGAATGAATAATAGCTTAGCAACTAAGCTTAGAATAGCGATGTTGTGTTTGTAAACAAGTCGCAGCTACTGTTGTAGTATTACAGTATTGTAATATTGGGGTAACGTCGTTGTAACGTTTTTTGTTTCGTATCAATAAAAGTTCGAGTGTTATAAATTATCGTGAGCCCATCTACTCTTCCAATATTGCTTCGCCCGTCATTATGTGGCTCGTCCGAAACCATGGCTCATTTTTTTCTCTTAGAAACGTTATGCAATGACATATCAATCAAAGTAATTGTATTGGTACATTCTTTTTGGTATCCATTTAATTCTGATTTAGATCTAAATGAACATCACCCTTATTTTGATTTTTTTTTTCTTTTCGTATAAATTAATTTAATAATAAATTTAATAATATTAGGCGCGTCGTAATGAAAGATCAAATGGAACGTGTAGTAATGCATATATTTAGTTCATTAAATATACTATTGATTACTAATGAAACTACTGAAAATGAAATGGCATAAAGAAAATCACTTTCCAAATTAAGTGTTACAGCCAAGCATTGTTGCCACTTGATGAAGTTGAAGTGTTCACAATAATACTAATTAATGTCTACACAATTAGCATTTGAAATTCCCAATTTTGTAATGAAAAACTCATGTCACTTAGGACTTAACCTAATAGTCTTTGAGATATTTTTACTAGGAAAGTTTTAATCTTTATTATAATTTCCATTTTTGGCTATACAAACTATGACAGACAATGCATTTGAGTCATTGTGAGATTAGTGAAAGATTTTTTTATATATATAACAAGAATATCCTGATTTTATTTCAATCATAAATCAGAAAATAATACATGTTTATTTAAATAGGTTTAAACTCATATTATTATAGATGATGCTAGGGGTGAGTATTCAATCGAGTCAAATTAAAATCTTTTGAGTTACTTGAGTTGATGGGTAACTCAAATTTTATTTGAAATTTTTCTTAATCAAGTCAAGTTGATTTGTTAGAGTTTCTGTTTAAATTTAATTGTAAATACTTATAATGTTATACACAAATTGATTCTAATTTAAATGACTTTCTATAACCATATAGAGGGACAAAAGCATGATTCTAAGTTAGGAGGGGTAAACTTATAAATTTTGAGAGACAAAAATAAATTATCAAAACAAAATACAAATAAAAAAATCTAAAATACGAGAATTTGAAATTTTCAGGGGCACCCTCAACCGCTCTCCCTCGATCCATCACTGACCATATATATATATATATATATCATACGTGATATACATATATCATGCAAAGTTGAAAGACTCTACTCAAACTTGAAAACAAATCCATTAATTATTTAAAATTTTGAGCTATTCAAACCCTACTTTATAACTCAAACTTTATTTGAATTTTTTCCTGAGTTGAATTTATAAAATTACGGGTCATGTCAAATAGAGTCAATTTTTGTAATGTCAAGTTTAGTTGAAAATTCAATTTTTTTCAAGTCAAATCAAATTTTGTTCACTCTTAAATACCGTAATAATAGATATGTCAATCAAACCGAAACTCGATTAATTGATCTTTGAATTATTGGATGTGATAATGTAAGGGTGAATATATGAATAAACTAATTAAGCCTTATATCTTTTTTTCGTAAATGCTTTTGCAATAATTGTCATCAAGTCCCGCCAATAATCTCATCAAACGAGTTGTACCTGCTTGAATTAATTTGGTTGAGTCATGCACGAACCAAACATTTATATTTCATTAATTTTCACAAGGCATCAACATGAAGCTTGAACAGATCAAAATCATACTTTAATGAAATAAAGAAAAAGATTGATCCTACACCAGTTGTCACCTTAAAGAAATACAACCCCTCAAAGTCCCTCCCTAATCACATTAAATCATATTCTTATTCAAATTGGCATGCAATCAGGAAAGGCTCCACCACATAGCTAGCTAGATTGTGTTTGAAACGTGTTGAAACCATGGAACCAATTTGAGCTTTTTCTATATGCACATGCATGTTTCTGGTTCATCACAAGTCGAATAATGAAATGATTGGTTCTCTTTTATTATAATACACCATGTAACATACAAACATGAGATATAAATGATTTCCCCCCGGAAGGGTCTCTTTCTTCCTTGATTTTTCATTCTACATATTTCTCAATATTAATCATTAGTGGCTCTTCACCTGATTAAAAAAAATCCTAAACTATCATCCAACATCTTTCATCTACAATCATTTAATGACCTTAAAACCAACAAGTTCAGAAGTAGTAAGTTCACCCTTACGCAGCTACTACACTAATAAAATGGATCCATTAAGACTCGGATAATACCATCTAGGATAGATTGATTTTCTCTTATCTTATCCATCTTGTGACACATAAGACATTGGATACATAAACGATCCTCTCTTTTTGGAGGGGTTTGTCTATCTTCCCTAGTTCTCCATTCAACATCTTTCTCTCCAGGTTGATCACGAATTACACCCTGTTCGATTCTAAAAAAATGAATCATGGACTGTCGTCCAACATTCTCCATTAGTGGTGAATGTATATATACTTGTCCACCTTAAAATCTCATTTTTCTTATCTTTAATAAATTATGTTAATATATGTACATATTCTAAATAATATTTTAATAAGCTGCAAATTGCACGACACTACCAATACTTTTATGCTAAATGCCAAATATGTCACTCTAGTATGATTTCCAAACTATTTTTATTCATCATCTTCTTTTTCTTTTTCTGGTAATGTAATTTCTAGCATTTAATAAACACAAATGCGTTGTTTGAGAACGAATTCCCTGCATAGAAAATTATATTGCATTGGAAGAATTTAGATGTCATTTCATGTCAGGCTTTTGCTTCATTAACTAATCGAACTAAAGTTTTTTAATAAATATTAAGATGATCATAAAATATATTTTAAAATAAAAATATCATTTAAACTATATAATATATGTTAAAATGCTTGATTTGAGAAAGCGGTTTCAAAGTTTCAATATATAATCTTCAGGTGACCACAAGTTCTCAACAAACCAATCAATCAACTAGCGACCTAAAGGAGAAAATGAAAAGCTGCTTTATATATATATATATATATACGGGACATGATCTTGTTACACAATGTAAATTTTAATTTTATATATATATTTAAGACTGTTGGATTAATGAAAATATATGGATGAGATTAACAGTGGGAAATGATGAGATATTCACTGAAAAAAATAAAGAGTCAATCTCAATCATCTACTTTTACTCATCCAACAATCTTAAATTTGTATAAAACTAAACAGTTTTATATTATGTTAGTAGATCCTAACAATATATATATAATGGATCAACTTTCTTTATCAATGTAAAGTTTTCTTTTAAAATAAAATAAAATTGAAGACCTACGGAGAGCTAACAAAACAAAACAAGTATAAATTCTTGATATACTTTGATAGAGATGAGCGTTTAATCGAGTCTAGTCAAAAAAAAATTTGAGTTATTCAAGTTATCGAATCTTATTTTATAATTCAAACTTGACTTGAATTTTTTTAGTCAGATCAAGTCGAGTTTTTAAGTTTTTGCTTAAATTTAATTATAAATATTTATAATACTATGATATTATTTTATTCCAATTTAAATAATTTTTATAACCATATACAATACACATATGTTTCTTCATATGTGACATACGTATATCATATAGAGTCGAGGGACTCGACTCAAACTTGAAAATACTAATTGATAAAAATTTCTAGCTATTCAAGTTACTATTCAAGTTATATTTTAAAACTCAATTTGAAATTAAAAATTTTTCGAGTCGAGTTTATGAAATTACAACTCGAGAAATCAATTTGAGTCGAGTAGAGTTAGAAAATTAATTCCACCCCTAAATTTCGGTATGTTAGACGAGTTAATATTAATGATTTGAATGTTGACGTTGCAAATAAAAAGTTTTGAACTGGATTGAGTTTTTTTCTCCTCTCTCTCCTCATCATTTGCAAATTAATATTCCAAAATTTCCAATGAAATGCAACCAAGTGGATACAATAATTTGTTTTTCTTTTGGGGTCAGCAATAAGATATGATTCAACTTTGTCAACTTTTCTTTTCAATGATAGTTAACGAATTAGGTTAAGATCACAATCCGCTTTGGAAATGATTGCAAGCTGGAACAAAGACAAATACATACATATACTATAATATTGTAGGTATAACATCAAAATTAGCCCTTTAACATTTAACTCTTATTTTGTGGAAGTATTTTAATTTTAACGTTTCATTTTAAAATAAAAAATTTCTTAATCTAATAATCACTTTGACCTTTATTCTTTTATCTAGAGTATTTTTACCTTTAATATTTTGTTTTAGGGCAAAAATACTCTTATTTTGAAACATTAATTGTTTATCAATTAACGGTTTCTATCAACACAAAGTTTTTTTACCCCAAAATGAAATATTAAGATTAAAATATTCTAAAAAGTAACAACTAAAATAAATATTTAATTAAATGATTAATGGCATTTTTTGATTTTATACGATAATATTGTATAGATATGTTAACTTATATATACCTAAAAATAATACTTTGGGCAAATGAGAAATCTTGTTTGCATGACCTTGATATGTACCTCTATTACACCGACAGATGGCACAAGGGATCCGATGATGACGGCTGTGACGATGACTTGGTCAAGCTCAATAGATCATTCTCCTCACTGTAGACCTGTGAGTTTTGATTTGATCTGTCCAAATTTATGATCGATAATTGAATATCATCATCGCGACAGAGACTGAAAACCGCATTAGGGTCACTAAAACAGGATAGTTGCTTGCTTGTCTCTACTTGACCATTTAGCTGGGATGCCACAAGTCGGTCCAGGGTGACCCAGTCATTAACGCCATTTATGGACTCATTATTGCTCTCGACTGATGAAAAAGTGTGATGATCACCGCCACCGGCCCCTTGGTTGATTGAAGATGGTTCAGTATCAGTCAGATTATTCATCGGTAGAGAAGGGAGAACTGGGCTCTCCAGCCTTGGGAGATGCATGAAACTTTCATTCAATCCATCGTTGATTCCTGCAACAAGCATTCTTAGATTATAGTTGCTGTTGTTGGGTATGTTCAAGTTGTTCAATGAATCATTCTCCATCTTGCATGTCCTTCCCATATGCATGAAAATCTGATCTAGTTCCCCATCGTTGCCTGAGCTTTTTGGACTCTCTAGGGTTTTCTGATAATTCTTCTTTCTAAATATACGACACACCACCCAACCTTCTTCAGCCATACATTCTCCAATTGGATTGGAAGCCTGGACCCATTTAATGATATACTATAAGTAAAACATATACATACACACATATATATAGGATAAATTACACCAGATACCATTGAATCTTAAGTGTTATATCATTTATATCATTGAACTTTCAATTTTACCAATTATAATATTATATTTAATTTGCATTCTCCATTTCAATTATATCATTTGACCATTAAATTATTAACAACATGATGACGTGACTAATATTTAACCACTGAACCAACTTAGAACATGAATCATTTGGGAAAACTGAACCAACTTAGTATTACCCTTATGTTTATTCAATTTTCCCAAAGGTCTCATGTTGAAACCCTTTCAAGCCATTCTAAGTTGGTTCAGTGGTTAAGTATTAGTCACATCTCCATGTCGCTAACAAGTTAATGATCCAGTGGTATAATTGAAACGAAAATTAAAATTTAGTGTTATAAAGAAAGAAGACGATTGCTTACATTAGAGTCAAGGGTGGTGTTGTTATCTTCAAGCCTGTACTCATGCATAATCCAATCAGATTTTTGACCATGTGGAGCTCTTCCTTTATAAAACACCAATGTCTTCCTCAACCCAATACTTCTAAAGCTACTATTTATGATCTTATCACGTCCAGTAGCTTTCCAGAATCCGGCAGCCGTTGCACGATTAGTTCTGGTCCCCGTTGGGTATTTTTTATCCTTTTGGCTGAAGAAATACCAATCATTTTGTGGGGTGGATCCTATTTTGCACTTTTCTGCTTATAATCAACAAAACCCAGAATTTTATTAAGATCCCAACACTTATTAAGAACAAAGGGTTTACAGTTTAATGGAATTTGGTGCTAGTACCTTGAATATCCCAGGGCTCAAGCTTGTTAAGATCAACTTCAGGAATCACATCGAGGTCAATCTTTTCATGAGCTACTTTCTTTCTGAGGTAATAGTGAAGAAGCTCTTCTTCTGTGGGATGGAATCTAAAACCCGGAGGGACCTGAAACTGGCCATTTATTGATAGATTCATGTCTTCTGACATTAGCTGAATTGATCTTCTCTTCAGATCAGGAAAGAAGGTGGCTTGGAGAAGAGAAAGCAAAGAGGGGGAGAGAGAAAGAGAGAGAGAGAGAGAGCAAAGGAAAGCATACAATAGAGGTTGATGCAGTGATGATAATTTATAATGGTTCAAAGATGCATGGAAAGTTTTGGTACGTTGGCCATTGGTGTACTTGGCAATGTCGTCTATCCAGGTATGAAACGAGGGAGATTGGGGTGCGGTCGTATTCTAAAATAATTAATTTTTTACGTAATTTAAATATTTTTTTTATTTTTTTATTATTTAATTTTATATATTCTGAAATTTTATAATTTTGTATCATTAAATTTTTAACATAATTTCTTTTTTAAAGAACATTTTAGAGTGATTACAAAATAATATTACTTTATAATATTTTTTAGTTATTAGCAACACATATATATCTTATAGACATAGTTGTTCGAACCCAAAACTTTTAAGGAAAATAACACTTATTTTTATCATTGACCCAATTCAATAAATTTTTAATAACTTTTTTTAGTAGTATGAAATGATTATAATGTAATATTTATTTAGAATATTTTTTAATTATTGACAATTTACATAAACCCTTACAATCCCAACTGTTCAAATCTAAAATTTTTAAGAAAAAATAACATTCTCTACAACTAAGTACCCTCCATATGCTTTTAAATACAAAATTTTACGTCGGTTACAAGATGTATGCCCTTGAAAAGAGCCAACCACCTAAAAACTAGACATTATAGAACCGAAGGAAATAAATGGTTGGATGTATAGAGAAAGTAGGTCCTACACTATTGGCGGTAAAAAGAGAGGAAAATGGGCTCTACACTCATAAAATGTGGGAGCGGGGCCACATCTCAACTAAGACCTTGGACCTTAATATATATTTGATAAACACCTCTGTCCCCAAAGTGGTGTGTCCCCTCCCCCTATTCAAGTACAATTAAATGAAAGATTTTAAATTTACAAATTAATTATGTAAAATTTTATACACCCTTAATAAATTTCATTTTTTTTTATGTTTTTAATGGTTTAAAATTTTTACCAAGTGTAATATTTTATCAGAAGTCATTGTTTTTTTAGATAAGTAAGAATTTATTATCCAAATAGTAAGAAGCTACAAAATACAATAGAGTCAATACATATTACATACAAAAAGAATCAATGGTTTGCAATATTCCAGTGATTGCAGAGTTTAATGTTCACAATAAGCATTCTATTAAAAGTCCTACCCTTTAAGTGAAGTCTAACAACATCTTTAATAGCCTTAAGTAAGTCTTCAACAGTCTTGGAACAAACGTTTGTTCCTTTCTTCCCATAACAAATACACTAAAGTGTTCAAGGTCAGCTTCATAACCAAGGAAAACAAGGATTTTCCTTTCCAGTTAATACATGCCTGAGACATGAAGTCATCCCAGGTGCAGGCAGAAAAGATCAAACCTGATAAAGAGAATATGGGCTCCCAAAGGGAAGCTGCAGTAGGACAAGAAAGGAAGAGGTAGTCTCTTGATTCAGGTTCTGCAGAACAAATAATACAAAGAGAATCAATAATCACTCTCATGTGTTGTAATCGGTCCTTGGTAGGAAGCCTATCCAGAAATGCCATCCAGGTGATAAGGCTAAATTTTGGTATGTGCATGGGGTACCAAAGTAGTTTCTGCCAAGGAATCGTGGGTCTCTTTTCTCTGATTGAATCCCAGATGAAACTAACAGTGGCAGCTCCTGAAGTCAGTAATTGATGCACCTCCAGTCTCATTTTCAGTAACCTCTTCATGCACCAGCTGGTGCTTGGTTTTATCTCCACTGACCATAAGTTCTTGTCCTTAAAAACATAAGAATTGAGCCAAGCCACCCAAAGAGACCTTTGTCCTGCTAGGATTTTCTTAATTAGAAGGATCATACAAGCCTTATTCCAAATCTTCATATTTTTAATTCCTAGCCCACCTTCAGATTTCAAACAACAGATATTGGATCAGCTTACTCTAGCTCCAGAAGCTGCTCTGTCTGACCATTTCCAAAAGAACCGGGAACAAAGTTGCTCGATCTTTGCAAGGATAAAGTTAGGAAGGAAGAATTGCCTGCACTAGAAATTAGAAATAGAAGTGAGGATTGTTCTAATCAGTTCCAGTCTGCCAGTGTAGCTCAGAAGTTTAGTGGACCAGTGATTCAATCTAGTTTTGATATTTTCAATAAGGATCACACAATCCCTATCAGTAATTATTTTAGTAGTCAGTGGAATACCGAGATATCTAACTGGAAGGGAGCCAAGGTTAAAGCCAAAAATCTCTTTAATTTTTTCTTTTGCAGCAGAGGACATTCCAGCAGAAAATACTTCAGTTTTTGAGACGTTGAGTTTAAGTCCAGACATCTCATAGAAATAATCTAATACACTCGAGACACCAATAACATATTGTACATTTCCTTTGCAAAAAATTAGGAGGTCGTCAACAAATGATAAGTGAGTCAAACCAATTCTTTTGCACTTGGGGTGAAATCCAAAAATACCTTTAGTAACAGCTAGGTTGAGAAGTTTAGAAAGAACATTAATGGAGATGACAAAAAGCAAAGAAGAGAGATGGTCTCATTGTCTTAGTCCTTTAGCACCCTTGAAGAACCCAGACAAACTTCCATTAAAGGAAATAGAGTAGCTAGCAGTGGTAAAACAAATTTCCAGCCAAGAAGAAAAAATAGGAGGCAGACCTATAGCTTTCAAGATGGATAAAATGAAGTTCCAGTTGATAGAATCAAAAGCCTTGTGAAGATCAATCTTCAGTGAGCATCTTGGAGAAATGTTTAACCTATTTTATCCTCTAACCAGTTCCTGAGCAAGTAAAGTGTTATCGATGATGTTTCTTCCTTTAACAAAAGCTTATTGATTTAGTGCAACCAAGTCAGGAAGGAGGAGAGTCAATCGCCTTACTAGGATCTTAGAGATAGCTTTGTAGATCACAGAACAACATGAGATTGTTCTGAAATCCTTAACCTTACTTTGATTAGGAACCTTTGGGACCAAAGCAATAACAGTTACGTTGAAGGCAGGAAGAAGGAAAGAGTCAGAAAAAAAGTGAGAGACTGCAGCAATAACATCACTTTCGATGATGTGCCAGGAAGTTTTAAAGAAGAAGGGAGAAAATCCATCTGAACCTGAGGATTTTTCATTCCCTTGGGAGAAAATTGCCTCTTTGATTTCTTCTTTTGTAACATCTTTAACAAGAGCAACAGATTTTTTAGCAGTCAAAGAGTAATTAATTAAGTGTTTCAATAGATTAGGGTTAATTCCCTTAACAACAGAGTCTGCCAACCCTAACAGGTTTGTAAAAAAATTGACTACCTCAGCAGACATAAGGTCATAGGTTTCCAGTTGATTGCCTTGCTCATCAATAAGAATTCTAATAATGTCTCTTTTATTTTTGAGAGCTACAGCAGAGTGGAAGAATATGGTACACTTGTCTCCCTCTTTTAACCATTGGACTTTTGCTTTTTGTCTGAAATATAAAGCTTCAGCTTCTTCTAATTTTTTCACTTCATTTTGGATAAATAACTCTTTATCAAAAGAGTCCTCCCCTCTAAGGGTTTTAATTTGCTACAGTTCAAGGTCAACTTTAAGTTTGGTCACCTTTGCAGGAATGTCACTATAACAAGACTGGTTTAGATCCTTCAAACTGACTTTTACACGCTTAAGCTTGGAGAACAGGATCTGTATAGGATTTCCAAGGGCAGGTTTTGACCAGGACTGGTTAACCACATCAAGGAAATTAGGGTGATGAGTCCAATAGTTAAAAAATTTAAAAGGCTTAGGCCTATTAGCTTGCAGTTCTTTACTGAGCCAAACTTGTGCAAGACAATGGTCAGAAATTCCGGGGGAAAGGAACTCAACATGAGAGTCTTTGAACGTTGTCGCCCAAGAAGAGTTTATAAGGACTCTATCGAGCTTCCTAGCCAGAAAAGAACTTTGTTGTTTATTGCTCAAGGTAAACAAAGGACCAAAGAAAGGGTGGTCAAATAAATACAGATCATGGAGGACATTTTGGAACTCTCTCATATCTGGAGAAGTCAAAGGGCCAATGAGATCATTGTCAAAACTTTCATTAGAGTGGAGGATGATGTTGAAGTCACCTCCAAGGATCCATGGGAGATGACCTATGTTAGCTTCAAGATCATGAATATGCTGCCAAATGAGCCTTCTAGTAGTACCATTGTTACTGACATAGATTGCTGAGATTACTAAAGGGACACTTTGGAAGAGGCATTGAATAGAAATATTCTGGTCAGAAGAACGAATTACGGAGAAGGGAATGTTTTTTTTTTCATAAAATTCATATCCTTCCATTAGGAGTATGGCCATAATTCGAGTGGACAATCCAATCAGCAAACTTAGAACCAATTAAGACAGTTGCCTTGTCATCTTTCACTCTAGTCTCAAGTAAACAAAATATATCAACTTTTATTTGGGAAGTTCTTCTTAAAACCCTATCTTGTTTTAGAGGACTATTGAGTCCTCTAACATTCCAAAATGCTATGATCATTGAGAAGGGAAAACAGAAGTACTCCCTCCACCCTCGGCTACATTGGACTTTGCCTTATCAATTTTTTCTTTCTTTTTGGATTTTAGGTCTTTTACTAGGACAACCACACCTAGTGATGATTTGCGAGGAATTGTTTTAAGGTCTACGGGAGCAGGAGGGATTTCCTCAACGTCTTGAAGAGCCTGGAACGAATTAGAAAATCCTGAGTCAGATTTGACTTTAGCAGATCTTTCCATTCCTTTTTTAGGGATAGGATCACCTTTGCTTTTTGAGGAAGAGGTATTGGAGGCAGGATTAGATAAATCCTGTTTAGCCTCAGCTGGGTCAAGAGCCGGTTCTTTAGGTTCAGGTTCTGCAGTACCAATTTCTGGAATTGTCTAATTTTGTCTACTTTATCATTAGGTGAATTACCACAAACAACAACAATCTTACTATTAACTAAACTGGAGGGGGAATTAGATTTTTCTTGAAGCAGCTCCGCACCTCCTACCAAGGGTTCAACATCATCAGAATTAGGAGAAGTTCATTTTTTCCTCCAGACTTGGGTATTTACAGTAACAGGGGTCTTAGAAGAACAGACCTTTGAATTGTGACCGAAAGCTTTGTAGTTCAAACACCTAGCTGGCATCCAAGGAACATCTACAACAATCGAGACTGTTTTTCCCTCAGAAAGAACCACCTCAATAGTTTTAAGAATTTTTTCGTTTATCCCTATTTCAATACAAAGCTTAGCATACTCTAAATGGGATTTTGTAGCAGTGATAGTGTCCATGGAAAGGGGTTTTTCGATGGCACTTGCTATATAACTGAGACCTATTCTAGAGTAAAGCTCAAGAGGAATATTGTAAAGGTGAACCCAAATAGGGATACTTGAGAGATCGAAACTAAGCTTATTAAGGTTTGGCTCCCATTTTCTCAGAATTAGTGGTTTGTTCAAGACATGCCATGGGCCACGTTCTCTCTCAATTTGTCAGCGTTGCTCGTTTGCTCTCATCTTTTATTTTTGTTAACAGGCAGGCGACGATAATCTTAGAGCTGGATAGCGATAGTTGATATTTTTTATTTTCCGTCTTTTTATTGGTTGTTTTGGTCATTTCTTAGAGTTGGATTTGATAACGTCTTGACTGATTAAGATGACGTTAATTTGTTATCTTGATGATATTTTTTGATTTGGACCCTTAAATTAGATTTAGATACACGATTTACATTCAGAAAAAGTTGTCTCACAAAGCTCGACTCTAACTTACGATTGATAATAATCTTTCAATATTTTTGTACTTTATTATGATTCGTTTGCCGATGCAGTTAGGTATGTTCATTTCGATAATTTATTCAAGTATTTTGAATGCGTTTTTAACATTTACCTTGTATAGTTATTATATACCAAGAATAGTTATAGAAAAATATCATAATTATACGTTTATATTACCCTTATAACTATAAACTTTTATTATAATTTTAAATATTTTTTAATAAAATTAGCCAATTCTATTTGTATATATATTAGTTGCATGGATTTGAAATGGCCACGGGTTGTATTGTGGTTTGGAAAGATGGTAACTAAAATTGCCCAAAAAAAAGCACTTCTATTGACTTCCAATATATGATGTTGGATGGGGAATTTCTACAGTGCGACACTCTTAATATACGATTAAGGAAATGTGTTATCGGTCTTGTTATTTTTTTAATAAAATCAGTAAAAAAATTACCTAAAACATTATTATTTTTACTTAAAATATTATTAGTTTTTAACAATTCCGGTAAAGTGTCCAATAATAATAAAATCAGTATAAATAATAATATTTCCTGTAATTTTCACCGATTTTGTTAAAAAATAATTACAAAATCAATATCGTCTTTTTTTAGCCGTATATTAAGGCTGTCGTACATGGGGAAATTCTACAGTGTGGCACCCTTAATATATGACTAAGGAAAGGCGCTATTGATTTTGTTATTATTTTTTTAACAAAACTAATAAAAAATACTTAAAATATTATTATTTATACCTAAAATATTATTATTTCACCCTAATGTGGACCATTTTGTTTTAAATTAGCATGTATTTCTTCGCCCTACAATCTGTTGCTTTCTTTGATTTTACATTGCAACTGCTCAATCTCTTTCATTTGATGTTTGAATATATATATATATATCTCTCTCAAAAATTATAATCAATATTAACATCCAGTTGATTTTGTGAGAAAAATATTAAATTTTTTAAATAAGTTTAGAGTTTTGGACCTTGATATTTACAAATAAAATAAACCGGATTGAAATAGTCACTTTTATAATAGATTAAATAAATTAGTCAAGGTCTGTGCAGAAAATACTTACTGAGAGACTCACTCATCAAAATCAAATGTGCAGCGTATATCGGTCCGAATTAATTAAAGTGAAACCTTAAAACTGAAAGGTCAAAATAAATAAATAAATTAGTCTAATTATAGTATATGTTTGATTTATACCACTTCTTTTTATTGATTACAACTTTATATCAATTACGAAAAACAAAAGGACCGTAATGTTCGTATTTTGTCCGGGCCTTAAAAACCCAATTTGGAAGCTCGTATAAAAATTCATATATTTATTAGTTTATCCAAAGACATTATAAGTTAAACGTGGGACCTAAAATATGTGCCAAACCAACTTAACTCGGTAACCCTTAACCCATTTACAAATAATCCAAATGTGATGCCTAATCTACAATCGATTTAAGCCCAAACTTAGTTTCATTCCGTCTAAACTAAACCATGATCTAATAAGTTCAAATTTTAAATCAAGGTTGATTAATTCTAACCCTAAGTGCCCAGTTACCACCGTTGTCAAGGACTTCAAAAGCCTCTCCCGTCTAATGTCGCGGCCAGGTCGATAGCCACGCCAACAAGGACCATTGATGAGATTTTCGAAGGACCTTTCTCAGCCAATCACAAATGTAGAAAATAACTTCAGTGATCGAAAATATTTTATAATATATAATTTTAATCATTTTTTTTATTTACAAAAATAATCAACAAATTTACAACGCGGACTTCTGTTTCACAACACAATTTTTAAATTCGTAACTCGAACATGAAAATTTTCGCAACGCTAATTATCAATATAGGTAAACACAACTATTCGCAACGAGAATTTCGTTTTCGCAAAACGAATTCGCCAATTTCGCAACTCAATTACTGATATAGGTAAACAAGGTAGAAAAAATCCGATCAAAAATCTGAATTCGCCAATTTGAAAACTGAGTTGTGAATTTGACAAATTCGTGTTGTGAAATGTAAAATCTCGTCAAAATCATTTCGACAGTTCGTTTGTTTGGTTAAAGTTAAACGAACGGACGAACATGAACATACCCTCGTTCGTGTTTGTTCAATTCATTTACAGGCGTAGGTTTAGCTGAGTGATTTATACGTGGACTTAGCAACTGGGATGTCCCAGGTTAAAAACTACTACAGTGCATTTTATGTCCTTTAATTTTTTTTTTAAGAGGCGAGATTTTACATTTCGTAACACGAATTTGTCGAATTCGGAACTCAGTTTTCAAATTGTCGAATTCGGATTTTTCACCAGATTTTTTCTATCGTGTTTACCTATATCGGTAATTGAGTTACGAAATTGGCGAATTCGATTTGCGAAATTCGCGTTGCGAATAGTTGTGTTTACCTATATCGATAATTAACGTTGCGAAAATTTCCATATTCGAGTTGCGAATTTGGAAACTGTGTTGCGAAACAGTGTTGCGAATTTGTTGGTTATTTTTGTAAATCCAAAAAAAAATTGATTAAAATCGTATATTATAAAATATTTTCGGTCACTGAAGTTATTTTCTTATGTTAAATTCTCATACTCTCTAACTATTCATCTTCCCTCAACCTAACTACCAGCAAACAAACATGATCTGTCAGGATCAAATAAGTTGTTAAACAGTTAATATATATTCAAGTGACCAGCTTACAGGACGTTATTTTGAAAAAAATTATTAAAATTTTACTTTTATTTTTAAATCTCTAGATTCATCACCGTTAATCTATGAATATTTATGTTTAATATTGACATCAAAGATCACTATAAAATCCTTCAACCGAGATGAAAAAAGAAAACTTCATCGTCCCCCTTATTTTCAACTTAATATTTTTTAAGAACCAAAAGATATTGATAGTCTACATATCACCATGAAATACCAACTGCGTTATTCGTTCAGAAAAAAACAAGATGATCTAAAGTTATCACAACCCAAATATTACTTGCGACATATATGAATACTAAAAATATAATCTGATGATTAAAATAAAAATACAATAATATAATTATATTATCATTTGTACAGACACTGCTCGGTTGATGTATTTTTTTTATAAAGTATACAAATGATCTTATGACTAACACTATTTTGTTGAATATGTCGACTATTAAAAGTTATAAAATGGTCTTTCGACTATAGTGAGTTACTTTGTTGAGTCATTCGAATATTATAAATTATAAAATGGTCACTCGATTATTCATTGTGTTTCAAACTCGTCTTTTTTCATTAAAAAATTAACGACGGTCTGAGCTAGATATTAACTTGCTAATTGTGATATGATAAAATATAATATCATAATCTCAAACGATTATCATATCGCAATCAACATGTTAATATACAGCTTAGACGAACGTTAATTTTTTAATAAAAAGACAAATTTAAAACATAATGAATACTTAGATGATCATTTTATAATTTTTCTTAATAAAAATACTAAATAAAATAATTTATTATAATTAAAGAATAATATTATAACTTTTAATAGTAAGTACAGTCCACCATTTACCTTAACTAGGGGTGTTCGCGGTCGGTTTGGATCGGTTTTTGGCTAAAATTTCATTCGATCCGAAAGTATAAAAATTTACGGTTTGGATCGGTTTGGATGTTTCTAAAAAAAATATCCGATCTGATCCGATCCAATTAAGTGCGGTTTAATTCGGTTTGGATTTGTGCGGTTTTTGAATTCTAATTTTCAAAATTATATCATCCCAACACAAATGGTTTTGCTTTCCAAATTCTCCCCATGTTTCAATGCCGTGACCTGCAATTAGGCATTCCATATTTCCAGTACTATAAACAGATCATTTCTATGGAACATAATTAAATATGCATAAAAGGTTCCCTTCTATGCAATTATGCATTCCATTTCCAATACTATAAACATTCACCAACACCTAAAAAAATAGATCATAACATTCAATGTAATTAAACAAAGAAGCATATTACCACTACACTGCTATCAAGTTCCAACTTTACAGATAACAGGATGCAGTAGCACAAAAAAGGATCTTGCTCTGTTATAAATAGGCTCATAACAAAGCAATTTTGCAAAAAGAGCGAAAGAGAAACATAAATAAATAAACAAAGCACATGGTACAACTATGAAGACGAAACCATTTGCTCTGAAATCTGAATCGATTGAATTTCATCATCACAGATAATCATACTTCTAATTTACTTCAACAACTCGTTAATCCCAAAACCCAGAAGGATTTGAAAACAAGAAGAAAATTCCTATTAAGAAACAAATATAACCGATGTTGCTCCACTTTCAGATAAAACCTACCACTATTTCGCACAAATAAAAAAAGATAATCGAAAAGTACCGAAATTAAAATCCAAATTCTAACGAATTGTCAAAAAAATTGATTAAAATATGAACAAGTAAAGAAAGAAATAGCATTTAATTGAACAAAGAGAAGATGCTATACCTGAAAGCCAAGACCCCCACAAAGAAGAAAAAGATTCGAGCACCGTTGCTGAAAATAAGAGAGACAGAGAGAGAAGAGGAAGCGAAACAGTATCGTAGCGTGTAAGATAGAAGAAGATATGCGATGGAGCGAAGAGGCGGAGTAAATTGGGAAAAGTGGGCTAGGTTTTAGTTTTTGGTCAGAACATCAAACGGTGTCGTTCTGCTAGATAACTAAATATCGGTTCAGTTCGATTTAGATCGGTTCTGGATGTCTAAACCGAAATCGAACCGAACCGATCTATTTTGTAAAAAAAACCAAACACACCAAATCGGTTTCGGTTTTTTTCGATTATCGATTTTTTGAATCGGTTTTCGGTTATTTTTTTGGTTCGGATTGGATCTGAACACACTTAACCTTAGCTTCGGCACACTATATTTTATTATTTTATTTTCTCTCTCTTCGGATTGCTCTCAGATCTTCCTCTATTCCGTTTTGGCGTAGCACGGAAATCTCTCGTTCAACGCTATGTCCGAAACGACTCAGGGATCCGAACTTCAGAATGGTTTCCAACCACAACCCGAACCGGAATCGGAATTGAAAGTGGAATCTCAACCTGAACTTCGACCGGAAACGAAACCGGATGAGGAATTGAAAGCGGAACCAGTGGTAACTGATGCCGAGCCGGAGCCAGAACCGCAAAAGGACACAGAGAGCTCGATCCAGTCGATTGAGACGGCCAAACAAGCATCCACCGACCAAGTTGCTCGTCCGGGACCGGGTAAAGATGAAGAGAACCGGGCTTTCACGATGAGAGAATTGATAAGTGAATTGAAAAGCGAAGACGATGCAGGTTCTCCTTACAGGTACCTTTCTTTCCTCATCCATTTCGAGTCTCAGTTGATAAAAAAATTACTCTCTTTTATTTGTTATTGGATTTAACGAGATTTCGATGTAGCAACCTCTGGATCTTTGGAATTCTCTGTTAATTCGTCTCCTTAACTAAATGTGGAGAATCATTCACGTTTCAACTGGGCCTAAAATTAAGCTGTTTTACTTTAAAATCCTGAATAGTGAATTCAGAGTACTTTGATTCTTGAATATCCATCGGCGAACTACTAGATGCAATTAAGGCGTACTCTTCCTGTTTGATTGGGTGTTCATTTCATTTATTGCATGGATAAGCAAGTGTTCTTCGATCACGGTCTTCATTTCTCTTGAACCTTCTCGTTAGAAACTCAATATCTTTGAACTTTAGATGCAACCATGTATGTTTTGCCGTATTGGAGCCTTTCAGTTAGTTCTGAATTTCAAGTTTGGCTTTAACTTTATAGAATTCAGTTTATAATATTTTTCATATGCCGGCATTCATCTGTAAAGGTTTCTTGGTCTTTTCGGAGTAAATATGATATCATCTTGTTTCTTCTGGTTGTCAATGATATCATTTTCTAATCCATCATTTATATATACTTCAGTCAAGAAAACTCGCAACGACAATCCTACCAAAACAATGCTGCAATGGAGTTGATAAATAGTGTCACTGGAACTGATGAGGAAGGCAGGTCTCGCCAACGAATTCTTATATATGCTGCTAGGAGGTGCTATCATCTTGTTTACACTTTTCACACTTACTATTCATATTGGGCTTGATATGTTGCTTCTTTAGAGTCTGCTATTCTGTATTACTAATTTTCAGTCAAATTTTATAGGTATGCTACTGCACTAGAGAGAAACCCAGAAGATTATGATGCTCTTTACAATTGGGCATTGGTTCTTCAGGTTTGAGATAATGGTTCATTTTGATTTTGTTATCTTAATGTCATTCAAAATGATATATCATGCTCTATTCTTGTACTCCTAGAACAGTCTGCTTAATTTTGTCAATTTAAACATATAGTAAATGCCACAAAATGTTACAGATTTCTCATGATGTCCAATCGGTTCTTATTTGGCTTGCAGGAAAGTGCAGATAATGTTAGTCCAGATTCTACTTCACCTTCTAAAGATGCCTTGCTAGAGGAGGCTTGTAAAAAGTATGATGAGGCTACTTGTCTCTGCTCAACACTTCATGATGTACGTGTTCTTGCTCAAGTCACTGAGAGATTTGTGTTCTTTTTAGTTCGATTTCAATTACAAAGGACATGATGACTGCTCAGAATGCATAAGCAAGATAAGAAACTGGATAGACAACATAAATAAGTGTAGAGCTGTATAATGCATATATATACCCACATATGGAGGAATCCGTATGATATATACTTTTTACTGATATTCATTGCTATGACTTTGATGCAATGCCGCTGCTCGACAGGCTTTCTACAACTGGGCAATAGCAATATCTGATCGAGCAAAAATGCGCGGTCGAACCAAAGAGGCCGAAGAACTCTGGGATCAGGTTCTTACTATGTAATTTTGGTAGTTAGCATTTTTGTATGAGTAATACTAGCCCTTTGTAGGCAAATCTTAGTATCTTGTTATGGAAAACCTTTTCCATGTGTGGATAAGGTCTTATTCCTGTTTATGTTTCATGTTAGCTACATGCTGTTATAAAACCCATTTTAATAAGGCCCAAGAACCATGGAAGTGTTTTTTTCTGTGGAATTTTAGTATGTATTCGTTCTAGAATTCAGTTTTGAAACACATTGTCCTTTTGGTAGTGCTGCATGGAAGTCCTTGGCCTTCTCTAAGAAATGCCTTGTAGTAATAAAAACCATTTCCTTTGATAAAAACCATTTCCTTTGTCTTGATAGAGCCTAATCTTACTGTTATGGTTGTTCAGGCAACAAAAAACTATGAAAAAGCTGTCCAACTCAACTGGAATAGCCCCCAGGTATGCTTTAAGTAACCATTTCTTTTAGTCTTGAAATTTTGCTAAGTAGAATGTTTCTTTTAGTCTTGTAGTTTTGCTAACTAGAATAACTCCGCCTTCCACTTTATTATACCTGTTGCTGATTTTGAGGATTCTTATCTCTCTTTCAGGCACTAAACAATTGGGGACTGGCTCTTCAGGTGAACTATGTTTTAGTAATGTTGATATTATAATCAGCTTCATTTATCTCCATAACTTTCAAATTTCTAAGTTCACTTCTATGGAGTCCTTGAATACTATGCTTACTTTCATGCCTTCTAATGTACATTTTAGGAACTCAGTGCAATTGTTCCAGCTCGAGAGAAGCAAAAAATTGTGAGGACTGCAATTAGTAAGGTACACAAGTAATTTGGAACTATCAGGGTGCTCAGATGACTATAGTAACTAGCAGCAAAGTAATTTGATATCTGAGGAGTCCTAAAAGAATAAGCTCTCATTGCATATGTATTCTTACAGTACTCTTTATTTCTTATGCAGTTCCGCGCAGCAATACAGTTGCAATTTGATTTCCATCGAGCAATATACAACCTAGGAACTGTTTTGGTGAGTTTGTTGGTTATTGCACTAGTTCTTAAACTGGATGACATGATCCTATTCTCACCTGTGATACATTTCTTTATGCTATTAATGAGATTAGATAATGACCTCATTATGTGAACATTTCATACAAGTGAAGCATCGATTTGTAACTTGAAATATCTTATTTTTAAATGCAGTATGGACTAGCTGAGGATACTTTAAGAACAGGCTCCCCAAATCTGAAAGAAGTTTCCCCAAATGAGCTGTATAGCCAGTCTGCTATATATATTGCTGCTGCTCATGCGCTGAAACCAAATTACTCGGTAAGAGATCTGTGTGTTGTTCTGGACTACGGAGGTTTACTGTACGACAGGCTATCTATGTGGCACAATTATTGCATGAATTTGGCTTCTCAACTTTCTCCTTAATTTAAAGTTTCAGAGTTGTGCAATTTGATTCCCATCCTTGTTTTGCGTATATGTTCTTATTTGATGTTCTAAAATCATACAGGTTTACAGCAGTGCCATGAGGCTTGTCCGTTCAATGGTCAGTAGTTAATCTTTCACCATTTTTTTCGGTTTATTTTTTTCTAAATTGATCGAGTCTTCCATAATCAATGTTGAGTCTATTAGCAATGAGAACGATCTCTAGTACCTTTCCAGGATTATTTTAATATTATAGGAGTATTTTTTGTCCTTGAAGTTCTACAGTTCTTTCATGTCAGCCCTCAGTGTTGTTTTTAACTGTCATTATCCATCCGCCACAACTGACTCTTTGAGCTGCATTAGAAACTGTTGTTTTGATGCAAGATATCCTTTCAGTATAAAGAGTTACACGGTAATCCAATACTTTTTTTTAAAATAATAGTCCTTTGGCATGGATGTCAGCCTACTCAGTGATTGGCAGTTCATACTGACCCCGCAACAATGTTCATTTCTTTTTTGTGACAACATAAGCAAGGACACTTAATTGTGAAAACTTTTAGGTTATGATTGGAAATTTTGATTTTAAAAAAGCCGTGTGAATTTAAGATTCCTATTGAGGTGTGTGATTTTGAAATTCCTGCTTTTATATATTCCCAATATATAATATAATGTTGAATCTTAATTAAATTATACATAATATATAAACTTCGTTCTCAAAATATATATACAGATGCAATCCAAAATTTTAAATCTATGTACCCAAGCATAGCATACTAATATGGCCTAGCAATACCTACTCTTGTGTTCAAATCGGTAGAAACATAATAATTTAAAAATGCAATGGCAAGCTACTGTTATCATATGCTTTAACCTTCTTCTTTTTCGAGCTTGTCTGTTTCTTTGTAAGATTATTTTTCTCAATTTCTCATTTCATGTTTAAACCAGACAGCTAACCTGGTTAATAAGAGAACTATTGAGTGGTTACAGAGCAAATGATTGTGGCGTCATCACTCTGGTTATTCTTAATTGAATTAGCTGCACAATACATTTTATATTATGTCTAAATAAAATCAAATTTTGACAGTTGCCTTTACCGCATCTTAAAGATGGGTATCTTACTGCACCACCAGTAGGAAATTCAATTGCTCCTCATAGTGATTGGAAGAGAACAGAGTTTTTCTTAAATCATGAAGCTCTTCAACAGGTAAATAACTTGTTCAGTAGGAAATTCAATTACTTAATTTTCATTTGTTTCCTGTAATGGAGATTAATTTCTTCAAATGAATGTTGATCATTAATATTTGTGATTATGTTTTCTTAAGTTCCTTTTGAATTTGGATTGAGTTATACTGCTTGATCTCTACTCTGTGCTACTTTGGTAGTCAACATAACTGAGACTAGTTAAAGACCACATCTGTTCGGACTTTCATTTTATTTCTCCGTGTTCTTCTCTTCCCTTTTCCGACTGAGCAGGTCATCAGAGTTGATCACAAACAAGTTTCCCGAAGCCTCTCTGGAAGAACTATAGATGTAACAGATATCGAAAAAAAGTCTATAAGAGTTGAGATTCCAGATATTGTTTCTGTATCCGCATGTGCTGATCTGACTTTACCACCAGGTGCAGGCCTTTGCATCGATACCAACTCTGGTCCAGTTTACTTGGTAAGTATTACGCTCTAGATTTTCGTTCTAAAAATGTCCATAAATCTTACTGAATGAATGATTTTCTTTCATACATATGGAAAACCTGATAATTGTTAGGTAGATATACCTGTGTTTATGATTTGGACGCAATCTTAGTAATATATACATGTGCTTTAGCGAGTATTTTTGTGCCGTCTCTTCCAGGTAGCCGACTCATGGGAATCACTAGATGGATGGCTTGATGCCATCCGCTTAGTTTACACAATTTATGCACGAGGTAAGACCGATGTTCTGGCGGGTATCATTACGAGCTAAATAATGCTTTAGGTATTGAGCTTTCATCTTCTGTCGAGTTTATTTGCATGCCTTCAGATTTCGTCGGATCTAATTTGGTTGCCCTGTATATTATCAAAAAAAAAATTAATAATGTACGGTTATGCTAACTTCTCTGTCAAATTATTTTGTTGGCATCTCAGCTGATATGCTACGCTATGAAACTCTGAACTAGTTTTACACAACTCTATTTGATTTAGTTACTTCAAACGTCGTATAAAAGATAATATAAATGTGTCGATCTATATAAATTGCGAAACAATTATATAATATATAAATATGAAGATCATAAAAGAATATGTTACAGTAAACTTTTTAAAAAAATGGTGTTGAATTTTATCAGAAACACGAATCCTACTCATCTAGTTCGAAGTTTTTTTTTTACACAAAGTAGAACGCATCTTCTTTACTAACACGGATTCTTCTCTAAAATTTAGTTTGTTTCCACCTCATGGGTGACATTTTACGAGCATGATTTTTTCTGTTACCATGAGGTAGCTGCAATTTTTTGCTGGCAACCCATGATTTGGAATTGTTATAGCAGAACATCGATGAGGCTAAAATAACCCCCTCCCCTCCTCTTCTTCTTCGTATTATTATTATATTCAGTTCTGCTGACTGCTCAAAACACTAGTATTAACTGAAAAAATAATTTAAACGAAATAAATCGTCATAGTTGTGCTGTAGAAGAATTATTTTCCTAGAAATAAATTCGTCTTGATTAGTGTAATCATTGAAATAGATGTTATCTAATGAGGTTAACATGATTCGTCAATATTCGTATACTTGAATGTCAAAGTCAGAATCTATCGGTATTGCTCTTCTCGAAAAGATAAGAATTGAGATTGAACTCCTTCGATTATAATTTGTCAATTGGAAAATAATATTCCAAAAATAAAATGAAGGAATTTTGTAGGAGAGAAAAAAAGAGGAATTTTGTTGTGTATTAAAATGAAAAATCAACCTTTATTTATTGGCTCAAAATAAAGGTAAAGTGGTAAAAGATCTAATAGCAATTACAAAATAATTAATTGTCATAAATATTATTTTAATTATCATAAATTATATCAAAATATTTTGTAACGGTTAAAAGCAGTAAAATATAAATCTCGATAAAATAATGTTTTATCAAGAAGATATTATCTGAAACGAATCACAAATCAAATTGAACCACGTGAAACGATTCGTATCCAATATAATAAGATTGTTTACATTACCAACACAAGTTCTAACTTTGAGCTTTCATTATAGTCTTTTTTTTGAGCTTTCATTTTTCTCACCTTATTTTTGTTATGGTAAGCATGCAAAAACAACCCAAATCTAACTTTCAGCAAGTACGGATGTAAAATTAGGTAATCGTGTAGGTTTCAGTCAGATCCTGTCAGGTCAGGTAAAATTGGATACATACAGTGGTATATCCAGAAATTTAAAAATGGGGTCCAAAATTTTAATTTTCTTTTCTTAAAAATAATGGGTATGCAAAAATTGTAATTTATTTTCTTTTTTCCTTAACACATTAAGCTAAATTTAACCATATTTCCAAAATAATGGGGATGCACTTGGCCTCTATGGGGGCTTAGTGCATCCGCCACTGGATACAGATCGTGTCAAGTTATTTTGATGGTTCGATTCGGATCTAGGTCAAATCAGTTCGGGTCATTTTCAGATTGATTTGACATCAAATTCCATTTGGGTTTAGGTCAGGTTAATTTCAGTTTGGATCGATGTCAGTTCAGGTCAAAACGGTTTAGGTTCGGAGCAGTTAAACACCAGATTAATTTAGGTTCGGATGGACTTCAGTCAGATCTCGTTTAGATCGGGTTACATCATTGATAGATAAAATTGAGTTCGTATCTTTACCATATACATATTGACTTCAGGTCAGATCATTTTTTATTTTTGGATTAATTATTTTTCGCCTTTCGTGAACGTTGAATTGCAATTTGTAATTGTATATGATTTAGAGTAAATTACTAAAAATATAAATAATTTTGGATCAATTTTGATAAAAAAATATGTTTAAGGATTAAATTGAACAAATATGAAATTACAAGTAAAAATTTAATTTAATTAAACAACACACATTGATGAGGGACCAAATCAAAATAATTTTAAAATGTGAGGTTCAAATTTATATAAAAAAAGTACTAAATTATACCCATTAAAAAAGTTATGGGTCAATTACAAAATTATAAATAAGTAATAAGTATGGGCCAATTTCATATGCAAATATAATTTTAAGGACTAAATTGAACAAATATAAAATTACAAAATTTAAGTAAATTAAACAACAAAAAGGGATTAAATCAAAATAATTATAAAATGAGAATAAAATATGTAAAATAGACTAAATTGCATTCATTTCAAAAATTGAGAACAAAATTGAAACAACAACAACAACAAAACCCAATTCCCATATGCAATGGGGTAAGGGGGAGATAGGGTAGTAGGCTGCCCCCAACGCCAGGTTGAGAGTAGCTTCCGTGGAAGACCTCCGACAGTCAGAAAATTAAAAATATAGATAAAATGCAATGCATGTATAAATAAATACATAAATACATAGTTGAACAGTATTCATATGTAGTCATTAATAGCATATGCGTGTCTGTAATGGGAAGTAATCTCTGCAAATAAATCACTAAGAAAAAATTCTCTGCATATAGACAGAAACGTAAGACCCGACTAAATTTAAAGGAGGAAACATGAAGAGAATGATACGCAGAAGTCAACGATAGCAAGCTCAGTTCTAAGCCTTCATAAATACCAATAACAGAAACGTATAAAAAGTAAAAGTCATGGAAAGTATATATATTATGTACAAACTATATATACTATGTATAAACTATATAATTTATATATAAAGTATATATAAAGTATATATAATATATATATAAACTACATATATAAACTATATATTGTATATATGAACTATATATAAACTATATATACTATATTTATATATTATGTATAATTATAAATTATATATACTATGTATAAATTATATAGTTTATATTTATATACTACTATGTATAAACTATATAGTGTTTATAAATTATATAGTTTATACATAGTAGTATATAAACCATATATACTAGAGAAAATAACCTCAGTGATCGAAAATGCCTTATAATATACGATTTTAACCAACCATTTTTGGATTTGCTAAAATGACCAACAAAATCACAACGCGAACTCTAATTTTTTAACTCAGTTTCCAAATTCGCAATGCGAATATCTAGATTCGCAACGCGATTTTGAAAAATATGTTGCGATAGTTAAAATGTATTGCGAGAGTTTGAAAAACGTGTTGTTGCGATAGTGAAAAAGTGTTGCGATAGTGAAAAATCCAAAATAAGTTTACATTTTAACTATTCCAAATTCACGTAGAGTTTGAAACAATAAAGAATGTGTTGCGATAGTGTAAAAGATTCCCAAGCCATTTGTAAGATCTTAGTTTGAAACAATAAAGAATGTGTTGCGATAGTGTAAAAGATTCCCAAGTGTTTGCAATGCTCAATCCTACATAGTATTGGAAACACTATTGGGAATGGGTATTTAAGGCTTGGATTTCCCACTTTCTTGTTGAGTGGAAGAGAACAAGGGGGACTCTCGCGCACTGCCGCCATCGTCCCGTCCCGTCTTGGGTCGTGGTCGTGGTAATACGTGTCTTCGACACGTCCGCGTTGATACTATCTTTTTAGAGAAAATTCTTAAGAAATCGCAATGTGAACTTGGACTATCGCAACGAATTTGGACTAACGTAAATTTGGAATTGTATTATCGCGTTGCGATAGTCAGAATCGCGTTTCGATTTTGTATTATCGCGTTGTGATAGTCAGAATCGCATTGCGATTTACATATTCGCATTGCGATTTACATATTCGCATCGATTTTCTAAAATCGCAACACGAATTTGGAAAATCGCAATGCGATAGTCAAAATCGCGTTGCGAATCTGGAAACTGATTTGCGATACTGGAGATCGCGTTGCGATTTAGAGATCGCATTGCGATTTTGTTGGTCATTTTGGCAAATCGAACAAAAGTTGGTTAAAATCGTATATTATAAGACATTTTCGGTCACTGAGGTTATTTTCTCTATATACTATATATAATCTATATATACTATATAGTTTACATATGAACTATATATATAATATATAGTTTATTAATATAAACTATATAAATTATTTATATACTATATAGTATATACTATATATATATATATATAAACTATAGTTTATATTTATATATTATATAAATTCAAAGTATATATTATATAGTTGAATACATTAATGTATATATATACATATAATATTAATTCAACGGAGGGTAAATCTCATTTATAATGAGTTTCTTGAGTTATATGTATTTTATTCAAAAAAAATACACCTTGTGGTTTTTTTCTTCTTTTGTCTAAAGCAATACATCTTTAAATAGAAGTAGGTCAATTTCCAATGGGCTTTGATCATTTAAAAAAGAGAAAATCGCCTCAGTGACCAAAAAAAAGTTATAATATACGATTTTAACCAACTTTTTTTGGATTTGCCAAAATGACCAACAAAATCGCAACGCGATCCCCAGAATCGCAAATCAGTTTCCAAAATCGCAACGCGATTCTTGAAAATCGCAATGCGATAGTACAAATTCGCATTGCGTTTTGCCAAAATCGCAACGCGAATATGAAAATCGCAACGCGAACACATAAATCGCAACGCGTATCCGTAAATCGCAACGTGTATCCGTAAATCGCAACGCGTATGGGTAAATCGCAATGCGTATCCGTATATCGCAACGCGTATCCGTAAATCGCAACGATAATACATAAAATCGCAACGCGTATCCGTAAATCGCAACGCGATATTTAAAGCGCCATTATAATCGCTACGCGTATTTTATTTTCAAATTACAAAAAGAATATTAAGACAAAATCCCGTAATCGCAACTCATAACCTAAAACCTAAAATCACAACTCAGTCCCATCTCCATCTCTCACTCTCTACGGCGAAGAAATCCATCTCCGAAGATTTCCGTCCCCATCTCCGGCGAAATCCCTCACAACCATTCACGGTCAGAAATCCCTCACAATATTCAGAAATGGAAAATCAACCTCCGAGGGTTAGTTTTTTTAATTATTTTTATTTTGAAATGTTTGCATTATTGTAGGTTTTTCATATTGAAACTGATGATAAGTTTACTGGTCATTTCAATAATAGATTAACCATTTCACTTAGATTTCATTTCGAGTTACGATTCTGTCGTTGCGATTTTCATTTCGCGTTGCTATTCTCTCGTTCCGATTTTCAAGTTAGTATTTGTCTTTGTCTTTGTTCTGTCTTTTGGTTGAAGTAATGCAATCCATTCAAGTTTCAATTTGCAGAAGAGTCGCAACGAGATAAATGAAATCGCAACGAGAGAATGACTGTCGCAACGAGAGAAATGAAAAGCGCAACGAGAGAATCGCAACGCGAAATGAAAATCGCAACGAGAGAATCGCAACGCGAAACCAAAATCGCATTGCGATTTTCATTTCGCGTTGCGATTCTCTCGTTGCGATTTTCATTTCGCGTTGCGATTCTCTCGTTGCGATTGTCATCTCGCGTTGCGATTCTCTCGTTGCGATTTTCATTTCAACCAAAAGACAAAACAGTGTTGCAAATTTTAGTTTCAAGAATAAACTACTACTTTTTATGTTTATTGTTTTGGTATATCTTCACAGTGTAGTTTTTGGTATATCTAACTTGGTATTTTATTGTTTTTGTAGAAATTTTTTTCGGCTCAATTGACCTTGAGAAATAAAGTCAGCCTGGCCACTACAATTGCAAAGAAGCTTTCACCTGCTCAAAGACAATTGTTTGAGGAAACCTGCTTCGGGCCATGGCTGAGAGTACAGCATCCGGGTGGAGATGCTAATTTGACCCATTTGTGGCTTCAGACCATGACATCAAATCTACCCGACAGTATACAACGTGGTGAGGAAGAGATATGGTTTCATTTTCCACCAGCGTATACTTTTTGGGCGGAAGGAGTTCTGCTTAATCACTGGTCTACGATTCGGACACGATGATGTAGGCCGGTACACTCGTCATATCGCCCGCCCATCATGGTTATCCCGGGTTTTTCCGGATGAGTCAATGGAGAAGCCGAACCTACATGTCGACGACCTGAAGAAATTGTTTAATAAGAAAGCTGGTTTCACTCGGATGGATGACGTCGATGTTGTCCGAGTATGCCTTCTACTACTTGTGTATGCCGGCTTTTTAGGCAGAGAGGCCAGACAACCTATTCATCGGGAGCTAATAATATTGGTAGAGGACCTGAATGCATGGAATCTATTTCCGTGGGGTTCGTATATATGGAAAGCTACCTGGACTAAGTTGTCGTCTGCCTTTGATGACCGCAAAAGTTTGCGGGGCGATGGGTCCAAATACACTTTGTCAGGCTTTGTTTGGGCCTTTAAGGTAAGAATTTCTATATAATGTTTCTAAAATTATAATTAATTATTTAACAATTACTAATTTTGTTATTATATTGTTTGTAGATTTGGATATTCGAGGCTTTCCCCAGCATGCGTACATATGCAATAAAAACGTCAAATGATATTCCCAGGGCTATTTCCTGGAAGAGGAAAACTCTGTTGGATTGGGAAGACTTAATACCATATGCCACAATAAATAATGTAAGTTAACACAAATACTTTCATATAATATATAAACAAGTTATTAATAGTAGACGTTTAACTTTGTTTGAGTTTTTATATTTTAGGAGGCTAACATTCCATTACAAAGACTGACACCCACGGAGGAAGAGCTTGCCACTGATTGGTGGCAAGCTAGTCAGAATTTTTTTGATGGCACGGATGATGAGCAGCATCCACTTCCTCCAATTCGAGAGCCATCACCTCACCTAGAGCCATCACCCGATCGACCCGACTATACACCTCTAGAACGAGAGCCATCACCTATCCCGTCACATCATCGAGCCTCTTCTCCACCATCACCTCATGATAGGCGACCGGCAAAGATGCCACGACTCCTATCTCCCTGTTCTCCACCTCCACCTCAACGGGATGAGTCAAGGGAGTTACGTGATGAGGTCAATGCCTTGCGTGAGGAGATCGGTACTCTACGCGATAACGATGGTGCATGGCATGTGGAGGTGTCAACTTACGTGGTGAGGTTGCCGCTCTACGTGAGATGATAGTATCGTTGCAGAATGAGGTTCATACTCTACGCAACGAGGTAAGTTTAAGATTTTCCATATTTAACTTAATGATAAATTTACTCGTAATTTCACTTAGATTAGCCATTTCACTTAGATTGCTTAGTAATTTATTCGGTTGCTGCCAATTCTGCTAAACTGTGTATTCTTTAACACTGTGAAATAGTATTTGTCTTTGTTTTGTCTTTTGGTTGAAAGTAAATTTGTTCGGTTGCTGCCAATTCTGCTAAACTGTGTATTCTTTAACACTGTGAAATAGTATTTGTCTTTGTTTTGTCTTTTGGTTGAAAGTAAATTTGTTCGGTTGCTGCCAATTCTGCTAAACTGTGTATTCTATAACACTGTGAAATAGTATTTGTCTTTGTTTTGTCTTTTGGTTGAAAGTAAATTTGTTCGGTTGCTGCCAATTCTGCTAAACTGTGTATTCTTTAACACTGTGAAATAGTATTTGTCTTTGTTTTGTCTTTGTTTTGTCTTTTGGTTGAAAGTAAATTTGTTCGGTTGCTGCCAATTCTGCTAAACTGTGTATTCTATAACACTGTGAAATAGTATTTGTCTTTGTTTTGTCTTTTGGTTGAAAGTAAATTTGTTCGGTTGCTGCCAATTCTGCTAAACTGTGTATTCTTTAACACTGTGAAATAGTATTTGTCTTTGTTTTGTCTTTTGGTTGAAAGTAAATTTATCCATTCAAGTTTCAATTTGCAGAAGAAGAAATAGTTTACTTTCGCAACACGAAACTTAAAATCGCAACGCGAAACCAAAATCGCAACGCGAAATGAAAATCGCAACGACAGAATCGCAACGCGAAACCAAAATCGCAACGACAAGATCGCAACGCGAAACCAAAATCGCATTGCGATTTTCATTTCGCGTTGCGATTCTTTCGTTGCGATTTTCATTTCGCATTGCGATTCTGTCGTTGCGATTTTCATTTTGCGTTGCGATTTTGGTTTCGCGTTGCGATTTTAAGTTTCGTGTTGCGAAAGTAAACTATTTCTTCTTCTGCAATTGAAACTTGAATGGATAAATTTACTTTCAACCAAAGACAAAACAAAGACAAATACTAACTTCAGGGTATTAGTTTGAAACATATTTTTCTTTGTTATCTGATGCATTTTGTGAACTATGATAGAATAATGACTTGGGTGAATACAATGCAAGTTTGAAACATATTTGTCTTTGTTTTCACTGTTTAAATATCATGTCTGTTTATTTACTGATTTTTGTATTTAATTATTTAGCGGCCCGATAGAGTGGATGCTTTACGTCGGGTTATGCTTGCACGACGGAGTTCACGCATCAGACAGCGTGCACGTGCTATTAATCTCCGTACACCCCAATAGTGCGAAGACACCGCAAGAAGAAGCCCGACTCGCCTGTCATCCCTCAAGAGTCCACTCTTATCGTTGAAGAGGCCCCCCCTATCATTCCTCGAGAGTCCCCTCCCACCGTTCAAGAGGCCACTGTCATCATTGAAGAGGTCCCTCCCACCATTCAAGAGCCCGATTCACATGGCGTCATATGTAGGCTTCTTGAGAAACCCTCTGACGTGCCGGACATGATGATTCAAGTTGGCTCTTGTATGAGTTACCGGCCAGTACCATACCGGTATCTGAAGAGGAGAGGGAACAACTACCGGACACAATTCTGGATAACACCCTTTGGGCTAAGACCGCTGTTGATTTTTATCTACATGAGCGGAGCCAGGGGTGTTTCACTGACATATGCAAGCTCACCGATGATATCTATTTGTTGCTTGATCGGTCTTGGTGGGGCGTATTATTAGGGTCGAAGACAATGGCTATTTCGATGGGGGGTAAGTTATATTTTTCTTATATTTCAATTTGATTAATTTTTTTTTAAATTTATGTAAGTCACTAATATATGTCTTTTTTGTAAAACAGCATATCGATGCGTGGGTGACACGTCTTCTAATAATAAGAAAACTTAAGAAAAATAAAAATATACGATATACAATTATGCCGACGTCTTTTCACGCCGTTCACTTGAAGAATGCACGAAATGAATCATTTGATTTGGGCAATGGACAAGCTAAACTTTATCCTGCATGGTGGGAGGTCGATAAGGTTAGTATTTATTTTAGATTGAGTTTAAAGGTTTTATGAAATAAGTGCGCAAATGAATGAATTATTACTTATGATTGCAGGTGTTTATCCCTGTTTTGGAACGTAACATTGGATTCTCGTCGAGCTTCAGCTCCCATCCCTTAAGACAATAGTGTATGACAGCATGATAAATTACATATCATTGGCTGATTTAAGAGATGTTATTAAGGGATGGAGCTCTCATTTGGCTAAATTCTTGGATGCGATCAATTATTGGACTCGTTCTGGAAACAAGAAGCCAAAGAAGCTCAATATTACAGTTATTAGAGACGAGACCGCGCCACAACAAACGAGCGGAGCCAGAGGAGATTGTGGTCCTCTCGTATGCTTGGCGTGGAGCGTTTGACGACGGGAAGCATCAAGTATCTACCTCCCACCGATAGAGATAAAGCTGCAGTAGGCTTGTGGTTTCGGCATTATATGGCTAAATCGATATATACGAGACGCTGCCTACATGCATCCGCGTTATAAAAATGTCCATAAACAATTGGTAAGTTTATATACTTTTGGTTTGAAAATGTTTGGTTAAGTACCTAGAATTCAATAATTTGCTGTTTGTAGGTTTTAGATGTGTAGAAAGTGTTGTTTGAACAATGTTTGGTTTCTGCAGGTTAATCTCAGAAGTGAACTGCGTGAAAATGATGTCGAGCTGCAAAGTTGATTCAATAGTTTAATTGATTGTTTTTGATTGTTTAATTGATTTGTAAAAGTTGATTCAATAGTAGATGATCGGAAATAAGAATTATTGCTTATTTTTTGATTGTTTAATTGATTTGTAAAGATGATTTGTAAAAGTTGATTTGTGTAATTGATGCGAATATAATTCTTATTTGTGCTTGTTTAATTGATTGAAATGTAATGGTTGATTTTGTTGATTTCAATCTGCATTATGTTGAAGGCAAAATTGACTATCGCAATGCGAAATGAAAATCGCAATGCGAAATGAAAATCGCAACGAGAGAATCGCAATGCGAAATGAAATCGCAATGCGGAAATGAAATCGCAATGGGAGAATCGCAATGCGATTTTAATTTCGCATTGCGATTATCTCGTTGCGATTTTCATTTCGCATTGCGATTTTCATTTCGCATTGCGATTCTCTCGTTGCGATTTTCATTTCGCATTGCGATTCTCTCGTTGCGATTTTCATTTCCGCATTGCGAAATGTAATGGTTGATTTTGTTGATTTCAATCTGCATTATGTTGAAGGCAAAATTGACTATCGCAATGCGAAATGAAAATCGCAATGCGAAATGAAAATCGCAACGAGAGAATCGCAATGCGAAATGAAAATCGCAATGCGGAAATGAAAATCGCAACGAGAGAATCGCAATGCGATTTTCATTTCGCATTGCGATTCTCTCGTTGCGATTGTAATTTCCGTGTTGCGATAGTCAAATGCATGCCTAATAGTGATAACAACTGAATAACAAGAGTTGGTTAAGTCAAAATGGTTGGCCTGAGTCATTAATTCAACTGAAAATGTTAAAAGTTCACACATAAAATCCACATAATACAACGTTTGCATTTAAAAATCACCTAAGTTAACAGTCCCAAAAGGTGAAGCCAATTGTGATTGGGATTTTAAAGATGGTTGCCTTTTGCTTGACACCATATGAGCTTTGGATTTTGATGAGGATCCATATTTTGGTAGAGGAAAAGATGATTTTGATGGCACTGGTGATCCACATGTCAACCTTGTATGACCACTTTCCTTGCACCGACTACATGTCGATCTCTTCTTCTCTTCACCCTTAGACGGTATACGATCGTGACTTTTTGGTCGGCCAGGTAGCCTTCTGTCCATGGCTGGTGGCAAAACTGTTTGTAAGTCATCTGGTATGTCCCACTCAGAAGGATGTGGAATAGGGTAGACAATCTCGGCATAAGTCTGTCGATAAACTTCTGTAGTGTAGCAATCCATAGCGTATGTGCTTGAATCATCTTGGTTTAAATGAAGAGCAACTTTTATAACATGGCCACACGGATAACCAGATGTTTGCCATTTCATACAACTACACGTCTTTGCATTTAGATCGACTAGCCCATTTAAGTTATTATCCAGTACTTGAAACAAAGTGTTTGAACATGGTTCAACTCTCCATGACGTTGACTTCACAACACGTTTCGTTATCTTTTTTTCAGTCCATGGTGTAACACGATGTTCCAATGTTCCTGTAAATTTAAATAACAATACTTAGTAAAATATATAAATATGATAAGTTACGAATTCAAAGAAATAATACCTGCATGGTTTCTTTTCTTGTAGTACCACTGTTGAATAGAGGCTCGAAAAAACTCCATTAACATAGTAATGGGTAATTTCCGGGAATGACGACTTAGAGCGTTGATTGATTCTGCACTATTAGACGTCATGAAACCATATCTTGCTCCAAGTTGATGTACTCTTGACCATCTTTCAAACCCGACATCTTCTAGTGTTTGAGCACACTGAGGCAAAACACGTCTTAAACAATTTATATGCTTATTGAAATCCACTTCCCGATAAGCTTTTACAGCCTTCCAGTATGTCCATTTGTGCTTTTTTATACCAGCAGACCTTGATTTTAGATTTCTATACAAATGAACACCACAAAGTCCATGAAAAGCATCTGGGAAACACCTTCTAACAGCGTTGTCAATTGAGTTTGCCCTATCGGATATGATTGTCAGATTGCTAATAGGACCTATGCAATCCCTAAGATGCCCCATAAACCATGTCCATGAATCAGAGGTTTCAGATTTGCCAACCCCGTAAGCTATTGGCAATATCCCATTGTTAGCATCCATGGCTACTGCTAATAAGTTTACTCCAAGGTATCGACCTTTCAAATGTGCTCCGTCAACTATAATAACTGGGCGCATGCAAGTAATAAACGAACGAATCTACAAAATAATATACACAAGAATATAATCATTTAAATGTGAAATGCATGTAACTAACAAAAATGAGTCAACAAAATTATATTGATTTACTAACCGTAGCACCAATGGCGATAAACAACAACTCAAAGCGTCCATCTCTATCTGTTTTGATATGAGTTACCGACCCAGGATTTTTCAGCTTTAAATTGTGACAATAAGCCGGCAGTTGGGCAAACGATGCTTCTGGCGACCCCCTCAACAATTCCAAGGCATAACATTTGGCTCTCCAAGCTTGAGAATATGATATACTAATCTTGAACCGAGCATTCATGTCAGTCATAATTTCATGTCCCCGATATACCCTGCCATTCAAAAACATTAACTCAGCCAGAAAACCACCCAACACCTTTTTGTTTGCCTGTCTATGGTGAGGAAAAACTTGGGTTCTTGAACATGTATGTTTATCAATAAAAGTCCTAACTTGAAACATTTTGCAATCTTTTATTCTCTTTGCAATCATACGCCACGTACAGTTTTTGTCAATCATACACCTTGTTTCGAAACGATCTTTGCTTGATTTGTTAACTTTTAGTTGATAGCCATCTTCCACACATTTCGTATACAAAGCTATCTTCAAGTCTTCCTTTGTATCAAAACAATCATCTTTCTTGACACGAATAACTTTTGTGTAACAATCAACTGCTTTCTTTGCCAACTCTTCTTCCGGTAACTGAAGTAATTCTGGCATATTCCAGTTATACTCCCGTGGCATTTTCTTTTCTTCGGGGACTTTTTCTTCTTCTTTTTCTTCTTCAGGATTATATGAATTACAGAATGGATGTTCAACATGTTCATTCACAGTCGTAACTTCCTCCTCATTATCATCAACACATCTTCCTCGGCAACGGGTTTCATCATCAAATTCGGGTATTGACCAATATGAAAATCATTACACACATGGTCTGTTTCTTCTTCTGAAACATCATCAAAATCCGTGTATTGACCAATATCAAAGTCTGGATATTGACCAAGACCAAATTTCGAATACTGACTAGTACTCACAATTTTTTCTGTTGGCTCATCATCGTCTAACTGGTCAATACGAAAACCGGAATTTGGTGCTGAAGTTGATTGGGATTTGGATTAGAGAAAGGTTGTGGGTTTTGAGAAAAACTTAGTTGATTACTACCCGCTACTGACCCAACAATACTACTTCTAGGTTCAACAACATACAATGTAACATCATCTTGTGAAACACTAATGTAAGCAATGAATCGTTCAACATCTTCATTGTCGGTTAACAAATAAACTTTACCATTTCTCTGATAAGATAGCCTAAATCCACTTAGGGGCTCTAAATTCAATTTATTTGAAACACGTAGCATTAGAGTTTCATAAGTTAACTTTTGTAAAGACAATTTTAGTTGAAGATTCATGGGTAAAGGCATATATTGTAAAACACCATGAACATTATCCCATGACCCTCCAAAACACAAATCTATCCAAACATGATCAACATTAGATGATTTCATGGTTGTAAATTAATTTACTAAACAGACGAGCTGCGAAACTAAAACCTGTTGCCGGATTGGGAAGGATGTCGTTGGATATAGGAACGGATGTCGCCGGAGAGAGTGATAGATGGAGATGGAATGAGTTGCGATTTAGGGATTTAGTTTATGATTTCAGTGTTATATACCCAAAATTTCAGTGTTGTGATTTACAGATTCTCGTTGCGATTTACGGATTATCGTTGCGATTTACAGATTCTCGTTGCGATTTACGGATTATCGTTGCGATTTACAGATTCTCGTTGCGATTTACGGATACGCGTTGCGATATACGGATACGCGTTGCGATATACGGATACGCATTGCGATTTACCCATACGCGTTGCGATTTACGGATACGCGTTGCGATTTACGGATACGCGTTGCGATTTATGTGTTCGCGTTGTGATTTTCATATTCGCGTTGCGATTTTGGAAAATGATTTGCGATTCTGGGGATCGCGTTGCGATTTTTATTTCGCGTTGCGATTTTGTTGGTCATTTTGGCAAATCCAAAAAAAGTTGGTTAAAATCGTATATTATAACTTTTTTTTGGTCACTGAGGCGATTTTCTCTTTAAAAAATCAGATTTATTTTAGGTTAGTTTTTAGAATTTCATATTCAATTTTATTTATTTTATTATGTTTTCATAATTTAATTATTTTGTTTTCTTTATTTTTTCCACCAGAATTTTGATGCTAATTTAGCTGCTTCAAGGAGTGAACGATTAAATGTTGACTTTTACATTAGTTTGCTCCTTGTTCCTCGTACTGGAGAATTTGACTTTGATATTTTGGAGTATTCGAAAAATCAAAGTATTTTTTATTTGGTACTTTCTCGCAAGGCGAGAGATATATTAGCTATTCAAATTACTTCAGTTGCATCTGAATCGTCATTTAGTATGGGGGATGAATTTTGAATAAGTTGAAAGTTAAACTCTTACCTAAAAATGTTGAGATTTTTGTAACAACCCGTAATTGGTTGTATGGTTTTGAGCTGGAGGAAAGGGATGAAGATTAACTAATTGTAGTTAATGATTCTGCTCTGTAAAGGTAAATAATTTATTTTATTTTTAATTTGAATTTCATTAATATTTTGAATTGCTTATTAATGATTTTATTTTTAATTTTGTAAGGTGTTTTATAGTAAGTTAAAACATTGGATTTAGTTTGTAAATGATTATGTCTTGTTTATTCCTTTAAAATTATTTTTTTATGTTTATTAAATTAATTTTTCAAATTGTTTATTAATGCTTTTGTTTTTTTTTGTAAGATGCCTTACAAGTTACTACAAGCATCATGCTAAATTCTTCTTAAATGATTATGTCATGATTCTGTTTGATATTGTTTAATTTAGAAATGTTTGTTGAATGCTTAATTATGTAAGAATTTGGTAAATTCAGAAACATTTGACACTATTGACCATAATATTCCATTTGACTTTATCACTGACTGGATGTTTATTGAATGCATAAATGTTGAATGCTGAATTGATGCAATGTTTGTTGTTGCCTTGTAAATTATTGTTGGTATAACTGAAATAAATTGTTGTAACTTGTAAAAAAATTCTAAATAGTTGTTCATGTTAAATTATGTTGGTGACATTTTGGCTTTTAAAACTGAAAAGTTACCCGTAATTTAATAATGTTAGCAACATTTAGATTTTTTGAGATAAAAGCTTGATGAAAAAAATTTCTGATAGCAAAGTAAGACTTTTAGCCTTATAAAACTTTTGTTATAAGATCCGAGAGCTTAAATTTTAATACATTTATTTTGTTCATTTTATTGTAATTTTATTATATTGAATTGTTATAAGTTTTATATTATTCAAATTTTCAATCTCATCTTATTCATATTTTTAATATCAAGTAAATTCATCTTTTATATTATCTTGTATATATATGTTCAAATTTTAAGATAAATTATCTTTACATTATTAATTAATTATTACATAAAACATAAATTAAACTAATAAATATTTAAATTAATTAGTTAATTCATCATATTCAATAAATAAATTGTTTTAACTTTTAATGATTATAATTAATTTAATTATTCATATTCAATTCCAATAAATTATTTTAAGTTGTAATGATTATAATTAATTTAATTAATCATGTTCAATAAATAAATTACTTAATAAAATTAATTTAATGATTATATTTAAGATTTATAATATAAGAATCATAATTAATATAGTAAGTAAATTTATTAATTTAATTATCATAATTAATAATTTATTATAACATTTAAAAATTAATCATATTATTTTACTTCATCAAAATCTTATAATTTCATCAATGGTAATTTATAAGTCAGGTAAATATCAAATCAGTTCAATAATAAGTCGAATTTACAGGTTGAGTCAATTACATGTCAAGTTGAAAATGGGTCTGATAATGTTATTTATTGGGTTAATCTCAGGTTCGAGTTCATATCAATTGGATGCAGGTCGGGTTCGGATCCACAATTTTCAGGTACAACTCAGGGTCAGGTTAACACCAGTTCTGACTCGAATCGGTTTCGGATTACCACTGCTCAAATTACAAACAGTTTTAACTCAAGTAGTTTTTAGTTAGTTTTACGGGCCGAGTGAACTTTTTACATCCCTATGAGCAACTTGTTTGAGCCCACATTTCCAGGAAAGATTTAGCAACTAAATGGCTATCGAAATTGAGAATCCTGAATGTAAGAATAAAAGCATTTTTTATTACAATTTGCATCCAGTTCTATTTCACACCAAGCATAGAACAATATGCTCAAATCTATACAAGAGCAGTTGAAAGTTTAAATCCAATTCCTTCTCGAAACCAATATATATACAGCTGCAGTCATCTGCAATTTCCTTCTTAACCAACGTATACATTTTCAAGATTTAAAGAGCTTTAAACTGTACAGTCCTAGGTGAAGAGTGGGCAGCCTTCAACCTTAATACCTTCGGCTGTTGGACAGCTAGCCAGTGGGCATCCATCCAGATCATTTCCCCACCAATGTAAACTAATATTTTGTAATCCCAAGCACAGGTATAGCAGCACGCCCATAAAAGCAAGGCCAGCATCCAGTGCCCCGGAAAGAACATAATTGTATCGTTGCCATAAATCCGGTCGATACCTATACACAACGAAGCCCGAGAGGAAGCCGACAATGATCCAGGTAGTATAGTTGACTGCTGTAGCTGGTGGCATATTGCCTGTTGCAGCTATCAGGACTGGCATGTTAATGAGCTTGATCCATTCTTGACTAGGGAAGGCCTTGGAGGCGAACCAGACAAGAACAGGAGCTATTGCTCCTGCAAGGAAGAACCAATTGACAGCTTCGTAAACTCCCAAGTCTCCGAAAATTCTGCGAGGTGCTACTAAGCCCCAGATGACAGAAGCATCATAAAACACAGTATCACTCGGACATGTCCACACGCTATTGGAGGCGGTCGTGTTGCAAATGTCGGGAATGGTCTCCATCAGCCACCAGGCAGTTCCCAGGTACACAAAGCAAGCAATGAGGGTTCCGACGATCTAAGACAAAGAGGGAGGAACTGTAAAGTTAGTGCGGGAAAAAACACATTCTGCAGAAGGGGAAAAATACTTTTGCTGAGACCTGTGCCATGAACATTGTTCTAGGTGGAATTTTCATATAGTGACCAAGCTTGAAGTCTTGCAGGAAGGCAATAGCCTGTGTCATGCTTATATACCCATACACCTTGAAGCACATATTAGCCACCGGATATCCCGGATATATATACCCAATTATATATTCGGTGATGATGTTCAAACCTGGTGTCTGCAACATAAATTTATCAGTGATGCGAAGTTAAATATGTTGAGTGATTCTAGCAGAATAAGAAACGATGGAATACCTGGTTCGTAATGGCGGTAATAATGCCGATGGGAAGTGTGAATACAATGGCAATGCCACATGCTAATAGAACTCCCCACCATGGAAGCTGAAGTTGATCATTGTAATACTCGCAGGCGAATACGGTGGCTGCAATGTTTACTAAAAGGATGCACACAAACCACCACTCGGGGACTTGCTTGTACTTGCTCATGAGTTTGGTATGAATGTCCATCTTCTTCTCCTGGAAACTAGCTTTGCTTTGCTCCCATATTTCTCTGCATTTTTGACAGCAAATACAACCTTGAGCAAGCCTAATTCGCATTTGGTGTACAAATCAACTGATTATAAAATCGATTTACCTCCCATGGAATAGGGCAACATGAACAATGGTAGCAGTGAGTGAAGCGAAGCCAACCCCATAAGTCATTGCAAAAAATGTGCTAAGGTAAAGAGGTCCTTGTCGGTCATAAGCTGCAACATCGAGGTGAAAACCGGAATCAATGATAGATGTGATGTTGTATTCTTGGCCTGTGGAAGTGAAGAGAGAATTGGAGAAAACAGGGAAGGTTTTGGCCGAGTAGACATTAAGCCAGTAGGACATGGGTGTCAAAACATACATGACGAAGATAAAACCAGCAGCAACATTTGCAGTGGCAAACCAAGGGCTTGCAAGGGGACTACCAAGATAAGAGGAGATGGATGACCAGTCCAAACCAACAGCACCAATTCCAAGACCGTAAAGGCCGGAACCGAGTTGTTGGGCAAGCACAGATTTGGGAAATATCCAACATATCCAAGACAGGGAAGTTAGCATTTGAAAGAGGTAGCCGGGGAAGACATAGTATGCAAAACTGCAAATGAAGGCAATTAGGAAGAATTGGGTTCTGGTTACACCACCCTTGGCCCTCTCTTCTTTCTCGTGAAGAGCCCTGTCATGATCAAATGTAGATGTTGATACATTTTTTTTCATGGAGGACAAATGAGTATTACCGTCTTTGAAAGCACGTTTTGTTGGCAGTTACAAATTGAAAAATATTTTTTTTGAGTGGGCATATATATATATATATAGTAATCATATAAAATATTTTATACGAATTAGACACATAAAATTTCAGGGTGAATACAACCATTAAAATAAGTAATTATTCAAAGAAAATTCAGATTTCAGATGGGCATATGCTTCTCCTGAATCCGTAATGGATCCTCCACTGCTTGTAGGGCAGTTTTTTTTGCCTACATGACGACAATACAAGCATATGTTGGGTTGAAATGAAAGAAAAAAAAACCAAAAATATGAAAAATAAATTATACGAACTTTGTCTAGAAAAACAAACATGATACTTGTTGGTTGTTGCACAAGGGTCAAATTAGGCAGTGAAATGCAGTATTAGTTATATGTTCAATCATTTAATAAATGCATGTTTAAAAGATTATATTTAAATACTTGAAAAACTCATATACCTAAATAATGTGAGATTTAAAAGGATCATGAGAGTTTTCAATTATTTAAATATATAGTTTTAAATATACATTTATTTAGTAAATGCAAATAAGGCTACCATATGCTCGTCGTCATCCAATCTAACTCATGTTCGTGTAAATATGTCGTCGATATACACCGCACATATTTATTCTTTTTGAACAAAATTTATATTTTCTCTTATTTTTTATTCTTATTTTTTTCATTTCATTATAAATTTAAAAGTCCTTATCAATTTCTATCACATCAATAAAAGATGAATCTTACAAAAAAAAGTACCTTCTAAAATATGCATCTTACAAAAAGTACTCTCGACTTACATGACATAAAATAATATCGACTCAAATAATTATAAAAATAGATGTTAGAATAAGTTTTAATTTTTAAATAAGTGATTTTTTTTAAAAAAAAAGACCTATCAATCTATCTACTAGTTGGGCGGCTGGGTTTCAGTGCTCAACTCAGATGTTACGTGAGAGAGGTATTGGTCCTAATTGAATGCAAAACAACAAGAGGGATATGCCTTGACAGCTCTTCAAAAGAGTTTCAAACAAAATTTGATGTTAGAAATAAATTTTTAAAATTTTAAGAAATGATGAATTTATAAAATTTTAAAGAATGAAAACATATTTTTAATAAAAAATAAATAATTTTTTTTAAATATATGATAATCTTAAATTTTCAGAAGATGATGATTACTCTTACACTCCCTTATATCTATCCTTGACGCTAAGGTTTCCCGGCGGAACACTCAAGCTAAGCATGACTATTCGTGGGAATACCCGGCTACACGCAAAGAAGAACATTAAATCAGCAAGCAATACAAATCATGATAGAATTACCTAAAGAGAGAAACTTGAACAAGATTTGCAGGCCACCACATGGCTGCTGGTTCCACTAGGTACCTTCTGAATATACCAGCCCATCCGAACCCCAGCACCTAACATTCAAACCCCACCAAAAATACTCTAAAACCAAAACAAATCCAAATTAACCCAAAGCACTGAAATAAACAAACAAAACTGACCTGAGTCGTTAAGATGACAATCAAAGATACAAAGAAAGTGATATGCTGCTTGTAAAACACCTTAACAACAGTCACAACATGGATGGCATAAACGCTTCCAGCTCCCGAGTTGGCAAAGATTGTAATAAGCACATGTTCTTTGACATTGAATGGCCCTGGATTCAAGCTGAATTCCCATCGACTTCCTTTGAAGAAAACACGGTCTGTGATCTTGGCAGCCATCAATTTGCCGAGTGGAACCACGGCTATCTGTGCCGAGATGGCCGTGATTGTCAAGGGTTCAGTGCGGTACCAGAAGAACTGGTTAAGAAACGATAAGAGAACACATGAAATGGTGCCTAACACCCACATTCTAAACGTCAGGACAGGTAGAGAAGGCTCATCTGTGGTTGGTACGGTTAAGGCCACTTGTCTGACGGGTGAATTCTCCTCCTCTTCTTGTTGTTGTTGTTGCAGTTGTTTGATTTTTGCTTCAGATTTTGATGCCAAGGCCTCTGAAGAAGATGAATTGCTAACATCTTCATCCTTAGATACTGCACAGAGACATAGAAACAGGCACACAGAAGGAAAATGCTTCAAAACAGGATCAAATACATCAAGTTTTATTTCGTTTTACACATTGAAAAATAGACAAGAGACTCACTTAAAGGAGCTTTTATCTCATCCCTGGATTCTTCCATGGCTTTCGTTCTGGTCCTTTTCGACTTCAGCAAAGACCAGAAAACAGATGGATTCTAACTTAATGATTATAGCATTTTTTAAAGCAGAAATAACAGCTTTTAAAAGCAAACAGAACCGGTATATCTGTTTGTCTTAAAAGAGTATCTGATTCCGAGATTCAATCAGAAACAAGAATACTGTCTTGTCCTGACATACATTTTACATACTGGTGGATTCAAGTTGGAATTAATGAATAATTTGTGGGGGAAAATCTACCGGTAGAAATATCATTAACTGAGCCAGCGTTTGCGTGGACCAAACCATGAAAAGCTTTTCTTTCATTGAATAGCTGGACACCTTGTTTTATTATTTTGTTTCCAAATTAGAACCCACATGACTTGTCCACATGATATTTTTATATTTGCAAGCAACCGCTTTTTTTTTATGATGAAAATGTACTCAAAAAGGAACAAATGATTTGGATGAAATGGAGAAAAAGAAAATGTACTCAAACGATGATGAGCCATGAAGAAGAGAAAATGATATCCTTAAGAGGCACTATTAAGGTTGAACCTGGTAAATATGAAAAAATTGTTGTGATGAAGGTTGAAAAAAATATTGATATGAGGTATTGAAAAAAATTATTTTTTCAGTTAGGATGGAATGAATAGTGTATGAGAGAAGTTGACCGGAATACTTAGCGTCTTTTGAAAGTCGACCGGAAGAAATGGCATCTTCGAGAATTCCTCCAAAGGAAGAAACACTCGATCTTCTTCTCATCGAAAACTCAAGTGAAAAGAGGGTTGATTTACCGGAAAAAGTAATTCAACGAAGAAAAAAAAAACCAAGGCGGAGGCAGAGTCTCGGGCCATGTTTAAGATGGCTAAAACCGGCGACTGCAACAAAGGGTTGTATTGCCATTTGCCACAACAACAAAAAATAGAGTCAGAGCTTGTTGGCGGAGATAAAAAGCTTGAAGAGTCGAGTGCTCCGATTGGTTTCCTGAAGACGTCAGATGCTCCGGTTGGCTTCCCCATGTACTATTCATTTCACCGTACTTAAAAAAATATTTTTTTCGATACTCGTATAAATTTTCTTTCCAAACCATTATCACAACACTTTTGCCTGATAAATATAGAAGACCCTAAAGTTCATTGTAACGAGAAAGAACTTTGACGTTCAGAAGATGAAGATAAGTAATCTTGAGAAGCAAATTACTTTCATGATATTAGAGGCAAATATGCATCAATATGTAGTAAAGACCCGATATCTAATTCAAAAAAATCAAATATTTAAATTTTCGAATTAGATATCTAGATATCCATATTTGAACATAAAATTTAATTGAACAAAAAATTCAGATTTAAAATCTACATTTTATGACTTTATACAATATGTTCTTTTTTTTTTATTTTAAGATACAAAACTAGATTTAAAATTTAATTTTTAAAATTAAGATACAAAACTAGAAGACATAAAGGACATGGGTGTCCATGAGATGATAAGAACTACTAACAAATAATAATAATAATTCTTTCATCTATCACTCAAATTCGTACCCACTAATAATAATAGATGATAAAATTTGAAAAGGAAAAAAAATGGTAGTTTGGTAATTAGCGACAGTGTCCCATAACCCATGACAAATTGTCAATCTGATGAACAATGGATGGAAGCCTCCTACATATTTTGTCCGTCTTTTAATCGGAAAAAGTGAAAAACCTACCAAACTCCCACGCACAACTTCACAGTCGAGAATCAAAGAACTGAGGATTGAGAACTGTAATCAAATTATCAACACGGAAAAGCAGGAGCTCTGTCCAGGTTCGGACAACACTCAATAAAAACGTAACAAAGAAAACATTTTTTCCATGATCCCTTTCCGTGTTCTTTCTATCATTCTCTCTTTTGATCGTTGCATCGCCATCACTAATTCTCTAACAATAACGGGTCTTTCTTCAGCTTTCTTCCGATAACTGGGTTTCTTTTGCTCTTGTTAGTGTTGATCTTTTCGTACGATTCTCTTTCTTCAGCTATTTTTCAATTGCAGGGTTTAACATCTTTTACTTATTGAATCTAAGCTTTTCTTTGGTTGTTGGTTTTCATAATTTCCGTTGATTATCCATTTCTTTGTTGTATCAAAATCTAGTTCCTGATTACTGGATTTTTAGCTTTTAGCTGTTTCTCGAACGGCTGCTGTCTTTAAACAGTCTCATTAGGTACACTATTGGAATAAAGGTTGTTATATAATGGTAACAACGTCATTCGACACAGTTATTGACGACTGCGATACTCATAATGACAACAGTAATAGCATCCGTTATATAACTTGTATAGTATCTTGTCTATTAGTATATTTTATCTTAAATCAATAGATCATTGTTTAGTATCCTGAATGTTTACTTTCGCTTTTTGTTCTTTCACAATTCAAGTTGACTGTTTTCGTTGTGGGTGCAGTTGTTTTGTCATACAAAGGTTGATTGGCAGCGTAGATTGTATACAAGGTGAGCTTTGGATTAATTTAATTGCCATTGATTTGAATATCGATAACTCTGGTTTGCTTCTTTTCTTCTGATTTTGTAAATTGATGATTCATTTTGTGCAGAAACGGCGACGAATAGAGTGTTGCTAAATGGCGGAAATGGGCGGACCAAGGCTGTACAGTTGCTGCCATTGCAGAAACCCAATTGCCCTTCACGATGATGTTATATCCAAGTCCTTTCAGGTAATGAACTTCTCACTAATTTTGTTGCATTTATGCCCCCTCTGCTGGACTCTTTGTTGCTGATTCCATTTATAGATTAAAAGATAATGATAGGTGTTGATGGGATTAAATTGGTCTTATCTGTCATTGACAATTTATTCTTTTTTGGTTTGAGTGAAAAAAAAAGTCGGTGAGACAATGATCGTTGTTCATTATTTGTTTAATAAGAGGGAGGGAAAGAGAAAAACGATTATGTCTTTAGTCATTCTACGGGTATAAATATCTTTGTTATAAGATGGTTGGTGTTAAGACCTATGATGGCTATAACTGTCAAGTTTGTGTCTGGTGAATTATGTAGAATTGTCTGATGTTCAATTATGGGACTGTCGCCATCTAAAGAGACAAACTTGACAAACTTTTTACCCTTAAAATGTTTGGATTGATTTTGGTAGGTTTAACAATCTTGTAAAGCAAAGCACTTCTGTTGAAAGCATTCCATTAGAATAATAATCATATGTTGCAAAGGTTGATTGAGAATGTGAATTTCAGGGGAGAAACGGTCGGGCCTTTTTTTTCTCCCATTCAATGAACAAAACGGTTGGTCCTAAAGAGGATAGACAACTGATGACCGTCGTCTACTGATGTGATTGCCGTGAGGTTTTGGGATGGAAATACTGTTGGAAAATAGTCAAAATTGGTGGGCAATTTAATGTCAAAATTTGTGGGCAATTTTCGGTGGATTTGGAGGCCACTTTCGGTGGTAGCAAAGCAACAATTTTTGAAATTTGGTAATGGCTAAATTATACTTTAGTCATTATACTTTAGGGTATTTTCAAAAAATAGTCCCTAAGCTTCAACTATAAATACCCTAGCTCATTTAGCTTCAAAATCATCCCAAATCATTTCTTTCTCCCAATACTAGAGAGCTTTCTTGTGAGTATTGAGTGTTTTGTAAACACCTGTAAATTTTCTCTCTTAGTAAAAGATCTGCAACAGTCCGGAGACGTAGGCATAATTGGCTGAAATCCGTTATCAATTTCGGGTATTATTTTTTTGCTTTTATTTCGCATTCTCACTAATCTGGTTATAGGGAAATTACTCGTAATCGGTTATTTCCTGACAACTGGTAATCAGAGCTTTTGGTTGTGAATTTTGTCAATTTTTTGCGAGGTTATTATTCATTACTATTAATGTGAATAGTAAAAAAAATTAGCACCGATACGAATTTTTCGACGTAGGTGTTCTAATACACGGCAGTTCGCAAAAATTGTCAGAAACGATCCAAACGAAGCCAGATTCGAGTGGGAGCGATGGCTGCAGACGAAGGGAATGTGAAAATTGAGAAGTTCGATAGTGTGGACTTTGGCTTTTGGAAGATACAGATTGAAGATTTTCTGTACCAGAAAAATCTATATCAACCTCTATCAGGAAAGCAACCAGAGGGCATGAAGAATGAAGACTCGGCTCTTCTCGACAAACAAGCCCTCGGAGTTATCCGACTGACGTTGTCCCGAAATGTTCTTTCAATATATCAAAGGAAAAGACCACGGCAGATCTTATGGCAGCTCTCTTTAGTATATATGAAAAGCCATCAGCCTCAAACAAAGTTCACTTGATGAGACGATTATTCAATTTGCGGATGGCGGAAGGGGCATCAGTGGCTCAATACCTAAATGAACTCAACACAATCACAACCCAGTTGAGTTCCGTGGAAATTGAATTTGATGATGAAGTTCGAGCTTTAATTCTCTTATCATCTCTACCAGAAAGTTGGAATGCTACTGTTACAGCAATCAGCAGTTCGTCGGGAAACAACAAATTGAAATTCGACGATGTTCGAGATCTGGTATTGAGTGAAAAAATTCGATGGAGAGAATCGAGTGAAGCATCAAGCTCCCCAGCCTTGCACACGGAGTCCAGAGGGAGAACTTCAGAAAAAAATTCAAATCGTGGCAGATCGAAATCCATAAGGGGAAAATCAAGAACGGGAAAGAAAGATTTTACGTGTTACAATTGTGGCAAGAAATGTCACTTTAAAAGAGATTGTTGGGCACTAAAGAAAGATACCGGCGCACAAGAATCTGCCAACATGGTAGAGGAGACAGGTGATGCCATGATTCTAAGTGTCAACAGTCCGATTGAATCATGGATCTTGGATTCAGGGGTATCTTTTCACTCCACCCTATGCCACGAAATCATAAAGAACTATGTCAGTGGTGATTTTGGGAAGGTTCATCTAGCTGATTGTAACACCCCAACCCGTACCCGACCCGGATACGAGTCAGAGATACTACATTGACTTTAAAATACAACTCTTGACAAATAATAGCAAAATATTTGAACTTATATTAAGAAAATACAATAATATACATATTGTAATATAAGTTTATCAAAATGTTCAGAGCATACACAACTTAACCCTTTAATTACATGCCAACTGCCATTTACATAACAAAATGACCTACTGATTAAGTTGCTTCTGATCTGGTGGTTGCAGGAGTAATGCTGTCAAGCTGCTTCACTTGTCTCGTCTATTTTCTCGGATCCTACGTGTGAAACACTCACACGCTAAGTCATCGACTTAGTGAGGCAATAATAATAACAAGGCAATGTAATGAAAATGTCATGATCATATGAGATGAGATGCAAACATGTACTTAATCAATGTAGTATACATCATCAATATCCATACCTGTAAGCGTATGACTGTAACATTCATGAATCTGTATTAATAAGTTTATTGGCCCATGATAGCATATTGAGAACCTAAGGTATCTGAGTAATGTGAGGTTGTGCACTATGCTGTCACCACAGCTCATATAAATGCACCGAAGTACCGCGTAGAATTGCACCGTAGTGCCATATAATGATGTCCATAAGGACCACATATAATTCCTTAAGAATCATATACATATACTAGGGATCAAGTATGTGTCTTTCCAAGACTTCACACATGTTCCACAGAATATATATATATCCCGAAGGACCGCGTAGAATTATACCGTAGTGCCATATAATGATGTCCATAAGGACCACATAGAATTCCTTAAGAATCATATACATATACTAAGGATCAAGTATGTGTCTTTCAAGACCTCACACATGTTCCAAAGAATATGCATATGTCCCGAAGGACCGCGTAGACCCTCTACCCTTGGCATGCCAACTATACCTATAGTTCTCATCTACATAACATGGGCTTTTACATTTCACGTAGTCTATATCGCGTAGACATGTAAATTTTTACCTTTTCACATAGCTCATAACTTTTCCCACATAGTCATGTCATATAATGCATTTTATATGAACTCATGTCATGTCTCATAATACAAAATATGCTCATGTACCAAGATATAAAATCTAGACTTATCACAAGTCTAGAATGGAGTATATTTCTATAATCATGCTATGCATATGCACTCACCTATACTTCTTTGCCTTTTCCTCGATCGATCCTACTTGTAGATTGTTCCCGAACTCGTGTAGGCTCGGTATCTACATAAACATAATTTTCAAGATGATCATCAGATGTCTATGTCTTGAAATTAAGCTTTAATAGCTTACTAATTTAAGGAATTAATAGCTTAGTCTTTATTTCTTTTCTCTTTTTTTTTCTCATGGGGGAATCGTTTCCCCCCCTGGGGGTATCGATTCCCCTCTAGCATTCTGGAAATTCATATTCGTTGAGGGGGTATCGGTTCCTCTTGAATGGGTACCGATTCCCCTAGCCCAAAAATCCTATTTTGAGCTCGAAAATCATCTCCTTTCAGCTCAAATATACATATTTCACTCCCTTTAATACTCTTAGCTTTCATACACTTACTTAAACTAATTATTATCCATTCCATACCTCTAAAGCTAAAGAAACTAATCATCCATATAGAATTGAAGAATCTTACTCAAATTCTAACTTGTTCTAATTTCAATTCTATTACCTCATACTTCTTAATTAACTTATTGAAAAGTCAAAAATCTTATTCAAACTTCAAAAACTCATCCATATCAAAATTTCATCTAAAAACTCATTTTCCAAATCTATCTCTAAAACACTTATCTTGTTGTTTTAATGTCATATAAGCTTTCCTTTAGCTTATATAACATCCAAACTTTCATTTCAAATCTTAAAAATCAAAGAAACTACCAAGGTTCAGATTCTTACCTTTACTTGCAAGCTCTACGTTTGGAGAAGGAAGAGAAGAAGATAAGAAAGAAGGAAGAAGAAATGAGAGAATTCTGGAAACCTAATGCCCCACGTGGGTTCTAATATATCCCCATAACTTTTTTTTTAATTATAATTTTTCCTTACAAATGACCATTTGGTCCTTACATCTATTTCATATTTACTAACCATTATTTTATTTATTATTCTACTTTAATCACCAATTGTTGAAACTTTGCCAATTAATCACTAACCCGGCATGGAGGATGTTACAAATCTCTCCCCCTTAAGAAAATTCATCCTCGAATTTTCATTGCACGAACAAATGAGGGTATTGATGTCGCATATCTTCTTCATGCTCCCATGTTGCTTCTTCTACTTTGTGATTTCTCCACAACACTTTGACCAAAGGAATAGTCTTGTTCCTCAATTGCTTAACTTCATGTGCTAAAATTTGAATCGGTTCTTCCTCATAAGTCATATCTGGTTGTACCTCGATCTCTTCTGGATTTACGATATGGGAGGGATCCGATCGATATCTTCGAAGCATTGAAACGTGAAAGACATCATGTATCTTTTCCATCTCAAGTGGTAAAGCTAGCTGATATGCTACAGGTCCTACTCTCTTTACAATCTCATATGGTCCAATAAACTGAGGACTCAATTTTCCTTTTCGACCAAATCTCAACACCTTCTTCCATGGGGACACTTTTAAAAACACTTTATCTCCAACTTGAAATTCAATTTCTTTCCTTTTAAGATCAGAATAGGACTTTTGCCGATCAGAGGCCACTTTGAGGTTATGCTGAATTTCTCAAACTTTCTGTTCTACTTCTTGAATTAAATCTGGACCAAGAACACTTCGGTCTTTGAGTTCATACCAATTTAATGGAGTACGACATTTTCTTCCATATAATGCTTCATATGGGGCCATCTTTATACTAGACTGATAACTATTGTTGTAAGCGAACTCTGCCAGCGGTAAATACTTTTCCCATGATCCTTTAAATTCCATTACGCATGCTCTCAACATATCTTCCAATATCTGAATAGTTCTCTCTGATTGCCCATCAGTCTGAGGATGAAAAGGCTTACTAAAGTTTAAACGAGTCCCCAACGCTCCATGCAAAGATTTCCAGAATCTAGAAGTGAATCGAGGGTCTCGATCCGAGACTATGGAAACAGGTACTCCATGCAATCTAATAACTTCTCTAATATATAGCTCTGCATACTTTTCCATAGAGAAATCCGTTCTAACCGGAAGAAAATGCGCTGACTTAGTTAATCGATCAACAATTACCCAGATTGATTCTCTTTTGTTCGGGGTCAAGGGTAACCCCGAAACAAAATCCATCGTAACATTTTCCCATTTCCATTGAGGAATGAAAAGCGGTTGCAATAATCCTGATGGAACTTGATGCTCGGCTTTGACTTGTTGACATATCAAACATTTAGACACAAATTCGGTGATGCTTCGTTTCATCCCTGACCACAAAAATCGATCCTTCAAATCCATATACATCTTGGTTCCACCCGGGTGCATCGTTAACGGACTGCAATGAGCCTCTAATAAAATTTCTTTCTTCAAGTCGTCATTGTCGGGTATTACAATTCTTCCTTTACAATATAGATTTCCATCTGACTTAATCTCAAAGTCTTTAATCTCTTTGTTCTTTACTTGTTCAATTCTTTTCAAACACATTTCATCTTTACTTTGCAATTCTCCTATCCGTTCCAACCATACTGGTTTAAGGGTTAATTCTGCACAAAGACCACCGTCTCCCGTTAAAGATAATCTTGCATCCATAGCTCGTAAAGCTGCAAACGTCTTTCTACTCAGAGCATCTGCTACCACATTAGCCTTTCCGGGATGATAGTCAATTATCACATCATAATCCTTTAAAAACTCTACCCATCTACGTTGCCTCAAATTCAATTCTTTTTGAGTCATCAGGTACTTCAGGCTCTTATGATCCGTATATAAGTAACAACGCTCCCCATAAAGATAATGACGCCAAATCCTGAGAGCGAATACTACAGCAGCCATTTCTAAATCATGAGTGGGGTAATTCCTTTCATGTGGTTTCAACTGTCTCGTCGCATACGCTACCACCTTTCCTTCTTGCATTAATACACACCCCAACCCGTTATGGGATGCGTCACTGTATACTACAAAATTCTTGCCAGATTCTGGTTGAACCAATATCGGAGTTTCCGTCAGAATTCTCTTTAAAGCTTCGAAGCTTTCTTGACATTCAGAAGTCCAAACAAATGGTACATTCTTTCTCATTAGCTTTGTTAGAGGCAGCACAATCATCGAAAAATTCTTAACGAATCTTCGATAGTAACCGGCAAGTCCCAGAAAACTCCGAACTTCAGACACATTCTTAGGAACTTCCCAATCCATTATAGCTTTAACCTTCTGAGGGTCTACTCTAATCCCAACTGCCGAGATCACATGCCCTAAGAAAATTACTTCGTCTAGCCAAAATTCACATTTAGACAATTTCGCATAAAGATTTTTATCCCTGAGAATTTACAAAACTAGCCTCAAATGTGTGATGTGCTCTTCAATGGACTTCGAGTAAACCAATATGTCATCAATAAAGACAACAACAAACTGGTCCAGATAAGGCTGAAAAATCCTGTTCATGAGATCCATGAAAGCAGCAGGTGCATTCGTTACTCCGAATGGAATTACGATGAATTCATAATGACCATATCTCGTTCTGAAAGCTGTCTTCGGAATATCTTTCTCCTGGATCTTCAATTGATGATAACCCGAACGTAGATCGATCTTCGAAAATACCGAAGCTCCTTTTAGTTGATCAAACAAGTCATCAATGCGCGGAAGGGGATACTTGTTCTTAATGGTCACCTTATTAAGCTGTCGATAATCAATACAGAGACGCATTGATCCATCCTTCTTTTTAACAAATAACACCGGAGCTCCCCAATGTGACACACTTGGTCGAATAAATCCTTTTTCTAACAAATCTTGCAATTGATTCTTTAACTCTTGCAATTCTTTTGGAGCCATTCTATAAGGTGCCATTGCAATTGGAGCGGTTACTGGCATCACTTCGATTTAAAATTCTACCTCTCTATCCGGAGGTAATCCTGGCAACTCAGCAGGAAAAACATCAGGGAACTCTTGAACTATTGGAATCTCCTCTAACCTTTTCTCTTGAGCTCTTGAATCAATCACATTTGCAAGAAAACCCTGACATCCTTGTAGCAATAATTTCTTGGCAGACATCACTGATATTACATTTGCTAAAGGATTACACATTTCACTGATCACATTAACTTCTATTCCTTCTGGACTCTTCAGGGTTACCTTTTTCAATCTACAGTCGACATTCCCATAATAATGAAACAACCAATCCATTCCCAGAATCACTTCAAACTCGTCAAAGGGTAATTCCATCAGATTAGCAGGGAATTCAATTCCCTGAACCTTTATGTGACACCCCTTATAGACTTTGTCCACCTGAGTATTATGCCCTAACGGATTAGTTACTATCATCACATTACTCGTAGCTTCTATAGGAATCCTCAACTCCTTTACTAACTTACTGGTAATATAAGAATAATTAGAACCCGGATCAATCAGCACCAATACTAATTTATCATACAACTGAAAAGTACCTGCTATAACATCAGGGTCATCACGGTCTTCACTTATCTTTAGATTGTATACTCGAGCAGTGGATCGAACTTCAGGTTGAGCAGAGAATTCAGACGGGTTCCTTCCTCTGCCTCTTCCTCGTCCTCTTTGTGAGGAAGAACCAACTCTTCCAGATGGTGCAGGCTCACCAACAATCAAAGGGCAATCCCGAATAAAATGTCCGGCATCTCCGCATCGAAAACAAGTCCCAGCAGCCATACGACAAGCCCCATAATGGTTTTTCCCACAGTGCTGACACTGTCTCCCTTGACTCGAAGTAGATCTCCCAGCACCAGATTCCACTGACTGCGTCTGTCTAGGTCTTGCCTGACTTGCTCCCCTAGCAGACGATGCAACTGATTCTGATCTAGTTTGTGATCGAAATCCCGAGTCTCTTCCCCTTTTTGTTGGTACTGAGCTAGAAGAAGTAGTCGTCCTCTTGGATGTCTGAACTCTTGAGTCCCCAAATCTTTCATTCTGAGCCCTTTCAAGAGCTTTTGCACGATTGATCACCTCCTGGAACGAGGACAAGTTTAATACTATCAACATTTCTTTAAGTCTAGGGCGCAAGCCCTCCACGAACCACTCGCAAGCATCTTTTTCAGTAGGCACAAGCTCAGCTTATTAAACTCGCATTCGTACTCATACACAGAGCGGCTCATCTGCTTCAAATTCATAAACTCCTGCTTCATTTGTCGGATAAACTGATCTCCAATATACTTCTTTTTAAATTCTTCTAAAAACAAAGACCAAGTCAACTGGTCGGTTGACATCCTCATGGTGACGTTCGTCCACCATATCCTCGCCTGACCCCTCAATAAAGATACAACTCCATCTAATTTCTCCACTTCGGAACAGTGGAGACCATCTAACATGATTTTCAAATCATTCAACCAAAGATCCGCTGACACTGGACCTTCCTCAGCTTCTCCCTTAAATTCGGAAGCTCCTAAACCTCTCAACTCTTTTGCTACATTAATTCTTTGAGTTAGTGGAGCAGAAGGTTGAAGACGCGTCAGAATAGCGTCTAACGTTCTGAAGAACGTATCTTGATCTTGCACAGGCACTCCTTGAGATGCTTGTTCTTCACCTTGCCTGGCCAGGGCAGGTGAATTACTGCTTTCAGCATGCCTATCTTCTCCCGCTTCACTTCGGGAGCTATTATGTCCGGACATCTAATAAGAATAAACACATTGTTCTATTAGCAAAACAGCATATTCATACTATACCAGATCAGAAGTTCTCACTATTTGTTGGCATGTATTCCATTTAAAGACTCTATAGACTCTGGTTTAGGCCTAGAATCGGCTAAACCATAGCTCTGATACCATTAAATGTAACACCCCCAACCCGTACCCGACCCGGATACGAGTCAGAGATACTACATTGACTTTAAAATACAACTCTTGACAAATAATAGCAAAATATTTGAACTTATATTAAGAAAATACAATAATATACATATTGTAATATAAGTTTATCAAAATGTTCAGAGCATACACAACTTAACCCTTTAATTACATGCCAACTGCCATTTACATAACAAAATGACCTACTGATTAAGTTGCTTCTGATCTGGTGGTTGCAGGAGTAATGCTGTCAAGCTGCTTCACCTGTCTCGTCTATTTTCTCGGATCCTACGTGTGAAACACTCACACGCTAAATCATCGACTTAGTGAGGCAATAATAATAACAAGGCAATGTAATGAAAATGTCATGATCATATGAGATGAGATGCAAACATGTACTTAATCAATGTAGTATACATCATCAATATCCATACCTGTAAGCGTATGACTGTAACATTCATGAATCTGTATTAATAAGTTTATTGGCCCATGATAGCATATTGAGAAATTAAGGTATCTGAGTAATGTGAGGTTGTGCACTATACTGTCACCATAGCTCATATAAATGCACCGAAGTGCCGCGTAGAATTGCACCGTAGTGCCATATAATGATGTCCATAAGGACCACATATAATTCCTTAAGAATCATATACATATACTAGGGATCAAGTATGTGTCTTTCCAAGACTTCACACATGTTCCACAGAATATATATATATCCCGAAGGACCGCGTAGAATTGCACCGTAGTGCCATATAATGATGTCCATAAGGACCACATAGAATTCCTTAAGAATCATATACATATACTAAGGATCAAGTATGTGTCTTTCAAGACCTCACACATGTTCCAAAGAATATACATATGTCCCGAAGGACCGCGTAGACCCTCTACCCTTGGCATGCCAACTATACCTATAGTTCTCATCTACATAACATGGGCTTTTACATTTCACGTAGTCTATATCGCGTAGACATGTAAATTTTTACCTTTTCACATAGCTCATAACTTTTCCCACATAGTCATGTCATATAATGCATTTTATATGAACTCATGTCATGTCTCATAATACAGAATATGCTCATGTACCAAGATATAAAATCTAGACTTATCACAAGTCTAGAATGGAGTATATTTCTATAATCATGCTATGCATATGCACTCACCTATACTTCTTTGCCTTTTCCTCGATCGATCCTACTTGTAGATTGTTCCCGAACTCGTGTAGGCTCGGTATCTACATAAACATAATTTTCAAGATGATCATCAGATGTCTATGTCTTGAAATTAAGCTTTAATAGCTTACTAATTTAAGGAATTAATAGCTTAGTCTTTATTTCTTTTCTCTTTTTTTTTTCTCATGGGGGAATCGGTTCCCCCCTTGGGGGTATCGATTCCCCTCTAGCATTCTGGAAATTCATATTCGTTGAGGGGGTATCGGTTCCTCTTGAATGGGTACCGATTCCCCTAGCCCAAAAATCCTATTTTGAGCTCGAAAATCATCTCCTTTCAGCTCAAATATACATATTTCACTCCCTTTAATACTCTTAGCTTTCATACACTTAAACTAATTATTATCCATTCCATACCTCTAAAGCTAAAGAAACTAATCATCCATATAGAATTGAAGAATTTTACTCAAATTCCAACTTGTTCTAATTTCAATTCTATTACCTCATACTTCTTAATTAACTTATTGACAAGTCAAAAATCTTATTCAAACTTCAAAAACTCATCCATATCAAAATTTCATCTAAAAACTCATTTTCCAAATCTATCTCTAAAACACTTATCTTGTTGTTTTAATGTCATATAAGCTTTCCTTTAGCTTATATAACATCCAAACTTTCATTTCAAATCTTAAAAATCAAAGAAACTACCAAGGTTCAGATTCTTACCTTTACTTGCAAGCTCTACGTTTGGAGAAGGAAGAGAAGAAGATAAGAAAGAAGGAAGAAGAAATGAGATAATTCTGGAAACCTAATGCCCCACGTGGGTTCTAATATATCCCCATAACATTTTTTTAATTATAATTTTTCCTTACAAATGACCATTTGGTCCTTACATCTATTTCATATTTACTAACCATTATTTTATTTATTATTCTACTTTAATCACCAATTGTTGAAACTTTGCCAATTAATCACTAACCCGGCATGGAGGATGTTACACTGATGATGAAACCTTGAAGATCGTCGGAAAAGGAGACATCCGATTAAAGCTGCCAAACTAGACCACTTGGACGCTGAAAGGTGTGAGACATATTTTTGGCCTCAAAAGAAATTTGATTTCTGTAGGACAGCTTGATGGAGAAGGATATAGCACAACCTTTTCAGGCTGTGAATGGAAGATTACCAAAGGAGCACTTGTCATTGCTCGTGGTAAGAAGACCGGTACTCTCTATATAACCTCAAATTTAGAGAATATCATTGCAACCGTAGATGCTGATGGAAAATCAAACCTATGGCACCAAAGGCTTAGCTTTATGAGCGAGAAAGGGATGAAGACGCTTTTGTCATAAGGGAAGCTGCCGGATCTAAAGAATATAGATGTCGAACTATGTGAGAATTGCATCTTTGGCAAACAAAAGAAAGTCAGTTTTGCAAAGATTGGCAAGACACCCAAGGTAGAAAATTTAGTGTTGGTTCATACTGATGTATGGGGACCATCTCCAATTCCATCTCTTTGTTATGATTTAGGCTAGAAATATAGAAGAAATTTAGGGATTTCAGAAATAGAGAGACTTAGATACAGAAAATGTGCTTTCATTCATAAGATAATCCTTAAAGGATTGGTACAAATTATATATATACAGTAACAGCTGTCAAAACAGAAATCTAACAAAATAACTGCCTAATGCTGACTCACCACCCCAAACTTCTCCCCTAATACTGTTCTCACAGACTCCAACCCAACAACAAGCCCATCAGTAATATAATTTGGGTTATCATAATAAACCCACTAATATTCCCCCCGCATATATCCTCAGCCGTATCCCATACTCTTCACTTCAATTCCTAACTCTTAAGATAAAATGTAAATCCCTAGCCCCCTTTTCACAATCCCTAATTCATTCGATTTTCCCCACATTTCTATTGTTGCCTCCTAATATTCTCTTCGAACTCTCCCCCAGATCTCCATGATTAATCCCTAATTTCCCTGTCATCGTAACAATACCTCATCCTCTAGAAGATTCTTGTCCCCAAGGATCGAACCGAGGAAACTGTTATTTCAATACTATATAATCCTCCCAAGTTGCATCTGTTGGTCCCATATTCGTCCACTGAATGAGCAATTGAATGATTGCTCGATTCTGCCTCGTAATCACTCGTTGATCCAAAACAAGGGCTGGGTAAATCTTCAATTGTCCATTTGAAGTTACCTCTGGAGGATCGATCGAGATAAGTCATTTTTCCCTACTTTCTTCTTAAGTAAACTCACATGAAAGACTGGATGTATTTTCGAATTTGTAGGCAAATCTAATTTATAAGCAACCTGACCAATTCTGTTTTGAATTTTGTAGGGTCCAAAATAGCGGGCAACAAGCTTCAAATTCCTTCGCATGGCCATCGTTGTTTGTCTGTATGGCTGGAGCTTCAGGTAAACTTCATCGCCTATTTAAAATTCTCTGTCTGTTCTATGTTTGTCACTCAACTGCTTCATTCTATTGTTAGCCTTTAGTAGTTGCTCTCTCAATAATGAATTTAACTGTTCCCCGTGTTGCATGACATCCTGCACTGCCTCTACTCTAGAATCTGTTGTCCATGTCACATTAGGAGCTTTATACCATATAAAGCTTCAAATTCATATCAAAAAAAATATAAAGCTTCAAATGGTGTCATCTGTATAGCAGAGTGGTAGTTAGTATTGTACCACCACTCCGCCTGAGCTAACCATTTAGACCAAGTCTTAGGTTTCAAGAAACACATACACCTCAAATACTGTTCTAAACATTGATTCAATCTTTCTGTCTGGCCATCTGTCTCAGGATGATAGGCAGTACTAAATAATGTAGTTGATCCCAATTGCTTCATTAATTCCTGCCAAAACAGACTAGTGAAGGACTTGTCCCTATCAGAAATAACCACTTTAAGAGGACCATGTAACTTATAAACCTAATCAGGATAAACTCTAGCAACTTCCACTACTATATAGGGAGAGATAATGGCATAAAATGAGCATACTTGGTGAATTTATCAATGACCACTAAAATGCAATTATACTTTGTTAAAGATGGCAAACCTTCAATGAAGTCCATTGTAATCACTTCCCAAGCATTATTTGGGACTGGAATAGGTAGTAACAATCCTGGCTTAGAAATATGTTCCATTTTAGTCCTCTGACACACATCACACTGTTGTATATGCTCCTGAATTAAAACTTTCATTCTTGGCCAGAAAAAATAACATTTAATTTTCTGATAAGTAGCTTGAATACCTGAGTGACCTCCTTGTGGTGAATCATGCAAAGCCATAATTATATTATGTCTAAGGTCCCCTTTACTGCCCACATAAATCCTATTTTTGAAATACAAAACTCCTTTCACTAATCTCCAGTCCTGTAATTGGTCTGGCTTAATAACCAGAATAGGGATTTTTCTTGGGCTATAACATCTTCTTCATAACTCTTTTCAATATCCTGTACCCAAGTAGGTGTTATAAGAGTAACTCCCATTAGATCAAATTCACCAGAATCCATTTGATGTCTAGAGAGTGCATCTGTAGCTTTGTTAGACTTACCCTTTCTGTACTGAATAGAATAATCCAACCCCAATAATTTTATAAGTCCTTTCTTCTGTATAGTTGTAGTTAACTTTTGTTCAAGTAAATGTTTTAAGGTCTCATGATCTGTTTTAATAACAAAAGAACCACTCTCCAAATAATGCATCCAATGAGAAACTGCCATCAATATAGCCAAATATTCATTCTCATAAATAGAAAGATCTGCATGTTTAGGACCCAAAGCTTTACTCAAATAAGCTATAGGTCTCCCATCTTGAGAAAGAACAGCCCCAATACCCTTTGAACTGGCATCAGTTTCTAAAAATAATTCTGCTCAAAATTAGGCAAAGCCAAAATTGGAGCATGACACATAACTTCCTTTAACTTTCCAAAAGCTTATATAGCTTCTTGAGACCAATGAAACCCATCGTTTTTCAGCATATTTGTTAAGGGCTTACTCAACTCCCCATATCCTCTTATAAATTTTCTGTAATACTCTGTTAAACCTAAAAATCCTCTCAAAGCTTTTAGATTTTTAGGTAGAGGCCACTGTTACATGACTTGAACCTTAGCAGGATCATTTTCCACACCATACGCTGAAATTAAGTGCCCTAAATATTCCACTTGATGCTGTCCAAAGAAACACACTTACTTCTTTTGGCATATAATCTGTTTTTTCACAAAATCTCTAATACAGTTCTTAGGTGTTGTTTATGCTCTGTCAAACTAGGACTGTAAACCAAGATATCATCAAAAAATACAAGAAAAAACTTCCTTAGATATGCCCCAAACAAATCATTCATCAAAGCTTGAAAGGTAGCTAGAGCATTAGTAAGACCAAAAGGCGTCACTTTAAACTCATAGTGACCTTGGTGAGTCCTAAAGGCAGTTTTAGGAATATCTTCATCTTTAATTCTAATTTGCCAATATCCAGACCTCAAATCAATTTTTAAAAAGAAAGCATCAATTGATCTAACAAATCTTCCACTATAGGAATAGGAAACTTATTTTTAACTGTAGCAGAAATAAGTTTCCTATAATCCACACAAAATCTCCAACTTTCATCTTTCTTTTTAATAAGTAAACATGGGGAAGCAAAAGGACTTTTACTTACTTGAATAATAGAAGAGGACATCATTTCAGCAATCTGCTTCTCAACTTCAGCTTTATGATGATGAGCAAATCTATAAGGTCTAAGATTTACTGGTTGTGTTCCCTGTTTGAGGATAATTGCATGATCATGTCTCCTTCTAGGAGGCATTCCTTTTGGCTCTTCAAACACTTCTTTAAACTCTTCTAATAGGTCATGTAGTTGTGAAGGAGTTACACTTTCTTCAACTTCAGCACTCAGCAAATAAATCTCTCCACTCAATTCAGTGTCTTTTTCAGCTAGCTTCTGAAATTTCTCACCTGTGATGGTTTTTATTAGTGGTAATTTTTTAGATCCCTTAATAACCACAGTTTCCCCATCCTTTTCAAAGCTGATAGTTTTAGTTTTAAATTCCATCATTATAGGGCTGAATTCTTCCATCCAATCCACCCCCAAAACCATATCACTACCTCCCAAAGCTAAAACTCTAAAGTCACGCTGAAAATCATAGCCTTGCATCTTCCAACTCACCTTATTACCCCTAGCAGTACTGAACAGTTTCTCACCATTAGCTACTGTGATGACTAATGGTTGAGTGTGTATCAATTCCACTCCTTCATTAGCCCACCTAGGAGTCACAAAACTATGAGTGCTGCCACTGTCAATCAATACATTAATGGGGTTTCCTCTGATGTCACCTTGTATTCTCAAAGTTGTATGCCCCATACTACCAGCGATAGCATTAATTGAAATCTTCAAAGCTTCCTTTTCTGCCTCTTCTAGTTCACCAGATTCATCTTCTGTTACCTCTTTTCCAGCAGACTCCTCTTCTTCCTCCATACAATTTAATTGCTTGACTTTGCACTGATGCCCAGGAGTAAATTTGTCCCCACATTTAAAACACAAATTGTTGGCTCTTTGAAATTCCAGTAGACTTTGTTTTGTATTAGTATTAGAAGGAACTGACTTAGGCAAGAAGTTCTTATTGGCACTGTTCTGTTGACTATTTGCAGGAGTGTGAGAAAAAAATTTACTGGGAGATTTGTACTTCTTCCCTTCAATCTCATTAGCCAACTCATATAATTTAGCTTGCCTGTAAACTTCAGATAAATTCTTAGGCTCCAACACTTACTTTATGTTTTAATTCCTCCTTGAGGCCCCTAATAAAGCTGGAAACAAAATAATTCTCCCCCAAATGCATATTCTGTTGCAATAAATAAAGCCTTAATTCCTCAAACTTTTCTTGATATTCCTCCACACTCCCCTTATGCATCAACTTATTGAATTCTTCAATAATATCAGAATAATTTCTATCACCAAATCTGTGACACAAATCAGCCTCAAATTCATGCCATGTCACTCTATACTTCTGCATAATGTAACCATCAAACCAAGTTTCAGCCTTCCCAACTAAATACATAGCAGCCATTTCCAGTTTATGCTCCTCATGTATTCCAAACAAATTAAAAAACTTCTGACATTTCCTAATCCAACCCCTCGGGTTATTACCCTCAAACAATGGTAACTCCACTTTTGGTCTAGGTAACACCGAACTAATGTTCCTAAAAGGATTTTTACAATAGCTTATAGTTCCAATATGTTCATCTCCTCCCCCCTTACTCTCACTAGAACTACCCCTAGACTTTTCTTCTTGCAATTTCTGATTAAAAAGTTGAGGACCAATAAACCCCTCAGGTTTAGAAGCTAATATCCCTGGTTCATTAGGTTGAAAATTGTACTTCTCATTCTCACTAAGAACCGTAACTAAGCATGGTGCTTTACCTTCACTTTTGTTCTGTTTTTCAGCTGGTGGTGGTTGGTTCTTCACTGACTGAGGTGAATCTTTTTCCTCAGCTGCCTGATTGACCAGCTGTAAGATTCTCTGCAAAGACCCTCTGTTTTCAGTCATTCCTTCTTCTAAGGTTTGTATCCTCCCTTCCAGTTCTGCTTTCTGCCCAGCCCACCAAGAAGGTAAGGTCTCCTCCTTAACCTCCACTGCTGATTGTTTTGGTGCCTATGTTGTTCCAGTTTTCTTCATTTTTCTTGTCTTTCCCGGCGTGAAAAATGATTTTTGGATCAATAAAACTCAGCTCTGATTACCAATTTATTATGATTTAGGCTAGAAATATAGAAGAAATTTAGGGATTTCATAAATAGAGAGACTTAGATACAGAAAATGTGCTTTCATTCATAAGATAATCCTTAAAGGATTGGTACAAATTATATATATACAATACCAGTTGTCAAAATAGAAATCTAACAAAATAACTGCCTAATGCTGACTCACCACCCCAAACTTCTCCCCTAATACTGTTCTCACAGACTCCAGCCCAACAACAAGCCCATCAATAATATAATTTGGGTTATCATAATAAACCCACTAACATTCCCCCGCATATAACCTCAGCCGTATCCCATACTCTTCATTTCAATTCCTAACTCTTCAGATAAAATATAAATCCCTAGCCCCCTTTCTCAATCCTAATTCATTCGTTTTTTCCCCCATTTATGTTGTTGCCTCTCAATCTTCTCTTCGAACTCTCCCTCAAATCTCCACGATCAATCCCTAATTTCCCTGTCATCATAACACTCTTGCAGGCTCACTATATTATGTCACCTTCATCGATGATTCTACAAGGAAGGTGTGGGTTTATTTTCTGAAGAAGAAATCAGAAGTCTTTGATACATTCAGAAAATGGAAGACCATAGTGGAAAATGAGACTGGTTTGAAAGTCAAGCAGTTGAGGTCTGACAATGGAGGAGAGTACAGAAATAGTAGATCCATAGATTTTTACGCAAACAATAGGATCAAGATGGAGACAACAGTTCCCATGACACTACAGTAGAATGGCGTAGCAAAGCGCATGAACAGAACTCTGAATGAACGTGCCAGAAGCATGAAGATACATATGTGCTGAAGCTATCAACACTGCAGCTTACCTGGTCAACCATGGGCCCTCAGTTCCCTTGGATGGTGGAATACCAAAGGAAGCTTGGAGCAAGAAAGAAATAAACCTTTCACACTTAAGAGTGTTTGGTTGTATTTCTTATGTACACATAAATTCTGCTGAAAGAAGTAAACTTGACGCAAAGTCCAACAAATGTGTCTTTGTTGGTTATGGTGGTGATGAGTTCGGTTACCGGTTTTGGGACTACGAAAATCGAAAGATCATCAGAAGCAAAGATGTCATTTTCAATGAGAATGTGATGTACAAAGACATGTCAACTGTATAATCAAGTAGCTCCAATACCGAAGCTGAAATAAAGGAATTTGCTGAGTTTGAGAAGATTTCTGGAAATGATGTTCAGATTAATCCTGAAGCAGTTCAAGAAGAACCAGGCACATCGGAACTAAGACGATCCTCCAGAATTCCTAAACCTGGTATGCAGGTTGAAGAAGAGCTTGTATGGTTTAAAACAAGCTCCTAAACAGTGGTACAAGAAGTTCGATAGTTTCATGAGTAGCAGTGGTTTTACCAGATGACAAGCAGACCATTGTTGCTATATCAAGAGGTTCGACAACAACTTCATTATTTTATTATTTTACGTTGATGACATGCTCGTTGCAGGCTCAGACATGCAAGAGATTATACACTTGAAGCAAAAATTATCGAAGCAGTTTGCTATGAAGGATTTGGGCGCTGTAAAGCAGATTCTTAGGATGAGGATCAAGAGAGACACAAAGTCAGAGACACAAAGTCAGGGACTTTGATGTTATCACAGGCTGAGTACATCAACAAAGTACTCTCTAGGTTCAACATGCAAGATGCTAAACTAGTAAGTACACCTTTAGGTGTTCATTTTAGACTCTCCAAAGAACAGTCACCAAAGACGAAGGAAGAACGTGCACACATGGTGAATGTGACGTATGCCTCAGCAATTGGAAGTCTGATGTATGCCATGGTTTGTACCAGACTAGATATTGCTCATGCAGTGAGAGTTGTTAGTAGGTACATGAATAATCTGGGCAAGGTACACTGGAAGCAGTCAAATGGATCCTCAGATATCTGCGAGGTACCACAAACAAAACACTTTGTTTCAAAGGTAGAGATACAATACTGACAGGCTATGTAGATGCTGACTTAGCCGGAAATATTGATATCAGAAGGAGCACTACAGGGTATGTCTATACTCTAGGAGGAACTGCAATGAGTTTAGTTTCTCAACTATAGAAGATAGTTGCTCTCTCCACAACTGAAGCAGAATATGTCGCTGTTACGGAAGCCAACAAGGAGATGGTTTGGCTCCAAAGTTTCTTGGAAGAGTTAGACAAGAAACAAGAAAACAATGTCTTGTATTGCGACAGTCAAAGTGCTATCCATCTAGCGAAGAATCTATCTTTTCATTCTAGGACGAAACACATACAATTGAGATATCATTTTATCCGATCTCTTCTGGAAGATGGGATTTTGAAACTTGAAAAGATTAGTGGAGCTCAAAATCCGGCAGACATGTTGACAAAGACGGTGATCACGGACAAACTGAAGGTGTTCAGCTTCAGTTGGCATGTTAGGTTAACAAGACCATAAATGCTGTTGGATTGATCGAGGTGTGAAGACAGATTAAAATCAGTCTTCAAGTGGGAGATTGTTGGAAAATAGTCAAAATTGGTGGGCAATTTAATGTCAAAATTTGTGGGCAATTTTTCGGTGGATTTGGAGGCCACTTTCGGTGGCAGCAAAGCATCAATTTTTGAAATTTGGTAATGGCTAAATTACACTTTAGTCATTGCACTTTAGGGTATTTTCAAAGATTAGTCTCTAAGCTTCAACTATAAATACCCTAGCTCATTTAGCTTCAAAATCATCCCAAATCATTTCTTTCTCCTAATACTATAGAGATTTCTTGTGAGTATTGAGTGTTTTGTAAACGCCTGTAAATTTTCTCTTAGTAAAAGATCTGCAGTAGTCCGGAGACGTAGGCATAATTGGCTGAACTCCGTTATCAATTTCGGGTATTATTTTTCCGCTTTTATTTCGCATTCTCACTAATCTGGTTATAGGAAAATTACTTGTTACTCGTTTATTTTCCAACAAATACGAGCGAGCTTATGAGGAAACTCAGAAGTACAAGGAAGGGAAATTCAGTCTTGAGAAGTCAAAAATTGTCAAAGAGAACTGGTAATATTACCCATGTTTCTCCTTTTTTTCATGGATGATTCTCCTGATCATCTACCTAGTATGTGGATGCCTTTCTATGTTTTTCTTCTTCCCGTTTGAAACATTTTTGTATGCATAATTTTGCCCTGTGCATTCTTGTTATGTTCCTTGACGGTATGTTATTCATTTTGTTAATAAAATTGTGAATGGTTAAGCAATATACATTAGTCTCTGGTTTCGCTATAATTTACACTTGAGAAATCTCATTACTGCATGGTTAAGCAAAAACAATGATAAATCCATGATACAGATAGTCTATTTGATAGTCTATTTGATTAGCTTTGTTTACACCACTTAAGGACATCTCCGAATGCAAGACCTCTACATCTCTTAGGAAGTTAGGATCCTTTGACATGACTCCTAACAGACAACACGTGATCTGTCAGAATCAAAATTAATTGACGTGGTCTGTCATAATCAAAATCAATTGACGGTTGGTAACATCAATCAAATCTGTCAACCTATAAACAGTCATAGTAACCTATGCTTGATACCAACACTATAAAACCTCTCAACCAAGATCAAGAGAATGGGCGGTGCTGATATCTCCAAAATCCATCCTTCTCCCTCACATCTTTATCGGTAAAATCCTCAGCCAACAACCCTTTTTTCACTAATTACAACTCTTCGTCTAAATCAGAAGGGTTAAATCGCCTATAGCCGCCATAACCCTTCTTTTTAATCAACAAGGTTACTAGTGGATTTTCCTTACTATATGGTAAAGACTTGTTTTGTTCCAAAAAGGAGTATATATTTCGGTGGTTTAAAAGAATTGCCCGGGAGATGTAACATTTAGAATGGCAAGCAAGCTATGCTAATCAAACAACAACCGAAGGATCAAGAAACAATTTCACGGTTGGGCAACAGCTATGCCACCTGCTTTGGATTATAAACAAAATTATTGCAGGATCAGCATGGAAGGATCGGAAAACCAAGAACTAGAGTTTAATCTTCATCAGTTACCAGTCTTACATGCAAAGCAGATTGGCCCACGCCGTATGATGAGACAAGTTTCTATCAGATTTTGGTTCTTTGTGCGGGCGGAGTTTCTCATCCCTTTCCAGAAACTGTATAGGGAGCAAACGAATCACTTGCTACTCCTTTGAGATTTATATTTGCTAGCCTATCAACCCCGTACTGTGTTGTACTGTGTCTAAGGCAGTTGAAACTGGAATGAAGAACCTCCTCTATCTTCAGTTTTGGCTCTTCGATTTCCACAACACCAACTGCAGCAGGTCCTTTAGATGTGAATGCTCAAGGTACTACTGGAACCCTTACATGTGTGCTCTAATTATTGAAGTCTCTCAGCGATGCCGACAGTAGGCGACAGCAAAGGTTGCTGGTAACTGTTTAATATGGAACTCCGCCATCCATGTTGCCACTCGGCTGAGTTGCAGAATCAATCCCACTGCTCTCCTTTTGCTGCAGAAGCGGGAGAAGAGACCAAATTATACCTATCCTTTCGACTTGCTTGTCCACCTGTCATTCATTTTAGGATCAATTCATTGAAATCATATTTTAGTTTTCTCAGTAAATTGCTTTCAAGTCTTAACTTTGGCATTTACCTCAACGACGAATCGTGCCCATATCTTATCTTCTTGGAGCTCCATCACTCCCTTCAAGATATTCAATGGAAAGCCCCTAATAACTTCAGCTATCTCAAGAAAGAATCCTTGATCTTCACAAAGCACCTGTATCAAATAAATGATAGAAGGCTCAGCGAAAGCATCAACATCATTCAATTAACCATCTCTGAGGAGACATTATTTGGCTTTTACATTAAAAAGGAAAAGGCTAAGTGCCTTTTCATACCTCTATAAGAATTTGGCCGGGGGATTTAGGTCCTTAACTACAATAGGGATACTCTGAGCCCCAACTTCAAATGCCCATGTAGCACCCCCACTCACTGTATTGTGAAGCTTTCCATTTTCCTGGCCAATAAGCTGAAGTTCAAGCAAGTTGTTAATACATTAGTGAACTGCAATCACCAAACTATGAGCTTCTTCAGTATCATATTTCATTGGATGAAACAAAATTGTTACCTTTGGTTCATCAGCTTGTTTAATCTTGTCTGCATATTTTGTCACACCTTGCAAGAAAAGCAGGTATTTGATGGTCCGCTCCAATAAATGATCAATGCTCAACTGCTGCATTATGAAAATAATGTAAGCCAGTTTTTCAATGAAACAGATGCTTCATTGTAACAAGAGAAAGCACAATTTATCCCAGTATATACTCAATTAAAGCAAAGACTTGTCATTGGTACCTTTCCACTATGAGGGATAATCCCTCTGAGCTCTTTGATACGATCTTGGATCAGCTGACGGTCTTTCGGTCTTGGTCGAGTACTTTCACCAGGTTTAGCTCTTTTTCTGGTGGGCTTCTTTAATGCTGCAACAACAGCATTTCCAGCGTTTACACTATAGCTATCATCAATCCATAAACCTACATGTGATTTTCGGTGAATCTCTTTGTTGAAAATAGTATTATCACTCTTGTCCCAGGTATGTGAATGTTGTACCAGATGCATGCTCCCACCAGAGCAAGACAGACTTTCAGGCTGATCTTGATGAAAATTAGACGAACAGCTTTCAGTTTTCCTTCTTTTAATAGTGGAAAATTGATCTTCAACACTAGATTTGGTAACATAATAAGAATTACTAACACCACCTAGAAACTCTTCAAGGCCAAGTTCAGAGAGTAACCCTTTTCGTTTGCCAGTCATGGAATGAACATCCAATTCTGAAGTCAATGAAGAAATTACAGAAGCAACATCCTTGTTATCACCATGCAACAAAGGCATAACGATATCTTCTGAGGGCTCCCCAGCTTTTCGAAATCCAAAATCCATTCCAATGCCATTAAACAGATCTTTTCCATTATCATGAAAAATTGAAGATTTCTCTATATTACATATGAATGCATCAGTGATGGAGCTTACTGATGAATTAGCTGCTTTTCGGACTGGAATGTCGATAACTGCATCACCTCCTGTATGAATGGATGGCACAGAGATAACCCCTACCGAACACGGAGGATCACTAGTCATTGTAGCTCCTGATCCATGAATGTGTCGCTGGGGTAAAGGAGAAAACCACAGAGAGAGATCATCCATTGTAAAGGAGCTGGAGATGTCTGTTGTAAAGTCTGCTAGGTTAACCTCCTCTGCGCTTCTCTGTAGGCTAATTACACTATCCACAAGTCCAGCGTTGGCAGAAAAAGAACGATGTATCTGTTTTGTTTTGCCAAAGCTATCTAGAGTATGAAATCCCGCATCAACCAATTCTCCTGTGCAATAAAATGATGTAAATGCTGAACCACCCTGTAAATTTTGTTCTGTATTTCCGGTAAGCTCAAGACCATTTTCCTTTTTAGGTAGTGCAATGGAAGGATCCCACACACCCCTGTCAGATGGCAATGATGTCTCATATGGAGTCAAAATTGAACCCTCACTATTCCAGGGACTTATGCAAGGGGTACTAGCAGCCAAGCAGTTAATACCAGAGTTCTTAGCAAAGTTTATATTCTGGTCTTGAATCTCGTGCATGAAGCATGAGGAATCGGATAGATTTTGTACGGAACACGACCATCCTATTGGCTCGTTAGAAGAGTCACCTTGCTCAATTGTTAGATTCTCATTGTAAAAATTGCCACCTGACGTGAGGGAAGCAAACGATCCATCAAGATTGCAAGTTTCAGTTTCCAAAGGCGTAAACTCATGACAACTTCCCATGTCATAAAACAATTTCTCCATTTCAGCCAAAATTTCGAGCCTCTCGAAAATCTGCAAGAGCAGCAAAAGAACAATTTAGCATTCTTCAGCAACTCCCCTTACAGATTAACTTATCGATTAATCATGCTTTTCTTAAGAAGAAATCTAAACGTTGAAAACACTAATCATGTATACTAGTTCAAATAATTAAATACTTTAAAGATTAACAGGAATGACTACTTTAATATCTCGCAATTCAACATATGGCTCCAGCCACTACTAAATAGGATGCTGTAATTCAGTTAAACACAATTTTCATAAGGATGAAATATATCAATCATTTTGATATGTACTAACCTTCTGTGTGGATCCAAACTGAACCACTCCCCGTCTTCCTACAGAGATTACTGCAATTGTCTGCAGATAATGTTTGACTGTAAATAAATGCAGATCGTACGCAAAGATTCTTAGATGAAACAGGTTAATTTGAAAGGTACCTTGATCCCAGATGAAAATTGGTCTTGTAACTCAGATTCATCCTGCAAAAAGACAATATAATGCCTCTCTGAGTAGCATATTTCCCGGATTCAAGAGACAAGATAATCTAACATTCATATTAAATGAAACAATATATATATATATATATATATATATATATATATATGAATATTTTATTAATAGGAAAAAGGTACCTGAAATATATTTTCATTTCCAGTGGAGTCTGAACCTTTACCGATGGAGTCTGAGAAAATCAATTGATGTTTTCCCGTTAAAGCGGCTTGGCCAATTATTCTAGAGTTGAGAAAACAAGGTTGGCCCTGTTAGAGATCTTGTGATAACTCCAAATTTACTCTTATTGTTTTGAAACTAATTGAACCACAGAAAACAAATTGACAGAATTTTTTAATGTATTTTTCACTACAGTTACTGGATTTACAACAGGAAAACACAAATGCTGGGGGGGAAATGATTACCCTTCACCAAGGATGTGGAATTTTAGAAGCATATTGTCAACTAATGGACCCATTTGCTGTTCATAGTAGGCATCTTCCATTGTTAACCTGTTAAAATTCCAAGAATGAAAACCTATAATTAGAAAGGCAAAAATAGATAAAATTTTCATAGGAAAATCACCATTTTTAAACCTCCTCCATTTAGAAAATTTTCAGAGCAAAGAAAACTTGTTTTCTGAATTGAAAAATCCATGCATGCTTTAGCAACTAAAACATGGTGAAATGGAAGAAAGAACAAAAGAAAGATCCAGCGAATACTGCAAGAACAAACAAACCATAAAAAGAAACAAAAAAACTTTACATGGAATATCTGTGATCGAAGCGCCAAAAAACACCATAAGACCACCCATTACTGCAACAAAGATTCTTTAGTGTTTGCTTTAACGATGAACCCATCACTGCTTCACCCATTTTCACGAAAAGACTAAACTTCACAATCCAAAACTCATTTCCTTGAACCTCATTAAATGACTGCAGTCCTCTTGAGAAAAAGAAACCTAAACTTAAACTCCAGTTAAACTAAGCTCTCTCTTCTTCTTTTTCTTGCAACAGAAACACAAAACCACCAAAACCCTGGACAAAATTCAACACCCAGAAAACTTCCGAGAAACAAGAGCAAAAGGGTACAAAAGAATAAGCATTTCGTTAATCTTTGTTTCTCTGCTCTAAAGACCAATACAAAGAGAAATGAAAAGTCGGTGAGAGATATTAAGATAAAGAGCTCAATATATAAATATATAATAATAGAGGCAAAGGAAAAAGAGCGATGGGTGGTGATGGATTTTAATTTTTGTCTCACTGTGATCTCTCTCTATATCTTCCAATAAATATATGCTATAATGTGTATGTCCTTCTTATGGTTAGTGGTTCATGAATGCCTCCTCACAAATGTGGAGAGAGTACGAAGGCATATGACAAATGACGATACGTGTGTGGTGCAAGATGGGTGTGGAAGATATTTTTCATATTTTATATCAGGGATGGATCAAGGGAAAAACGAGTGAACAACCATTGATCCGTTATTAATCAAAATTTTATTTTTAACATTATTTTTTTAGAAAAGTGTAGAGTAATTATAATATTTATTCAGAATTTTTTAATCACTTACAATATGTATATATCTTACAAATATAATTGATCGAATTCGAGTCATTTACAAAATATTCTCTTTTTATCGATAAAACTATTCAATGAATTTAGCTTTATTTAAATAACGAAGAAAAAGTACAAATTTCAATAAAATTCATTCTTAATCATGACATCAACTTTGACATATATTATTCATAAATACATTGCATATTTATACCCAAATCATCGAATATGAGATAGTTTTAAGTAGCGCAACTGACGAGGGCTCAAACCTAAGCGGCGGGAGAGAGCATAGAGCCACCCGAGGCCTTGTAGGCGTGCGGTAGATATATAGCAACGTGGACTTAGCACATGGGGGTTAGAGGCACTCGTAACACAAACCCCTCTTTTTTTTTCCTTTTTCAGTTTGAACCACACCGTACCAATATTATTCAAAGATTCAACCAGGATGGAGCGAAAAGAGTGGGTGGAAGTGATTGTGTCCTAAATTTTTTGCATTATTGTATATTTTAGATATTTTTTATTAAAAAAATATTTTTACCCCTAAAATTTATAAGTTTATCTCTTACAATATAAAATCTTACGTCCGTCCCTAAATTTAACTTAATCATAAATTAGTTACATGCACATATCTTCCATTCAAATTTCCTCCTTTTTTTAGGTATAAAAGATCACTCTTTTTTTTAAATAATTGATCTTTTTAAGTCCGTTTTTAAAACTATCACTAAAATTTTGAAACTTCTAATTCAAAAAGATTCACAGTTTCAGAATTCTCTATAAAATTTCAATATTTATACAAAAGTTTTGAAGCTCCGTTATAATTTTCAATACTTTAGGTTCCAACAATCAAAATAATTTGAAAATGGATTGATTTTTCATGCTTTAAAATTTTTGTTTCATTGTAGATAATGGTTGTAATTCATTCTCAATAACCATAAACAGTTAGAAATTCACTCCATTCTTTATAACACAATCACCTAGTGAGATATCATTTGTTTACACGAATCAAACCTTGAAAAAGAAAATATTTCTAGTTTAGTGTTAGAAAAAAATATAGTGGTTTCATTTCAGTCATTGTAAAAGATAGAGTTGTAAAGGTTAAACATTTTCTTGGAAGGTTCAATTTATGCTAATAAATTGAGAAATCCTTACTGGTAAAAAGCTAATGGGGTCTATATAGACACTAATTGAGAAAATCAAACTACTTTAAATTGATTTTTTTTAAAAAAAAGAGAAAATAACTTAAGTGACCGAAAATGCCTTATAATATACGATTTTAACTAACTTTTTTTGGATTTGCGAAAATGACCAACAAATTTGCAACGCGAACTCCAATTTCGCAACACAGTTTCCAAATTTGCAAAGCGCGTTTATTTTTGCAACGCGAATTTTATTTTCGAATTCGAAACACAATATTAATTTCGCAACACAAATGTAAACAGTATAATCGCAACTCATAACCTAAAACCCAAAATCACAACTCAATCTCATCTCCATCTCTCACTCTCTACGACGACATCCGTCCCCATCTCCGGCGAAATTCGTCCCCATCTCTGGTGAAATCCGTCTATCTCCATCTCTTAGAGCAACCCTCACAACCATTCACGGCCACAAATGAAAAATCAACCACCGAGGGTTAGTTTTTTTTTAATTATTTTTATTTTGAATTTTTTTTATTATTATTAGATTTTTCATATTTAAATTGATGATAAATTTACTGGTAATTTCAATATATATAGATTAACCATTTCACTTAGATAGCTTAGTAAATTCATTTTGTTGCTGTCAATACTGTGAAACTGTTTAGTCTTTAACCCTGTGAAGTTAGTATTTGTCTTTGTTTTGTCTTTTGGTTGAAGTAATGCAATTCATTCAAGTTTCAATTTGCAGAAGAATTTTGAAACTTAAATTTGCAACACGAAAATTGCAACGCGAAAATGAAAATCGCAACACAATTTTAGTTTCGCGTTGTGATTTTCATTTTCGCGTTGCGAATTTAAGTTTCAGAAACTACTCTTCTTCTGCAAATTGAAACTTGAATGAATTGCATTACTTCAACCAAAAAACTATGATAGAATAATGACTTGGGTGAATACCGTGCTAGTTTGAAACATATTTGGCTTTGTTTTCACTGTTTAATATCATGTTTGTTTATAGTGTATAATTTGTAGTTTTTGGTATATCCAACTTGATATGTTTATTGTTTTTGTTAGAAATTTTTTTGGATCCATTGACTCTAAGGAATAAATTAAGCCTAGCCACTACAATAGCGTCGACACTTACACCTGTACAAAAAAATTTGTTTGAGGATACTTGCTTCGGGCCATGGCTGAAAGTACAACATCCAGGTGGAGATGCTATGTTGACCCATTTGTTTCTTCAGACCATGACTAACGATCTACCCAAGAGGATACAACGTGGTGATGAAGAGATATGATTTCATTTTCCACCAGCGTATACTTGTTTTGGGCGGGAGGAGTTTTGCTTAATCACTGGTCTACGTTTCGGACACGATGAAGTAGGTCGGTACACTAGTCATATCGCCCGCCCATCATGGTTATCTCGGTTTTTCCTGAGTTGGCAAAGGCGAAGCCCAGTTTACACGTCGACGACTTGAAAAGATTACTTCTTAAAGATGGTTTTACTCGGATGGATGACCTTGATGTTGTCCGAGTATGCCTTTTATTACTTTTGAATGTCGGCTTTTTAGGCAAAGAGGTCAAACAACCTATTTATGAGGACCTAATATTATTGGTAAATGACCTAAATGCATGGAACGTGTTTCCCTGGGGTTCATATATATGAAAAGCTACCTGGAAAAAGTTATCGTCTGCCTTTGAGGACCGTCGTAGTTTGCGTGGCGATGGTTCCAAATACACTTTGGTAGGCTTTATTTGGGCTTTTAAGGTAAGAATTTCTATATAATGTTTCCAAAATTATAATTAATTATCTCCCCATCACCTATTCCATCACATCATCGAGTCTCTTCTCCACCATCACCTCATGATAGGCGACCGGCAAAGATGCCACGACATTTATCTCCCCGTTCTCCACCTCCACGAAATGAGTTAGGGGAGTTACGTGATGAGGTCAGTGCTTTGCGTGATGAGGTCGGTACTTTACATGACGACAATGGTGCATGGCGTGATGAGGTACGGTCTTTACGTGGTGAAGTAGATGTTTTACGCGATGACAATGGTGCTTTACGTGGTGAGGTATCTACTTTACGTGATGAGGTAGCCGTTCTACGTGAGAGTGTTTCATCGTTGCAAAATGAGGTTCATACTCTACGCAATGAGATAAGTTTGTTTAATATTATACTAAAAATGCAAATAACCTTTTTTCGACATTATTTATTTATTTATTTACTGATTTATGTATTACTTTATTTTTAGCGGCCCAATAAGGTAGATGCTTTACGTTGGGTTTTTCTTATACGACGGGGTTCACGCATCAAATGTCATGCACGTTCCATTACGTCTCTTTTCACCCCAATAGTGTCAAGACTCCGAAAGAAGAATCTCGATTCACCTGTCATCGTTCAAGAGGCCCCTCCTACCATTCAAGAGGTCCCTCACACCGTTCAAGAGCCCGATTCACATGACATACTATGTTGACATATTGATAAACCCCCTCACGTGCCCGATATGATGGATGAGAGTTGGCTTTCGTATGAGTTACCAGCCAGTACCATTCCTCAGCAGGAGAGGAGAACACTACCATACACAATTATGGATAATACCCTCTGGGCTAAGACCGCAGTTGATTTTTATCTACATGAGCGGAGCCAGGGGTGTTACGCTGACATATACAAAATCGATGATAGTATGCATTTTTTTTCTTGATCGGTCTTGGTGGGGTGTTTTATTAGGGGTTGAAGAGAATGGTTATTTCGAATGGGGGGTAAGTCTTATATTCTTCTTATATTGCATTTTGATTATTTTTTTTAATTTATTAAATTCATTAATATATGTATTTTTTATTCACATCATATTGATGCATGGGTGTCACGTCTTCAGATTATAAGGAAATTGAAGAAAATAAAAAAGATGTGATGGACTATTATGTCTTCGTCTTTTCACGTAGCTCACTTGAAGGATCAGAGAGACGCTTCATATGCGTTGGGTAATGGAAAAACTAAGTTTTATCCTGCGTGGTGGGAGGTCGATAAGGTTAGTATTTATTTTTGAATATTTTAAAGGTGTTCATAAATTTTATTTGATGTGCGCAATTGAATTATTATTTGTGATTGCAGGTGTTTATCCCTGTTATGGAACGTCGTCATTGGCTTCTCGTCAAGCTTCAGCTCCCATCCCTGAAGACGATAGTATATGACAGCGTGTTGAATTACATATCATTGTCTGATTTGAAAGATATTATTTGTAAGGGATTGAGCGTTCATTTGGCTAAATACTTGGATGCGATTGATTATTGGACTAATTCTGGAAACAAGAAGCCAAAAAAGTTCAAAGTTACAATGATGAGAGATGAGACATCGCCACAACAAACAACGGGAGCCAGAGGGGATTATGGTCCTCTTGTTTGCATGAGCTTGGAACGTTTGATGATAGGAGGTAAACAATTTCTACCTCCCACAAATAGAGATAGAGGTGTAGTAGGGTTGTGGTTTCGTCATTTTATGGCTAAAACGATACATTCGAGACGTTGCTTACCTGCATCCATATGCTGAAAGTGTGTATAAACAACCATTTGTTATTGGTAAGTTTGAGTTGTTAACATATGTACTATTTGTTGGTTTGAAAATGTTTGGTTAAGTACCTAGAATTCAATAATTTGTTGTTTGTTGGTTTTTAGATGTGTAGAAAGTGTTGTTTGAGCAAATGTTTGGTTTATGCAGGTTAATCCTGAAGTGAGCTATGTGAAATTTGCTGTCTGGGGCTAATTGTATTAATGTGTTGTTGATTTGTTTTTTTAGATGTGTAAATAAGAATTGTTTTTTGCTTGTTTAATTGATTTGTAAAAGTTGATTTGTTGTTTAAGAAAATTTCAATCTGCATTATGTTGAAGTTAAAAAAAAGACCTGTTGAAGGTACACTTTTGCAACGTAAAAATTAAATCCGCAATGCGAAAGTCAAATTCGCGTTGCGAATTTGACTTTCACAACAATCACAACAAAAAATCGCAACGTGAATTTGACTTTTGCGTTGCGAATTTAAGGAAAACACCTTCAAAAAGATAACAAACAACAATCTGATAAGTGATAACAACTGAACATATCATAGCAATGTTCAAACTCAAGTTACTAATGCATGTCTAACTGAAAATGTATGCATTCACACATAAAATACACATAATACAATGTTTGCATTTAAAAATCACCTAAGTTAATAAGTCCCAAAAGGTGAAGTTAGTTGTGATTGAAATTTTGATTTCTTTTTGCTTGGCACCATATTAGCTTTGGATTTTGATGAGGATCCATATTTTGGTAGAGGAAAAGATGATTGTGATGGCATTGGTGATCCATAGGTCAACCTTATATGACCATTTTCCTTGCACCGACTACATGTCGATATCCTCTTCTCTTCACCCTTAGAGGGTATACGATCGTGATTTTTTGTTCGGCCAGGTAGCCTGCTGTCCATGACTGGTGGCAAAACTATTTGTAAGTCATCTGGTATGTCACACTCAGAAGGATGTGGAATAGGGTAGACAATCCCGACATAAGTATGCCGATTTACTTCTTTAGTGTAGCAATCCATAGCGTATGTGCTTGAATCATCTTGGTTTAGATGAAGAGCAACTTTTATAACATGGCCACACGGATAACCATATGTTTTCCATTTCATACAACTACACGTCTTTGCATTTAGATCGACAAGCCCATTTAAGTTATTATCCAATACTTCAAACAAAGTGTTTGAACATGGTTCAACTCTCCATGATGTTGACTTCACAACACATTTCGTTATCCTTTTTTTAGTCCATGGTGTAACACGACGTTCCAATGTTCATGTAAATTTAAATAAATAATACTTAGTAAAATATATAAATATGATAAGTTACGAATTTAAAGAAATAATACCTGAATGGTTTCTTTTCATGTAGTACCACTGTTGAATAGAGGCTCGAAAAAACTCGATTAACATAGTAATGGGTAATTTTCGGGAATGACGACTTAGAGCGTTGATTGATTCTGCACTATTAGACGTTATGAAACCATATCTTTCTCCAAGTTGATGTACTCTTAACCATCTTTCAAACCCGACATCTTCTAGTGTTTGAGCACATTAAGGCAAAACACGTCTTAAACAATTTATATGCTTATTAAAATCCACTTCCTGATAAGCTTTTACAGCCTTCCAGTATGTCCATTTGTGATTTTTTATACCAGCAGACCTTGATTTTAGATTTCTGTACAAATGAACACCACAAAGTCCATGAAAAACATATGGGAAACACGTTCTAATAGCGTTGTCAATTGAGTTTGCCCTATCGGATATGATTTTCAGATTGCTAATAGAACCTATGTAATCCCTAAGATGCCCCATAAACCATGTCCATGAATCAGAGGTTTCAGATTTGCCAACCCCGTGAGCTATTGGCAGTATCTCATTGTTAGCATCCATGGCTACTGCTAATAAGTTTACTCCAAGGTATCGACCTTTCAAATATGCTCCGTCAACTATAATAACTGGGCGTATGCAAGTAATAAATGAATGAATCTACAAAATAATATACACAAGAAATATAATCATTTAAATGTGAAATGCATGTAACTAACAAAAATGAGTCAACAAAATTATATTGATTTACTAACCGCAACTCTAATGGTAATAAACAACAACTCAAAGTGTCCATCTCTATCTGTTTTGATATGAGTTACCGACCCAAGATTTTTTAGCTTTAAATTGTGACAATAAGCCTGCAGTTGGGCAAACGATGCTTTTGGAGACCCCCTCAACAATTCAAAGGCATAACATTTGGCTCTCCAAGCTTGAGAATATGAGATACTAATCTTGAACCGATCAGTCATAATTTCATGTCCCCGATATACCCTGCCATTCAAAAACATTAACTCAGCTAGAAAACCACCCAATACCTTTTTGTTTGCATGTCTATGGTGAGGAAAAACTTGGGTTCTTGAACATGTATGTTTATCAATAAAAGTCATAACTTGAAACATTTCGTAATCTTTATCCTCTTTGCAATCATGCGCCATGTACAATTTTTGTCAATCATACACTTTGTTTCGAAACGATCTTTGCTTGATTTGTTAACCTTTTTGTTGATAGCCATCTTCCATACATTTCGTATACAATGCTATCTTCAAGTCTTCCTTTTTATCAAAATAATCATCTTTCTTGATACGAATCTTTACCAATTCTTCTTCTGGTATCTGAAGTAATTCTGGTATATTCCAGTTATACTACTGTGGCATTTTCTTCTTTTTCTTTTCTTCGGGGACTTCTTCTTCTTCTTCTTCAGGGTTATATGAATTACACAATAGATGTTCAACATGTTCATTCACAGCCGTAACTTCCTTCTCATTTTTATCAACATCTTCCTCGGTAGCGGCTGTTTCATCATCAAAATTTGGGTATTGACCAATATCAAAATCATTACACGCATGGTATGTTTCTTCTTCTGAAACATCATCAAAAACCGAGTATTGACCAAGATCAAAGTCCGGGTATTGGCCAAGATCAAATTTCGAATACTGACTAGTACTCACAATTTTTTCTGTTGGCTCATAATCGTCTAACTGGTCAATACGAAAACCAGAATTTGGTGTTGAAAGTTGATTGGGATTTGGATTAGGAAAATGTTGTGGGTTTAGAGATTTTGTTTGATATTGTGTTTGGTATTAGAAATGTGGTGAAACAAAATTTTCTTGGTGATGAAATTATGGTGGAACCATTAAATTTTGAGGTTGATAACAACGTTGTACATTGTGAGCACCATAAACTAGGGTTGAAGAACTTAGTTGATTACTACCCGCTACTGACCCAAGTTCACTACTTCTAGGTTCAACAATATACAATGTAACATTATCTTCTTGCGAAACACTAATGTAAGCAATGAATCATTCAACATCTTCATTGTCGGTTAACAAATAAACTTTACATTTTCTCTGATAAGATATCCTAAATCCACTTAGAGGCTCTAAATTCAATTTCTTTACAACACGTAACATTAGAGTTTCATAAGTTAACTTTTTTTAATGACAATTTTAGTTGAAGATTCATGGGTAAAGACATATATTGTAAAACACCATGAACATTCTTCCATGACCCTCCAAAACACAAATCTATCCAAACATGATCAACATTAGATGATTTCATTCTACAAATTGTAAATTAATTTACTAAACAAACGAGCTATAAACTACATATCATCACTAACTTAGAGAAAAACATACCTTTATTAAGTTGATAGTTGATAATTTGGGAGAGAAATCATTGAAAAATTATATAAAAAAATCAGAGATGGGGAAGGATGTCGTTGGATATAGGAACATATGTCGCCAGAGAGAGTGATAGATGGAGATGGAATGAGATGCGATTTAGGGATTTAGGTTATGAGTTGTTGCTGTTGCGTAGTTATATACCCAAAATATTTGTGTTGCGAAAATAAAACCTGTTGCGAAATTAAAATTTGTGTTGCAAATTCGAAAATCGAGTTGCGAATTCAGAAATTGAGTTACGAATTTGAAATTGAGTGTTGCGAATGTGGAAATCGCATTGCGAATTTGACTTCTGTGTTGCGAATTACAAATTCGCGTTGTGAATTTGGAATCTGTGTTACGAAATTGGAGTTCGCGTTGCGAATTTGTTTGTCATTTTCGCAAATCCAAAGAAAGTTTATTAAAATCGTATATTATAAGGCATTTTCGGTCACTGAAGTTATTTTCTCAAAAAAATTATCTAACTTCTACCAAATCTTCTAAAAGTTAATTGAACGTCCTCCTTACGGTTTTCAATTGATCTTTCAAGCTAATAGATTTTATTTTAAATAATTTTATGAATATTTTGATAAGTTCTTTAATGACTAGTTTTTTTTTTAAAATTAAATAAATCTTTAAACTTTCTATTAAGATCAATTATACATTTAAACTCGGCTAAAAAATCAATTAAACTCCTTTGTCATATCATTATTCACACATAAACTGAAACATCAACATCATTAACTATTACGTTAACATTGTTGCAATCAACATAAGTCAAATGATGAAATTTATTTAATTAAATGAGATTGAGGGTAAAGATTGATGAAATTGAAAAATATATACAAAATTACTGATTTGGATTTACTACAAAAGTACAATGATCTATGGATAAATTTTTGAAATTAGATATATTATAGTCTTAGTTTGAACACAAAATTGGATCATATTTGAACGAGGATAAAAGGATATATTTATGTAATTAAAATCTCCGTTGGGAGACTCGCCACCAAAGTCATGTGTGAGACACGAATCGATTCAAATTAGTCAAGGCAAAGCTCTAGAAAACCGAAAGAGTAACCAATATATATCATTTGCTTGCCAACCTATTAATAACTAAACTCAGAATCGAAACTTAATTCAAGATCATCCTCCAATCTCCCTATGTCCCAATTATTATCCATCTTTTATCTACATAAAATAATTACAAAGTCTGTATTCCTTTCCCCCCCCCCCATTAATTTCCTTCCCTACTTGTTAAGTGAAATGTTTGATTTTGAAAGTTAAAAGAGAAAAAAAGAAGTCAACATTCGCTATTCAGCACTATAGAGTTGTAGAGAGTAATAAGATCTCCAGGTCCACTCAATTTCTAAAGTATAAGGGGGGGGGGGGCATCTTTTTGCATGTGTAATCATTCTCATTTGCTTAGTTATTTGGCAACCTCATTTTGCTTTCAAAATACTGAATAAAAAAGTTCTCTTATTTATTTATTTATAACTTATAGGAGAAGTATGAATTAAACGATCTCGATAGTTAAGAGATTCTTGTTATCCCTTGCTAACCCAAGTTTGAACACGACATTTATAGGGGTGTATGAGTGTTCATTATTAAATGATCTAAATTTTTTCGAACAGATATTAATTCTCACATAGAATAATCATAAAAAATAACCCACATAGAATAATCATAAAAAATAACTTAGGAGAAAATAAATTTTACTCGTTTAAAAACATTTATTAAATATAAGTTTAAGAGCCAATTTTATTATTATAGTTGTCTCAAATTAAGAATGGTGTTTTTTAATTGTTTCAATTTTTTTTTTTTCAAATTTCATCAATTGTATTAATGTTGTTTTTTAACTAATGAAAATTGTCGTCCGTCGTTATGGTGCCGACGTTATAATTAACTGTGATGATGTGATGATTTACTATATTGATATGATATTCTACGATACTGATGTGATAATTAACGTATAAACAATAGTGAAATTGATTTAAGTTTATCTTCAAATAAGATTAATAGGTTGAAATTAATATTAAGAAGCATCAATTTAGTGTAGAAAATTGAAAGAAAAGTTTGATTTTATTGTTAATCTAACACAAAATTGATTCTATTGAAAAATATGTTAAAAAAGAATAGTAATAGGCTCAGGAGTCAGAATGATGAAAGAAAGCTGAAGATTTTTCCAGTGAAAATATATAATATATGATTTTTAACATTTTTTATTTTGTATTTTCAATATTTTAACATTTTATATTTTTAATATCTTTAATTTTATTTTTAAAATTTTTAATAATATTTTTATTTTAATACTTCTACTATTTTTCAATATTTTAATAATCTTTTGGAGAAAGAAATAAAAGAATACTTGGATTTTCGTATATATGAGAAATAAGTTTACAACATGTACAATTTTAGAAATAATCTACTAATGGAGTAATCAACAATTACGACAAAAAGTATTAACTAACTAACGGACTTTTTAACATCTTTATATTAGAAAAATGTTATTATTTAATGTACTGATAAGAATTTTTTAAAAATTTCAAAGTTAAAGATATATAATAGTTTCTTAACTTTATTTGTTATAATTACTATTTTAAATAATTGAAAAACTAAATTTATATAATATTTTTTTAAAATGCTTAAAGATTTTATGTGGAGTTTCTTATTTATTGCGTATTATTATATCATCATAACAGGGAAAGGGACAGGGACAGTATCATTCCACCCAAACCCAATGACAAAATATTGGGGGACCACCTAGGCTAGGGGGTTGTCCCCGTCTAACCAAAGTCCCACTCTGACAGCTGCTGAGGCTCCAGGCTGCTCTGCCTCCTTTATCACCGGCACTACCAACCCCTCTAATTTGCCACTTCATCAAATTTGGAGTTTTCTCCATTCATTTTTATTTTATTTTTAGGGAAGTTATTCCGTGTGGTAGACTTAATATACTATTAAGAAAAAATGTTACAGATTTTTTTATTATTTTTTAACAAAATCGATAAAAAATTATCTAAAATATTTTTATTTCTATCTAAAACATTAATATTTTTAACATTTTTTATAAAGTGTCCAATAATAACAAAACTAATAGAAAAAAAATAAATATTTTCAGTAATTTTTTACAGGTTTTGTTAAAAAAATAATAACAAAACAGATAACGTCTTTCTTTAGCCGTATATTAAACTGTCGCACGTGATCATTTCCCATATTTTTATACAATAAATTGTAGTTAAAGGTATGTATCATTTTTATGCTTAATACAATAATAAATGTTGACATTATATTTAAAGTTAATTTTAAGTTTTAAAGAATTTTTCATTTAAAGAAAATATTTATTATTTCCACATTAATATTTTAAGTATCTACATCAAAACAGTAGTTATCTAAAACGTGTTATGCTGGTAAGATTTTAAAAAATATTTCCTTTTAAAAAATACTTAGAATTATTGGGTTTTTTTGAAAAAAATTAAACTTTTTTTAAAATTACAAAAAAACCCAAAATCTCAAAAAATCTTAATTTCAATTCTCTTATCACCGTCGGTTGCCGCTAACGTTCTCCACTGGCTAAAACCCCGATGACGAGAGATCGCTCGAACACCCATTAACTGAATCCTCATGCTTCAAGTGACGATTGCAGCGAAAAATGGACTATTACAGGGTAATAACTCTAGTTAGATGATTCCAGTGAAAGACGACGATTCCAACGATTCAAGTGATGATTCTTCCCGCTATTCATTGAAATCCGGTTAGCTGGAGTGGCCGACGGTAAAGGGCCATGACCATGGGAACATCGGCAATGGTTGACGTGGGTGATGGGGGTTGGGTTAGAGTTTTTAGTGTTTTGGGTTTTCTATATTTAAGAAAAATTTAGGTTTTTATTAAATTAAAATTTTAAGTTTTATTTTGAAATTAAAATTTTAAAATTTTATAAATATAATACGTGTCAGGTAATGATTTTTTTTAACTGTTGTAAGAGACCATGTACCTAAAAAGATAACGTCAGAAATGTTAAACACTTACTTTGAGCGGAAAAAATTAGAAACCTAAAATTAATAAAAAGTATAATTTGGACACATATTTTTATATTAAATATTTTGTATATAGATCTAATTATTTCCTTGTTAACCATGATGATCATTTACTTCTATTAAATCCACCTTGCATAATTATAATTTTCAAAAGACGCTGACGTTGATTGTTAGTGTTAACGTAGTAGTCAACTAATTCATATATAAGCCATTTAGTAGTGCTAATGTAATCCAAGTCTCAAATATAACTACGTACGCGTCTATTTGAATGATTAAAGAATTTTATTTGAATTAAGTGTTTTTTTAAAATAAGAATATATGTTTAAACTAAGACCGTAAATAAAACGAGATAGAGCACAAATTACTCAAGTTCAACTCGATGAAAGTTCAAGGAACACTATATTCAAATGAACTCGACTCGAGTTTTTAATGAGCCTAAACGAATACTTGATAACTGACTCGCGAGCAAGTTGAAAATAATTTCTTAAATTTTAATTTTAAAATAAATTATTAATAATATTAACATTTATTTATTGTTGTTTCTTTTAAAAAATGCACTATAAGGTTTTAATGTACTTAAGTTCAATTTGATAACTTTAAATTTTGAATTTAAATCGAACTTGATAATTTTAAACTCGTAAACTTTTGAGTGAAATTAAACTCAACTCTAAATTTTTTCCGTCAAACTCAATAATACTAAACACAACTAAATTCGTTTATTCATGATTAATCATCAATAGTCCGTCCATCATTTTTTTCCTACAGAACAGTGTTACTTTTTTGTTTTCATTGAGAAATTGGTATTCCACTAATGTATCACTGTTCTCATGTATCAATGGTTTGGGGTTCCAATGAAGGGAAAGGGGAATCCAAGCTGTGAAGCGACAGATGTTTGTTCCAAAGAAGGGTAGACATTCTCTGGTGACACTTCTCTTTTTTGCTTTCATTAAATCAAGATCTTCGGAAAATAATTGTCGGGAGTGATGTTGGCTTGTGATGTAATAGGGTGAGAGCTTTTGTTTTTTTTAAGTTTCCAAAGGATGGGGGCTGAGACTAACCACTGGTAGGTGGGGCCTCAGCCTGACTTGCAGAACATGACCATGCTTCTTCTTTTTCATGATTGGTTCATTAATGCTTGATTGCTGCCTTTAATCTCTTTCACTTTTGCTAATAAATGCTTCCTTTCTTGTTTCTCTGCAATGGCGTTAGCGGTGATCAATCCACATTGCATCAGTTCACTTCTTTTTATGATTTCCCTTTTCGATACTTATCAATTCATGGTAGATTTTTGTTCATCAAATTCCCATTTTCATGTTAGAATTTGCAATCAATTGGAAGTGCTTGATATAGAAAGTTATTCGAAATTTCATTCAATAGATTCGAGAATGTTGGTGCTGTTGAATTATATTTAAGCAAAATAAGGAGAAATTGATTTAGAGCTTTGGTGATGGTAAAACTTGGAATTGTGACAATCATGGCCAGTTTATCCTTTTGATTTTGTGTGGGGGGGGGGGAGTCGCAATGAATAATTTTATAGTCAATGATTGATTTGAGGCAATAGATTGTGTGCTCTTCTTTTTAGAGGAAGAGTGGAGAAAAGAAATCAAAGAAAGAGAAAAAAAAATCGTAAAAGGGTCATTCTCTCAATCTTGCATGAGGGATTTTATAATGATATTTAGTGCTCGTAAATTTAGGTCATGATTATTACTCATAGGTTGACAAGTTGAATAGATACAATTATATCTGACAGTAGATTTAACTATGAAAAATTACATAAGCATACTAACAATCATAACAATATAAGATAACTAATACGAAAACATGAAATCCCAGAGATTATGGTAACGGAAGGATCCTTTGGAGGCCTCTTCTTTTGAATGCGTTGGTCATCTAGGAAGTTGTTTGTGAAGGAGATCCAATGTAAGTACAACAATATCAATTAATTCACAAGTGACTAACTTTTTCACATATAGTTAGACTACTTTACTTCCAATTTGGTAGGGGACAGCCATGCCAAGGGTCAATCAATCTGTTTCTTTTCTACCCAACAAGTAAATCTATATGTTTTAATGATATTGTTTGAAGTGAAAGCTGGATACAAAGTTGGAAACGTTTGGTGACACAGAGGTGATTGGTTTTGGAGGTGATGTATTCAGGGACAAATGCAAGGTTATTTATCATGGATGTAAATTTATAAAGTTTTATTAAAAATTTAGGGGTATGAAATTAAAAATTTTCATAGGTGTAAAATTAGATATCAATAATGATCTATATAGGAATTTAAAATTTCAAGTCACGCCCGGAATATCTGTTCCTCTGGAAATGGTGAGCAAATCCCTGAACCAAGGCTTCATTAGCATTCCTGCAGCACTTTCACCGGACAATCCTAAAAGCTTACGTGGGTAAACTCCACAGCCCTTTGTCAGCTTTAGCTTCCATTGAAGGAGTGAATAGTGAGATTCCTTGTCAGCTTTTGTGTTTATTTGTATGGTGAGAAATTATACATACTTTACTTTTTTTCTTTTCACATTGAACTACTTGAAGGCCATGAACAAACTGTTGTAAAGTTGAAATTGTGGTTGTTAAACATACAAGCAAAGGATTCAAATGCCTTTTATCAAACATTTTTTCTCCTGCATGCACTATGCCAGTAATTATACAAAGTCTCATCTCGTCCCTTCAAAGCCGTCATTTCCGTTAAAACTCTCAAACTATTATTATCATTCTCTAATTCACGATGCACTCGTATCTTAGAAATACAATTGCTCGAACTTAGATCCTCTAAGAAGAAAAAAGTAATATTATCTTTTACTTACTAAATTCAAATTTGAGTGTACATATTAAACTGGCAAATGAATTACAAAACAAGTAATGATGGTAACTTGTTTAAAATTTTCTTTACAAGAAAAGACAAAGGCACTTTGTTGGAATTATATGGGTGATTCCTAGTGATTTAGAGAGCTCAAATTGCAAGAAAGATTGTGGTAATTATTTTGGACAGTTGGGTTAGTATTATTTCTGCATTAATATGTTGTCACTGCTAGTATTGACAAAAGGAAAAAAAGAGCCCTACAATTTAGGGGTGTTCGCGGTCGGTTTGGATCGGTTTTTGGCTAAAAATTCATCTGATCTGAAAATATAAATGTTTGCGGTTTGGATCGGTTTGGATGTTTCTAAAAAATAATCCGATTCGATCCAATTAAATGCGGCTTGATTCGGTTTGAATTTGTGCGGTTTTTTTATTCTAATTTTTCAAAATAATTCTTAAATTTTTTTCATAAAAAAACCCTAATCATGAAAGAAATATATTAAATATTTGTATAAAAAAACACCCAGAAAGCTAAGATTTTTTCCAACAGAAAAAGAACCCATTTTTTCCCTACAAAAAGGATGAATTTTTACATAACATAAGTATAATAAATTCACATAATTTTGGCAAAGTCCAACAATCAGGCAAAGGCAAGAAGAAATTAAGAGCAAATCATAGTACCTGAGGGAGTCTATGTTTGATTATGTTTTCGGTTGAACTTGAAACGTTGTCGTTATGCACAGGAAGATAACCATTCATTGTAAGAGACTATCGGTTCGGTTTGGATCGGTTCTGAATTTCCAAACTGAACCAAACCGATTGGTTTAAAAAAAAATCAAACACACTAAATCGGTTTCGGTTTTTTGAATTGTTTTCGGTTATTTTTTTTGGATCAGATTGGATCTGAACACCCTTACTACAATTCCACCTCTACCCTAAGTCAAAACTCAAAAGAACATCAGTCACATGCGCCACTAGGTTGAGAAAGGGACATAACGTAATAATAATCATCTTCTTTAATGATAGTTCCTGTCGTATAGACCTTAAATCTTCCCTCTCCCTTTCCCATTTTTATAGGGCGAAGCATGCTTTCCAAGGAAAGTAAACATTTTCAAACTGTAACCCTAGAAAGAGTGAAAGTTGAAAAGATTTGAAAAGTGTTTTCAGGACATTAATGAAAACTAAATCTGATTCTTAGATGTAATTCTAATCCTTTTAGCAGGCACAAAAGAAAGGTGAAATTAACCCCAAGGATCTGATATGCCGTTGGTAGGGGGCAGTATCACATACAATAAAGGATTTGTGAGAAAATTGTAATGGATGCTGCTGCTGCAACAGTTATTGTTTTTACATTTAAAAGAAAACCTTATTATTGCTAATGCCAACTAACCAAATAACAGCAAAATGAATGTTGTGTGATGAAACCAAAAGAGGAGAAAAGTTGGTTTATGTTGATGGTTAAATTATGGTTGTGGTGTATGTAACCTTTTTAGTTTTGGCAGAACATTGCAACCAATAATTCTAGTGAGTTAAAGAAGATGATATACGGTGTGAAGAGAGATAGAGAGAAAAAAAGAATTTAGGATCTCTTCTTCGACCATGCATGACGACTTATATAGGGCTTTAGTGTTAATTTAAGTCTTAAAATATTCACGATGTTTATCCGTAGGGCTAACAACATAAATAGATATGATCGTCGGATAATAAATTTTATTGATGATGGGAATTGAGATTTGACAACGGTTAAGTCAAAATATTGTAGTTGACTAGAGGATATAAATCTTTAGAGACTTTCAATGGCCTTGAGAAACTCTGAAGATCTCGACAAGCAGAAGAATAGCAACGGAAATGTGATTTGCAAAGGAGATGCATCAATTTAGAATTTGGATAATTTGGTTTTTCAATGGACATAACAATGGTGAATGATAGCATAGAAAACGGGACAAGGAGGACCAACGTAGGGTTTCAGATGAAAGACTGTTTTACGACGATGGAGAGTGGCCGGCGAAATCAAGATTCTCAGACAGAGAAAAAAGATTGACAAGTATTAAAGGGGACCCCCGTCTATCCATCTTGACATTGCTTTCATTATGAAGAATTATGGACAGTGTCCCCTAGCTTTTTAGGGTTTGGACCTTGGATACCCTACATTTTCAGAAAGAGATATATGTATGTTTTGAGAGAGATCCAATTCTGCCTTTTGTTGCATCTGTACTAGAAGACGACATTAAAATCTTTTCTTCTTCTCTGATTATATATGCACATAATGTTGCGCTGCTATATATCTGAACTGCAAAACAAAATTCAAATACATATTTATTGTTTTGTTCAAAAATAAAAAATACCGAAAGTGTAAAATACTTTTATTATTATTATATACATGTGTGATTATATATTTAAGGATTAAGGGGTAATTTTGTTTTCTTATTATCTCAAATCAACAATGTTGTTATTTCTTTTAGATTACATTAATTTAGTCTTCGAACTTTACAAATTATATTAGTATTGTCATTTAATCTATAGAAAATATCGTTTATTGTTACGATGTCGATGTGATGATCTATGATGTTTATATAGTAGTTCATATGAGATAATGACGTGACATGAAATCAGTGATGGATCGAGGGGATGGATTAGGGATGGCAACTCAACCCGAACCCGACGGGTTCCGACCCGACCCGACCCGACCCGATCGAGTAGTATTTTTTTTAAAAAAAAATTGGGTTCGGGTTGGGTTTAGGGTGAAAAAAATCCGACCTGACCCGACCCGAAAAATATATATAATTTTACCTATATATTTAGGGATAATTACAATATTACCCCTATATATATAATTTTTTTCAATTAAATCATTGTTTTTATTGAATAAAAATATTTTTTTAATTATTTCGGGTCGGGTCACGGGTGGAGGACCATTTCTTCTCGGGTCGGGTCGGGTGACCCAAAAACCTGACCCGACCCGACCCATTTCCATCCCTAGGATGGATTGAGATAGTCGCCCTTGAAATTTTCACATTATCATATATTTTATTTTATATTTTTGTATTTTTTATTGATAATATGTTTTCGTCTCTTAAAATTTTAGAAGTTTGTCTCCTCAATATAAAATTTTACGTCCGTCCCTTACGATAGAGAAGTTTAATTAATTTGTTAATTAAATTCGAAAGTATAATTATTTTTTATAAAAAAATCAAAATCTTATTTAATCTTTGAAAAATTAATAATTTTAAAAATACGATCAAAGCTGGGTGGGTTGAGAGGAAGTGAGACCTTTAAAAGTTTTCTTGTTTCGACACTTTAGTTGGGTCTTACCCAATTCACGAAAGGCCTTTTCCCAGCTCCTAAATCCATGGTGTCAAAGCATTGATCATTCCTTACTGTTCTTCAATTTGCAACATGCTTTAATAGTACCCAAGGGCAAAGGTTAGATTTTTATTTTTGCTTAATATAGTATTTCATACATGAATCTATTATTTTATAAATATGATATTTATCTAAAAAAAACCCTCGAAAGTTGTCTATATTTTTTATTTTTTTAGTTTTTAATAACTGCCTTTGAGGTAGTTTTTATTGTTTTTATGACGCATTTTCCTCTATCTTTTGGTATGTTTTTTTGGCATGTTTTTGGTTGCTTGACTGTTGTTGTTGTTTATCTTTATTCTCAGGGTTGTATTTGACATCGCCACAACTTATAAAGATGACATTTATAAAGATGATTTTTCCTGCTTGAACCCTCATATGGGATTTAGATTCGTGACATGCACTCGTGGATAGTTTTCTCACGTCGAACGACTTTGATTTTAGCTTATTGGTGATCTTTGATAAGTGTCTAATTTAGTTAATATTTTGCTTTTAAATTACTCCTTAATCATTGATTTTTGTGGCTTAATTATTCGTTTTCATTCATTTTCTCTCCAGGACGTTAGATTATGGAAATTGCACTAAAAGGATAAAATTCTGCATTTTTTTATTTTCGGAATAGAAGCTAGATTAGTGGGCATGAATTCGGACATGAAACATCCGACAGGCTATGACGTCAGCACATTCTAGAAGATCAGTCAGCGTTTCTAGAAGCACGAATGGATTGGCAACACGTTTCTGGAATTCGGATTTGAATTAAACTCAAGTTTAGGACAATATTTTAAACATTATATTTTATCTTTGTATTTTAGTTTAAATATGTTTTAGTATTTTAATTAAGTTTTAGGATATTATTTTTATATTTTATCTTTGTTTTAGGTATTTTAGTTTAATTAGGTTTTAGTATTTTAATTAAGTTTTAGGATATTATTTTTATATTTTATCTTTGTTTTAGGTATTTTAGTTTAATTAGGTTTTAGTATTTTAATTAAGTTTTAGGATATTATTTTTATATTTTATATTTGTTTTAGATATTTTAGTTTAAATAGTTTTAAGTGTTTTAATTAGGATTTAAGATGTTTTAGCTTGTTTTTAGGAATTTGAAGGCTATAAATACCCTCAAAGGGTGAGCCTAGAACATATTTCTCACATCTGAGAATAAAATATTCTTTTTCTCTATAGCTTTCTCTCTATTTTAACATACTCCTTTATTTTTCTTTAGAAATTCGTTTTCAATTATGCTAAGTATGACATTGGCCATGCTTAGCTAATTTTCTTTCAAGCCGAAGACTAAAGCGAAGGCTCAATTCCAAACGTGAGAATTATAAGGTACTTAAATCGCTTCATATTTTCTCTCTTTTTTCTGAGCTTACTTTTCAAATCAAAACGATTTCGACATTGGTCCGGATGTTGTTATGGTTAACGTTTGAAGAAGGATTTGCTTATTGAAGCATATTCAACTTCCCGAGAACACACTTAGCAAAATTGTTTGCTAAGAGGAAACTGAGATCGTAATCAGTTGTTGTTGAAACAACACAATCCGAGTTGGCAGTGAAGAATTGTCCTTGTGAATCTTGAAATAAAAATCTATTTCGATGATCTGAAGAATTTGAGGCAAAGATGAAGTCTGAGGTTGTTTTCCCTATAAGTTTTCTTTATCCCAATTTATTTATTTTATTTATTTGTTTATTTAATTTTTATCTCATTATACTTCTTTAAATAATTTAAAACTCTCATTTTATCTCAATTACTATTTTTAATTCATTATTTATTATTTTATTATTTTTCTTTTTTAATTTATAATTATTTATTTTTTATACCTTTTCAATTTTACCTGAAATTCTATCTTTTCCTAAAATCAAGAAACAGTTTTACTAAATCACAAAAACCATAGTCCCTGTGGATCGACCATACTTCTCTATACTACCTTTTCCTTTCTATTTAATTAAGAAGTAAGAATATTTTGATAGCAAAACAAGGTTATCAAATTGGCGTCGTTGCCGGGGACTAACGACAAGTACTGATTTATTTTTCTAGTTTTTTATTTATGACCAGAAGAAATCGAGGTGAATTAGCATAATCAAATCCGGAGACAGACTCTGAAGCAAACGCATACAACATCTCGATGGCAGAAGAAGAACAAATAATTCGAGAGCTAGCCACAACTCATGTCACTCAGACGCCATTATGCATCAATTTTCCTAGTGGCGGGACTCCGTTTTAATTAAATACGAGACTCATTCATCTTCTTCCCACTTTCCACGGCTTTCCCACTGAAGATCCGTACAAACACTTGTTGGAATTTCACATGGTTTGCACTAGCATGAAACCACAGGAGTTACGAATATCAATTTAAATTGAGAGCTTTCCCTTTCTCTTTAGCCGACTTGACTAAAGATTGGTTATTTTATTTACCTCCAAATTCAGTTAATTCATGGGCTGACATGAATCGAATTTTTCTTGACAGGTTCTTTCCAGCGGCTAAAGCAAGCGAGTTACGAAGGATCATTCTTTCCATTTAACAAAAGACCGAAGAAAGTCTTTATGACTATTGGGAACGATTTAAAAAACTTTGTACGTATTGTCCGCAACACGGATTAAGTGAGCAAACGTTACTTCAATACTTTTATGAAGGCCTTTTAGCAATGGAGATGAAAATGGTAGTTGCCGCCAGTGGAGGGACATTAGTCAACATGACCCCAACAACAGGAAGTGAATTGATTTCAACCATGGCAACCAACTCTCAACAGTTTTCAAGTGAACCCCACTGACGGGTTCACGAGATAAGTACTTTTTACCTTGAGAATAAGTTAGACAATTAATTGGAGTAGTTAATTCACTTGTTGCAGGAAAATCTGGAGCAACAAGAGTATGTGGGATATATACAAAGTTAGACCATCTGATGGATTGTTGCTCGTTGATACAAGAAGAAGGCAATGCAGAAATCAATGCCATAGAGAGCTTTTCATGTCTTCCACAAAGACAATACAACCCATACAACAATACTTATAATCCAGGATGGCGAGACCACCCAAACTTCAGCTATACGGCAAATCAAAGACCAACTTATCAACCAAGACATCCTCCTCAACAGCAAACACAAAAACCACCATTGGAGGAACTCATAGGAAAGTTAGCAATCTCGCAAGAAAAGTTCATTGCATCCCAGAAAAATTCCAAAGCCGAACCGAAACACATCTTCAAGAGTTAGATAACCAAGTAAGCCAACTAGCTCAAACTATGGGAAAATTGGAATCACAAGGAAGACTACATTCTCAAATAGAATTAAATCCAAGAGAGAATGTTAGTGTCATCACACTCCGAAGTGGAAAAGTTATCTCACCTGAAGTTCTAACAGAAAAAGTCACACATCAGAAAGAACAAGAGGACACGTCACCTTCAGAAATACAAGGTACGTCTAACTCACATCCTTCTCTTTCTTCTCATGAAATCACACCACCACCCTTTCCATCAAGGTTGATGAAGTGTGATAAAAGAGCTGAAGAAAGGGAGATCTTAGAGGTGTTCCAAAAAGTTCAAGTCAATATACCCCTTCTTGAAGTCATTCGACAAGTACCAATGTCTGCTCGATTTTTAAAAGAACTTTGCACTACAAAGAGGAAATTAATGGGGCACAAAAAGGTAAATTTGGGGGAACATGTCTCTACAATTTTTCAACGAAAGCTCCCACCAAAAATGAAGGATCAATGTATGTTCGCTATACCTTGCAAAATATGTGATTTTAAAATTAAACGTGCAATGTGTGATTTATGAGCTTCAATCAATGTTATGCCATTTTCTATTTATAAAATAATTACTAACGAGCCTTTGAAGGAAACAAGAATAGCCATACAGTTGGCTGATCGATCTGTGATATTCAGTAGGAGTAATGGAAAATGTCTTGGTAAAGGTCGATGTATTATTTTTTCCTGCAGATTTCTATGTCATTGACATGGAACATGATAGGTTGGATACTTATTCCGAAGTACTCTTAGGCCGACCCTTCCTAAGAACTGCACATACAAAGATCGATGTTAAAAGTGGCATACTGACAATGGAATTTGATGGTGAGATCGTTGAATTTGATGTTTTCAAAGCAATGAAATACCCGGATCGAGTTGAAAGAATTAATTATGTTGATATTTTAGATCCTTCAATTAATGAATATATTGAATCTAATCTTTTCATGGATCCTGAACTTTACCACAAAGAGGAAGAAAGAGAGTTTGAAAATATTAATTCAATCAATTCTGATTTATTTTTACCTTACTCTAAAACTAAAATTTTACCTTCTGTTTTGCAGGCACCTGAGATAGAATTGAAACAAATGCTGAAACACTTAAAGAATGTCTTTTTAGGAGAAAATGCTACTTCACCGGTTATTTCAGATAAGCTTTTAAAGCTAAAAAATATCCGAAGAAAAGTCTGTGAGAAAGTCAAAATCTACAAGAAAAAAAATAAAAAAATTATATGATCGTAGAATTTCTCATAAGAAAGTTCTTAGTTGGAAAAAACGTATTAAGTAGAGGAAGTATTTCTCTCGAAATCTATAGTCTGAATTAGGTCGTCGAGCTAACGACGTTAAACAAAATCGTTTGATGGGAGGTAACCCATTTTGTTCTATTTTTGTTCTATTTCATTTCATTTCATTTCATTTCATTTTCATTTCATTTTATTTTATTTTTAGCAAACTTTATTTCATTAATTTTATTTTATTTTTCTCTGAACAAATCCGAATTCCGATCGAATATTTAACGAAAAATTGACTTGGTTCGAAATGTGCAGAAAAGTTTGAACATAACAGTGCAGAAAAATTCGAACAGAACAGTGCATAAAAAATTAATTTGATTCGAACAGTGCAGAAAAATACACAACATATTCAAACAATAGAGTGCAGTATCGGATATTCTACTCTACAACAGCTCGTCTCGACTTGGCCGCAGTCACCACTAGATTGGGGAGTCTTCTTTTTCCCTATCTTTTTTTTTAAAAAAAAATTGATATATGTTTTGGGACAAAACAAAATAAGTGATGGGGGAAGGATAAACATGTCGTCAAATTTTTCATTGATTTGTTTAATTGTTTGAAATTGAGTTATTCTGATGTTGATATGTTGTGATCGTTGGTTGCTAATCTTGAATTTTGCTTTATACTCTTGCTTCCTTTTGGATAATGACCATGTTTTTGATCGAATTTAATTTGCATGACTGGTGATTGATATAACTAGTTAATTTTTGTTGAGTATTGATATTTCATGTTTTTTTCGATAGAGATAAACTTGACTCAATGCACATAAACTTTTCTTGTGAGATTTGGGCCTAAAGAGCATACATTTTCTTTCTTGCTCATTGTTTGACTTGTGTGTGCCGAACTAATTAGGATATTCTAGAACTTGTAATCACAATACATATCGAGACTACATATTGAACGTAATGTTTTAATGTGATAAGGGCACCTAGGATAAACCCACTTTTCCCAAAAAGCCTACCCGTTTATGTATCCACTAGTGAACCAAATTTGAGTCTATTTCCCTTTCTTTGTTTTACACCTCATAATTAAACCCTAAGTCTTTCTTTTTATTTTTCCTCTATTTTCACACCCTTACCGAGACTTGATATATTGTATCACTCTTGTTCCATGAATAAAGAAAAAATAAAAAAATTCATTGTTTCGAAAAAATAAAAAAAATAGCTAGTTGTTCACTGTTTCGAACAGCAGAAAAAAAAACCCTTCTTCAGAAAAAAGGGAAGGAAAAATCGATCGTTTCAATTGTCTTTCATCTATTATTTTTTCCTTGTTTTGTTCTTCATTGCGTTTCATGTTAATTCGTGGATTGTTCTTAATTATTTTGATCTCTTGTTTCGGTATTTTAAACCTTTCTTTTCGGTCTTTTCCCTACCCTAACCTAAGCCCTGTTACACATTGTTTAAAGACCCCTTGATTATTGCATTATGTTCATTTTTCGTAGTGGAGACTTGATTGGATTCCAAGCCTATGGTAATATTTTGGTTAGTTTATGTTTAAGCGATTTCATTTACCCCAAACACTTTGAGCGGATATGTGTGAATTTTTGTGAGGTATTAAGTCATGTTTTATTGAAGTTGGCAATTAATTGTGGTATCTTGCTTACTTTAAATTTTCTTGGTTGTATCTTTGCTTGATTGTAACTTGAATTCGACAAATATCATGGACTTAGTTCGATTGGAAGTCTGAGGAATAAATTGAAATTGAAGACATCAACTTATGATTTTGATATGTTAATTGATGAATGCTTGAGGACAAACATTAAATAAGTGAGGGGGAATTTGACAAGTGCTTAATTTAGTTAATATTTTGCTTTTAAATTACTCTTTAATCATTGTTTTTTGTGGCTTAATTATTCGTTTCCATTCATTTTCTGTGCATGACGTTAGATTTTAGAAATTACACTAAAATGACAGAATTATGCATTTTTTTTATTTTCGGAATCGAAGCTGGATTAGTGGGCATGAATTCGGACATGAAATATCCGATGAGGCGATGACGTCAGCACCTTCTAGAAGATCCAGTCAGCGTTTCTAGAAGCACGAATGGATTGTCAACACGTTTCTGGAATTCGGATTTGAATTAAACTCAAGTTTAGGATAATATTTTAAATATTATATTTTATCTTTGTTTTAGGTATTTTAGTTTAAATAGGTTTTAGTATTTTAATTAAGTTTTAGGATATTATTTTTATATTTTATCTTTGTTTTAGGTATTTTAGTTTAATTAGGTTTTAGTATTTTAATTAAGTTTTAGGATATTATTTTTATATTTTATCTTTGTTTTAGGTATTTTAGTGTAAATAGTTTTAAGTGTTTTAATTAGGATTTAAGATATTTTAGCTTGTTTTTATGAGTTTGAAGGCTATAAATACCCTCTAAGGGTGAGCCTAGAAACATATATTTCTCATCTGAGAATAAAATCTTCTTTTTCTCTCAAGATTTCTCTCTATTTTCGCATACTCCTTTATTTTTCTTTAGAATTTCATTTTCAATTATGCTAAGTATGACATTGGTCATGCTTAGTTAATTTTCTTTCAAGCCGACGACTAAAGCGAATGCTCAATTCCAAACGTGAGAATTGTAAGGTACTTAAATTGCTTCAGATTTTTCTCTTTTTTTTTCTGAGCTTACTTTTCAAATCAAAACAATTTCAACATTGGTTTGGATGTTGTTATGATTAACGTTTGAAGAAAGATTTGCTTATTGAAGCATATTCAACTTCCTGAGAACACATTTAGCAAAATTGTTTGCTAAGAGGAAACTGAGATCAGAATCAGTTGTTGTTGAAACAACACAATCTGAGTTGGCAGTGAAGAATTGTCCTTGTAAACCAACGTGAGTCTTGAAGTAAAAATCTATTTCGATGATCCGAGGAATTTGAGGCAAAGCTGAAGTCTGAGGCCGCTTTCACTATAAATTTTCTTTATCCCAAATTATTTATTTTATTTATTTGTTTATTTAATTTTTATCCCATTATACTTTTTTAAATAATTACCCCCCTTTTATCTTTATTACTATTTTTAATTCATTATTTATTATTTTTTTTAATTTATATTTATTTATTTTTTATACCTTTTCAATTTTACCTGAAATTCTATCTTTTCTTAAAATCAAGAAACAGTTTTACTAAATCACAAAAATCATAGTTCCTGTGGATCGACCCTACTTATCTATACTACCTTTTCCTTTCTATTTAATTAAGAAGCCGGAATTATTTTGATAATAAAACGACGGTTATCAATCTTTCAGTAGCTTAATCCCCTTTCGTAGTATTTGTATTTATTTAAATCAATGCCAAACATTTATAGTAAGTATAATAAATATAGAAAAAAATGTTTATTCAAAGTTTTTATCCACGCATTTTGTGTGTGCAAAAGTATACAGGCTACATACATTCCTGGCTCCTGCAGATCGCACATGGAGGAACTAGCTTGTTCATAGTAGAAGGGCAGATAAAATGAGAAAGGTTGTTGAACACATTATTGGTGTGTTAAATATTAATTTCAAAATTTATGTATTACTAAAACATTTTCAAATCAAATATCCTAAAACCAAATTATTCATATTAGTTGTCATTATTAAGGATTTGTTGAATAACATGTTCCAAGTGACGGTTTTGTAGTAGAGATGGATCGAGAAAATTGGTGGGAGCAGTTTTCCCTTGAGTCTGTCCCTATTTGTAGTGTGATACAATCTTCCTAGGACTTTCTCTCTCCATCTCTCTCTTGGTTTAATTTTGGTGATAATTTGATATATCAAAGAAACGGAAAGAGCCCCATGCTGTTCCAAGGTGGGTTTGAATCGAGGTCCCTGGATAACCAGGGAAGACAGATTGCTGATTAAGTATATACAGGCTCATGGTGAAGGCTGTTGGAGATCTTTGCCTAAAAGGGCTGGTAAATCTCTCTAGCTAGCTAGCTACCATTTCTTCTTCTAGTTGTTGCAATTTCATTGTTGTTGGTGTGTTTTGTTGCACTGATCAAGACTCCTCCGGTGCGGGAAGAGCTGCTGACTACGATGGATGAACTATCTCCGGCCCGATATCAAGCTAGAAAACATTACTCCCGAGGAGGAGGAACTCATCATCAGCCTTCATTCTCTTCTAGGCAATCGTTGGTCACTCATAGCTAAAAGACTCCCGGGCAGGACCGACAATGAAATCAAGAACTACTGGAATTCTCATCTCAGCAAAAGGGTCAAAATAAGAAGCCGTAAACCCAATAAAACTATGGAAAAGAAGGACAAACAAGAGATCAAAGTGCATCAGCCAAAATCCAGCAGCGGCGAAAGATGCAAGGGAACAGCCAATGATATCGAAGTTTTTTATTTACCACCATTGGTCCGACTTTGCGCTGATACTAACCTAGAATTTCTTGAGGGTTTCAACGCTGAGGCATTTTTAGATGCCACATCAGTAGGATATGGTAACTTGATTGACGACATTTTCGATGAATACCAGAAGATTCTTAAGGGAGATGAAGACTACATTGTTGATATTCTCTCTTGATTTTGATAGTGTTTTCTGCTAGAAGATTATATGCTGTGTAATTCAATATGAGTCAACCAGTAATTAAAATCCTGAAAACAGTGATTGGAACTCCTTTAGGATCAGATAACAAAATGGGAGTGTTCTTCTTGTGATTCTATAATACTCAACGAAGTTACTCTCTACTTCAATAATTAAAACAAATACATCCATGATTAAAAAAACTTCGGCATCCTCAATTATTTAGGGTTCTTTTTTAAGGTTTAATCATTTAGGTTTTAATTATGTTATAAGGTTACTGTGATTTAGTTACAAATACAGAATTATGCGTATGGTGCATTTCAATATAAACACGTTGAGATTTATGATATGATAAGTTATGATATGGAGTTCGATGTATAATTCGAATTAACTATAGAGCTTAAAGGCTCTAATATGCTGTCATTGACAACACACATTCTGCAGACACAACTACTTAAACCTAGTATTTCTAGGGAGAATAATACTTTCTTTAACCATTAAGGTTACTTGATAGGTTCATGTTATGTCTTGATTTTTGTTATTAAGTTTACTTATGTTAGTTTATTGTCTTTGGAAATTAAATCAAAGTCTCGGATACGTGAAGCATGTCATAGAGTTTATTGAGCTTATATATAGGTTTATGTAAGATATAATATTGGAGGTATGTAATGCAGTTGGTCTTTGCCAATATTGGAGTGTACGACCATTTTAAATTTATGGTTTGGGTACAACATCTCCCAATAAGTATGATGAAAGAGACATGTTACAAGTTGGGTAATGTTTGAGTTGAACATGTTACAAGTTGGGTAATGTTTGAGTTGACAAAGAAGGAAATAAAATCAAGTGTGTAATTATTTATTTTTAACTGATATGTTAGTTTCTTCGTCAAATGTTAACGACAATTGATTTATTAGTAACATTTAAATATTTAAATGGTTTAACTAAAAAAATTAAAAGATTGATAGTCAGAATAAAATTCTTCTATAGTTTTTTTTAATAGTCTCGGGTGATTACAAGGTAATATCTGTTTAGAATCTTTTTTTATTGATAACACGCACACACATCCTAATATAATTGCTTGAACTTAAGACTTTTAAGGAGAACAATACTCATTTTAATTACTAAGATCGTTTAATAGATCCAAATTCATTCATAGATAAGTAGATAAGTAGTCATTAGTGTAATTTACCTAAAAAAACAAAGGTAAATTTTTTGTATTAAGAATTTCTATTCCGAAGCCCTTGAACGCATGATGTTTCCCTCCCACCACCCAATCCCCTGGCGCATGTTAGTAGGACCCAGAGCATTAGCCTAGAGATACTCTTCATATATCAACCACCACATGATCCTGAACCCACCTCCCATGTTCTTATTGCCCACTTATTCTCTCCTTTCCTTTCATTTTCCTTTATTACATATTCTTCATAAAGAAACACTTGAACTTGTACGATCTATATTTATTTATATTAATATTAATCCTCATCAGGGTTTCCAACTACTTTCATAATCCCAATCAAAACCCACTAATTCATTAATATAATCATCATCCGTAATCAATTTACAATTATCATCGGATCCCTTTCTTTATAAAGAAAAACAAGGAAAACTCTAGAATGGGGTCATGGGGGCAATATATATATATAGGCCGGATAGGTTTATACCATTATAATTTTTAGATCGTTTACATAAGTGAAAATAGATAATTAAGATAAACAATATGAAATAATAAAATATTCATACAAAAAAGAGAGATGACATTCCTACAAAGATCATAAAAAAATATATAACTAAAAATTATATATATAAAGAATAGTAGTACTAATAATTATAGATAGAAACAGTTTAATAAGTACAAAACCCTCTTCTTTTCTAGTACATGTATGCTTCCTAACATGTACCAAACCAACATGCCTGTAATTTAAGGTACATAACTTGTATATCTAGTTGTCTTTTAAGTGATGTATGTATACATATGCTATATATATTTATATATCTTTCCTCTTACAACTAAGATTATTCATATCTTTTGCTAAATCTGTTAATTTCTAATTTTTCTTCTTCTTACATATCATGGTCATAGAAGGCATTAAGGGGATCAAAAACTGGCTTAGCACGTCTGGAAACCATGATTTCAGAGGCAGCCCATATCTTCACACCTTCGTTCGAATTTGATCCGAGTTTCGACGTCGATGCCTCGTTGCAGTCTGCAAAGTATTTCCCGCTTATATTTACGAGTCTCGGATGCGTTGCTACGTAACAAGTAGTGGCAGCTGCCTGAAAACATCGACAAATGGAAGCCCCCATTGCCCATCAAACTCACCCACTTTAACTTCATTAATCGAAAGCTCTACTTTGGATACATATTAGTTTACCTGAGGGATAGTCTTCAGGAGCTTGGAAGCTAAAAAGAAAACCAGATCTGCAGGTTCATATAGAAACTAAAAATATTAGATTTTATTAATAGCGAGTTGAAACTATGAAACCGTAAAACAAAAGTATAATGATAAAAATTCCTTTAACATTCGACTAAATAATTCATTTTAGGGTAACAAATGTATAACTAAATAGTTACTTTCCCTTATTCTTTTATTTTAGAGTGTTTTGAAGTCTAACGTTTTATTTTAGGATAAAAATACTCTTATTTTAGAGCGTTGAACGAATCGTTTTCATCTAAAGAAGCCTTTTTTATATCAAAAATAAAATGTTGAAAAATACTCTAAAAGTTGAATAAGAACTAAAATGACTATTTAATCAAATAGTAGGGATTTTTTTATCCTTATACCTATAATAAAATCCATCTATACCTGTGATGAAGCCTTCACGTTCCCTGGTGAGACGGGTTCTAACAATCCCTGGATGAACACAGTTCACAGTCACGTTGGCATCCACTTGCTGCATTATTGAGGGTTCAGAATTTGAGGAAAAAATATAAAAGAAAACAACAAAATTTCGCTTTTTTATGAGAAAATATATAATGAAAGGATGATGACCTTCAGTCTCTGGGCAAGCTCCTTGGTATGCAAAACGTTAGCGAGCTTCGAGAGAGCATAAGCACGTGTCGCGTCATATTGACTGCAAACACACAGTCGAACAAACAACAGACACATGAATTAAAAATCCATACAAACACACCAATCTTCTTAAAAATCATTTACTCACCTTTTGCTTCTCGATATCTGCCCTATATATCGGATCATATCGCCAGAAAACCAGCCATGGATACTTGACGACACGTTCACTATTCTTCCTTGAACCCCAGTTTGCTTCGCCGTTTTGATCATCGTGCTTAGCAGCAGTTTCGTCAACAAAAAATGACCTAAAATTTGTAGCACGATATTCTAACCATGTTTGGTAAAAGAAACTCTAAGCGAATTCTAAATGATAAAAGAGAGTAAAGGATTTGGGTTTAAACAATTCCTTTTATAATATTTTTTTATTTTAAACAAATATTATTCGTAATCAATTGAGACTATTCAAAAAAAACTTAATGATTACCAAGATAATTAGTGGCAAATGTCATCTCGATTCCATCCTCAGAGATTGCGTGTTCATGCGCGAACTTCCCGGCGTTGTTTCTGATGCACCGATCACAAAAGCTTGCCTTTCAGTCCGATAAAAGAGAAACAATTTGTTTCATTCAAGCTTCATCTTCATCTTTTTAGGTTCGTAATTAGAAAATGAAGTAGAAATTAAGGAAACAAAGAGTTTAGGAGTTTACATTAGGAGATTCAGAGGCAAGTTAAGAGACACGAACTCCGATACAAAATTTCGAACGGAAGTGAGTGAACTAAGATCAAGAGCCATGACGATAATCTTTGACTCGGGAAACTCGGAAACAATCCTAACTTTAGCTTCCTCCGCTGCTTTAAGGTTCCGAGCCGGAAGCACCAACGTCGCTCCTCGCTTGGCGAAAACTCTAGCCGTCTCGGCTCCGATCCCCGACGTCGCACCTGTTTCAGTTCAACCACTCACAATCAACACCCAAAACCCGAAAGAAATGAATGTTTGCCACACGCGGTGGTCGATTCTTCAAGTACCTGTGATGATGGCGGTTATAGAGCGGAGGCCAGGGTGCCAAGTCTCGGTAACTTCCTCAGCGGTGGACTTAGAACCGAAGCCGCTGGCTCCTGTTGAGCCGATGAGGTACTTCAGCGTCTCGAGCGTTTCAACTTGCCTTTTCATTTCCTTTTCGATAAGATCAATTTTTGAGAGTGAAGAACACAGGAAATGAAGTAAAATTATTTAGAAAAAAAAGGGGTTTGTTTAATCTTTGTGAGAGTTGAGAAAACATTAAAGGGAAAGGAGCTAAAAATTAATGTGTTCAAGGACAAAGGAGAAAGTGGGATCGGATTTTATAATGGAGAATCCAATCAAGAGAGAGAGAGAGAGAGAGAGACTGGATTATATGTTTGTCTTTTGATTGATTAAATTTAAATCATGCATGATCAGGATTCAATGGTGGTGTTTATTTTTTTTAATAAAAATGATTAAATTAATCTCTACCGTTTATTAATGATCTAGAGATTTCATTGATGATTCTTCCAAATTTAATGGGTTGGAAATAGATCTAAATTTTATATTAGGATGAACTTATAAAATTTTTGGAGACAATTAATTTTACTATTAATTTGAGATAATCATATATTATCTTATAATCACTTTAGGTTAAAGAAAATTTTAAACATATATTACTTTATAATCATTTTATATTATTATTAAAAAAAATAGTTGACCTTCTTTTATAGTAAAAGAAAAAAAAAGATGATTCATTATTATGAATGTTACAAAAGGAGAGGTTCTCATCGCATCTTGAATTACTCCATATTCGTAATATACTTTTGAATGATTTTTTTTCTTCGAAGAGTTCACATGGGCCATTAGTATTATGAATGTGTAATTACAAAAAATAAATCTTTTTAGCAAAAAGAACGTCGATCTTAGCAGATGACTAATATGAGAAGAATAGGGAAGAAAATTTCAAAACATATGGTTATATATAGCTTAGCCTATTAATAAAATTATATAACTAGGGTTGAGAAAATATAAAATTTTAAGTAAAATAAATAATGCAAAATGAAGGAAAAAGAGGAAGAATTTTTTCAAAAGTATTAAATATTTAATAAGAAATTTTTCAAAAGTGCTAAATATTTAATAAGAAATTTTTATTGTATTTATGATCTTATTTAATTTAATTATACTCATTTTTTATACTATTAAATATATAATTGAGAATATTAGACATAAAAAAAGTTTAGTCCATAAATTATTACTTTTGTTTCATTTTAGTATGTAGATTTTAATTTTTTCAAAACAAAACAAAAATAACAGGTTCGGTATAATTTATCCTTAAAGATGGGTAAATTATACAAATGATATCTTGATTATAGGGTGCTTCTTCATTGAATTTCTTGACTATTAAAAGTTACAAAATGATCATCCAACTATTCATATATATGTTCCAAACTCGTCTTTTTTATATAAAAAAATTGACGATCGTTTGAGTTGGAAGTTAACCTACTAACTAGAGTATGATAAAATCATATTTCAATGATGTGTATTGCCATTTCTTTCAAGCACTGGTTCATCAATATAATATTTCAACCACTGACTTGACTGTATAATGTAAATGGAGAATTTGATCCACAAAATATGAATCAAACAGTTATGTGATAATATTTTATCATATATCAATAAACAAGTTAATATCTAACTTATACATCTACCAATTTTTAATAGAAAATGACGAATTCAGAACATATAAATAGTTAAGTAAATATTTTGTAACTTTTAATAGTCTAGTAATTCAATAAAACAATAATATATAATCGATAAATTATTTTATAACTTTTAATAATTAAAGAATTCAAAAAATCAATATTTTATAATTATATAATAATTTATGTATTTTACCCTTAAAAATAAGGATTAAATAGTTAAAATAAACCGGTGATGGAATGCAAATAATAAGATTAGAAAAATGGGTGGCACGAGGGCCTAGGTAAGAAGGTAAAAAAGGAATCGCAGTTGCACGTGAGGGTTCAAAAGTTTTGAAAATGAGAGGACAGGATGGGTCAATTCTACAAGGGCTTTGATTGTAGCAACTCCTCGGGATGTAGAGCTTACGTTTTGGTCAATCATTTTTGCATTTCCCAATATTTCTCTTCTCCCTTATTACCTAGGTCAAATCCCTACTCCTATTCAACGTTCTCTCTCTCTCTCTCTTTATTTCCTTTTTATTTAGTATTTTTGATAGGTTTTGAGATTTTTTTTAAATCTGTATTATTAATATCTTTATTTATAAACTGCACATTTAGGATCACAACTATAATTTTTGTTTTGTTTTAATTATTTTTTGTTTTAAAATTATACATAACGCTACATTTTACTTTCATTTTAGTCGTTCATGTTAAAAAATTAACGATGACGCTGACATATCATCATAAAATAATGTCATGTCATCATTAGTTTTTTTAAATGTAACGTCAGTAGTTCTATTAATATTTTAACGAAGAATGACCAAAAGGAAACCAAATCGTATCATTACGGATGATTTAAAAAATAATAATTGGGTGATCAAAATGGAATAAATGTGATTGTTGATGTACTAAACGTGTGGTTTACCCTTATTTATATGAGTAAAGTACACAAATGTTCCCCTATAGGAACTATTTTATTGAGTCCACTAACTATTGAAAATTACAAAATCATCCCTCAACTATAAGATGTTATTTTGTTTAGTCCTCCAACTATTCAAAGTTACAATTTGGTCACTCAAGTATTCATATATTCTAAACTTGTCATTTTCCGTTTAAAAAAATGACATTGCATGAATTAAACGTTAATATGTTGAGTGGGATATGATAAAATTTTATCCCATAATCATTTCAACTATATAGTCGTTTGAGATTATATTTTATCATATATCAGTTAACATGTTACTGTGCAGCTCAGACTGTCGTCAAGTTTTTAATTGAAAAAGACGAGTTTAGAAATATGAATAGTGAAATGACCATTTTGTAATTTTTAATAGTAAGAGGACTCAACAAAATCAACACCTCAAAATTGAGGGATCCTTTTATAATTTTCAATAGTCAGAAGACTCAAACAAAATAGTTTACTACTTACGATGATTACCTCAATATGTCAATATATATGTAGACTATAGTTACAAGTAATTATACTCAAATCTAATTTTTAATGACTTTATAAATTCACTCTAAACTTTATCATTTATATAAAATATGACTAGTATTTGAGTTTTCTTCTAAAAAATTATTTCAAAATTGAAATACAAAAAAATTAGGTTTTAATTCAACTTTAATTTACAGAAAATAAATTATCAAGAAAATCCATGTTTATTTAATAGTTGAGTTGATCAAGCTAAAAAAAAGTAAATATAAATTGGTTGATAAATTCATAATTTTTCTCTTTGTTCAATTAATTCGAAGATACCTAGCATCCAACTCAAGACCTTTCATTATTAATTTCTTAATTAATAAACTCAATCTATCAAAATACCACATCTCACTCACTCATGCACTCACTCATGCACTCACATGTGGGTTTGTGGGTAATTGTTGGCTCTTATATGGATGAGGCTTTATAAAATTATAATTCAATTGGTGCATCATTAATCAAAATAATAATTAAGTAATTAGAAAAAAATACAACTTTTCAATCATGGAATTAATTACTAATATACATTTTCATTGAATACTTATTCAAAGGGATATTCATATGGTTTGATTGTACTTTCATCGTCTCTACTTAATGCAGCTGAGCTTATAATAAAACAAATTAAAGAGCAGATAATTTCTACTAACAATATATTGGTCTAGTGAGATTAGACACGTAATTCTTTAAATAAAATTAGATGTTCAAATTTTAACATTATAAATCAAATAAATAGGTTAAGAGAATCGTCTCATAATAAACTCCTGCAATACTCGATCTGAATTTATCAATCACCAGATTAAAACAAGTGGTTATACCAAAAAAATAGATGATTTTTAAAGCAACGTTCGCTGCTATAATCTGTCATAGTTATATTTTGAAGAAAAAGAAGAAAAAAATTTATTAAGGTGGGGAAGGAACTTTGCCACCCTAAAGATTATTAATATAGAAAAGGAAAAAGAAAGTCACAAAAACTCAGCTTTTAGGAGCACTTGTTGAAGCCCCCGTGCCCCATGGGAGGGACCTTCCTTGAGTATGACATCATATTCCTTCTCCACAACAGCAATTTCTTTGTTTAAAAAAAAACAAAAATCAAAGCTTTCGATATGATTCACAATAGTTTCCCCTTGGAACAATCAATTAGCATTGGTGTTTAGGATCATATTATGGCTGGAATCAGCTTATTATGATTTGTTTCTGCTTTAGGCATAATACCCAAAAAAAATCTAATTTTTATGATATAATCATTTGACATTTTATTCTTTTAAATCACTTTAATATCCAACGATTTAATTTGAGGATAAAATATTTTTGATTAGATGGAAACTATTAATTAATTAACAATCAATTCTTATAACTGACATGATAAATTATATATGTCCAAAATGATGATGTGGCATATATCATATGTCTAAAGTAACAATGTTAATTCCTATCACATGTCTAAAGTAATAACTATCATTATCATATATTCAGAGTGATGACATGACATTATCATGTGTCTAAAATGATGATCTACTACGTGTCATATTATCACTTTAGACAAAGAAAACTTATTACATTAGTGATAAACCTTGACTGGTAATAAATTAAAGGTTTTATTTAACAAAAGAATATTTTCCTCTAAAATGAAACCATGTGGATTAAAGTGTTTTAAACAAATGAAACACCGAGTTTAAAGTACTTGAGAAGAAAATAGGAATTAAAGTATTTTATTAAAGTTAGAAGTGAATTTGCACCTGTGCCGTATGATGCATTGCATGCTGTGACTTTGTTTAAGCAAAAAGATTGTATATAAGTGATCGCATATAACCGCTAATCTTTTTTATATGGTAGTTGATAGGGATGGACTGTATGGGAGCGGTTTTTTTAAAATTTCAAAAAATTTTGTATTTTAAATTTTTTAATTATATTTTCAATTGATAATCTATTTTCATTTTTCTATTATAAGTTTACTTTCTCTACATTTTTATAAATTTATCTCTCAAATAAAAGCATACATCTGTCCTATAGTTGACTGCCTCGTAATTTGTGTAATGAAGTATATAGAGTAGGGAAGTGGGCGCAAAAGCTAATCGGAAGAATTAATCATATTGAGAGAAATGGGCAGAGCTATGGCCAGTTCATACTGTAGGCCTTCCTTATCAAGTTTTAAAAAACTGTTATTGTGGTATGCATATTGTAGACACTAATTTTTCATTATATTATTTTAATTATTTATTATTATTAACTAAAATATATTATTATATATATATATATATTATTATTATTAAATAAAATAATAATGATAATAATAAAAATATTACAAAGTCCAAAACTTAAGCCCGATTACAATTGGCCCAGCAGAACCCAAACCCTTTAGGGTTTGTAACATTCGGCTAGGGTTGTCTAAACCCTAGCTTCCAGACGCCGCCGCTGCTCCAAAGTTCCAGTGAGTCCCAGCCGTTTCTGAGGCTTCCAGAAGGCCAGAAGCCACCCCGACGACCGACTCTCTGATGCCAGATGGTCCAACCAGTTGTTGCCGACGCTTCGGTACTGCCACGACGCCGGCCTCGTCGAGCTTTCCAGAAGCCAGCTGCCTCACCAAATCAGTGCTCTATGGTGAGTCACCACATAGCTCGGTGACTCACCGAACTCCATTCCTTTGACCGGTCCGAGAGCCACACCGTCGATGGCTATAAAAGCCATCGACCACACCTGCAACAAAAGGAGGAGAGGAGGAAGAATCGGAGATAACCAAAACAGAGAGGCAACCAACACACAAACAAAAACCACGACAAGAACAGTGAACCAAACAGAGAGCAGAATACGAGAACAAATCGACAGAAAGAAGAGGAAAAGGAGCATCTTACCATCATAAAAGCCTCCAAACCGTTTGGAACCACCGGAATCGTTGTAAAACCGAAGGTAAAACCTTCGATTTATTTTAGATCTAGAACGATCTAAAGCGTTTTAGGACAAGTGAAGGCCATATTCGGCCTTAGGAAGTCGAGATCTACACTCTAGGGTAATTTAAGAATTCCGGCCACCAACGGTGGTGGCCGGCGGTGGTGATCGACGCCGTTGGTGGTGGCCGGCCGGCGACAGAAAATTAGAGAGAGACGAGAGAGTTTCTCTTCTCTCTCAGCTAGAGAGAGAAGAGGAAGGATGAAAGTGAGAAGCTGGCCCTTAAGGGCCGGCCTTGAGGGGTTTTTAAACCCTTCCCCAAACGACGCCGTTTTGGGGAAGGGGTATATCGGTAATTTCTCATGTGGGTAAACTATACCCGCTGCCACCATAGTTTTGTAACTTTTCATTTGGTCACTGGAATCAAATCTTGAACCTTTTAATTTGATCTCGAAATTTTAATTTTATTTATTTTAGTCCTTTATATTAAAATAATATATTAGGATAAATAACAGATTTAATCCCTTAATTTTAATAAATAATATTTAAATCCTTAGTTTATATTTTTAATTTATTTTATTTTAATATCCGAATTTTAAATAATTTTATTTTTGTCATTAAATAAATAAAATAAAGAAATAGCATATTTAATCCTTATAATTTTGATTAATTATGAATTAGATTTTTGATTTTATTTTTACTGTAATTTAGTCAGTTATTTATATGTTTTCATTTATTTATTGTTTTTAAAATATTGTTTTAGTAATATTTTTCTTTTATTATATGTTAAATATTTTTTCATAAATATATATATAATAAATAATAATTTTTAAATATTTATTTTTAATATCGAAGAAAAGGACAGTCTTAATACAACTGGATGTCCTATTCTGATATTTTAAAATTAAAAAATAAACAATATTATTTAAATTAATATTTATCAATATCAAAGAAAAAAGCTGTCTTAAGGCACCTAGAAGTTCTTTTCTGATATTTTTAAATAAATAAATATTTTTATATAATTTTGAAATAATAGGATTATAAATTAAATATATTTTTGAATTTTTAAATTTTAATAAATAGAGACAATTTATAATTAAAAAGTACCAATTTTGGGCGTTGTAGGGGTGCTAATCCTTCCCTAAACGTAACCGACCACGAATCCCTTTTTATTATTAAAAAGAATGAATTTTTGGTTATAAACGCAGATCATTTCATTTTTTATTAGTGTTTTTTTTTTGAAAAAAAAACTCTTTTAAAAAAATAATTTTTAGGTATTCGACCTACCTGATCCAAAAGGTCGATGGCGACTCACAAATTATTTTCAAAAACATTTATTCACATCAATTTCCCCGCCAAATTTAGTATTTCGTGCCCGGACGAAAACCGGTTACGACAGCTTGGCGACTCTGCTGGGGACTGGTCAAACTTTAAAATCAATTATAAATTGTCTCTATTAATTAAAAATTAAAAGTTCATATATTTAAATTTTAATTTTTTCTTTTCAAAATTTTTATATTTACTTATTATTTTCATAATATTTATATGTTTCATTTTACTTGTAAGTATTTTATTTCGTTATTTATTTTTCTGTCAAAGGTTTGAACATTTCTCCTCACACACAATACTTGCATTGCATAACATAAAGCTCTATAATTGAGTTTGTCCTTTTTAAGTGGAAGTGAAAGCGACGTCTTCGTGAGAATTTATTCTCCGTGTCAGACCTAGCAAGTAACTTTCGGGGTTCATATGCTCTATGTCTTCGTGAGAATTTATTCTCCGTGTCAGGTATAGAGAAATGTGTCCTCTCGAATTGAACTCGATCCGCTAAAGTCTGTAGTGAACTAGGATTGAGGGTTTGACAGCCCAAGGGGGCATCAACAAGAACAATTAAAGTACCTTTACTCCTAGAACTGAAACTCTGCATATAATAAACCCTAGAAATTCACCTAAACTAAGACAGTACTGAACCTCTGTTCATAGGTGTACACAAAGGAGAAATAAGCTCTAGCTTTTAATTTATTTAATTTATTATTATTTTTTTCTCCCTGAATAAATGCATGCGAACTAGAAATCATGCAGTTAGGTTAAATTTTCCAAACAAAGCATGGAACTAGAAAGCATGAGGTTAAGATTTATACCTTGATAGATAGATTTTTTTTCATTAGTTGGTACTAACTAGTTTATTTTTTCTCATGTTTTTTGTTTGCATTGCATGATCATAAAAAAAAAGGTGTTGACTTGAAAGACTGTTCACCATATTGGAAAGAAATCGTAAATGGACAAAAAGTTTTATGATCAAACAAAATATGATGCGGCCAAAGAAAGACATCCTGAGGAAACTCTGAGGATAGAAGCAAGCTATGCACCCAAAGATCATATGACCATTGAAGAGCAAAAGGAGATACGAGAAATAAGAGAGCAGATGACCAAGATGATGGATAGAATATCTGTTTTGGCCAAAGGAAAAGAGATTCCAGCACAGAAAGAGAGAGAGCTCAATAAACCTAACTCTGCAGTTTCAGATATGCAAAGGATTTCGATTATTAACCAATTTGAGAAATTACAGACAGTCATTATTCGTATTCACAAATTGTCTGGAGATACCAAAGAAATGGTGACGACCGTACAAGCTCCCAGAGAAGAGAAGAAATCATGTAATCAGAAATTATCAAAGTTTGGTCTGCTCCCGATGTCTAAAACTCAGGTTCAATCCAAGATAAAAGATGGTTCTCATCTTGATACTATCCCCATATCATATAAAGAGTTGTATGAAAAGTTACTTGAAGCACGAGAAGTGGCTCCATATTACATAAAACCGTTCCAACCTCCATATCCGAATTGGTATGACATCAATGTTCATTGTGAATATCATGCCGGAGCTCAAGGACATACCATCGAGAATTGTCTTGCCTTCAAACGTCAAGTCCAAAGTCTTTTGGATCATGGAACCTTACAATTTATGGTAAATGATCGACCTAGTTGGGTAACCGAGGGTCCTGATAGATTAATACCAAAAGTCTTCAAATGTAAGAATATCAGTAGGGGCGCCCAGAGAGAAGAAGATTTGCTGAGGTTTGAAGCTCAAATACGTCATTTGAAGGTTGAAAACGATAAATTGAGCACCAAAATGGAAACCATACATGAAGACTTCCAGAAGGTCAGTCAAGCCTTTCAAAATGCTAGTATAGGAAACACCCCAGAAGAGTGGATAGCAGGGGTCACCAAACTGAAAAAGAGTTGCAACCTACATGAAGATCTTGTCCAAAAACTTTTTGAACACAAATGTTCTTTCACAAAGGAAAATGATCAACTCCAAGAATTGACATAGTAGATGAAAGAACACCAGAATGTCATGGAAGAAGCTGTAGTCCAGACAAGCAATATGGCCCATGAGCTGATAATCTAACTTGGTTTTAGAGAAGAAAATGGGAAAGTTATTCCCTATATGTAAAGTTTTGTTGAAGTTAGGATTAAAAGTTGTCCCCTACATGTAAAAGTTTTGTTTGATGTACTGAAGCTTTTGTGTTCAATGAAATCTGTTCTAAGATGATCACTCTTAAGTAACACCTTTTCATACATGCATTTACATTTTGTATCTGTGCATTTTCATTTTGTATTTTTATATCTTTGAATTGCACATTGTGCATTCTTATTATTCCATTTATGCATTTTTCACATTTTTATTTAAGTACTGTCATGTAATTTAATTATAAAAACATATAAATAATTCATGAAAGGTTTCTGTAACAGTAAAAACCAAGATCATTCATTTATTTTACTGTACCATCATCATGAAAACAATGGAGCAATCTTATGAAGGACTACGAGACCATTGGCCAGAACCATTGACAGGGTTACCTCGGGATACAAGGAAAGAAGTTTCAGATTCAGTACCAGATGAAGATCAAATTATCCAGAGAATGGAATCTGATAAAGAAGATACAACTGCTATAGAGAAATCGTGCTATCAGATTGAAGAGTCGAGAAAGATAACATACCCTGGGGCATCCCACTCAAACTCAAAGAATAGCCTCATTAATTATTCACAATATGAGGAGAAAGTCAAGAGAACAGAGAAAGCAATCAAAAACATGAAAGATGTTAGTGCCTACCACAAAGAATTAGAAGCAAGAGAGCTCAGCTTGATTCCAGATTTGATTATTCCCCATGAATTCAAAATGCCTGATTTTGAGAAATATGATGGCACCAGTTGTCCCTTAATCCATTTGAGAATGTTTTGCAGAAAAATGGAAGGATATTTGAGTTCTAATGATTTATTAATTCACTCTTTCCATGATAGTCTTGTTGGCCCAACAGTAGTATGGTACAATCAGTTGACCCAAGAACAGATCAAGAGATGGGTAGATCTAGCTGATGCATTTTTGAGACAATATCGATATGTTAAAGGCTTAGCTCCAACACGTATGGATCTTCGAAGAGTAAAGAAGAAAACCAATGAAAGATTTCAAGAATATGCCCTAAGATGGAGAGGAGTGGCAGCACAAGTTCAACCTCCCATGTTAGAAGAAGAGATATCACGTATGTTTCGTGATTCCCTTCCCGCTCCTTTCCGCGAGTTGATGCATGCAAATCCGACAAAGGAATTCGAGAATCTTGTGACAACTGGAGATTTAATTGAGAATGTAATCAATGAAGAAAACTCAAAAGTCATATCCAAGAGCCCGATGGATCAAAAAGCAAAAGCTGATGATGTGAATGTATGTCGCATCCAGAATCCCTACAATTGCAAAAGAAAAAGAGCAAGTAACTGTTCGGATCGACCAAAGAAAGTCATGCGATCAAGAAAAACTTTGGAAGTGTTCCAAACTTCCATTTCAGACTTGTATCCTCATTTGGTTAAAGGTCAATACATCACACCAAGACCAATTAAAATGACATCAAACCCTTCTGCTCATAGTTATGATCAAAATAGTGTTTGTAATTTCCATTTGGGGGTAAAAGGGCATTCTACAGGCAATTGTAGGCCATTGTTAAAAGAAATTGAGATGCTTGTTGACAAAGGGGTTTTGACACAAGAAATGATCAAGAAATGGGAGGGCGAATGAAGAAAAGAACCCTGATCCTATTACATACCCAACATTATAGAAATAATGAGGCATGATAAAATAAATAAGTGGAAGTGTTATCTACCACTGTAGTACTTTCTATTTTCAGCATCTTGTTTGAACTTGTTTTTTTCCTTCCTACACCTTTTGTGCAATAAATAAATGTGTGTTGCTTTTATGGTTATGAGCAAGGAGTCAAATTTTAATCTTGAGATTATTGAGTATCAAGTAGATTAAATATTCTTTTAATTTTTCAAGAGTTATAGATCTATTGGCAAGTGGTAAAATTATATCTTCAATATCCCATCCAATGTCAATTACTCGACCCTTACCAAAACCAAATCCTGACACTACATTTATCTGAGACTCTGAAGTAATGTCTCTACCTGTTTTTACACCTATTCCAGATGTTTACCTTTTTCGGGTATAGTTGATTGATGATACTACATTCCACCATATACGGCTTCAAAAGTCACACATTGGTCCTTCCAAACACAAAACCATTATAAACCAAAAGACCTCAAAAGAACCAAACTTTCAATTATCCGTGAATCTTACTACAAGAAGAGACGAGATGAGGCATCATGGACCAACTCATTGATGATAATTTCGAGTGATTAGGGCATACTCAAAGAAGAAGGGGAAAGTGATTGATTGAAATAAATATATCATGCATTAATTACATTTTTTCATGTAAATAAAGTTAATTTTGAATATTCATCCCCCTGTGGATACCTCTTTTTACAAAGGTTTCTGTATATGAGATGATGAACGGCATTGTTTCATTTATCCTTTAATATATATATATATATCATTTTGTTATCCCCATTTGAGCCTGAATGATTTTTCTTCTGATTCAACCCTAACCAAGGATCACCCTCTACATTGGGGGGCAAGGTAAAGGATATTGGCTCACAAGAATAAAGATTGTCAATACATTTTTTACGAAGACAAGTTTCCATGAAGTCATGAAAGTTTTGAACTACAAAGTATGTCAAATACAGGGTGCTTGAATATCAATCCAATCAAGAATAATGGAAAACCTCCAAAATGCAAAAGGAAAAGGAGGTGATCAAAGCAATTGAAGTATTATACTCATCCAGCAAAGAAAAAAGAAAAGCAAAACAAAACAAAACAAAAAAAAAATTAAATCAAGATGGGTGAGCCTCACGTTACAAGGTTGATCAAGTACAAACAAGAAAAGCAAGAAATGTTGAAGATATGAGAAAATGGAAATGAATCCAAAATTTGGCAGTCTAGAGGGATCCAGATGATGGAAAAATCCCCAACAAAGTAGATCCAAGTTAAGCAAGGCAAGGTGATGGCATCAGAATGAATTGATCCTTGGTTTGATTACCCTTAAACACTTATTTGGGCCTTTTTATTCCTTTCTTTCGTAACCATAAGCCATGACCTACGTTACGTACCTGAAAAGTCCATTTTAATCATACATGGTTTTCTAAGTAAAAGACAATATCTTCAGAATTCATTCCGCCTCTCAAGATTGATTTTTATTTGCAAAAATTGGTTTTTAAAATCTTTAATGCATGATATGAAAAATGATAAAAGGGGGGTTCAAGATGTAAATTTTTAAATAACATTTTAGAACCAAAGGAGGATTCGAGTTGAAAACCTAAAAAGGCGACTCGAATATTGAATGGTGCAACAACGACATAAGAGACAATTTTAAGCTCTTAAAAGGAGCACCGCACATCCCAAAGACGTTCATGAGATTTTGGAAACGAGAAGCATCTCTACAAGATGAGCATAACAACCTTTTCTTCAAGATTAGTGGAAGCCCGAAGCGACATACTGAACCAACTTGAAAAAACCTACTTTACCAAAATCAACCGACACCTTAAATCAGTCAATAATTTTGACACTTGCCATAGGACTATGATTTTTGAATGATTTAAAAGTGTAGTTGATTTATTTAATATTCATTAAACTTATTGTTTATAATTTGATTATATTGTGAACCTGAAAGGGGTAATACTTTGCAAAATTCTTTCATTCTTCAATAAACAAAGGAGAAAAAAACATTTTCAAACCTGGCAGTCTCAAATGAGAAAGGTCCTTGAAGCAATTGTTGTTTATTCTACCTCGGTTGTAAAAAAAAATAAAATAAAATAAACAAGGCCAGAGGAATGAAGCACTTCACATTTTTGAAGGCAAATGGTCCAAGAAGCCAGAAAGTCTGGGGAATTAAACTTGTGACACTCCCCTATCACATTATTAGTAGCTCATCAAGAAAGATTATCGTTTATCTCATGTTGAGGTCGATAAGCATCACCAGACAAATTACTTTCCCTAGCCATTAATCCATGTTTCTGGCAGATTACATCACAGAGATATAGGTCCCAGTAAGATGTATTATGGGAATGAACAAGTCAATACTTGCACTCTGGTTATACCGTGATGTTGGCTCAAGTCTTGATCTATCATTGATACTTCTTCTATGCCGATCACTTTCTTTGTTAAGAGGATACCCATTATGTCCTTCAGAAGATTGCTGAATTTGAATTTGAGGACTTATGGCACAGAATAAGACATTGGAACAAATTCTACATTTGTATGCCGTACAGGATTCCAAAAGTTGAGATAACCAGTTTTACCATCAAATAAACCTTTCCATGGTTAGGGAAGAGTGGGATATGACAATGTGTATTTTGGAGCAGCCGAAGAGACAGTCACTGTGGCAGTCATTGCAAGAAAATGCACCAGCAAAAATCTTCTATTTCATCCTGATGATGTTTATTTCTTCTAGTAAGGTTGTTACACTGGATGTCACCGACAACAAGGTCGAATTCGATAAATCTACTCATCAATTGCTCCAACCGATCATCATTCAGTTCTTGCACATCTGTTTTCAAAAATATGCCAAGACAGTAGAAGACAACCTCTGCATCATTGATCCCAGAGAAAAGAGACAGGACATTGATATCACTGGGAAATATGTCTTTATACAGATCCTTGTGTATGGTTTTTAAGGAAACCTAGAAGCATTTCCACCTCATCAGGTTCAAGTGGAGCAACTTTATTTCTTCCAACCCATACCAGATTCCATTTTCGGCACTCATCAAGAACATACTTCTGGACACTCGAAGGTAGCTCATCGTCATAAAGCTTCAAGAGCCTTACAGATCCTTTCTGTCAATCTGGAACTTTTTGTACATGTTTGTAAGCAGTTCAACTTTGTTCTTGGATCCCATGAAGACTATCATTTCTTTGTCAATGGAAAAGCATCAGCACATGGAGGAAGCAGAATAAGAGAAAATCTATTCTTAATTGGCAGAATTATGAATATAGCCCTTTTCAGTGTAGTAGCATGGAAATACTTCGAATCTACAAATTTTGGCTCTACATCAAATAAGCATTATGATATTCTAGTCCAAACATTAACTGGAACAAATGTAATGTGCTCCATAGCATCTTCTGGAAGTGTTCTTTGAGTTATTTGATCTGGTTTGGTAGGAACTACAGAACCGATCATTGGAATTAAAATATGAACTGCATGATCATCTTCATTAAGAAGCTTCTTTTCAAGCTTCCTCTGCTTCTTCCTTTTCCACAAATCATAACCCAAGTTTTGCCTTTGCTTGTAATTGGGATCATTGCATAATAGCTTCCTATCTTCTACCATAAGAAGTGCATCAGTAACCCTAGCCATTTGATCAGCACATATAAAATCTGTCAATTCTGCAATTGATGAATCTGAACCACATCTCTCCATGGTTATTGAAGCTTCAGCATTTGAGAATCCCATTTTTGTCAAGTATAACAGTTTACTCTCTTCATCAGAATCAGAACTCATGATTTCCTCGATATCAGAAGAACTATCAATATCTGTGAAATCATCCTGAAAGATCGCTTCATAATCAGATGAGTTATTATCAGAATCAACATGTTGCATGGGTATGGATTTTTATGAGCCTGTACCACTGTATATGTAGTCTTGCTATTGCATCAGATTACTGTTCGCATAAATTGGTTTCTCTCCCCACAGAAAAGTATATTTCAGAGATGGCTTTCACTGAAAGATGATAAGCCACTGTGTCAGCCTGGAACGGATTACCAAACTATTTTCACTGCTCTGTCTGACTAAATCCCTCCAGATACAGAAAATGGTCACCTCATTCAGAAGATACATATCTCAGACGTTTCTGTCAGAATGATTGAATACTTCTTAAGTTTGTGACAACATGAAGAAATTTCCTCCAGCTACTTGACAACACGGCTGTTTAGTGACACCAGAATGAGAGTATTCAAGATAAACAGATTTAGGGCACGAATAAAGCCGCAAATACCCACCACAGTGCATTGTCAAAATTGGACATAGTGGGGATCATGATATTCAAGTTAAACAGAGATTGAGAGTGAATCAGATAAATCTAGAGGGACATCTTGAGGGCCCATTTCAACCATAAATAGAATATTGGGGCATTTTGAAGGCTCACAGCAATATGAATATTTGGGCATTCTTGGAGGTTCATCTCAACAAGAAGTAATGTTGAGCACACTTTTAACATCTGTATCAGTAAAATATTGGGGAATGTTAAAGGTTCCTTCAGACAGATCCATGTGGGGTATTTTGAAGACTCAGATTAACAAGAAGCAAATATTGGGGCATGCTGAAAACCCATTTCAATCAGAATTAGGATTGTTGATGCATTTTTGAACGATCGTATCAGCAATTGTTGGGGCATGCTGAAGGCCCACATCATCATCTGTCAAGATCATTGACTTGAAAAAATATTTCCTATGAGACAGAAAGATATGAAGAATGAAAATGGTGCAACAGTGACAGTCGAACTGACTATACATAATTGCTTCGTTCATCAGGCAGTTACATTATGATCATGTTGTTGAACAAATGTTACTCAGCAAGTATGTTTTCAAAAACTTAATATTCTTAACCGTATGACAGTGTGTTCTTTGATAAACTACATTACGGTTGCATAAATAAAGATGATCCTCAGGCAGACTACTCGATCCAGGGTTCAGTTCCTCAAGGTCTTAGCTTTGAATTTTGCATTCTCTGTATCAGTGATAATTGAAAATATTTCTTTGAGATTTCTGGCAGTTGTTTCAACCATTACTGCTGGGATTATGAAGCTGTTTTTCACATCAGTTTTTGCTTAATTGATGACATTGAAGAGAGAAGCTCGACTTAATTATATTACCCTTTCCTTTTATTACTGGGGTCATCATTACCAGCCAGGATGAACTGAGTTTTCATCTATTTTGGTTTTATCATGGGTGTTTCATCCCCAGCGGCAAGAATTCCATGAACATCTTCTTGTACATGGCCCCCATAGCTGATATGTTTCTAATTTTTACAACGCTCATTATAGAAGAAAATGTGATCAGTATCACATTTGTCTTTGCCTGAGATGATATCAAGATCAGTTAGTGTCTCCTATTCAATTCAACACTAGCATATCTTAAGAAATTGACCAACTTTTTTGTCATACCAACATCACACTTGAATCCCCATGGAGTTTTGTTCTCAAATGGTCTTGTGACATTATACAAAAGTTTTAAACACTATGCAAAGAAGTTTCTTGACCGGCAATCCAAGCAGAAGCCACATGAGATGATGAATGTGTTGTCAAATGTTTTATGAACCAGTGATTATGGTGTTGAACCAGTGTTGCAATCATATGGTTTCCATTTATTGACCCAAGATGAATTTTGTCTTCTTCAACTTCAATATTAAAAGTGAGATATAATGAAGACTTCTTTCCACAGAAGGAGAGCTGAAAATTTTGACAACAAGAAACTAGTGGAGCCAACTAAGGTTGAACGACAAGTTGTTGTTAAGCATCTCGACATGATATGGTCCAAGTTGCCTTATTCGAGATCTGATTATATGTGGAGACATGAAAGGAATTGGAATAAATCTTCCTTGTGATATGTTTCAAGAGTCAAATTAGAACAGGCTCTACTCTCCTAATTAATCCCTGCTGAGTCAGGCATATCTACATCTACACTCTTCAAAGATGATAGATTCTCTTTTTAAAGATGATAGATTCTCTTTTCAAAGATGAAAGCTTTATGGGATTTCTACACAAGTCCAAGCAAATAAAGTTGGTTTTATCCAAGACAAAATGGGGCATCAGGGTCATAATTTTGACTACGACAAGAGTTCCACAAATGAAACATTTCTTCTAAGACTTAAATGAAGCAAAGAAGGCACCACGATACAAGTTGATCAGATGATTCTGCAGAAATGCAAGCTTGATAGCATAAGTTGCTACACTGATATCCAGAGGTAACCCTGGCAATAAATGATGAAGTGAAGGAAGACCAAGTTCACCAATTTGAAGTCAAATGAAGATTGCATCAACATTCATGCATTCATAAGAACATCATTTGCACAATAGACAATGCATTACATTGATACATTTGAGTGCATTCAAACATGAAGTTTTACAAATCTTCGGAATAACAAGAAGATTCATGGTAAGAAATACCTTACAAAAAGAAGGTATTCAAAACCGTAAATACAGGAATCATGCAAACATTTGAAAAAGAGATGGACGCAACGCCACAAGAATGAAAATTATCTTGAGATTAGGGCATGTTACCCAATCAATATGTTATTTTGAAACATAATGAGAAAACGATTTTCATAGTTTCTCATTTTATCTTTTCTAAAATGAAATTGTTGAAAAGTAAGAAAACGATTTTCTTAGTTTTTTACTTAGTAAACTATTTCTCACATCTATAAGTCCTTCAGTGCATGATGTTTCCAAAAAGCCTTCGGGAGCTTTTTGATGTTTTCAAAGCCTTCGGGTCATCTGTAAGTCCTTCAGTGCATGATGTTTCCAAAAAGCCTTCGGGAACTTTTTGATGTTTTCAAAGCCTTCGGGTCATCTGTAAGTCCTTCAGTGCATGATGTTTCCAAAAAGCCTTCGGGAGCTTTTTGATGTTTTCAAAGCCTTCGGGTCATCTGTAAGTCCTTCAGTGCATGATGTTTCCAAAAAGCCTTCGGGAGTTTTTTGATGTTTTCAAAGCCTTCGGGTCATCTGTAAGTCCTTCAGTGCATGATATTTCCAAAAAGCCTTCGGGAGCTTTTTGATGTTTTCAAAGCCTTCGGGTCATCTGTAAGTCCTTCAGTGCATGATGTTTCCAAAAAGCCTTCGGGAGCTTTTTGATGTTTTCAAAGCCTTCGGGTCATCTGTAAGCCCTTCAGTGCATGATGTTTCCAAAAAGCCTTCGGGAGCTTTTTGATGTTTTCAAAGCCTTCGGGTCATCTGTAAGTCCTTCAGTGCATGATCTTTGCTTTTTGATGTTTTCAAAAACCTTCGGGTCATCTGTAAGCCCTTCAGTGCATGATGTTTCCAAAAAGCCTTCGGGAGCTTTTTGATGTTTTCAAAAACCTTCGGGTCATCTGTAAGCCCTTCAGTGCCTGATGTTTTCAACATTTCCATCCTGCTCAAAAGAAGCCAAATGAAAAAATTATTGTCTTTTTCGTCTTTGCTCTATTCTTGTTAACACAAGGATGAGCAAAGAGGGGCAACTGTAGACATCAATTTTTTTTATTTAAAATTATTATTATTAAAATTATTATTATTAGTATTATTATTAGTATTAGTATTATTATAATAATAATAATAATAATTATTATTATTATTATTTATTATTATTATTAATATTATATATTATTATTATTTAATAAATAATTACAAAACTGGAAGCCCATTTACAAGCCCAAATACCAGGCCCAACCAGAACCGACCCATACCCAAATGGAAACCCTAAACTGATTTAGGGTTTCAGCTAGGGTTTTCAAACCCTAGCCCCCAGCCGCCGTCAACATCATCAGCCGTTGGATCTGGCAAGATCCAACGGCCCAAAAGAGTTCCAGATGGGAAACCCTAGGGTTTCTAACCCTAGCAGCCAGCCGTTTCTAGATGCTTCCAGTCGCCTCCGATGAGTCCAGGTGGTCCAACAGCTGCTGCCGACACTCCAGAACGTCACGAAGCTACCCACGTTGAGCCCTATGGTGAGTCACCACCATAGCTATGGTGACTCACCGGGCCTTTCATCTCTGGAACCGGTCCAACGAGAGCCTCGGTGGTGGCTATAAAAGCCACCCCACCTGCAAGAAAGAGAACAGACAGCCACAGACGGCAGAGAACGACAAAAAAACAGAACAGAAAAAAAAGAGAAAAAAAAAAGATAGAGAAAGAGAACACAGCAACCAACAAAGCAAGAACTACACCAACGATCCCAGAAAATACAAATCAAAAGAAGAGAAAAAGAGACTTACCGAGGAAATCGCCGTCGTGATAGCCTACACAAGTCATCACAGAATCGAAACGTCGAAGAGAAATATCCTAGATCTACGACGATTGGTAAGGTTTTAAGCTAAAATAACCTTAGATCTAGATATAGAAAAATAGGGGCTTTGATTTGGGGTGGGTTTTGTAATTTCCGGCCACCGTTAACGGTGGCCGACGGCGGCAATCGGAGCCTGACAGCGGTGGCTGACCGGGACGGCTTCTCTCTAATTTTAGAGAGAAGCCAGAGAGAAATCTTCTCTCTGTTTGAGAGAAGAAGATAAAATGAAGAAATGAATGGTTGGCCCGAAGGGCCAGCCGGTTTAGGGTTTATAAACCCTCATCCATGCGACGTCGTTTAAGGGGGAGGAGTATCTGTGTAATTTAAGAAAGGGTAAACCCTTTCCGCAGTCCATCAGTTTTGTAACTTTGCAATTTAGTCACTGAAATTGATTTTTAATCATTTTAATTTAGTGTTTAAATTTTATTTTATTATATTTTAACCATTAACTGTATTTATATATATTTAGGAAAACATCAAATTTAGTCCCTCATAATTTATTAATTATTATTTTAATCACGTATTAATTAATTAGGTTAAATTACACTATTAATCATTATCTTTCATAATATTTCGAATTATTATCTTTATTTTTAATACTTTATATTTAGTTTTATAATTTTTGAATTTCTTTTATTTTGATCATTATTTAATTACAATATTATTTTGTTATTACTTTTATATTTTAATTATTGCTTTAATTATTATTATTATCTTAGTCATATAAATATATATATATTTTTTAAATAATAATGTTTATTATTTTCGATATCAAAGAAAGGGCAGTCCTAATATAACTGGATGTCCTATTCTGGTATTTTAAAAAATTAAATATTATAAAAATTATAATTTAGTTTTATTTAAAATATTAAAATATTAATATATTTTTATTTATTAATATCAAAGAAGAGAGCTGTCTTAAGATACCTAGAAGTCATTTTCTGATATTTTTGAATAAATAAATATCTTACTATATTAAAATAAATTTTTGTCATAAAAAATGTTTGTCATTTATTTATTTTTTAATATTGAAGAAAAGAGTTGTCTTAAGGCACCTAGAAGTTCTTTTCCGATATTTTTAAATATTTTTTAATTTTGAAATAATATAAATTTAAATTAAATATATTTTGATTTTTTTTTTAATTTTTAATAATAGAGACAATTTATAATTAAAAAGTACCAATTTTGGGCGTTGTAGGGGTGCTAATACTTCCCTAAACGTAATCGACCACGAATCCCCTTTTATTATTAAAAGGAACGAATTTTTGGTTAAAACGCAGATCAGTTCATCTTTTAACTGATGTTTTATTAAAAACTCTTTTAAAAGATAATTTTTAGGTAATCGACCTACCTGACCCAAAAGGCCGATGGCGACTCCCAAATTATTTTCAAAACCATTTATTCACATCGATTTTCCCCCCAAAATAAATAATTTCGTGCCCGGACGAAAACCGGTTACGACACATATTGCATAAGTATGGCCTATGATAAAAGTAGACGAATGGTCCATTTGAAACGGTGGTATGATTTTATGTTAAGAGAAATTAATTTATGCAATTTTAAGAGAAATAAAAGTAAATTATTAATAAAAATATAAAATAATATCTAAAATATATATAAATTTAAAATTTTCAAAAAACTACCGTCCTATCAATCCCTTCAATCCGTACGTCATGCATTTTGTGCTCAATCATTGCCACCAATCTGAAAACCTTTGAGGGCATGAAAGCCTTTAGGTTTTACAGGCACACATAAAAGTACGACTTTGATGGCATGAATCATGTAGAAAGCAGCGCATGGTTATGGGGGATCAAAGACATTTGACATTCAACTATTAATAGATTCTGCCCAGCAAAGATATATTATATAATTAACACCACGTTTGATTGGTTGGTCATGGTGTTCATATTTATTCTTTCATATTCATTATGTTATGAGTTCTAGACCTATTAAAGCATCCATTCTTTCCTGTAGAGATCCCCTTCACCTCTCCTCTAAGTAGGATTAGAATTAGATTTAGAATTTATCAAAAAAAATATAATATAATGTGATATAAATAATAATTAATGTTAAATTTAATTAAAATAATAATTTAACTCTGAAACGTATAAAGATCTACAATAAATTGAGAAACACAAAAAAATAAAAATAAAATAACCTTTCAATTTCATTCTAAATAATTATTTCAGAGGACGTGATATAATATTTATTATTGTTTATACCACATAATATTATTACATAATACACCTCAATGTTTATATGATAATTAACAAATTTTCAAGAATTTTATTAACATGGATGCGACTAGAATATACTAATAGTTTATGGATAAATTTAGAAATTTTTAAAATTGAGGGCCAATTTAGAATGAAAGTCATAAAATTAAAATATTTATAAATTTAGAGATCAATTCAATGGTTTAGGATGATTACATGATAATATTTATTCATATTATTTTTTAACATATTAATAACATACAAACATCCTGTAAACATAACTATTCAAATATGATTTCTTAAGGAGAATAACATATTCTTTTATCATCAAATATATTCAATAAATGTAGAAACAATTTAAAATGATGATTATTGGTAGTGTGGTGTAATTAGCTCTAAAATTAAATATTTGTTATATGAAAAAAGAAAATGGAAAAAAAAGACTTCCCCTGCTCAAACCTTCCAAAAAGTTGATTTCATTTGGAGCTAGGGATGGGCAGGACTTTGGTTAGGTTTTTGGGTTATGTATAAATTCTTATAAAGGGTATTTATTTTTTAGATATATTCGATTTCAGGATAATAATAGTAGTGTTTTTTGACAATCGCCGCAATAGGACTATCTATAGTGGCGTCTATTGAAAAACGACACTATAGATATACTTTTTTGGGCCCTTTTTTGGGGGCCTTGTGCCGTCGTGCAGTTTGCGCCGGCTCAACCACATCCCTGGGGATAGACATGGGACCGAACCTGACGGGTTCTGATCCGACCTGATCGAATCGAGTTTTGTTTAAAAAAAATCAGTTTCGGGTCGGGTTTATGGTAAAAAATACCCAACCCGACTGACCCGAAAAAATATATAATTTTACCTTATATATTTAAGAATAATTACAATAATACCCCTCTCTATATAAAAATTTTCAATTAAGTCACTGTTTTTATTGAATAAAACTAATATTTTTTTTATTATTTCAGGCCGGATCGAGTTTCTAAGTTATATATCGGGTCAGGTTCGGATCAGGTGAAATTTTATTTTGGTCATGTCGGGTCTCAGATGGAAGATCCATTGTTCTTGTGTCGTAGATCAAAAATCCAACCCAACTCGACCTATGTCTATCCCTAATTTAGACTTGCATGATATTAATATTTATGGATACAGTGATGAATGGGATCAAACCTTGGATTTTGTATAAGATTCTATTTCATTTTTATTATAATAGTTTAATCTTATAAAAACATCTTTCTCTTTCTCTCCTGCCTAGGTGTTTGATAATTAGCCAACTCTATTTGACTAATGTGGCAGCTTGGATGTGGACAGATTTGGCTATATTCGCCCATTAATTACTTCCACTCATTCATTTCACAATCTACATTGCACCCAATTATACATATATAATATCAAAAGCATATATACGTGAATTGTGTGATTGAATAGAATATCCCATTCCTCAATGATGGATACTCTTTTTCTTTTAGGGAATGGAGACTTGAAGGGTACACTCCTCACATAAAATTAAGTTTTAGGATATAATTTTTTTAATATTACGAGACGATTATAAGATAATATTTATTTATAATATTTTTTAATCATTAATAATGCGCATACACCTTATAAATATAACTACCTAAATCCGTAACTTTAAGAAATAATTTTCCCTTTAACCATTAACATCACTCAATAAATTCGATTTAAGATATAAAATTAAATTTTATATAATTAGACTTGAATTGATGAGACTAATCATCTCTCCAACTCCACCATTTTTATACTATAATATAATATTTTAATTTGTTAATTGATGAGATTATTCTTTTTTCTATTAGAGGATCTATCAATAGCTAAAGAAAAATGAAAGAAGGATCCATCATTGACCCACCGCTACCACCTACGATACTTTTCTTCATTTTTTCCCTCGATGTAATGCATTCATATATGAGTTGGAGGGAGCATGTATATATTAGCAAATGTCCCATCTTTGTAACGAATTATATAATCATACAATTTGTTAGTTCATTAGTTAAATTAAATTTAGTTTAGTCAGCTATTAAAAAATAGTTTAGTTAAGGTTTGGGTCAGTTATAAGATTTTATGTTAAGAGTATGAACTTAATGAATTATATTTGAAATTACAAAATTTTAGAATAACGAAATTAAATCATCAATAAAAATATAAATATATATATTATACGATGATTTATATTTTTTTTTGAAAATGAGATCACAACCCAACATTCTCTCAATCCTGATTAAAGATATATTAGATATATTAGGCAACTAACTCCACCAGCTTGGGAACATTATTGAGTTATTATTATCAAAGCTTTTTTTTTTCCAATCATCTTTTATAGTGCTTCAGGCCAGGACAGCATACATAAGTTTTATGATCAAAAAGCCTAATTTATGGGGGTGTTCCTCAAATTTACTCCGAAATTGCTGACTCATTTGATAACTAAAGCCAAAGCCAAACATATCTCTCACAAATACTAGGTTAAAGTACAAAAATGATCCCCTAACTATGGGGTGATGCTTTGTTGAGTCCCTCGACTATTAAAGATTACAAAATGATCACTCGACTATATAATGTTGCTTTGTTGAGTCATCCGACTATTAAAAGTTACAAAATGGTCACCCGACTATTCATATGTTCCAAACTCGTCCTTCCCCGTTAAAAAATAATTGTTGTCTAAGCTGAACATTAACCTATTGACTAAGATATGATAAAAATATATTTTAATAATGTCTAATGACATTGTCGTTTCTTTCAAGCAGTGGCTCGATAGTATAATCTCTCAAGCAGTGTCTCGATAGTATAATCTTTCAAGCACCAGCTCGATAGTATAATATAAACGGAAAGTTGATCCATAAAATACATCTCAAATGGTTATGAGATTAGATTTTATCATATCTTAGTCAACATGTTAATGTCTAGCTCATACGACAGTCAAATTTTTAACAGAAAAAGACGAGTTTGGAACATATGAATAGTCGGGTGACCATTTTATAACTCTTATTAGTCGGAGGACTCAACAAAACATCATCGAGGGACCGTTTTGTAATTATTAATAGTCAGGGGACTTAATAGAGCAATACCCTATAGTCGAGGAATTTTTTATGTACTTTACCCTAAATTATATATGCATAGAAAAAAATTTGACGATTATGAGAATCAAACGTATCTCCACCACTAATCACCTTTCATAAAGATGATGCTCCGAGTCTTCACACTGCTGGAACACGGAAAAAATGAGTTAAATGTGGTGTACTTCAAATTTAAATTAAATAAAGCATCAATATTTATTTATATTGGTAAAAAGTATTTATAAAAAATTGTTTTATTTATAGTTATTTATATTGGTGTAAGTATTTATTTGTCCTTAACATTTCATACTCTTTGCAAGTATCTCAGAAATAACATCTGATATCCTTACTTGGACCGCCAATGGAGGAAATTCTTGCTCATGTTGATCTTTTTCTGTACTTGAAGTACATACAATAATGAATCTACAGTGGGTGGACAACCTCTAACAACTAAGTTTGAGTAGTGATAGTATGCACCACCATTTGCACAACCTCCCATTGAAATCACCCAACTTGGCTCACACATTTGGTCGTATACCCTATAAAGATCACATGTAGGGAATTTATCGAGTTGAATCGAGATAATGTTAGGGTTGGATTACCTTGAGGTATATCCTAGACACTGTTCTTAAGGACTTCAGGATTTAACAAACTATTTCGTTATAAAAACGAGACACAAAAACAACAATAGTTCTCGATATGAATACTCAACAAACTTAAGAGAAATAAAGAGAACAAGTGGAAGATGAGAAATTCTCAAATTGTAACATGTTTAGAATGAAAAAGAATTTTGATATTTATAAGAGTAAAACTACCAAAAAATGAAAAAATAAAAATAGTTGAAAAAAAACAAGGTATATATATATATTTTAAAAAGATAAATGAAAAATAAGTTAAGAATATATATTTTTAATAATTAGAAATAAGTTAAAAGTAACTTCTAACGGTTGATATATTTTTTACTTTAGTTGATTTTCAAATATACCAATTAAACTATTCACTATTATTAGACTCCCTTAGAAATTCAATAAAATCAAAGTGTTGAACATAAATTAGGATCAATTCTTGTGCATGCGAGTCCAATACTCAACTTGGTTCTTACAAGTCCAATAAGTTAACTTATAAACAAAATTCTCATGGTTTCTTTAAGGAATGTAGGATTCTTTTGAAATATTTCAAATTTTCACAAAGCATAACATGATTTATATACTTACTACTAAACCTGATCATCGTCAAAACATCATAAAAACTTAGCAAACAAACTTAGCATAGTTTATACAAATAACTAAAATTTTATAAAACATAGCTCAAAATACAAAACACATATGAACATTTACAGAGATGGATCGGTGACGAGTGGGGAAGGTCGTTCCCCTGAAAATTTAAAATTACCAAATGTTTTATATTTTTTTTATATATTTTCTATTGAAAATTTATCTGTCATCCCTTGAAATTTTAAAAGTTCGTCCCTAACATAAAATTATGCGTCCTTCCCAAAACACTTGTATGCATAATCACCATTTTTGGAGTTTAACTAAAACGACTACACTAAAAATGGATTGAAGTTGATTCGCAACCCTCAAAATGCAATCTCGATTCCAGAAAAAATCAATGTCTTAAGAAACAATCAAAACAAATGGAGTACATTTATATGACTAAATGAGATAATCAAGACTAATAAAAAAAGGATCAAATGATGATAATCACTTGAACAAGTTACATATATGGAGGTATAATATTAATGGTCATGACAACAAGATTTAAACAAAGATGTAATCCTTGATTACTTGAATAAAAGATTAGCATACATACAAATCAATAGTTCATAATGAACAAAGTATAACTGAAATGTACATTAGTGTTATATGGATATTTCAATCTCACCTCATCACCAATAGTATAAAAAAATCATTACCCCTTTATCTCGCCAAATATACAACCTCTTTTCGTCTCGTTCAAATAATCAAGAACTTAATTATGAACTCTATATTTAAGACTCAACTAAATAATCAACAACTTAGTTATCACAATCGAATGTATATTTTATAGACAAATCATATTAGGCATTCACAAGATCACATTATCACACATGCCATATGAGGTGCTCTAATTAAGTCAAAGTATATAATTCACCACGTTTACATATAACAACTTATATAATCAAAATATATCCAATTTTCATAGACTTGGTTATGAGTATAATTGCTTAATATGAGCTCTGGAAATGCGTTAAATCAATGAATTAATCAAAGATTTTAGCTTTTCTTTAGGTTTAAGGTTTCCACTAAACCCTCTTTGTCTAACAATATCAAAAGAAATATTCAAATGTATATTCATCTTCTAAATCATATTTGCACATGAACCTGATTTCCCACAAATCCTCGAAGAAGTTCAAGTTTATGATTTCACTTACACTTGATGAATGATGAAATAAATGATGGTAGGTAATAACAAATTGTTTGGGCTTCATAAATATTTAATTAATTTAGGATTTAGAATGCTAATTTAAGGTTAATTAGGTATTTATCTCTCTAAAACTTCTGTGAGCTTCTTCAATGGTGTTTGAAGATGAATGAATTCCTTCTTTACTTTCCCCCTAATAAAACTAGGGGTGTTCATTCGGTTAATTCGGTGGCCGAACCGACTGAACTACCATTTTCGAATTAACCGAACTTTTTTTTTCTTTAACCGTTAACCGAACCAATTTTTTTTTCGAAAATATTAACCGAACCAAATAAATTTCGGTTAATTCGGTTAATTTTCGAATTAACCAAAATTTTTTAGAATTTTAGAATTTAATATTTTTTTAATTAAAAAAATAATTTACAATTAATTTAAATAATATCTAATTATAAATAATATCTAATTAATTTGATTCAAACATTTTGCATTTAGTTTTTATATATATTATTTTAATTAATTAATATTGATTTGGGTTTTAAATGGATTTTAAATGGATTGGGCCTCTTAATATAATTATATTTAAAGGTTAATTCGGTTAATTAACCGATTTCGAACCGAATTAACCGTTAACCGAATTTCAAAAAAATCCTTAATCGTTCCCCGGCCGAATTAATTCGGTGGCCGACCGAATTAACCGAACTAATTCGGTTCGGTCGGTTAATTCAGTTAAAACCGAATTTTGAACACCCCTAAATAAAATATGGAAATAAGCACTAAACTCTCTTGGAAGGATTTTCTCCAATTCTTTATTCATTTAGTATCAATTTCTCTCAAACTATCCAATTTTAAATATTAATAAATTAGGCTTTTAACATCAAATTATAAGAAATTGACACCTAACATGTTTATACATTAACATCAAACTTTAGTCAATGGTCTAATCATGCAAGCAATCCTTCTGTTTACCCTTTATTTTCACTTTGGCAACTAAACTTTCAATAGTCACACTCTAGTCATTAATCTTCACAATTTAATCTTCCATCCAAATTCAGATCGGATCATAATTTATCTTAACTAATTCATTTTCAGTGAACACACATCCAATGACCTAAAATAATTTAAGAATCTCCTAAGAATTTGTAAAAACCTGGAAATTTGAAAATAATATTTAATTGAAATTTGAGGATTTAATTGTGTAATTGGTGAAAATTGGGGACTAAATTGAAAGTTTTCAAAACTTGTAGGTTGTTGTAGAGTTTAAAGAAATTCAGGGACTAAGCCTTGAATTTACCCAAAAAAAAGTGTCGGCGGACACTCTATTCAATGGAGAATTTGATGTGCGTGAGGGGTGAATTATTAAGAAAAAATTTATAAGTTTTCTTCCTTTCAAGCCCCAACTTCTAACTAGGATCCCGACTTTGTCCGACCTCTGATCGACGTTTTGAAAACACCATCGTGTTCATCATCGAGTGAGGAACAAACCCCTTAAATTAATTGAAGTGAAACGCTGCCAAACGCCGTGAATTTCAAGTCAAAGTCTTGACGTTGTTTTAGCTTAATCGCCGAGAAAATCTTAAATTCATCGCCGATCGTTGCTCCGTTTACGATACCTCCTGCACTATCATGTTCCTTGTGCCGTTCCGAGTCCGCCGTGTCATCCTTGGTCTCCGTCGACGGCGGCGCGTGGGGAGGTGAAGCGGTCAAAGTTTTCGATTTGTTGAAATCGAGCTCTCCGCCGTTCAAAAATTTGAACCGAGCTTTGTAAGTACCTCGAAATCGCTCAAAATAATTTTTAAAAAAATTTCCGTGAATTATACGCTACCGGAAGACGTCCCACGCGCCGCCACTGCGCGTGGGAATGTCAAAATGATTGGTTTTGACCCGACCTGACCCGTTGACTCGACCCGTTGACCGTTGACCGGGTGCTATTCTGGTAATTAATTGAAAAAGGGTGCTATTCTGGTAATTATTTTGAAAAGGGTGTTATTATGGTAATTATTTTGAAAATGTGCTATTTTTGTAATTTTAAAAAATAATTTAGTAATTTTTTTAAAAAAGAATGATATTTTAGTAATTATTTTGAAAATGGTGATATTTTGGTATTTTTTTTAAATGATGCTATTTTCATAAAATGGTTGTTCATATCTTGATCACCTTTGACCAGAACTTTGACCGGCTTTGACCGGCCATTAAACGACCGTTAATCTTTTTCGAGAATACCTAACCTGGTATTTTTTGACGTCCTGAATCCGTTTTTGGGGTCCGTTTCACCAAATTCAAACCTGAAAGTCTCCAAATCGTCAGTCAAACCCGTTGACTTTGATTTTGACCAAGAATTCAGAATTTCAGAAGGTCATCCATTATGTTTTTCGACATTCTGAATCTGATTCCGAAGTCCGTTTTGCCAAATTCTGACCCGAAATCCCCGAATCGAACATGTGAACCCAAAAGGCTTAGTATTTTAATATTTTGATTATTTATTTAAGTTTTGGTTAAGGAATTGATTCAATAAAATATTTTATGAAGGTACTTGTATTTCACCTGAGCGTAGATTAGTTAGGTCTGGAGTTGTTCGTTCGTCAGATCGGCCCGAATCGCGTACTACAAGAATTACCCGTAGGTTTCCGTAAATTATTTAAAAAAAGATTAAGATTATTTATATTAGGATTCCAATATGGATTTTTCCAATTCGTAGGATCTAGCGCTGCAGCAGAGCGTGATCGACAAACCCAGTAGTAGGATTCCCTATCTGATTTCTCAGACTGTTACAGGTGTGTTTCCTGACAGTATTACATTATTGTTTTAAAATGAGTCATCTGAATACCAAGTATTTGATATCTGATTTACTGTATATTTCGATATAATTTCTGGATTAAGGTATTTCATACCGATTTCTGAAATCTGATTATCTGACATCTGAATTACCATATATTACTGTTTTGTATTCTGATTTCCGTATTTCTGCATATGGTTTCCAAGTATGAAACATTTTTATGTTTTAAGTGATTAATCATTGTTTTCACTTGAATACATTCATGTTTAATATTGTCATTGGGGGGTATTGTTGAAGGAAGATTATCTGCAGACTCATCGACTTTGTGCTCAGGGTCTAAATGGCATGTGCGGTTGGGTGTATGGTTCTGGGGAACCTACACATTTATGATGTGAACGGGTGGGGGTAGTGTTCATTTTTAAAAATAAAAACATGTTGCATAAACTGATTTTATTGAAATATTTTATCTGTATGTTTTTTATACTGTATGGAGCAAATTGGGCTTTTTAGCTCATTATGTAGTTTTTACCCTTTTTCAGATAACAACAGACCGTAAGCTAGCAGATTTGGCATCAGGGGAGATCAACTACTTATTTTGTACGAATGTATATCTATATATGTTTTTCGGTTATGTTTGGTGACATGTATTTGCTATCGTTTTGGATATATTTGTATTATTAATATTTTGTTTTATATTATATCTAATGTATTTTAAGAATTTAAAAAAAAACTCTGAATGGGATATGTGACCACTTAGATTTGGGTCTAACTTACAGATCGGGTCTGGGGGGGTTACATTTGGTGGTATCAGAGCTTTCAGTTTTAAACACTCGGACTGTATATGAGTCCTAAACTTTGGATTTTTAAGAAATTTTGAAGAAAAAAAATGTCACCTTATTTTATGATTTAAAGTTTTCTCGAGATCCCTGATGCTAATCTGACATATGTTTCAAATTCTTTCTGTAGAGCCTGATAGATCCAACAATGAGTGCTGCTAGAGGTCGTAGGATAGGACGTGACCGTGGTCGAGGACGATTCACTCGACCTTCTGTTACGATAGATGATCCGATGTCTCCACGTGATCCTCTTGTTCTGCAAGCAAATCTGACCCTTTTTCATGATGACCAATTTACTCCTGTAAGATACCCTCATATCACTGGAGATGAGGATACTGACATGAACGAAGACGTCACTAATAGAGCTATATTCCGCATGTTTCAGAGAGCTACCAGAGCCCCTAGTAATATGACTGCGGTTGAGATTTCAAATTCTCTGGTTGCTACTGGTGTAGTTCCATTCGAGGGTATTACTGGTGGACCTCTGACAGACGCTAAATATTAGCTGGAGGACACGGAGAGGATTATGGATGAGATGGACCTCAGACCTGAACAGAAGTTGAAGAGGGCCCTAACTATGTTGAAGAAAGAGAGCTTTAGATGGTGGCAATCAATTTCTGGTAGTATTCCGAGAAACCAGTTGACATGGGATCTTTTCAAGACACGTTTTCGGAGTCGCTATATTGGGGAGAGATATCTGCAGGAGCGATGCCAGGAGTTTCAAGATCTGAAGCAGTGTGATATGTCTGTTATGGATTACGAGGTAGAGTTCATCCAATTGAGTCGTTATGCCCCTGGACTTGTTGACACTGATGTAGATAGATGCTTGAGGTTCGAGAATGGACTCAGGTATGAAATCAGGAGCCGAGTTGCTACTCACCGGGAGAGGAATTGTGATGCCTTGGTTGAGATAGCCAAGACTGCGAAGGAAATAGAGCGATTGGGTATGGAGCGCAAGAGAGACAGTGATCGGGCTCAAAACCGATTCAGGAGGCATTCTGGTTCTGTTGATTCTTCTGCATATCCTAGCAAGAGAGGCAGGAATAATTCATTTCAGAGAGTCGGTGTGAGTGTTAGACCTGCTGCATCTGGTTCTTCAGCTGTTCAGCCTTCTAGACATGGTGGATCTTCCGGGTTACAACCTTTGTAGACATGTGATTATTATGGGAAACATCATCTTGGGGAATGCAGGAGAAAATTTGGCACCTGTTTTAGATGTGGTTCTGGTGACCATATTATAAGGGATTGTCCAGTGCCAGTTACTATAGTTCAGACTCCCGCTCGTACTCAGAGTACTGTTCAGACTCCAGTAGTGAGTCATAGTCAGGGAAGAGCACCAGGATCGGCTAATAGAGGCCGAGCATCTCAGAGTAGGGGTCCAGTCAGATCTGAGGCCAGATAACCTGCATTGGTTTACACTGCCAGACTTCGACAAGATCGTGATGGGCCTAATGTGACTGCATGTACTGTTAGTATTCATTCAGTCCCCTACTTTGCATTGTTTGATAGTGGCTCTACCAATTCCTATGTATCACATTCCGTTTCTAAGGGTCTAAATATTCCTGTTGAGAATACTGAGAATTCGGTGATAGTTCAAAGTCCCTTAGGCAAGTCCATTGTGTTGGATCGTATTTTTAGAAAGTGTCCTATAGAGATCAATGGGGAGATTTTTCTGACCGACCTTATGGAGTTACATTTGGAAGAGTTTGATTTAATTCTCGGCGTAGATTGGTTGGACAAACATCGAGTAAATATTGATTTTGAAACCAAGAGAGCTGTTCTGAAGACCCTAGATAATCGAAAAATTATAATGATCGTGGAACGTCGTGGATTTCTGACGAATGTTGTGTCTGCTTTGGTAGCTGAGAAGATGATCAGGAAAGGTTCTGAGGCGTTTCTTGCTTATATATTGGATACTAGGAGTTCTCAATATGATATTGAAGGCATCTGGATTGTTAAGGAATTTCCTGATGTTTTTCCCGAGGAGTTACCCGGATTACCTCCGGATAGAGAAGTTGAATTTGAGATTGAAGTCTATTCTGGTTCCACTCTGGTTTCAATGGCTCCTTATCGTATGGCCCCAAAGGAGCTTAAGGAACTGAAAGTCCAACTTCAAGAGTTGTTGGATAGGGGATTTATTCGACCCAATGTATCACCGTGGGGAGCCCCAGTTCTCTTTGTCAAGAAGAAAGACGGGACATTGAGACTCTGTATTGATTATAGGAAGTTGAATAAGCTCACGGTTAAAAACAAATATCCTCTGCCCAGGATCGATGATCTATTTGACCAATTTCGAGGGGCTTCTATCTTTTTAAAAATAGACTTGAGGTCTGGGTATTATCAACTCAGGGTGAAAGACTCGGATATTCCGAAGACTGCTCTCCGTACTCGGTATGGGCATTATGAATTTTTAGTGATGTCATTCGGGTTAACAAATACCCCTGCTGTTTTTATGGATCTGATGCATAGGGTGTTTTGACCAGTTTATAGTTGTGTTCATTGATGATATACTGGTGTATTCTAGAAGTGAAGCAGAATATGAGGAGCATTTAAGGATTGTTCTACAGACTCTAAGGGAGAATAAGTTATACGCTAAGTTGAGCAAGTGTGAGTTTTGGCTCAGCGAAGTGACTTTTCTTGGACATATTGTTTCTGCTGATGGTATTTGGGTAGATCCAAGCAAAGTTGAGGCTATTCTGAACTGGAAGTAACCCAGTAACGTTTCTAAGATCCGTAGTTTCTTGGGCTTAGCTGGTTACTACCGTCGTTTAGTTGAGGGGTTCTCCCTTATTGCAGCTCCTCTGACGAAACTATTGAGGAAAATGTTCCATTTGTATGGTCTGAGAACCAACAAACTAGCTTTGAGAAATTGAAGACTGTTCTAACTCCAGCCCCAGTGCTGATTCGGCCTGAATCTGGAAAAGATTTTTCTGTCTACAGTGATGCTTCTCACTCTGGATTAGGATATGTTTTGATGCAAGATGAGAAGGTTGTCGCTTATGCTTCGTGTCAGTTAAAGCCGCATGAGCGTAACTATCCTATTCATGATCTGGAGTTAGCTGCCGTGGTTTTTGCTTTAAAGATATGGAGACACTACCTCTACGGAGAAAAGTGTTATATGTATACTGATCATAAGAGTCTGAAGTATCTACTTACTCAAAAAGAATTAAATTTGAGACAACGTCGTTGGTTGGAGCTTCTAAAGGACTATGATTTAGAGATAGAATATCATCCAGGGAAAGCTAATGTAGTGGCAGACGCCTTGAGCTGTAAGACGATATCAGATCTCAGAGCCTTAATCGCCAACTTGAATTTATTTGATGATAATAGTTTGTTAGCAGAGTTGTAGGTTAAACCTACTTTGACCGATGAGATTAAGACCAAACAACTTCTGGATAACCCATTGCTTCCCATTATTGAGCAAGTTAAGCAAGGATCAAGTTCAGAGTATACTGTGGATCAGGATGGTATTTTGTGTTTTCACGGTCGTTATTGCGTTCCTAAAGATGATGAGTTGAGACGGGTTATTCTTCAGGAGGCTCATAGTAGTCCTTATGCTATACATCCTGGCGGGGACAAAATATACAATAATCTCAAAGAGCGCTACTTCTGGACTGGTATGAAAAAAAATATTTCAGATTTTGTGGCGAGGTGTTTGACTTGTCAGCAGGTTAAGGAAGAACACCAGCATCCATCTGGATTGTTACAGACAATTAATATTCCTGAGTGGAAATGGGAGCACATTACGATGGATTTCGTTACTGGTCTTCGTCTGACTCCTTCAAAAAAGGATTCTATTTGGGTGATTGTTGATCGACTCACCAAGTCAGCACACTTTATCCCTATCCGGATTAACTATTCTCTGGACAAACTGGTTAAGTTGTACATTTCGGAGATTGTTAAACTTCATGGTGTACCGTTGTCTATCATATTTGATCGAGATCAAGGTTCACTTCCAGATTCTGGAAGGTTTTGCACGAGGCTCTGGGTACTCGTTTGAATTTTAGTACATCTTTTCATCCTCAGACTGATGGACTGTCTGAGTGAGTAATTCAGGTGTTGGAGGATATGTTACGGGGTTGTGTGATTAATTTCCATGGTAGTTGGGAAGATTTCTTGACATTAGCTGAGTTCGCTTACAATAATAGTTATCAGGCGAGTATTCGCATGGCACCGTACGAGGCTCTGTATGGACGTAGATGTCGTACTCCTATATGTTGGACAGAGTTGAATGATAGAAAAACTTTGGGTCGAGACTTGGTTCGAAGGACTGAAGATACTGTCAGATTGATCCGTGATCGCTTAAAAGAGGCATTCGATATGCAGAAATCATACGCAGATAAATGACATAAGGATATCGAGTTTGAGGTTGGAGATCAAGTTTTTCTCAAGGTATCCCCATGGAAGAAGGTATTGAGATTTGGACGTAAGGGTAAACTGAGTCCGTGATTTATTGGGTCGTATCGTATTTTGAAGAAAGTTGGACCTGTTGCTTATCAGCTTGAGTTGCCACCCCAGCTCAGTCGTATTCATGATGTTCTTCATGTGTCTATGTTGAGGCGATACCATCCAGATCTGGATCACATCATTCAGGTTGATGAGGTAAAGCTGAGACCTGATTTGTCATATGAGGAAGAGCCTATTCAGGTTTTAGAGAGAGATGAGCGAGTTCTTCGGAATAGGCGTATTCCAATGGTAAAAGTGTAGTGGAGTAATCGTAGCCCATCAGAAGCTACTTGGGAGACATTGGAGTCAATGGAGGCTCAATTTCCTCATCTATTTTCATAAGGTAAATTTCGAGGAAGAAATTTCTTGTCGAGGGGGAGAATTGTAACAACCTGGAAATTTGAAAATAACATTTAATTGAAATTTGAGGATTTAATTGTGTAATTGGTGAAAATTGGGGACTAAATTAAAAGTTTTCAAAACTTGTAGGTTGTTGTAGAGTTTAAAGAAATTCAGGGACTAAGCCCTAAATTTACCCAAAAAAAAAGTGTCGGGAGACACTCTATTAAATGGAGAATCAGATGTGCGTGGGGGGTGAATTATTAAGCAAAAATTTATAAGTTTTCTTCCTTTCAAGCCCCAACTTCTAACCACGATCCCGACGTCGTCCGACCTCTGATCGTCATTTTGAAAACACCATCGTGTTCATCATCGAGTGAGGAACAAACTCCTTAAATTAATTGAAACGAAACGCTGCCAAACGCTGTGAATTTCAAGTCAAAGTCTCGACCTTTTTAAGCTCAATCTCTGAGAAAATCTTAAATTCATCGTCGACCGTTGCTCCGTTTACGACACCTCCTGCACCATCGTGTTCCTTGTGCCGTTTCGAGTCTGCCGGTGTCATCTTTGGTCTCCGTCGGCAGCGGCGCGTGGGGAGGTTAAGCGGTCAAAGTTTTTGATTTGTTGAAATGGAATTCTCCGCCGTTCAAAAATTTGAACCGAGCTTTGTAAGTACCTCGAAATTGCTCAAAATAATTTTTAGAAATTTTTCCGTGAATTATACGCTACCGGAAGACGTCCCACACTCCCCCACGTGCCGCCACTGCGTATGGGGAAGGTCAAAATGACCAGTTTGACCGTTTTGAACCAGTTTGACCGGTTACGACCCAACCCGTTGACCCGACCCGACCCGTTGACCCGATCGTTGACTGGGTGCTATTCTGCTAATTATTTGGAAAAGGGTTCTATTCTGATAATTATTTTGAAAAGGGTATTATTTTCGTAATTTTAAAAAAATTCATATTTTTTTTTTAAAAAAATGATATTTTAGTAATTATTTTGAAAACGGTGATATTTTGGTATTTTTTTAAAATGATGTTATTTTCAATGGTTGTTCATATCTTGACCACCTTTGACCAAAACTTTGACCAGCTTTGACCGGCCATTAAACGACCGTTAATCTTTTCCAAGAATACTTATCCTGACATTTTTCGACGTCCCAAATCTTTTTTTGGGGTCTGTTTCACCAAATTCGAACCCGAAAGTCTCCAAATCGTCAGTCAAACCCGTTGACTTTGATTTTGACCAAGAATTCAGAATTTCAGAAGGTCATGCTTTATGTTTTTCGACGTTCTGAATCTGATTCCGAAGTTCGTTTTGCCAAATTCTGACCCGAAATCCCCGAATCGAGCATGTGAACCCAAAAGGCTTAGAATTTTAATATTTTGATTATTTATTTGAGTTTTGGTTAATGAATTGATTCAATAAAATATTTTATGAAGGTACTCGTGTTTCACCTTAGCGTGGATCTGTTAGGTCTGGAGTTGTTCATTTCTTCAGATCGGCCCGAACCGCGTACTATAAGAATTACTCGTAGGTTTTCGTATATTATTTGAAAAAAGATTAAGATTATTTATATTAGGATTCCAATATGGATTTTTTCAATTCGTAGGATCTAGCGCTGTAGCAGAGCGTGATCGACAAACTCAGTATAGGATTATCTATCTGATTTCTCAGACTGTTACAGGTGTGTTTCGTTACAGTATTACATTACTGTTTTAAAATGATTAATCTGAATACCAAGTATTTGATATCTGATTTACTGTATATTCCGATATAATTTCTGGATTAAAGTATTTCATACCGATTTCTGAAATCTGATTATTTGACATTTGAATTACCATATATTACTGTTTTGAATTCTGATTTCCGTATTTTTGCATATGGTTTCCAAGTATGAAACATTTTTATGTTTTAAGTGATTAATCATTGTTTTCACTTGAATACATTCATGTTTAATATTGTCATTGGGGGGTATTGTTGAAGGAAGATTATCTGCAGACTTCTCGGCTTTGTGCTCAGGGTCTAAATGGCATGTGCGGTTGGGTGTATGGTTCTGGGGAACCTACACATTTATGATGTGAACGGATGAGGGTAGTCTTCATGTTTAAAAATAAAAACATGTTGCATAGATCGATTTTATTGAAAGATTTTATCTATATGTTTTTTATACTATATGGAGCATACTGGGCTTTTTAGCTCATTATGTAGTTTTTACCCTTTTTCAGATAACAACAGACCGCAAGCTAGCAGATTTGGCATCAGGGGAGATCAACTACTTATTTTGTACGAACGTATATCTCTATATGTTTTTCGGTTATGTTTGGTGACATGTATTTCCTATCGTTTTGGATATATCTGTATTATTAATATTTTGTTATATATTATATCTAATGTATTTTAAGAATTAAAAAAAAACTCTGAATGAGATATGTGACCACTTAGGTTTGGGTCTAACTTACAGACCGGGTCTGGGGGTTACAGAATTATTTTCTATTTATTAAACGTAAAAAAAGACCTATTTTTATGACGTTACAACTCTCTCCTAATTAAAAAAAATATATAGAGAACAACATTATAATAATTATCTCGAATAAAAAAATAAAATTAGCTGACCCTATTCCCATATGTAATGTAGTGAGAGGGAGGTAGGATAGTAGGTTGCCCCCAACGTCAGGTTGAGAGCAGCTTCCGTGGAAGACCTCCGACAGTCAGAGTTATGAATTGCCCACCGTGAAACTCGATCCCACGATCACAAGGTTAAGAGTCTTGCGTTCTACCAACTGAGCTGGACGGACAATTCTTTACCTAGCTAATTTTTTATTTCTTAAATATATAGAAATATTCAAGATCTTTTATCCAAAACTCAATTTTCATTCGGCTTCACCCTTCACAAAATTCAATCCAATTTGAATATATTTTTTTTAAATCTGATCATTTAAATTGAAGCAAATTAACATTTATTAAATTTAAATTATATTATCATCACTACTTGTGTAAGTTGTTACGATAGTAAAGGTCTTTTCCTTTCCCCCAATGAAATATATGGAGAGTGGCTCGAGCAAAACCTGTTACTATCACTGGCATTGTTCAATGTCTTGAGTTCACTCGACAGTTATAGCCTATGCTCTGATCTGAGCGACCTACATTAAACATTGGACATCTGTAAAAAGGTCTTTCACTATCTGGTTGCTCGAAACTCACCTCGTTGGTTACCAATTGTTTTTGTTGTTTCATAGTTTGACAGACAACAGCATAAACTTTTCACCTTGCTTTGATCTACCGTTCAAAATTTACAGGTGTCTATTTAGGCATGAATAGTGGCAGATCCACATTTGGTTTAGGCATGAACAGTGGCGCCATCAGAGTGAGTTTAGTTCCACAGCTTTGATTAAGCTTTCAGAAATTAGAACGACTTGCATCATTTCACACTCATCATCGGAGCCCCTTGACACACAGATTCTCATCAAACAAAAAACAACAAAACTATGACTTAGACCTCAGAGACATGGATTAGGCTAATAGTGCCTATAATCCATAGGGTCTCTACTTCCATTTTTTTCATTTTAAAAAGGGGTTGAGGATGATGTTGGGGCCTTTCTTTCCGCTCAACCTTCCTCCGGTGGGGCTGCCTCTTAACAATGCGCCCACAAGGCCCAACTAGTGTCCTAAAAGTAGCTCTCCTGCAAGACATAATCATATCAAACCCAGAGAAACCTCGGAAAGAATGAAACACAAACTGCCGCTGCTGAGCTTTGATTGTAATATTATCCTTAGCTGAGGAAAGAGGAGCATAGATTATCTAGAAAGCTATATTTGTCTTTTTTGGCATTAAATCCTGCGAAAAGTGCACTATCATGGTTGGAAAAGGGACAAATAATCTGCAAGTCCGGATGATGAACCAATGTTCGAGTACTTGAGTGCCAAAATACCCGCTCCTTTGTTCAAAGCTAAAGCACAGTCAAGCCTTGGCGTCTTTGCTGCTCCTGTCTTTGACAATTATTTTCTGATTTCAATGGAGTAACTGCTCTAGAAAGAGATCTATAAAGGAGAAAACTTATTATATAATCTGATAAAAACATGGCATAAGGTGTTGCAGCATAAGCAAAACCAGGATGGTTGATGGAACCATCTCCACACAAGCAGGCCAAAGTTCAGGTACCAGAGAGTAAGAGATTGAAGGGAAAGAGAGCAAGGTTGTACATAATTCGCCGTTGCATATTCATGTTGCTTTGCTGGAAGGATCAGGGAGACAGAAATAATCGGTAAAGTCAAACATTCATGCCAGATGTTATTTTGGGCATTTAGATTACAACAAAACTATGCAATATTTGTATAAGAATCAGATAGCATGGGCTAAATAGAGAGATTCACTTGCTATAAATGCTAAAGAAGGAAACAGAAAATACAGTCTTTCTCTTCGATTTTCTCCTTTTTCTTAGCAGATCAAAGGCTTCTTTATGTCAAGTAATGTTTCCTGCATCTATCTAATCTTCTCAAGTATATTTTCCTTAAAAATTGAATAGGAGATTATACAGTCGGACTAAGCAAGCAAGAATAAGCCATTGAGATAGCAATGTACAGATTTCTATATCCATTTCACAATGCACATAAGTGCATTCAAAGAGAAGAAAATGACCGAGGGATAAATACCTAACAGCAAATATAATGCTGACAGCTTAGTAGGTTGGCATAGCATAAAAGCGATAACTTCTATAGTTCCTAAATAGGTCAGGGGCTAAGAACAGGCAATCACAAGAAGTAAATATAAAGCTTCTTAGTGAACCATGGCAGAATTTGAAATGAGCCTTAGAGGCGTACAATCTTCAGGGCCATTATACACCTAATTTACATGGAAATACTGATTCATTTGAAGCTAGGTAGGACTTATAGCTCAATCTTAGCATAGTTAGATGCTCGATCTTTATTTTTCACTTCCCTTTACACAAGTGAAAAGCCAATAGAGAGAAAAGGAGAAATAGTTGCAGTTGAAAACATGGTTCTAAATGTTTGATAAACACTCAATCCCATATTCCCAAAAGGGCTCGAAATAGATCTCTATCATTTACTAAGAACACACAAAAGCTGAAGCCTACTGCTACCAAATTATGCACCGAGGTCAAAAACCAAAACAAATGCAAGCCAACAATCTGAACCCAGAAGCCGCCATGAAAAAGGGATGGGCAGTCTAAAGCCATATCCAAATGGGACAGCAAAAAGGAAAGGTAAACTTTCTCCTTTATAACAAATGCGCAATTTTGAACACATTGAGTGACATCAATGATAAAAGAGAATAGAGATTGCTATTCTTCCTAGAGTACTCGGGTTCAAGCAGCAGGGCATGTCTGTGTTGTCAAAAGGACAAATGCACATATTCGTTCCAAAGATTTCAAAGAATTGAAGTACTAATCGCATAAGTTAATATATATATATATATATATATTGAATTGAGTAATCCAAAACATCATATAAAAGAAACCACATCAGTAATTCCTTCAACCGATAACAGAAAGACACTCACATAACAAACCTAGGAATCAAATGCAATAGTAAAATCAAGCTCCATATTTTTCGATCGAGGGTTTTTACTCCAGACATTTGAGAAAACAAAGCATCAAACAAGTCAGATCATTGAATATCCAAAAGAACCAACCTTTATTGCATAACAATTCCATTTTTCAATCAGAAGTAGCAAAAATCTTAGAGTATATAAAGTTCTCTTTCGTTCTTCTTTTTCCTGTAAACAGAACCCTAAATCAACAGAAACCGAGAATATGCCATGGCAAGTATCAATATTTGTACGGAGTAGGAAAGGATATTTAAGAGTAGGTGAGAGGGCGGTCCTTGGCCTCGTCAGGATTGTCGTCATCATCAGGATCGTCGATTGAGAGGTTGACACAGGAGAAACGCTCGATGGAGGAGAGAAGGCGGAGACCACGGTGGCGCTGACCCAACCAGCGACCTCTCCCAACTTCTCGCGAGAGACCAAGCTGGGGGCATTATCGTTGTGGTTGTCCCTGTTATCCATTCCTGTTCTTGGTCTGGAATCGATTGGATTAACGAGATTTGAAGAGGGGTGCTTTTCACTGCATCTCTTGTAGTTGGCGGTTAAGGGGTAAAGCCGCCAAGGTTACAGAAGGTGTTAATCATTATTTAATGGATAAATTACATCAACAGTCACTACAATTTAATTAGTTTTTCTTTTCATTACTGAAGTTTTAAAAAAAAATCCATCACTCAATTATTAACGATTGTCATCCCTTTAACCTGCAATTTGAATTCCGTGTAAAGAAAAATATGAATATTTAATATAAAAGTTTTAATTTAGAAGAAAAAAAGAATTTGGAGAAAAAAATAAAAAAATATCAATTCTTAATTCGATGCACTCCATGCGAAATCATTCTGCTTATGAAAGCTGCTCAAGAAGCAAAGCTCCAAGTTGTGGAGGCTGACAAGATTATGTTTTGGTTGGATTACTTAGGAGGTTGCTGGATTATACTTTGTGGGGAACTTCTGCTGTGCGGCGTCTAAAAAAGACTAAAAAACGGCGTGATCGGTTAAACAATTGACCGGTTAAAATAGAGACTGGTTATTTTATATCATTTAACCGAAAATATTATCAAGTACAATAACATATTAGGTAGCGTTTATATAATGTAATAGGTAGCGCTTATATAATAAAATAGACATTTAATCGGAAATATTATCAAGTACAATAACATATTAGGTAACGCTTATATAATGTAATAGGTAGCGCTTATATTGACATATTTTCTAAGTAAACCGGTAAATTTCTACCGGTAACATTACAAATTTTACCTATTACATTATAATTATCGGTTTCGATGTTTTTTGGATCGATACACTTTTAAATGTATCGACACTTTATGCGTGCACCTTGTTGGGCATTCATTCTGGAAAAAAGTATCGACACAAACTTAAAAAGTGTCGATACATTATTTAGACCTATTTTCTTATAAAACCGATATATTTATATCGGGTACATTGTAAATTTACCTATCACATTATAATTTTCGTTTCGATGTTTTTGGGATTGATACTTTCAATAAATATATCGACACTCTATGCATGCACCCTGTTTGACATTCATTATAGACAAAATGTATCGACACAAATTTAACAAGTGTTGATACTTTATGCTGACCTATTTTCTCATAAAACCGATATATTTATACCGGTTGCATTGTAAATTTACCTATTACATTATAATTATCGGTTTCGATGTTTTTGGGATCGATACTTTTAATAAATGTATCGACACTTTATGTGTGCACTTCGTTTGGGCATTCATTCTGGACAATAAGTATTGACACAAATGTATCGACACAAATTCCACAAGTGTCGATACATTATGTTGACCTGTTTTATAATTAACCGATATATTTATATCAATTACATTGCTAATTTACCTATTACATTATAATTATTGGTTTCGATGTTTTTTGGGTCGATACTTTTAGAAAATGTATCGACACATATTTAGGTAGTTATTGTACAAACCTGCGAATTTAATGTTGTACCCACCCTTCCACTACTACTACCAATACCACATCCTATTGAAAGCACGACTGAAACATGTTCAATGAACCTTTACTTACATCTCCATCAACTCCGGGATCACTGAACTTGCACAACACAATTTTTGCCATGGATCATACTGATGCAGACAATGTAAAGCCAACCGAGGAATGCCATGAAGTACATAATGTTGATGAATCTGACAGATTGGTTAGTCAGCTCTTCTCTTCACGTGATCAAGCTTGGTACTTTTACAAGGGATTCATACGGGAACATGGGTTTAGTGCACGTAAGGGAACAACACGGCTTGACGTGGAAGGGAATATGAAGACATAAGAATTTTGTTGTTCCAAAGAAGGGTTTCGAGTATCAAAAGTCAATATTGTTGATCGTCAACGTGCTCATACGCCAGTCACAAGAACAGGATGCAAGGCTAGAGTCGTAGTTACAACAACAAATACAAACGATCATTGGGTTATAAGTAAGTCTTATCAGAAACATAATCATGCATTGTGAACACCTGCTATGACACCATTTATGCGTTCTAATAGAGCTGTAAGTAAGGCTGATATCGATGAGGCAACAACATTGAAAGAGGTCGGTGTTGGCTCGTCACAAGTAATGAACTATTTAACGCATCAAGCAGGGGGCTATCATAATGTTGGATTTACACATAAAGACCTATACAAAGAACTTCAAAGAGGTAAAGCAAAGGAAATCGTCGATGAGGATGTGAATGCGCTTATTGCTTACTTTGATTATAAGAAACATGATGATCCCGAGTTTTTTATGACATACTCGGTAGATGAATCAGGGGCATTACATAATCTTATTTGGTCGGATTCTACATCGAGATCAGATTACACATGCTTCGGTGATGTAATTGCGTTCGACACAACGTACAAAGATAATTTGTATGGTCGACCAATTATGCCTATTATCGGTGTCAATCATCACCATAACACAATTGTGTTTGCCACTGCCATAATCGCTGACGAGACGTCTCAATCTTTTGAGTAGGTGCTACAGAATTTTTTAGAAGCCATGATGAATAAATTGCCTATTTCAGTTGTCACCGATGGGGATGGGGAAATGCAGAGGGCTATAAATTCTGTTATCCCTTATGCTAAGCACATATTATGTTCTTTGCATCTTTCTCGCAATGCACAAGCTAAAATTGGTGACCCAAAATTTACACCAGCATTCTCAAAATGCATGGCTTCCTGGTGGACAACCGAGGAATTTGATATTCAATGGCGTTCGGTTGTTTCAGAATTTAAAGTCGAAAAGCATCCATGGGTGATTGAGAAGGGAAATACTCGGTACTTATGGGCACAAGCATATCTAACCGGTCATTTCTTTGCCAATATTCGCTCAACACAAAGGTGTGAGCCTATGAATGCTTCACTAGCGATTGCACTGAAACACAAGAAGACATATTTAGATGTTATTCGTGCAATTGAAGATGAAATTAGTAGAATGCGTGTGAACGAGTTGAAAGCATATTACTTAAGTTCCCAGACAAAGCCCTTCCAGATCACAAAACTGGTCGACCTTGAAAGCCATACTACTGAGATTTTTACCCGCGAATCTTTCGTGCGTTCCAATATGAACTTCTACGGGAGACATTGTACTGGATTGAGGAAGAGATTCAGTCCTTATCAGATGAATGTCAACATTATATTTTGACAAAGTAAAAAGAAAAAAAAAAGGATATTTGAAATTAGTTTTGATTCTCGTATGAAAACCCTAATTTGCTCCTACAAAAAATTCAAGACCGTTGGACTTCTGTATCGCCATCAACTTCACATTTTGAAGCACTTGGATTACACATATTTGCCCGGGACTTTGATTCAAAGTAGGTGGACTAAGGATGCGAAGGCTTCTGCACCTATTTATGTTGACTTGAATGTGCCTCCAGAAGTGATGCAAATGGCAAGGCTCGCTACTCTACGTTCAACATCAAGTAGGTTATGCTACATTGCATCAAAGATAGACACGTCTTTCAAAACCGAAAGAGATGAGATAAAAAGACTAACAGAAGAATTTGAAAACTTGTTTGGTTTGAATGATTTAGTCAACCAGAGCAGTGTAGTAAACAACGTTTGCGACCCTCAACAAAAACAACGTAAGCGAAAAGAAGTACTGAAGAACAAGGTCGAAAAGAAAATTAGGCGATGTGGGTACTGCAACGGTGAGGGACATAACAAACTAACATGTCCTCAAGTCAAGCTCAGTTTGAATACAAGCACACAACCTACATCAATTGATTTTTTCAAAGACGGAATGGAATGACCATTCAGTCCCACGCGTGATGACAACGATCTCCATATATCGTAAGTATCAACATGACTCCTATTGTGTATAAGAAATATGTACAACAACCTATTGCTAACTTTTCTCATCTCATACATAATTACATTCACATACAAAAATATAAATCGTATACAAAATTATGAATCGTATACAAAATTTCCCCTAAATTAACAAAATTTCCCCTAAATTAACAAAATTTCATCTCGTAGTCTATTTTGATTGTGGCTTACGAGACCGTTTAATATTTCATCCGCATCATCACATAAATGCCAAACAATCTGTAGATTAGAGTCTCTCGCAATAATGGCTGGAATCAGTTCTATAATTAGGATTATCCAGGTTAATCATGTTGACTGCATAGCCAATAAAACATGGGGGTCCAAATGGTAAGCTAGGAATTGGTAAGGCAAGCTTTCTTTGAGGGTTTAGGATTTAGAGCCCTCCAATGTAAGGAGTGCATGATTGAACATTACGTATAATAGTTGTATTCAGTTGTTGAAGAATTGTTCTTAATTTTGTATAAGGATAGTTGTTATGATATACGTTCACATTTCGAGACCAATTAGTTAGATGCATGCAGTACCCTATATTCTCGAGGCAGAGCACAAGAAATATGGCACTTAAAGATTTACCAAGAGCGATAGCTTTTGCTCAGCATGAAGACCGAACCTAGAATCAACTTTGTAATTATGCCTATCGTGCTGAAGAGAATCTGCTGAATAATAGGATTTGCAGACAACTGCAAGCATTTTAAACGCTAAACCCAACTACTCACATGAAAAATTATGCAACAGAGATGTCAGGATTTCCCATAAAATGATTGACATCTCTGTTGCATAATTTTCTATATGAGTAGTTGGGTTTAGGGTTTAAAATACTTACAGTTGTGTGCAAATCCTATTATTCAGCAGATTCTCTTCAGCATGATAGGCATAATTACAAAGTTGATTCTAGGTTCGGTCTTCATGCAGAGCAAAAGCTACCGCTCTTGGTAAATCTTTAAGTGCTAGATTTCTTGTGCTCTGCCTCGAGGATATAGGGTACTGCATGCATCTAACTAATTGGTCCCGAAACGTGAACGTATATCATAACAACTATCCTTATATAAAATTAAGAACAATTCTTCAATAACTGAATACAACTATTATACGTAATGTTCAATCATACACTCCTTACGTTGGAGGGCTCTAAAACCTAAACCCTCAAAGGAAGCTTACCTTACCAATTCCTAGCTTATCACTTGGACCCTGTAAGAGGTTTTATTGGCTATGCTGTCAACATGATTATGAGCTTCCTTTATCCTTTCGCATTCAGTCAGACTATAGATATTTGAATCAATTAAATTGGATTAAATACTTTAATCCAATCCATTTCAAGAACAATTACATGAATACATTGATACTTACTGGTCATTTTCGATTTTCTTCAATATTGATACGCTGGAGCTCCATTTGAAGGTCATCATCTTCGTAAACAAAGATTGAACTTTCAACCTATAACCATTAAAAAACAACAAACTTTAAAATCTAACCCCTCTTTCTAAATACTAACATTCTAAAAAATTAGGGTTTTGACAACATACCTATCGAACACATGAAGGGAAAAAAAGTGTCCAATCTGGAAATCAATCAAAAACTAATTTGAATACCATAATATCGATAAATTTACATGAAGAACTGATCGTAACTGTTATGAACGCTGGTATTCGTCGGAGTGGAAGAGTCTATTGCCTTTAGGGTTTGTCAATTTGGGGTTTATATAACATTACATATAAATAATGAAGGGAAAAAATGCGTAATTTAAAAAAGTATTAACACAAATTTAAACAGTGTCGATATATTATGTATATCTATTTTCTCATAAAACTGATACATTTATATCGGTTACATTGTAAATTTACCTATTACATTATAATTTTCGGTTTCGATGTTTTTTGGATCGACGCTCTTAATAAATGTATCGACACTTTATACGTGCACCCCATTTGGCATTCGTTCAGGACAAAATGTATCGACACAAATTTAAAAAGTGTCGATACTTTATGCTGACATATTTTCTCATAAAATCGGTATATTTATACCAGTTACATTGGAAATTTACCTATTACATTATAATTTTCGGTTTTGATGTTTTTTTGGATCGACACTCTTAATAAATGTATCGACACTTTATGCGTGCACCCCATTTGGCAATCGTTTTGGACAAAATGTATTGACACAAATTTAAAAGGTGTCGATACTTTATGCTAATCTATTTTCTCATAAAATCGGTATATTTATACCGGTTACATTGGAAATTTACCTATTACATTATAATTATCGGTTTCGATGTTTCTGGGATCGATACTTTTTATAAATATATCGACACTTTATGCGTGCACCCTTTTGGACATTCATTCTGGACAAAAAGTATCGACATAAATTCCACAAGTGTCGATACAATTTGTAGACCATTTTCTCATAAAACCGGTTTATTTATACCGGTTACATTGTAAATTTACCTAATACATTATAATTATCGGTTTCGATATTTCTGGGATAGATACTTTTTATAAATGTATCAACACTTTATGTGTGCACCCTTTTGGACAATCATTATGGACAAAAAGTATCGACACAAAATCCAGAAGTGTCGATACATTATGTAGACCTATTCTCACATAAAATCGGTATATTTATACCGGTTACATTGTAAATTTACCTATTACTTTATAATTATCAGTTTCGATGTTTCTGGGATTGATACTTTTTATAAATGTATCGACACTTTATGCGTGCACCCTTTTGGACATTCATTCTGGACAAAAAGTATCGACACAAATTCCACAAGTGTCGATACAATTTGTAGACCTATTGTTGAGTTAATCGATTGATGAATATGACCAAGAGGGGGGTGAATTGGCAATTAAAAATTTCGCTGGAAGCTTTTGCAGAAAATTAAAAGTAATTGTGTAGTGATTTAGAGTGGTTCGACTTTCTCAACCAAAGTCTACGTCCACTACCTTAGCTATCCACACTAAGGATTTTCCACAAATTCACTAATTTGTCTTTCTTTTGAGGATAAAGAGTAACCTTACAAATCCCTCAAGAATTATACCCCAAATTCTTGAGAACACTCTCTCCCAAAGAGAACAATACAAATTTTGCAAACTTACATGAAAATCCTCACAAGCCAAGATGTTTGCACAATTCTAAAACAAATAAAGAACACTCATGAATAATAAAATTGAGCACAATAAGTGTTCTTGAAAGCAAAAATGAATATTGAATGAAATAGGCTTGAAAATTCTCAAACTTGAGGTTTGATGCTTTCTCTTTGATTCTCTCTTGATTCTTGTTGTTTGTTGTTTCTTGTTGTTGATCAATGGCTTCTAAGCTTGTTTAAATACTCCTTCAATTGATTCTGAATGTTGGGGATGATTAGTGGAGTCAATGGAGTCATTTAAGTATGAAAATCATTAATAAAATAGCTTGGAGCGTGGAGGGAATCAATACCCCCTCATAGGGAATCGATTCTCTAAGTGTATCATTCAAGTATTTCGACCGTTAAACAGGAGGGAATCGGTATCCTCTGGGGGGAATCTGTTCCCTCCGAGTAATCTGTTATTTTCGGAGCCAAACCATTCAGGGGGAATCGGTTCCCTCTGGACAATCTGGAATTTTTGGCCTTGAAAAGGTTCGAAATACTTTGTAAAATTGTTTTGAGATTATTTTACGATTGAAACTTAATTTTACACTTGAGTAAGGATTAAAAATGACATTTGAAAGATTTGGAGTAATATTTTGATATTCAAATAATTATATCGAATATACTTAGAAAATCTTTTGTAAAATCTTAAAATTCATTTAACTTAATTTGTTATATCAAAATATCAAAATGTTTTCAACAATCTCCCCCTTTTTGATATAACAAAACATTTTAGTAATTTTAAGATTTTGAAATCAAGTTTGAAATTACTCCCCCTTACTCTAACACTTCTCCCCTAACACCTTAACACTTCTCCCCCTTTTTGTTAAATCAAAAAGACCATAAACCGATCTTAAACAAGGTGTTGAAAAAAATTAGCCAATTGAACAAAAGCTAAAAGCTGCTAAGATCAGAATCAAGTGAAATATTAGCCATTAGTTTAATAATCAATATTCATAAACAATGTGACATGGCAAAATTGATCATATATCTAACAAGATGTAAATGATGCAATAATGAATAAATTTACCCAAACCAAATATATAGAAATATAAGTTCAAACATCCATAAACCATCAAACAAATTCAAACATCCAATAATCAAAGTCAAACAATCCAAAGGCATTCAAAATGTTGAAAACAATAAGTTTGAAGTTTTTATCCAATAAAGCTAAGCAAGAAACAAGGCCTAATCGTCCATTGGCGCATCAGGAGGAGATAAATGTGTCCAAATGTTGGTCACATCACGTGAAAGTACTTTCGTCTAAAGTGTCGAAACGATGATTCATCGTTTCGGTGGTAGCAGTCAGATTTGAATCGATGGATGCAAGCCTCATATCAAGATTCTCCATAAATGATCAGAAGTATGGAGGCACTGGATGTTCTTGCTGTGCTTGTTACTCGTGCTGCTCCGACTCATCGTCGGCTTCATCTGCTTCCGGAGATTGTTCACCGGTACGAACCCAAAAACCAATTTCTTCATTGATTTTCCACCCTGATTTAGTCAAAGGGAATAGGTTGATTTGGTTTTTGAGTGGAAAAGAGGCATCAAGACCAACTCTAAGCCCGAACTTTTTAAACAAATTACTTAGAATACAACCGTAAATTAGAGATGAACATAATTTCTTATTGGGAACAAGATTTACGGTTTCGACAAGTTCAGTAAAGATAATCTGTGGAAGGTTGATTTTAAGATTATTTTGGACACAATGTAGCTAAAATAGATATAAGGCTCGAAGAGTAGAGTAACGGCCTCCGGATGGTCGAAACCACCAAGATATCATTAGATGAAGAAAACTGTCATGAAGATCTAAAATACTCACACTATCCCTTCGTTTATACTGAGATCCTACCATTAGTTTTTCATTATCTAACCCGTCATTATCTAAACCTAATGCGGTGGCAATGTATTCCGGGTTAAGATGAAAGAATCGTCATAGAAGATAGGATCAGATTCCTATGGTTGCGGTTTTATCCCGGTTTTGAATGCAAATGACATTAGAGTGGAAGATACGAATGAGTTGGTGGTAAATTATTGGTTCAAGCTCAAAGAGTTTATCAAATTTTCACTCTTCTAGGGTAGAAAGATGTTAAAATTTGATGTCTAATATGGCTTGAAGAGATGGGATTCGTTCTTCTCGGATTTTGTAAGAATCAAAGTATTGGCAAAACCTAAAGTAGAGATTTTGTCTACGACCGGGTTCATTGAAGCACGAATTTTGAATGGTAATATTTGGATCATCGGGATTAGGATTTTGTTGGATAGGTGGAGGATTTGGAGGTGAGTTTGGAGGTTGGTTAGAACGACTAGAGGAAGGTCTAGAACGTTTGTGAGACATGATTTAAGATAATCAGAATAGAAATAATAACCTGCAATTTTAAAACACATGTATACAATATAACAATCCCAAAACTCAATTGAGTCCTCAATATTTCAAGGTTCTCTAAAACAATCCTAATGGGCAAAATTTTGAAAACTATGTTTAAAAAACAATTTTAAAATTAATATGCATATAATTTTCATAGTAACAACATAATTAAATCAAAACACAACAATTTGAAAACAGTTTTTTTTAATTTCGAAAATTCTAAAATTAATTGAAAAATTGTGAGATTTTGATGAAATTAGTTGTAAAATCTAGTTTCTAAACATTAAACAATCAATGCCCAATCACTATTTCAATCTAGAACTAATTAAAACTAGTCCTATGTTCAAAAATTGATAAAGTAGAAGTTTTAGAAAAATACCTTGAAGATTTTCGGATTTTTGTGAGAATGTGATGATTTTTGCACTAGTTTGATGATTCCAACAGGTTTAGGAGATGATATTTGAATTAATTCTGATTAGAAATCGATGTTTTGAAGCAAAGTGGAGATTTGGGAGATAGAGATAGTGAATGGTGGTAAAAGGAAGAAGAAGAGGGTTTGAGGAAGTAGGGTATTCATGTCGTGTTATATCCAGAACCCCCAAGGGGTATCGATTCCCCTACCGGGGGGAATCGGTTCCCCTTCAAAGTGGGAATCGGTTTCCCTTCAGGGGGTATCGATTCCCTCTACACCAAAATGCTACAAATCTGATTTTAAACATTCAAAATGCTAAATTAATTTGCTCTAGTGGTATTGACAACTCATATAATGAAAATTAATCATGTTCAATCAAACAATTTTATCTTTAAACTACATTTGAACATAAAATTAATTTTCTCTAAGAATCATAAACTCCCTCTAACTAATAGCAAAGAAGGCAATAAAAAATTATTATTATTATAAGCATTTTTCATTTATTCTTAAAAGTGCTAAAATTAATTTAAACACTAAGTGAAGTTAGGTTGGTCAAACCTAATTTTCTCCTAAGTGTCCAAAATCTTTCTTTATCTAAAGGTTTTATAAAGATATCCGTTAATTGATGCAAAGTATCAACAAATTCTAGAACTACATCTTTCTTAGCGACATGGTCTCTAATGAAGTGATATCTAATTTCAATATGCTTAGTTCTAGAGTGTTGGATGAGATTTTTAGCGAGACAAATAACACTAGTATTGTCACACTTGATAGGAATGGTACCTAATTCGTGCACAACAACTACCGACTGAAATGTATTCCGCTTCAGTGTTAGATAAGGCAACACAATTTTGTTTCTTTGAAAACCAAGAAATCAACATATTTCCAAGGAATTGAAAAGTACCGGAGGTGCTTTTCCTATCTAATTTGCAACCTCCATAATCTGCATCAGAGAAGGCATGCAAGCTAAAGCTAGAGTCTCTAGAATACCAAAGTCCTAAATTAGGAGTGTCCTTAAGGTATCTAAAGATCCTCTTAACAGCTAGTAAATTTGATTCCTTAGGGCATGATTGAAATCTAGCACATAAGCAAACACTAAACATAATGTCCGGTCTACTTGCGGTTAGATAAAGCAATGAGCCAATCATGGATCTATATAATTTAACATCCACACATTTACCTTCTTCATCTATATCAAGCTTTGTTGATGAGCTCATTGGAGTGTCATGAGGTTTCCCATTTTCTAGTCCAAACTTCTTGAGCATATCTTTGACGTACTTAGCTTGATTGATGAAGATGCCATCTTTTCTTTGCTTGATTTGGATTCCTAAGAAAAATGAGAGCTCCCCCATCATGCTCATCTCGAATTCACTTTGCATTAGCTTAGAAAATTCTTGGCAAAGAACATCATTAGTAGACCCAAATATTATATCATCAACATAAATTTGAACTACTAATAAATCTTTACCTTTATGCTTCAAAAACAATGTAGTGTCAACCTTCCCTTTTGAAAAACATTTTTCAATTAAAAAATTTTACAATCTTTCATACCAAGCTCTAGGAGCTTGTTTTAAACCATAAAGCGCTTTTTTCAATTTAAGAACATGATTTGGAAATTTTGAATCTTCAAAACCAGGATGTTGTTCCACATACACTTATTCTTTTATAAAACCATTTAAAAATGCACTTTTAACATCCATTTGATATAATTTAAATTTATGAAAACATTTAAATGCTAATAACATTCTAATTGCTTCCATCCTAGCTATGGGAGCGTATGTTTCATCATAGTCTATTCCCTCTTCTTGAGTATACCCTTGAGCAACAAGTCTAGCCTTATTTCTCACTATATTACCACTCTCATCAAGCTTATTTCTAAATACCCATCTAGTACCTACAGTAGACTTACTACTAGGCCTTTCAACTAATGTCCATACTTTACTTCTCTCAAATTGATTTAACTCTTCTTGCATAGCCATAATCCAATGTTCATCTTTTAATGCTTCTTTAATATTTTTAGGCTTAATGCATGAGATAAATGTAACATAATTACATATATTTCTAAGAGAAGATCGAGTTATTACCCCTTTAGATGGATCACTTATTATTTTACAATCCTGGACATAGTTGTACTCTCTTGGGTAAGATACTTCTCTTTTTTCAATGGTTGGATTCTCAAAAGGATCATGAGTTTCCTTATCTTTTGTTTCTTCCTTTGATGATGGTTCTCCAATGCCATGTCTAACGTTATTTGTGTTTATAATACCTACATCATCATTCAAACAAGAATCCTTCCTCGGAAGGGGATTATCATCGAAAACAACATGTATAGACTCTTCTACAACCAAAGTTCTTTTATTAAATACTCGATAAGCTTTAGAATTTAAGGAATAACCTAGAAAAATTCCTTCATCACTTTTAGCATCAAATTTGCCAAGATTGTCTTTACCATTGTTTAAAACAAAACATTTACATCCAAAATGATGAAAATAGCTAATGTTAGGCTTTTTATTTTTAAAAAGTTCATATGAAGTTTTCTTCAAAATAGGCCTAATTATTACTCGATTAATAACATAACAAGCGGTATTTGTGGCTTCCGCCCAAAAATATTTTGGCAAATTGTTTTCTCAAAGCATGGTTCTAGCCATTTATTCTAAAGTTCAATTTTTCCTCTTAACAACTCCATTTTGTTGAGGAGTTCTAGGTGATGAAAAATTATGGCTAATACCATTAAAATTACAAAATTTAGTAAATCCAAGATTTTCAAATTCAGTTCCATGATCACTCCTAACACTAGTTATAAAGTAGCCTTTTTCGTTTTGGATTACTTTTGAAAACGTGATGAATTTTTCTAATGCTTCATCTTTAGTACTTAAGAATACAACCCAAGTATATCTAGAATAGTCATCTACCAATAGAAAAGCATATTGTTTTCCACCCAAGCTAGTAGTTCTAGATGGCCCAAAAAGATCTAAATGGATCAATTGTAATACTCTACTAGTGGATATGTCATTAATGGATTTAAAAGAAATTCGCTTTTGTTTTCCTTTAGCACAAGCATCACAGATTTTATCATTATCAAATTTTAGTTTAGGCAACCCTCGAACTAAATCTCCTTGAATTAATCATTGCAAAACACTCATACTAGCATGTCCTAGTCTCCTATGCCATAACCAACTATCATGCTCATCCTTAGCAACTAGGTATAAATTAGTCATATATATGGAATCTAAATGCACCATGTAAATGTTTCCTATTCTATTACCAACAATCATAATCCGATTTGATGCAATGTCAATGACTTTACAACCATTAGTTTCAAACATGACATTGAATCCTTTATCGCAAAATTAACTAATACTCAATAAATTATGTTTTAATCCATTCACATATAAAACATTCTTAATTTGTATGGAAGAGGTATTACCTATAGTGCCTATACCTTCAATGTGACATTTTGAGTTATCACCAAAAGTCACCTCTCCTCCATTTTTGGCGTTGAGCTCTATGAATCGGCTTTTGTCTCTAGTCATATGTCTTGAGAATCCAATATCAAGGTACCATGAATTTGAATTTGTTTCCCGTGCCTTGTAGCAATGCTCCTTTCCCTACAAACATAGATTAATTTTTGATTTTTGGTACCCAAATTCTTTTGGGTCCATACTTATTAGTCTCCAAAATTCTAGTCCCCTTAGGTATCCATTTGTGTAGGATATCCTTATTTTTAGTAGTAATGAGTTCTTTAGGAACCCATATACTTCTAACGATTCTTCTATTAGAGGTTCGTCGGGGACCTCTATGATTGTAGTTTTTAAAACTTTTTCTAACAAAGTTGGATTTTGAATTTTCTCCATTTTCAAAACGTTTTGTTCCAACTTTATCAAAAGAAGCTTTAAGATCATCAATTTTCTTTTGATGATCATCATTGACCTTTTTAAAGTAAAATATGCAAATCATAATTTTTCTTTTCAAACTCTTCTAGTTTGATTTGCAAATTTTTTATTTTACTTTCAAGATCATTGTTGGTCTTGGATATGAGATTATTTTCATTTTTCAATTTTGAAATATCATTTTTATATTTTAAAAACAATTTCTCATAATCCGAAGCCAACCCATTATATTCTTCTAATAACTCATCATAAGATAAATCATCTAAATCTAAATCAAATGAGTTAGAGGTTACCTTAGAATCTTCCCCGAATGCCATCAAGCACAAGTTCGCTACTTCTTGTTCCTCTTCATCGCTCCATATAGCCACGTGAGCCTTGTGCTTAATCTTTGATTGACTCTTTCTCTTCAATTATGGGCAATTATATTTGACATGCCCCAATTTTTTGCATTCATAGCAAATGATCGGGTCTTTCTCTTTTGGTTCATTCTTGAAGCCTTCATTTCGTTTGAACTTTCTTCCTCGGTTTGGCCTCATCATTTTTCTAAACCGTTTGGCAAACAATGTCATCTCCTCGTCATCGTGATCTTCATCTGAGTCACTCTCATCTTTTGTTGATTTGAGAGCAACTCCAATGTTTTTCTTCTTCTCCGTCTCCTTCTTTGGCTCATCTCTTTTCCCAAGGTCTTCCTCTTCTTTAAGTATCATTTCATGCGTGAGGAGAGAGATAATAAGTTCATCGAGGCTCAAGGATTTTAAGTTCTTAGCCTCGATGATCATCATTTTCTTTGATTGTCAAGCTTTTAGAAGAGAGTAAACTAACTTCCTTACAAGCTTGTAATTTGGAATGATTTTTCCATATGATTTGAGACTATTGACAATCGTGGAGAATCTATCCGTCATAGCTTTGACATCTTCATCCGGTTTCATCCTGAAATTTTCATAGCTATGAGTTAGAAGACTAATTTTAGATTCTTTTACCTCATTTGTGCATTCATGGGTGACTTGTAGTTTGTCCCATATCTCCTTGGCGGTTGTGCAAGATGGAACTCTCCCGTATTCATCCGGTCCAAGAGCACAAAAGATGATATGGATAGTTTTGGAGTTGATCTAGAACATTATTGTCTCTCCTTCACTCCACAATCTTGTGTAAGTGGAGGGTTTGATATATACATCTTCTATAATATTCCATGCTCTCATGTCACTTGCTTGAATGAAATACATCATCCTATTCTTCCAACAAGCATAATTAGCTCCATTGAAGAAAGGAGGCTTGTTGATGGGCAATGAATCAAGACAGAAGTTGGAGTTTGAAGTAGAGGCCATTGATGACTTGATTATCGATGTAACTCTTCTCGAATCAACTCAAGAGGCGATTAAATGAGTGAGGCTCTGATACCAATTGTTGAGTTAATAGATCGAAAAATATGGCCAAGAGGGGGTGAATTGACAATTAAAAATTTCGGTGGAAGCTTTTGCAGAAAATTGAAAGTAATTGCGCAACGATTTAGAGTGGTTCGACTTTCTCAACCAAAGTCTACGTCCACTATCTTAGCTATCCACACTAAGGATTTTCCACAAATTCACTAATTTGTCTTTCTTTTGAGGACAAAGAGTAACCTTACAAATCCTTCAAGAATTATAACCCAAATTCTTGAGAACACTCTCTCCCAAAGAGAACAATACAAATTTTGCAAACTTACAAGAAAATCCTCACAAGGCAAGATGTTTGCACAATTCTAGAACAAAGAAAGAACACTCAAGAATAATACAATTGAGCACAATAAGTGTTCTTGAAAGCAAAAATAAATATTGAATGAAATAGGCTTGAAAATGCTCAAACTTTAGATTTGATGATTTCTCTTTGATTCTCTCTTGATTCTTGTTGTTTGCTATTTCTTGTTGTTGATAAATGGCTTCTAAGCTTGTTTAAATACTCCTTCAGTTGATTCTGAATGTTGGGGATGATTAGTGGGGTCAATGGAGCCGTTTAAGTGTGAAAACCATTATTAAAACATCTTGGAGGGTGGAGGGAATTGATACCCCTCATAGGGAATCGATTCCCTAAGTGTAAAATTCAAATATTTCAACCGTTAAATAAGGGGAATCGGTACCCCTTGGGGGGAGAATCGGTTCCCTCTGAGTAATATGTTATTTCTCGGAGCCAAACCATTCAGGGCGAATCGGTTCCCTCTAGATAATCTGAAATTTTTGGCTTTGAAAAGGTTCAAAATACTTTGTAAAATTGTTTTGAGATTATTTTACGATTGAAACTTAATTTTACACTTGAGTAAGAATTAAAAATGACATTTGAAAGATTTTGAGTAATATTTTGATATTCGAATAATTATATCGAATATACTTAGAAAATCTTTTGTAAAATCTTAAAATTCATTTAACTTAATTTGTTATATCGAAATATAAAAATGTTTTCAACACCTATTTTCTCATAAAACCGGTTTATTTATACCGGTTACATTGTAAATTTATCTATTACATTATAATTTTCGGTCTCGATGTTTTTTGGATCGATACTTTTAGTAAATGTATCGACACTTTATGGGAAACTTTAAGTTTGGAAACTTTACGTGTCGATACATGTTTGTAAGTTACCGATATTTCTAAGTATGAAAACTTTGTTGTGGAGATTATAGAAAATGATTCTTTAATAATGTGTTTCGATACATTTGCACGCAGATGTAAAATACATTAATAACTAGTATTGATATTTCAACAATCCTCAAATGTATATGTATAGATAGAAGCAAATATGGATGTAAAATCCCAACCAATCAACCAATAACGATTCGGGGATTAAATGTCATTATATATTCAAACCAAAACATACATACACAACAAATTTATACATAACAATGTTCAAATAATGTACCAACAACGAAATTAATCCGATGAAAAAGGATTATTTCTAACGAAGTCAGGAACATTAGGCGACGTCAACAAATTTTTCAAATACTCTCGTATGTTACCGCTTTTTTCTGAGGACATATATAAATAATTTCAATTATCAAACTAATGAGGTGCAATTTTACTAACAATAAACTAAATTCGCATAAGCATGAATAAATTTGTGTCATACCTAGAGCATTGTCGTTCGAATTGGAAGCAGCGTCAAAGGGATGTGGACATATGTAATTGTATTTCTATATAAACACATAAATTGTTAATCAATCAATGTATGACACCTATTTAACTGGAAAAACATATTGCATAAATGTAACTTACCGGATTATAAATCATTTTGTCTGTTGAATCATCGAACAACAGTGTATTTAGGTCGTTAAAATGAGGAAACGTGTTTCAAACATCATTGAGATCTTTACAGTAGGTAACATTATCGTATGTTTTGCAATTTTGTTGATCCTGTTCACAAACAGTCAAACATAGATATGTAGGAATCATAGACAAATAAAAGTCAACAAACTGTAATGACATTCATCTTACCTAAATGAATAGAAAATGCTCAGACAACTAAGGTAGTTTCTCAAGTACACGGTCAACGTTATTCCTGAGATTGTAATCAAGTTTAAATGTTAACATTTAATTGTATATTAACGATTTTGGCTACAGTAATTCAATTGCTCAACAGTTCTAACCTCATCTTGGAAGACCAAATGCCAACAACAAAATTGTCTACACAAAAATGCATAAATTCATATAATCTTGTTCTGAGGACAACATCTACAACATGAAGAAAATGAGATTAAAGTTCTACGCTTATATGGTAAAATAATGGATACAAAATAATAGAATTAAAACATTTTGGTTATCTTGGGAAGTAGGCAAGGACACCATTGAGATAAAAAATTACAAGTTTTCTTGTAGCGGCGTTACAGACACGATATACTTGTTTGGATCATCATCATCACCATTATCATCATCATCTTCATCGTCATCTTCATCTTCATTGACCGCTTGGTTGTCCACATCTGTTAAAAGAAAATAAAATACATTTTAGAACGTGTAAATGTTTAGAAACATAAATAATTAATTACCTAACTTGTTTGATGTCGTTGACGTAATTCATCACGTAACATGGAGACTTCATCGCGCAATGATGAAATATCGGCTCGTATTCCACTCACAAGGGAATCAATATGCTCCCGAAAATTGATCATGTATTACATCACCGTCTTAATTGTGATATCCTCTCCAACTGGAGCTTCTGCAGCTTCTTCCATCATTGCGTCTCCAATTGGTTGGTCGTCTTCATGGCCAATGGGGTTCATTTCCTCCGTCTCTTGATCTAATCTAACATCCTTGACACGCTTCCAACTGACTTTTTCAACAAAATCATATCCCGTTTTTTTAATAAATAACATGTCAATCTTGCGGGTTAATCGAACAGGGGCGTCATGCAAAAAAATCAACTTATTTCTTATTCAACAGATGGGTGATGACACATCCATATAGTAGTGAAGTTGAAATTGTTGCTCCCTTTGTGACCATATATACAATTGTATTAAATATCAGTTTAGCAATGTTTGGAGCCGTTTTGGATTTATACTTTGCTATCCACCAATAATCGCTATCTCGAATCATTGAATGTTTTCCCCTAGTATGTCGGATATACCAAATGAGCATTTTGTGAAACACTTTGACTCTACATCTAGGTGAATTAGGCTATTTCTAGCAACCTGTTGTATTGTAGTATCTAAATTATTTTCATTTGAATCCCCTTTATTCTAGACACCTAGACCCTCCGCAATAGTATCCGGAGATATATATATATATCATTCCCCATGTCATGGGTATTAATTCCTATTATATTAGTTTTATTAGGCTCGTGCTGTAAGGAAGCATTGTTGTAGAAGACTCTAACTAGGTTGAGGTAATATTTTGGTTCTACACCAAGGAATTCAAGTCAACCCCAAGATGTAAGTGTAAATTTAAAACAAAATTCATATTTATCATCGAACAAGAAACCCAGGTCAATGACACGTTCGGGACGAATCTTCATTACTTTAAAACTCTTATACCATCTTTCTTTCTCCGCATCGGATCTAAAGTTCAGAGATTCGAACGACCTGATTTCCTCAGAAGAAGCGATTGTTTGAGAAAGAGGTTGTGGTTGAGAAGAGCTGGGTTGAGAAGAGCTTTGAGAAAGACCGCGCTTCTGAAGCTGACGTTTTGGAGCCATTTTGGGTATGTATGTTGTTACATTGGAACACAAACACATTCAGGAAAAAAACTCAAATCTGGAAATCAATCAAACCCATAAAATATTGATAAATTTACCTTAATATCGTATCGTCATTGTTATTAGAACGCTGGTATTCGTCAGAGATAAAGAGTTCTCTTCTGCCTTTAAGTTTAGGGTTTGTCGATTGGGATTATCTCAGCAAAGGTAGGCTAGTCGATTTGGAGTTTGTATCGATGATAATCTATAAATAATGAAGGGGATAAAACACGCGATATTTAAAAAAGTATCGACACAAATTTAAAATTTGTCGACACTTTATGCTGACCTATTTTCTCATAAAACCGATATATTTATACCGGTTACATTGGAAATTTACCTATTACATTATAATTATCAATTTCGATGTTTTTGGGATCGATACTTTTTAAAAATGTATCGACACTTTATGGGTGCACCCTTTTGGGCATTCCTTCTAGACAAAAATTATCGACACAAAATACACAAGTGTCAATACATTTTGTAGACATATTCTCACATAAAATCGATATATTTATACCAGTTACATTACAAAATTACCTATTACATTATAATTATGGGTTTCGATATTTCTGGGATCGATACTTTTTATAAATGTATCGACACTTTATGCGTTCACCATTTTGGGCATTCATTCTGGACAAAAAGTATCGACACAAGATCCACAAGTGTCGATACATTATGAGACCTATTTTCACATAAAACTGATATATTTATACCGGTTACATTGTAAAATTACCTATTATATTACAATTATGGGTTTCGATGTTTTTGGTATCGATACTTTTTTATAAATGTATTGACACTTTATGCGTGCACCCTTTTGGGCATTCCTTCTGGACAAAAAGTATCGACACAAATTCCAAAAGTGTCGATACATTATGTAGACTTGTTCTCTCATAAAACCGGTATAGTTATACCGGTTACATTGAAAATTTACCTATTACATTATAATTTTGTGTTTCGATGTTTCTGGGATCGATACTTTTTACAAATGTATCGACACTTTATGCATTCACCATTTTGGGCATTCATTCTGGACAAAAAGTATCGACACTAATTTCAAAAGTGTTGATACATTATGTAGACCTATTCTCACATAAAATTGGTATATTTATACCAGTTATATTACAAAATTACTTATTACATTATAATTATGAGTTTCGATGTTTTTGGGATCGATACTTTGTATAAATGTATCGACACATCTGCTTATCTATTTTTTGGAAACTTTACGTTTGGGAACTTTACGTTTGGGAACTTTACGTTTGGGAACTTTACGTTTGGGAACCATACTGGACAAAATGTTGGAAACAAATCTTTGTGTTTATTAATTTTGTCATTAAAAAAGTCTATTTTTACCAACTAAATTGTAAATTTACCTTTTACTTTAAAGTTATTGAATTTTATAGCTATTGTATATACCCTCAATATGGAATGATCATTCAGTCCCGCACATGATGACAATTATGATGACATTTGGAATAATGCAGACAACGATCTCCATATATCGTAAGTATCAACATGACTCTTACTGTGTATAAGAAACATGTACAACAACCTACTACTAACTTTTCTCATCTTATACATAATTACATTCACATATAAAATTATAAATCGTATACAAAATTATAAATCTTATACAAAATTAACCTTACATTTACATCATCGCTTCCTTTTGTTATTCTTGTGTCTCATGGTAGCTTTTGTTATTCTCTCTTAGTAATTTTGATTGTGACTTACGAGATCGTTTAATATTCGCGATCGATCTCATTGTCCAATAACCTATATTCAAATTGTCAGTACGTTAAGTATTGTAAACCACAACATTTAATCTATGACTTTCAACAATTTAACCGCAAACGAATTTTTAATTCCACTTACAAAATCACCAGTTGCCCCTGTAGAACCGATCGATTCCATTCTCATCATCACATACATGCCACAATCATATCTATTACAAAATTTGAAAACCACACATGTCAATTATGAAACCTGCATAAATTAAGCTTTCTATTTATGATAACATCTCATACCCATTCAATTGCTCATTCATCTTATGCTCCACAAATTTGAAATTTTTCAAGGGGAACTTTCCTAGAGATCCACATGCTTCTACCCAATTGTATTTCTTATTATAACTATCTAATATTTTTATCTGCATTAAAAAATATAAAGTTATGATCCAAACAAATTATGCATTATAATTTATATAATTTCCTTTCATACATATTAATCTCTTAGCATCATTCACTATATGTTTAGCTGCTTCAGATGTAAACAAACTATTATATATTGTTGCAACACGATCTACCATATCCAACACCAACAGATACTAATGTTAATTAAGGTAGTTTATTGTGATCATGATCTGCAACAAATTTCACACCCAATTTGACAAAATTCAACATTCTATATCCGAAAACATCATTTGCAATTCGTATGGTATCTTACCTTCTCACAATCGGTGAATTTCACATAGTTATCCAATATGGGACCCCAAAAGGTAGCAATACTCTCAACACTTACTTTGTTGTTGGCATCCAATGCATGTTACAACAATTACGCAACAATCATTATTAATTTACCGGCTATAACACTACTTTTCAACATTTATTAATTTAACTCACTGCTAAGTGGTATGGAAGGTAGCCAATCCTCCAGAGTGACTTTTTCGAATCGTAGCATATTGTCCAGGCGAGCAAATCAATAACCTATCAAATTTAATTACACAATCAGAACATATTCAATAGGTTTTAACATTTTGTACTTTCTACTTACCACACCGCCAACTCATTCCGTAGGCTTCAACGTTACAACGTCGGATACACTAGCGAATTGATTTCCCATTGAGATTACAAAATATCTGTATGAATCATTAGGATTAATATCTTATCATGAAATATTTAAATATCACTCACAAATCAACATATTTCACTTACCCCGATTCTAACCCATTATTCCATAAATAATCACAAATTACAACTTCGATGTCATCAATTCCACTTGGAATATCCACTTTTTCAACCTACAATTTTGCATACAGATTTTTGTCACAACAACATGATAAAGATCAAATTAAGTTTACTTTATTCAACTTAACTTCTGCTTCTTCTTCTGGGGTGCAGGACATTCCAAATCTAAATATGCATCTATAACACTCTCCGGTGTATATATCACATCGACATCGTTCCTCCTCATTTTCTCCATCTTTTCTTCTTCCTCCATATTTTCTTCTTCATATTTTTTCAGTTCATTGTATTTTTGCTCTACATAGCTCTTCATCTCTTTTATATCACCCTTCAATTTTTCCCCTTCATCCAAGTATTCATCAACCACCCCCTTCACCCCCGTAAGTTCACTCCTCAATTCCACAACCTTCTTCACCACTCCATCAATTTTTTCACCCGTCACCATCTTAAGTTCACCCCTCAACACCTCAACTTTTTTCACCACTGTATCTATTTTTCCTTCCACTTCCCCCTTATGCCTCTCAAGTGTCTCTTCAACTCTTGATTGTCTTTGCATGATATCAAAAAGGAATATTTTGATATCAGCCAATTCATACATCAAAATATTGAATTTATTCTGTTGTCCCTCATCGCCATCCCCCTCACCGTCATCCCTCAATACAACAATCTCTTCTTACTTCTCCTCTGCCTCCACTGCCTCCTTACCAATAACCTTCAAAATTAAATTACAATATTAAGACATTGATTATATTCTTAATATTATTTAATTACATTTATTACCCTTTCTTGTTTCCCTAGCCTATCCAACTTCAACTTTTTCATCACTCTAACCACCTCTTCTTTCCCCCATGCAAGGATGTGTGCCACTCCGGTTCTTTCATAAGTCGGCACTGCCTCACAGCCCGACCAAAAATCGAACATTGCAATATGCATTTATAATAAAATTTATAATTTTATATAATAATTATACTATCATTTTATATAAAAAAAACAAAAATGTTCTTCAACTCATTTACCTCTAAGATTGCTATGCACCCTTTGAGGTATCTCTGGCTGCCCTTTTTAAAGGTGATTATTGATTCAATCAATCTCGAATGGACATGTTCAGGCCAATTGAATTCACCCTTCAAGCCTTCATTACAAATGGCTTCATATAGTCCTTGTTCGTTGACGTATCACTCGTTGGACAAAGAAAGATCCCGACAAGGTACAATAGAACTCGAGCCTTCAGCTTATCCCCCCGTAAGATCCACTTTTGATTTCATCTTCAAGTTCAACATATGTCACCTTCTACTTCAAATCATATTTGGAGGCAAGTGCTTTCCAGTTCTTACTCTTAGGGACTTATACAACACTTTTGCCTTCATTTCCTACCCCCAAGACGGCTGCAGCACATGGGATCCCCAGAGGAAATGAATAATCATCATATTTAGCAATACATTGTTCGACATCAAATTGCTCCATCAAGGATTGACACAATTCCCTCCGAATAGGTCGATCTCTTATTCCTACCAATGATCCAAACCCCATTTCTCCTAGCACATTCAACTGACCCTTCTCTCTCCTTAAGGTGTTTAATTAATGAATTTACCCTTTTAATGTTGCGCCTTATTGACACTTCCTATATTTTTTTTAACAATATATAATGTTATAGTTCTTATATATTTTGTATCAATGTATTTATAATTTTAATGAATACCTTATTTTCATGTACTTTCCTTCATTCTTTGTATTCTTCACTATTCATCTTTAACTGTGCGATGTAAGGTTCCTTGTCAGCATCACTCATTGAATTCCATTTCTCCAACAAATCATTTCTCACCTAATATTAAGCATAAACGTTTCTTATTCAATACATTAACGCTAAATAATACTCAATGTCAATTTCAATTTACATATCGAACCGATGTGTTCGCCACCTTCCTTCATCCTTTGGCATTCGACCATACTTCAACATTTAAAATTTGTAATCAATTTAAAGTTCTTAAATACTTTAATCCAATTATCATTTCAACAATAATAACAAAAAGACATTGATACTTACTAGAAGTACATATATCCACCCTTTGGTAGCTTTCGAATATCTGCCTCAATTTCAAAGTCATCTTCATCACCAACAATTCCAAAATCCTTTGACTTTATTTTTCCTTCATATATCAGTTTACACAAATCAAATCAAATACTGGTTACATACACTTTATTCAATATACGAATATCGATAATTACTCTTGTAGTAAAACAATTTCCTTCAAAAGAATTTAAATGGCCACTACAACAAGTGTCGGCACATTTATACAACCTACAATATCATTTTTTACCTATAATATTATAAACAAATATCCATATTTATTTTCTACCTATAATATTATATAATCCCCAAACCAAACCCAAAAATCCTAATCCCTATTTCTTTCAAACGAATGGGAACACTCAATACTCCAAGTATCGACACATTTATACAACCTATAATATCATTTTCTACCTATAATATTTAATAAAAGTATCGATATTTATATTTTACCTCGAATATCACTTTCTACCTGTAATTGGTCTTAAATGCTTCTTTACTCTAAAACCTCAAACAACACATAAAAACCTTATTTTCGATTACTTTAATAAAAAAAACTAGGGTTTCGACAACGTACTTTTCGATTCGACTGCAGCAACAATCAAACAAACTTCGCTTTAGAAACATCTTCTAAAATGCAACAATAATTACGCTTCGATTTCAAAAACTCATCCGTTCTATCTATTTTTCAAAGGATATTTAACTATGCACTTTATATTTTCCCTGGATATGTTATTTATATTTAATCGATACAACTACCAAAGTGTTGATACTTTTATGTCAGGTGTCGATACTTTCGATAGTATAATTACCTATTTCTTTGAAAGTATCGATAATTTATTACACGTACTTATTAAAGTATCGACACTTTCAATATATCCGGTAGTTCTATACCGGTTTTGTCATTTCGAGACCGGTTTTGTCATATTTTTACGTGTTATATCATTGTGGATCGATACATTGTTATAAAGTATCGACACTTTATAAGCGCTAAAACTGTTTCTCTTTTAAATTCACAAAGTGTCGATACTTATATTAAAGTATCGACACTTTCAATATATCCGGTAGCTCTATACCGGTTTTGTCCTTTCGAGACCGATTTTGTTATATTTTTACCTATTATATCATTGTGGGTCGATACATTGTTATAAAGTATTGATACTTTATAGGCGCTAAAAATGCTTCTCTTTTAAATTCACAAAGTGTCGATACTTATATTAAAGTATCGACACTTTCAATATATTCGGTATCTCTATACCGGTTTTATCATTACGAGACCGGTTTTGTCATATTTTTACATGTTATATCGTTGTGGATCGATACATTGTTATAAAGTATCGACACTTTATAGGAGCTAAAATTGCTTCTCTTTTAAATTCACAAAGTTTCGATACTTATATTAAAGAATCGACACTTTTAATATATCTGGTAGCGCTTTACCGCTTTTGTCTTTTCGAGACTGATTTTGTCATATTTTTACATGTTATATTGATATAGATCGATACATTTTTATAAAGTATCGACATAAACCGACAAGCTAAGTTTGCCGGTTGCCAAATTTTTTAATATTTCTTCATGATTTAGACCTACTGCATTATTATTACTCAACATTTCCGGTAACGCTAAACCGAATTTATTAAATTTCTTTTAATGTATCCGGTAACGCCGTATATTAGCCCGTCTTTCCTGAGACAATGTAGTTACTTCCATCACCATCTAAGTTCAAGACACACAAAATTTAGATGATTGTTTTGCTCAACAATCTTATAGAGTATCTTCTAAGGGTAAATTATATTATATATTATTGAATTTTAGACGATGTATCATTTATACAATTAAACTTTCAATTTCTCTAACTATAGAAATAAACTTTAGTTGTAACTTCAATTATACTACTAGGTCGATAAAATCCAAACAATGTGATGATATGGACAACATTATTTTGGTACAACTATTGATGCTTACAATGTCGTCGTTTTAGACGATGAACTTTAAGGATATCGATTTTGTCACTAAACTTTTAAATAATTCATTTTTTACTATAAAATATTGTTTCGATCGTCGTCGAAAATCAATTAACACCAATCATTGGTTGTCTTTTACGAAAAGATAAGTACCAAAACATTCACATTTCACTCATCTTTCTTCTCATAGGATTGATTTTCACAAACTCAAAATCAACGAAATTAAACAAAAAAATCTAACATATAGTTTTAGGACTTTTTAGCAATGTTTTTAAAACCGGACCGGACATTGAACCGATGAAGGTACTGGTTCACTGGTTCAACCGCGGTTGAACCGGATTTTATATAAAATAATTTTTTTTTTAATTTTACATAATATTCAAAGCAATATTAATATATATGTAACACTTTTTTTAAGTTTATAATATTAAAAGGTATAAAAATATCACAAGTCATAACATATATAAATTAAAAACCATAAAATCAAGTGAAACAAAATGATTCAAATCAACTACAACATAATATTTAAGGTAAAACATATTAAATAATAAATATAATTATATAACTATAATCAAAAAAATAAAATTGGGGCTTAAAAAAATCATAACAAATGATGTCATTTGATTTAATTTAAAAAAAAAACAATCCCACATGGCTAAGAAACATAGAAGAGCATCCCAACTTACTTCTATAAATAATAGAAGTAATTTGATATTCAAAATTATGGAGGCTTTTGGTGAGCACAGAGCGAATTATTCTTTTGCTTCAATTGAGCTCAAATTTTAGGCTTCAATCGAACTTCTAAATTTTTTTGAGTTCAAGCCTTTTCGAGTTCAATTTTTAATATTATATTTCGAGTTCGAGTTGAACTTGATAATTTTTAGCTCGTGAGTTTTTTAGTCGAGTTGAGCTTACTTTTAAAGTTTTCGAGTTCAAGTCGAGCTCAGCAGTACTCGAATTTGACTTGGCTCGTTGAACAAACGACGTCGTTTGGTTTAATTTTTTTTTAAAAGAAAAAAAGTGAACCGGCAGTTCAAACCGTTTTTTGCCGGTTTTCAGCCGGTTCACCCCAATTTTACTGGTTTTCAACCGGTTCATTGTCAGCCCGATTTTGTGAGGTAACCGGACCGGACAGGCCACCGATTCACGGTTCAACCGGTTGAACCGACCGATCAGGTCTGATTTTGATAAACATGCTTTTTAGGGATTGTAGATGTTTTCGTCCATTTTTAATGGATTCCATGAAAAAAAAACAATCTCAAAAGAAGAAAGAAAAATGATACAAATTGTTTTAGTACCAATCTTATCGCAAAAGACGATCAATTACCAACATAGGTCAGAGAAGTGTAATGCCAAATCGTAAACTGTTCAAAATTTTGGTGGCAAAATCATATACCCCTACAGCTTAGTGTCTAAAATAATATCATTTTATCTATATCATCGCATTGATAAAAAGATCTATCTATTAAATTGTACCGTTAAAATTTAACAGTTTAGTGACAATTGAAATCAAAACTAAATTTCAATACTACAATTGAAAAAGTTGAAAGTTCAATGGTATAAACTATTGTAATTCTCCTACTTTAATTATCAACTCGATTGTACCCCTCGTAAAAAAGAACTAGATAGTACCCTTCTTATTTTAATTAATTTTTAAAAATAGATATAATATTTATGTTCAACCAAGATTTGACAAATTCAAGTACCTTAAAAAGGGAAATGATTGAGGACGTTTAAAACTAAAGTTCAAGCACCTCTTCAACAAATAGCTTGAGCATTGCCAGATTTGAAGTATTGTTTGAAGGCACCACGTCCTCACATGAGGAAGCCATGCCATAATCTTCACTTGCATTACAAGCTGTCGTCTTATGGAGTCGAATTAGGTCCGGCCTTATTCATCGGGTCTTTTCTAAATATCAGTGTATAAATAATCATATATATTTCCCATAGCCAGCCAGAGGCATGTGTTGGCTATGCAACATTCAAAGAAGTGCGTTGTTGTAAGTGTAGACCTCGTAATAGTGTAATTGTGAAGATTCAAGCAATTTCATGAGAACCCCAATAACAAACGCTAACATATAAGCTTTTGCAGAAATACGATCGTTTCATATATTTTTACTTCGAATTGAAAGGAGGAATGTGATGCAGAAAAACATGTCGATACCAGACACAGGGAATGCTCCAATAGGATAATGCTCCTAGGAACAGGACTGGAGGAGCTTCTTGTAGTCCTGGAAAGTGCCTTGAAAAGGGTTCACCCTACCCTGAGACACTGCCCACAGTTCGTCTACACTTCCCGATATAAGATGTTCATCGTGACTAACCTGCAGGAAACAACACACACAATTCGATCCCAGAATTCCAAAAAAAAAACCAGTTTTTTATTCTGCTAACTAAACTGAAAAATAGAACAGGACTTGAGTATACCATCAGAATCCCTCCTTGGAACAAGACAAGGCCTTGAATTAGTGCCTCCACAGCATCCAAATCCTAATTTTCATGTCAAAATCGAAGGCCAAAGTCAGCGGTCATAGCACTGTCTGCTGTTATAAAACTTCTCCAATCAACCAACAACTGCTGGCTTGTTGGTTCATGTTAGCAAGGAGCTCGTGGCCCCTTCAGTAAGGTCTCAAGTTCAAGCTGTGCAATTTAGAAAGCATTGGGAGAGCTTGCTCTCCAAAACGGGATCAAACCCAGCTCAACTCCGGACTTAGTCGGGCCCTTGTGGCTACCGCACACGGGGTCTCAGACCAAAAATATTTTCCAACCAAATCCTAGAATAATTGAAAAGACTTAACCATGTCTTAGTATCAAGAAATAAGTTTAAAAGACTTACAAGATGATTGGATGGCTCATCAAGCAATATTATGTGTGGTTTCTTGAAAGTTATCTTTGCAAAAGCAACTCTGCTCTTTTGACCACCTAGACTCGGAATTCAAAGCAATTAGTAACATGTCTGTTGATACATTCACATATATGCATACAACGTAATATTAAATCCTAGACAACAACCATTTGATGTATTAGAAAAGAACTGGACTCTTAGTCCCAATGACCAGGATGCACTCGTTTGTAGCCTAGAAAACAAGCATTCAGAAACCAACTCTTTAATAACATCAAGAAACAATATTCTGTTCCTTTTCACTGAATGCCTTAAATTAGCCAGCATAAAATCCTTTTGATATCCAAAGTTCAGGCTCATCTTAAATGCAAATTAATAAAAAACTTTCAAATTATCAAAATCATATCCTAACACAAGAATGTAAACATACCAGACAAAGTATACATTGGCTGCAGTGCAAGATTTCCTGTAACACCAAAAGAACCCAAGTGTCCACGAAGTTTCTGTTCAGGCACTCCCTGCAAGACCAAGACGTCAAACAACGGATTTAAACACATTAAATTTCTTAAGCACCACGAATAAGGGAAAGCAAAAATAATGAAATAAATATCGACTGCCATGAAGGCCTTTAAAGCACTTTAGATTGTTCTCACATCACACACAAGGACTCAGAAAAACACAACTTACTGGATAGCAGCGCATCATATATAACAGGGGATTTGAAGACAGGTCTAGTCCATCAACATGGTGCTGACTGAACACAGCAATGCGAACCTGTTGATATAGTAATGTCAGTCTCCTTGAGCCTAACATGTACAAAAACCACTAGAGGTTTTTGTTAGCGTGAACAATTTGGTATCAGTCATTATGACACATAATGTTGAAACCATTTAAAATGCACAGAAAATAAAGTGTATTTCACTGTTGTCTATACATGCCTATTTAATCAGATTTTGAATGTCTTAATCCCCTTTTAAATTTTTATTGCTACTTTTCAATAGTATAATCCTTCATTAGACATCATTTCTACTCCCTAAAATGTATCCACAGTCAATTACAAGACTCAATCAAGTGTTAAAGAAGAAATTTGTAATACAGAAAGGAATCCAAATGTGGAACAATTAATGGTTTCTCTTATTAGTGTACAAGCATTTAGGACAATCTCAAATTTAAAGATAAACAAATAATATGGGATAAACATTTAGTGGTGAGTGGAGTAAGAAAACATATGTAACATACCCAAAATCAATTATAGGAAAATGGATGGTTTAAGATACCTTAGCCGAGCGGAAAACTGTCCCGGAGCTCGGTTGTAGTTCCCCAGCAATTAGTTTAAGTATTGTTGACTTGCCAATCCCATTTGGACCAACCACTGCAAATCATACACAGGCATAGAAGGAAAAATGAACCAGATAAATGGGACAGTATCCAAATTATGACAATAAAGGTACTAATTCCTTGAATATCCATGAGACAGCATAAATTGGAATGACATCATCTAGTTTATTTTATCTGCAAACACTTGCAAGAGACCTTTTTCGCCCCCAATTGAGGTATGTGTACCATGTAAGGAGTAGGAAAAAAGAGAGCAAGAAACATGGATGAGACTCTACGGTGAAAAAAAAACAAACTCAAGAAGCAATTATCCTTACTTGCTATGCGGCTGTCTAGATCAATACCAAAATTGAGATTCTTAAACAAAATTGGTCCCCCAGGATATCCAAATGATGCACACTGCAAACATAGCAAACAACATCAATATGGACCAATAAGCACCAAATCCAAAACACTTCAAAAAGCCACTTGATCAAAGTCAAAATAAAGATAGCCACATGTCAGAACCTTAGCCACCAAATGAGAAAGTTAAATGTAAAGAAGCACCCAATTGTCATTTTGGCACTTCTAAAGGCTTTCAGGACCGACATCATTCAAAATCTTCTAAAGAAGTTCCGAAAACAACCTGAAACTTATGATAGGAGGCCCTGGTCTGTCATCTGGGGTTGGGAACTCAAACTTGTAACTGCATAACAAAAATGGCCAACTCAATCATAAATTAATAAACCCCAATGGAATCAAAAATCCCACTCAAGGATCACAAAATTGATAAGATAAAAGCACTGAAGGAGATATACTCAGGGTCATTAACAATTTCATCTACATGCTCCATCCGCTCCAATGCCTGTAGAAAGAAACCAGTCAGCTTGGGCACATACATAGAGAGATTTTGACCAGTAGAAGTACAACTACATAAAAATCATCCCAAATTATATTTAAAACTGACCTTGATTCTGGACTGAACTAGTGATGCTCTCTTTGCATTATACCTAAATTTATCAATAAAGGCCTGCAGATGAAAAAAAGGATGTCAAAAACAAGGTATTTCTCATTAATTCATGAAAAACAAAAAAGAAATTCACTAGAAAAAAATTATCTATTAACTTAACAATGGAAAATTTATCAGACAATAACAAAGATTTTATTGGCAACCATGAATGAATATGTCATTGCCAACTTAGTCAGACAGAGATTATAAGTGACACAAACCTTTTCTGGTATGAAATAGAATAAAAGTAGACTTTCCATTTTGACTAGGTCTGAGATAATATTTACTAAAATAGGATGAAGGGGATGAAAGAAGAACAAGTTATACATTGAAGTACGCTCTAACTGACTTGCACTGCCAGCATGTGGCATAGAACATCAATCAACAAAAGAATAGTTTTGACTTGATTTTATTAAGATGACCATAAAACCACACGAGAAAATGCAGCATCAATGTAGTATTTTTTTAAGTTTAGTTCAATGATGAAGACCTGCATGTGGGATCTTGCTTTTTCATTTGCCTCAACAGCTTTCTGTTTGTTCTTAATCTGTTCCTGCCTTGTCCTCTCAAAGGTATCATAATCTCCTTTGTAGGCTGTCAATTTTTGTCCTTGCAGATGAATAATGTCAGTAACCACCTGAAAATAAAAGCAACAATGTACAGAGAAACAGAAATTTATTATTTTAGTCAATAATAGTTAACAAGATGTGCTAGAAAGCAAGCAGTAGAAGAGAAATACCGTATTCAAGAATTCTCTAGCATGAGACACAACTATAAATGTTTTTGGCCACTTCACCAGGTAAGTTTCCAGCCACAGGACAGCATGAAGATCAAGATGGTTCTGAAAATAATATAAAAAATAAATCCTACAAGGTTCCAGAAAATAATGCATGGCACAAAGGAATATAAGACAAATAATTTACTGTAGGTTCATCAAGAAGCAACAAATCCGGTTCTATAAATAGGGCGCGGGCTAGAGCAATTCGCATTCTCCATCCACCAGAAAATGTTTTTGTTGCCCTCTTCTGCATTTCTGGAGAGAAACTGAGACCCTGGAAAATTTTGGGCGTGAGAGCTGATAATTACTACAAATAAAGTGGTGCAATGGTATAACTAAATATAATATTGTTAAAACAACGCACATGCCATTTATTACTTATATTACATGCTATGAGTAGTTAACAAGGTCCAAGAAAGAAAGCAAACAACAAATTTGAGAATTTCCATAATTGTAGTGGTTTGAAGTCTATCGAAAGTCTTTATCATGCTCTGCCTATGCCATCCTTGTTCTTCGATGGAAGACTTTACCCCAAGGGTAAATTCCATCCTACAAGACATGGATGGGTTTAGACAGGCTGCCAGCAGACTAGACAGAATGCTTGTTATACACACACACATATATATATATTTAGGATGTTGCTTCACATAACTACGAGACTTAAATTGCAGTCGCAGATGCATTTTTAGTTGCATTGCACTATCACAGTTTCAGACATAACCACTGTCATTGCTATCACCTTCAGTCCGAACATCAGCGGTAGCGAGAGCCAAACCACATAATAGAGCTCGTAACATCACATTGTGGCTGCTACTTAGCAAAAATAACAAGGATCAAGAAAGCAAACAACTAACTTGAGAAATTGTTTAATTTGAGCGGTTTACACCCATCCTATGCTGTTATAATGATTTGCCTTGTAGCAGTAACTTTTCCAATAATGATATTAGGAAGTTTGCACACATTTCTGCAACCTGGGTTCATTAAATTAAAAAAAAAATCCTCTGTTTTCCTTTTTTTTTCTTACAATTTTGACTGATTGCTTCATTTTCATTACAATTATTTAATCTTCAATCAAGTGGGCGCCTTTAGGTCATCAACCAAATACATTATTTCAGAACTTACTGCAAGAATAGAAGCTGCACGAGCCTCTGCAGAATCGGCATCAATGACCTCAAGCCTTTTGTATATCTGCTCAAGTCTTTGAGAGATGGCATCTTTCTCAGGCAGTCCATTCAGAACTTCGCCACTCTTTCCATTTTCATCTTCAAGATCCAATTCTCTCTTAAGAGAAACAATAAATTTCTCAGAACAATCACCAGAAAAGGACATACACTACATGAATCTTTTTTTAGTTAAAAAAGCTAATTGTTTTCAACCTGTCGTGCAAGTAAATTCACTTCCTCTTGCAAGAGCTGGGTTCTTTCAATATCAGAGTTAAGAACACACTGCAAGGCTGTTGTATCGTCACCAACTACTTCTTGCTCGACATGTAGAATCTGACAGTTCGAAGGAATTCCTTCAATAGCATGCATAGCCATGTGCCTAAGGAAAGTTGTTTTCCCTGTACCATTTCTTCCCACAAGACCTGCGAAGAGAATAGCATAATAGATTAGAAACAACTCACAAGATAATGCAGCAATAAGAAATCAACAAGGCATAGGGGTACAATATAAATGTCTCTTCATAACGTTTCTTAATTTTTCTTTTTTACACTTTTCTTGGGAATAGACCAACTCTATGTGGACAAGGAACATAACCCACCATAATGCCTTCCATAAGAAAGTGTAACTGAACCATCAACAATGAGATCACGGCCACCAACAGAAACATTGAAGTTCTCCATATGAATATCCCTGACAGCTGCTCCACCACTATTGTCATGATTCACACAAACAACAGGCATTCCTTCCCTGGCTGCTTCCATCTCTGCCAAATGCATTTGGTATTGTGCCTGCACAACACATGACACCAAAACACAATAGTATAAGAACACAAGTACACTTAGTAAATAGTTTCTTAGTTGTTTCACATTACAGCAACAGAACACAAGTATACTAATAATTGATTTGACTGGTCATACCTCTCTTTGGCGCTCCTCCTTTCTCTTCCTCCTCTCAATCTTCATTTTATCGCGTTCAGACAGTAATGGACCATCAACCGGCTCTGGCTTCTTCTTTGGAGCCTCCTCCTCCATACCTTCATTCATCCTAAATGGCGTTGCTAAGCTCCGGACAGTTGGCTTCGGTTTAACCAATCCATGCTTTCCGAATTTCTCAGTTAATATACTACAAACCTACCATGAATTCCAAAAGAAAATTACCAAAAGCGCCACAATTTGATTCATTTTTCTTTATGGATTTATGAAATAAGAGAAAGGATGGAAGCTACCTTGCGGCACTCAGAGAAGTCAGAGACGCATTCTGCTGCGACGAGAAGCTCACCAATGGCCTCGAAGGCGCCATCACCGTCTTCTCCGAAATCGAAATCTTCGTCGGCGAGGACGTTGATGATGTAATCAATGATTGGTTGATCCACATCCTCGGCTCTGCGGCCTAGCACCTCGTGAACCACTGAGCTCGCCACTTCAGTCATGGCAAATCCCAATCTCTTCTTAACCCCCTTTCTTTCGTTAAAAGGAGCGAATTATGAAAGGAAATCAGTAGGAAAAATGAAGCTTGTTACTTGATTTGTTTTATAGTACTGTATTCAAGTTTTGCTGTTAAAAGATTTTGGTACGATGGCTGATGCTAGGGTTTTTTTCTTAGATAAACTACTCAAATAATTACTTAATTACGGGGTTAGTATTAATATGATCACCATACTTTCAATTTTGGCAATATGATCACATAACTATTTATGACTTGCCGTTAATCAATAACAACCACTTCAACAACACCGTCTGTTTTTACAGTAAGTGACTACATTGAAACCACTTAAATAAGTATAATATTGCCAAAATTAAAAGTATGTTGGTCATACTGATATTAACCCCATAATTAAATGGTCATTTGAGTAATTTACTTTTTTCTTTGTTTAAATTGCATTTTTAGGTCAACTAATTATTTGGTCAATAATCTATTCTCATATTTCTCATTTTTATCACATAACTATTTTTTAAAATTACACTTAACATTATAATTTAGCTTGTTTTAACCCCTTAATTGTTGACTTAAATTTAAAAAAAAATGTTGACTTAACAAAAATAGTGATGTAGTATGATATAACAATAGTTTTAATTCCTAAAACTTATATATTGTATCATTTTAGTCCTAATTCAAAATAATTCAATAAATCCCTAATATTTTAAAATTTTATTAATTTAATTCTCATTTTAATTTAAAATTATTATCAAGAAAAAAGTTATGCTTTTATTAATTTAAATTTATCGTATTTTCGACATTCCATATAAGGTATTGAAATCGCAGAAGGCTTTATACATGTAGGTGAAACTTGGGGTTCGTTTGTTTCACATAAAACATTTTTTAGAAAAAGTTTTCCTCACTTTTCAATGTTTGGTTGGAGGAAAACATATTGGTAAATGTAAAATATTTTCCTGGTCAACAGAATTTTCTTTGCATTTTCTGGAAAATGACTTACGGTTTAATTTTCCGTAAGTCATTTTCCAAACTTTTCACTTTAAAGCATAAATACTCAAAATAATATTATTTTATAAATTTAATATTAATATGATATTTTAGTATCATTTTAATAAAAATATTAATTAATAACATATTTAAAATATTTTTATTAATATTTTTAATAATATAATAATAATAATAATAATATTATTACAATAATATACTCAATTATATTATAATAATATATGATACTATTATATTTTTATTTTAATAATTTATAATAAATTATTGTTAAAAGTTATATTATTTAATGATTTCTTAAAAATAATATTATTGAATTATTAATAGTGAATACTTTTATTTATGTATTTAATATTAATATCATATCCTAATAATATTAAAAAAATTCCTTAAAATATTTATTAATAATTTTAAAATATATAATATTTTTATTTTATAGATATTCAATATAATTTATCATATTTTTATTTTAATATAATATACTAGAGTTAATATTTTTATTTATAAAATTATAGAAATAACATTTTAATAATAATATTGGCATAAATAGTATTAAATAAATTATTCTAATATTTTTAAAATAATAATCTTAAGTTTTTATAATAAATAATATTATTTATTATATTTTATATTTGCAATAAATAATTTCTAAAAAAAAACTATCAACTAGTGAAAAATGATTTACACAATATCTTCCAAACACCATAAAACATTTTCCAGAAAATATTTTCCAAAAGATAAAACATTTTCCAGAAAATGTTTTCCAAAAGATAAAACATTTTCCAGAAAATGTTTTCCAAAAGATGTAATTCATTTTACAGAAAACATTTTTATTTTCTAGAAAATGTTTTCCGTGAAATAAACAAACCCTTATTTTCTTTTTATGCAAAGTGAGAAATGCGCTTTTCTTATCATTTCTCCTTTTAAGTAAGAACAATTTTAATTGTTGATCATTCTTGATTTAGATTACTTTTAATAAGAGTAGTAAAGGTGGCTTAATCCTTTTAGTCAACTAGGAGACATCTTGAGACTCTTAGAGAGAGATTGCAAAATAAGTCGAGGCATCTTAAGATTATGGTGTACATAGCTAAGGATCATAACATTTTCGGAGAGATAATGAGGAAATACTCTGAGAATTCTAGTTCTTAAAGTAGAAATCTGATGTTTGCGTGAATTCGAAACGCTTCAACACTAACATGTTAAGAGGGAATTTTCATCAATACTCGCGCGAGAAGCAGCCTATAGAGTCATCATGGGAACTCTTCCTGTCATCATAAGCTAAACGATGATTACTAAGCTGTGACTTTCTGTATGTCTTAGAGAGTTCCTATTTCCTCCGCCTCGGCATACCAACTGGCTAACTCATATAATTGGTTGATCCTTGTTTTCCTAACGTTTATCCACGCATACTTTAGAGGTTCAAACTGAAGCTCAAAGATGTACACGTAGATTGTCCAATCGTCCGATAGATCACGAATGTTGTACGCAGCTCTGAAGAATACCATCGTATAATCCCTTAGAGGCTCATCAAGTCTTTGGGTTACACTTAGTAGACTAGTCTTTAAGCGGAGCCATTGTTAACCAAAAACTGTCCAACGAACATACACTAACTGTTTGAAGTCTTTCACAATTGACGCGAGCAGGGAGTTGTACCAATTCTTAGTTTCCATTCGTAGAGTGGTCAGGAAGACTTTACATCTTAGCTCGTTGAAGGCCGCTATAGCATTCATGTAGTTCTTGTATTGAGATCGATATTCAGTGCGGTATCCAGTCTCATCATAGATCTCCCTGGACAACTTGAAGTACAAAGGGTAGGAAGTTGTTAGCAGGTGTGACATTGGAAGACTTTGCTCCTCCATAGCCCAATCTCCTCAAAAATTATTCGAAGGCCGAAGATCATAAATTTGATTCTACATGATTCTTTTTTGCTTCATCCATTCTCCCTCTCTTGGGCCAATATGTTAAGGCTTGTATTCAATGTTTTCCCTCTTTAGTAAGGCTTTGAGTAGTTATGTGGTAATATGACCATACAACTCTTTGGATAAAAAACCTTATTCATATGTTCCAAACTTTTTATTATATAACCACATAACCACTTGACGAAACATTATCTATCCTCGCTCTCTTGGGCCAATATGTTAAGGCTCGTATTCAATGAAGAGTTTTTTGGATTAACCCTATAGTTAAGTGATCATTTGATCATCCTAATTACTCAAAATTTTATCATATCTCAATCAGTAATGTTAACATCCAGCTCAGACAACTGTAACTTTTTAATGAAAAATGATAAGTTTGGAACATATGAATATTCGAGCAATTGTTTTTTAACTTTTAATAGTGGAATGACTCAACAAAGCAACACCCTATAGTCAAATGATCATTTTATAACTTCTAATAGTAGGATGACTCAACAAAAAAAATATCATATAATTAGGGGGCCTTTTGTGTACTTTACCTTCTTTTTACATAAATTAGTTTAAGAATTACAACAATTACGTTAATTATTGTCGTACCAAAATTGATATTTTAACATACTATATTTAGAATCTTATCAAAATTACATAAAATTTGGACAGAAATAGTAAACTGTGATTAATTATGAATTATATTTTATATTAGTTTTATGGATTCGAATCTTGATTTTGTTAATGAAATTTTTGGGTTGAAAGAATCGTCCCCATAATAGACTTATGTTGTACTTGATTCAAATTAAACAATCAATAAATTATATACAGATAATTATAAAACAAAAATTAAAAAAATATTTTAAACCCAATTTTGAATCCATATTAAAAACATTAGTTTTATTGATATAATTTATTATTGTACACATCATATATCTATTACATACATTAAAAGGATATAAAAATTGGGGGTGAGCTTAGTTCGAGTTGACTGCAGCACCTAAATCGGACAAATAAAAAGGGAAACTGAAGTACAAAATAAACAATTGAAACAATCGTTTTTTATACTGAACTAACCAAATTCAAATCTCTTGTTCTAGTTAAATCCTGGCTTTAGGATCGCCGGCGGCCGCTGCTACGGCTCCCACCCCGCCTACACCTGCTGTTGCACCCAGTTTTTCATTGTTGCATGATTCCTTAAAAGCAACTTTGTCACCATTCAACTCCTGCACTAGGTCATCCATCTTGCGGAACTGATATGGCCATCGTGCATTGTAAAGGAACTGGCGGAGATCGAACCGATTATCTTCCGGTGAATAGCTCTGCAGGAAGGTATACACATAGAATAATATGTCAAGCTTTAAGTTGGGAGTAAAACTTAGCAACGACTTCTGATGTTTACGTTTACCTCAGCATGATACGGAGGAGTCGATACAGTCATTTTGTGTCGGTTAATGGAATAGTACGTGAAGAAGTGTTTTACTTTATCAGCCACCTCTGATGGAGTTAATGTTGCACCCCATTTATAGCAAAGATTCTGCAACAAATATGACAGTACAGGAAAAATGACTACCATAAACATAGAAATCGGTTACGAATGCGTCAACTTGTAGATTTGAACAACGCTAAATCTCGATTTTAGATTTTTCTTCATGTGGTTAACTCCACAAGCGGTAGTAGGAAATTTTGAGCTCACTTAAACTATACGGTCTATGAGTTAGCCATATTCAAGCAAACACATCTATGGGGAATCAAGATAGCTAAAGACCAAGGACATTGGATGCTATCTAGTCAAATAGAGTAAGGAGTTCAACAATCAAACCTTGAACATCGATACTGGACTGCAACGGAAAATTTTACGCAGCCGCCCATAGACCGATAGCTCTTCGTATGTCATTGCCATGTCCACTTCATCTAACTGTTTCATGTATAATGTAGAATTAAATCTTCCATGTTTTAAACTTAATTTTGACGATTTTAGTAAACGGAAAAGAAAGATAGATTGATAGAAACATTTAAGAATTTTAATAAAATTATGAAGGTCCAAGGAAACAATACCTGGCTGTAGTTGGAACGAATAGGCTCAGCTCGGCAGTAGGTGGAGCGGCTTCAATTTCTGCCAAGGATGAGTAACCAAGATGGTTGGCAGCCCATCGCAGAAATGTCCGGAGATCCTGCTTGCTAATACTACCAATTGGGTTTATATCTGCTGCACTACAGTCATACTGTAAAAGATATAAATAATAAATTCCTGTCAGAACTCGTTTTATGCATATCCTGCTAGAGAATGCAGAGAATTGTTAGCTGAGCCAACTATTGGATAGAATGACATGAGTAAAACACTAATTATACATACCTAATTTCGAGGAAAAGAATAAATAAAAGGTTTAGTATAGAGTATAGACCTTTGTAAGGTAACCTCGTAACGCTTCATCTACATTGGAGCTACCCAAAACAAGATAAAATCCTTTTTTTGTTGTGAACCCAGGGCAATAGTGATGCTAACATAAAAGCTAGCACCATTCTTATTCGAGCTTGAATGTTTTGCAATCCCAGATTCTCAACATTGGATCCCCCGTCAACCTGCAAAACCGAAAACAATCATTTCACTCACACATCCATATAAAAAGATTGGCTAAATAGTTTTCTCAGACAATATATTTCAAGGAGAGAAACATAAGGCATTTCCAAGAGATGATGATGGCAATAATCATTATAAACTCTTATCGTTAATTTTGATACTCATCGACAGAAAATATGCATTTGGCCTAAGATACCATTGAACGGCTATGGTATCTGCTGGGACAGTTGACCCTATAGAGGAAATTAGAAAACTTGTCCTTGCAAAGTTAACCTTATAACGTGGTCTTTTCCCAGTGTCTGGAACAAGGATAGTAGAGATGAAACAACACCATCTATGCAAACATCAAGATGCCATGAACCAATCTCATCTGCCAATACTTTAGCCCGCATTTTTTTGGCTTCAGAACTGCAATAAAAAGAACGCTCCTAAAATTATAATGTAACATTTCACGAATGTAAAGCTGCAATCAATCTGAAACAAAAAATACCTTACTCAAACAGAACGATCAAATTGAACTGAAAAGAATGGTGTTTAGGTGATGTTTAATACCAGTTGATACATCCAATTTCCTAAAGAGCTCGAGTTTTTCAAGGAATTTGAAAAACCATTCCCAGATGTACTTTTCTTGACAGTAAACATGTATATGGACGGCTCTCCTTATATTTCTAGTAAAATCAATAAATCAATCTGAAGACATAAGAATGTGATAGTAGATCACAGATTTCTTGAAGAGCAACCATAAAGGAGAGTTACTAGAACTATGGAAGTTAAATATCAATCATTCACTCAGGAATAAGAAATTTTATTGCACATTGTAATGCTATCTTCCCTCTTTAGTGTTGTTACTAATAATACTTAGTACCGTATAAATTGTGAGCAGTCAGCACAACAAAGTTAAGACACTCACAACCAGCTCAAAGAAGAGAAGCTATGGATGTATGCAGTGACCTGACCTGTTTTCAGAACCTATGTAGACTGTATAGAATATGCGTTTAGCAAATTCCTTGCTGTCAATTGGAAACTTCCCATCAGTGTAATTCCCAATCCGTATTGCATCAGCTTTATCTTGTTCATCTCCTTTTGCAATTTCTAAAACATGGTATGCAAGCATAGAATTAATTATTGACAGAAAATATGCCACAGAAGTCTCAGCGCCAAGGGTTTAGTGACAGGAAAGGCTTCTTCATTAGGAACTGAAGTTCTTATTTCTCAATTCTTATATAAAAGCAGAAAAGAAGCAGTGTTAGTGAGCAGCAGACTACCATGAAATAAAAAACTAACCTTTGACAACAAGTTGGCACATGCATCCAACTATAGCAGCTACAGAGGAACTGTCTGTACCACCACAAAGAGGAAGCAAAATCCAGAAGCTCCACTTCTTAAATAGTCCCATAGCCAACAGCCAGGACCAAATGCTATCTCTTCCTCAGGAGAATGATACATGATCTGCAATTCATAAAATAATGCAATTAGGTAACAAGAAATAGCTGATACTAAAATAATTCTATGTTCACAACAATGTTTTCTGACCAAGAACGAACCTTCTATGGACTGGAAAATAACATTTTAAGGTTAAAAGGTTGACAAATATTGTAAGGCACAGCTACTGATGAGACTTTGGTTTTGCAGCTTGCTTATTCTTGAAAACTACTTATAGATCCTTTTAAACTAGCAACCTGTCATTAACAAGAAAAGCAAAAATTGCAATATAAAATGTACAGAACAATTAGAAAATACAGAGAAAGCCCTAACTTGACACAAATTTGCATAAATAGAATCTTCCTTTTGTGACTATAAGGCATTCATAGTAGTTTATCTTCAGTAATTGCCTTCACATCATTTACTTATGAGACTTCTTCTGGAATAAATTCTCAAACAGGAAATCATCTTTTTTTGCCCTTCTCTTTTGTTCGTGAAACCTTAATATAACATAAAAGGTTAATACTAGCATTCAAGCTTCAAGTAAGAATTCTTTCCAAATACACAAAGAACATAAATATAATGAACGACAGCAAATTTATACCATACCGCATCTAAATCTACTCGAGCAACCATTACCTCAACATCTTTCAAGGAGAACTGTGAGCCTTGAGCAACAACCTCTCCATTCACAACAACACAGCAACACCCATCTGAAATAAATAAATTACTTCTCAACAAACTGAACAATATTGTCGTAACCGGTTTTCGCCCGGGCACGGAATTTTACTTGGCGGAAAAAGTGATGTGGATAAATAAATGGTCTTTTTAAAGAAATATTTTAGAGTCTCTATCGACCTTTTAGTTTAGGTAGGTCGAATACCTAAAAATCATCTTTTAATAGGGTTTTTAAGAAAACATCAGTTAAAAGATAAATTGGTCTGCGTTTACTAAAAATCCGTTCTTTTCAATAAAAAAATATTCGTGGTCGGTTACGTTTGGGGAAGGATTAGCACCCACAACGCCCAAAATTGATCCATGTCGATTATAAATTATCTCTAATAATAGAATTTAACAATTCGAATATGAATTTAATTTACAATCAGATTATTTCAAATTAATATGATATTTCTAAGGAAAAATATTAAATATATATATATATATATATATATATAGAGTTTTGTAAATATGACATTTATTTATTTAAAAATATCAGAAAATGACATCTAGTTACTTTAAGATTGTCTTTTCCTTAATATTAATAAATAAATATTAATAAGAATATAATAATTTTCTTAAAAAATAATAAAAACTAAGTAAATATAATATATATTTATAAAAATGATATTTATATATATATATTTTTTAAATATCAGAATAGGACGTCTAGTTATTTTAAGACCGCCCTTTCTTAACATTAAAAAATAAATAAATATTGAAAATGCGATAATTTTTCATAAAACATAATAAAATTAAATATATAATTTTTATAATATTTATTTATTTAAAATACAAGAATATGACATCTAGTTATATTAAGACTGTCATTTCTTAATATTAAAAAATAAATAAATATTATTATTTAAACAAATATATATAAATATATATTTATATGATTAAGATAAAAAAAAATAATAATGAAAGTAATAATTTAAATATATATCAAAAGTAATAATAAAATAATATTGCAAATAATTAATGATCAAAATAAAAGAAATTAAAATTATAAAATTAAAATGCAAAACTTATTAAATGAAAAATATCAAACTATTAGGGATTAAAATGTAAAATATATAAATTAATGGCCTAATTCGAAATATCATAAAAACTAAGTGTTAACAGTGTAATTTATCCATAATTAATTAATTTGGGATTAAAATAAAAATTAATAAAATTACAGGGGCTAAATATATTATTTACCCTAAATATTATATAAACATGTTAAGGACTAAATTATAATAAAATAAAATTTGGAAACAAAATTAAAATGCTCGAAAACTTAATTTAGTGACTAAAATAGAAATCTACAAAATCAGGGGATAACGCGTATGGTTTTCCCATGCGGGAAATTACACAGAGGCCCTCACCAAAACGAATGTATAAATACCCTTTAATCGACCCTAACTCCTTCATTTTTCTCATTTTTCACTTTCTTCTCTCTCTAGAAGAGAGAATTTTTTTCTCTCATCTCTCTCTTAAAGCCTTCTTCTGGAGGGAGCCCGGGGACCGGCCGACCACCTTGCTCCGCCCGCCGGCCACCGTATGTGGTGGTCGAAAAGTTTTAAAAATCCTCAAATTGAAGCTTATTCGATCCTCAAATCGAATTCATCCTTATTTACCCCTAAAAATCCCTTAATAGCTTCAGATCTAGAATAAATCGAAGATTACCTTCGGTTACCGAAAATTTCTGGCGACGTTTGGGCTCTCCGAGGGTAAGTTCTTCTCTCCTTTATTTCTTTTGTGTTGTTGGTTGTGCTTTCTGCCCCTCTATGTTCGTGGTTCTTTATTTCTTTTTCGCATATAATGGCTTTTATAAGCCTTAATGATGTTGCTCTTGGACCAGTCCTAAGGATGGCTTTCGGCGAGTCACCAAACTATGGTGGTGACTCACCATAGAGCTGCAACGTGTGTGGTTGATATGCTTGCTGGAAGCTGCTGGAACGGGGACGTGGAGGGGCTGTCATCGTTTGCTGGAAGCTGCTGGAACTGCAATGTGTAGGGGCTGCTTGGGTAAAAATTGTGCTTACAGCTGCCCCTCTTTGCTCATTGGTGTGGAAAAAGAATGGAGAAAAGACATAAAGCACCATTTTTAGCTTGAATTGTTCAAACTTTTGAGCTATAAGTTCTTCTCATTACGAACTTTTTGCTCACTTCGGACGAGTTCTTCTTATTATGAACTCTTCCACTGGGAATGACGATCCTCCTCCTTCTACAATGGATTTAATTAAGAATGACAATGTCAATGTTGACATCTCTTCCTCAATGATAGAATCAAAAGGTCAAACAAGTTCTTCTCATTATGAACTTCTCCTCCCTCATCGGCTGAGTTCTTCTCATTATGAACTCTCCACTGGAAATATTGATCCCTCGAGTGAGGTGTTGTTGATTCAATTCCATATGTGATGAATTGAACTAAGGTTGAACCAGTTCTTCTCATTTTGAACTTCTTCTTCTTCTTCAGATGAGTTCTTCTCATTATGAACTATTTCTGGAAATGTTGATGTTGATCTATCTCCTTCTGCGATAGAATCGAGCAAATGGTCGAACAAGTTCTTCTCATTATGAACTTTTTCTTCATCTTCAGATGAATTCTTTTCATTATGAACTCCTTTTGGAAATGTTGATGTTGATCTATCTCCTTCTGCGATAGAGTCGAACAAAAGGTTGAACAAGTTCTTCTCATTATGAACTTCTTCTCCCTCTTCAGATGAGTTCTTCTCATTATGAACTCCTTCTAGAAATGTTGATGTTAATCTATCTCATTCTGCGATACAGTTGAGCAACAGGTTGAACAAGTTCTTCTCATTATGAACTTTTTCTTCCTCTTCAGATGAGTTCTTCTCATTATGAACTCCTTCTGGAAATATTGATGCTGATCTATCTCCTTCTGCGATAGAGTCGAACAAAAGGTTGAACAAGTTCTTCTCATTATGAACTTCTTCTACCTCTTCAGATGAGTTCTTCTCATTATGAACTCTTTCTGGAAATGTTGATCCATCGAGTGATGGAAATTTCTGTTTCTAGTGAAACTGTCTCAAGAGAAACAAATTTTGTTTTAAGAAAAACAATCTCAAGTGAGTTAAATTGTTATTTCGAGTGAAACTATCTCAAGCGAGACAAATTTTGTTTTAAGAAAAACAATCTCAAGTGAGATAAATTGCTATTTGAAAACATCCTGCACTGAAGGTCTTATGGATGGCTCGTAGGACTTACAAATTTGGGAAATAGTTTACTAAGTAAGAAACTTTGGAAATCATTTTCTTACTATTCAACAATTTCATTTTCAGAAAAGATTAAATGATAAACTTTGGAAATTGTTTTCTCATTTTTTGAAATAACTTTTTAGTTGGGTAACATGACCCAAATTCAAAATAATGCTTCATTTGTGGATTACATCCATCTATTATTCAGATGTTTGCATGATTCCTGTACTTGAGGCTTGAATTCTACCTTACACTTGTAAGGTATTTTCCATCATGAATCTTATTTTTTCATATAAAAACCTATAAAACTTCATGTTTGAATGCAATCAAATATATCAATGTGATGTATTTTCTATTATGCAAATGATGTTATTATGAATGCATGAATGTGAAATCCTTCATTTGATTTCAAAGTGGCGAACTCGGTCTTCCACTTGATCATTCATTTCCAGGGTTTACTTCATATATCAGTGTAGCAACTTATGCTATCAAGCTTTCATTTTTGAAGAACCATTTGATCAACTTGTATCTTTGTGTCTTCTTTGTTTCATTAAAGTCTCCGAAGAAATGTTTCATTTATGAAACTCTGGTTGTAATCAGAATCATGACCTTAATGTCCCCATTTTTGTCTTTGATAACATCGGCTTTCTTCGTCTGGACTTGTGTAGAAATCCAATAAAGCTTTCATATTTGAAAAGAGAATCTATCATCTTTGAAGAGAGAATCTGTCATCTTTGAAGAATGTATATGTAGATATATAAACTCAGCATAGATTAATTAGGAGAGCAACGTCTATTCTACTTTGACTCTTGAAACACATCCTAAGAAAGATTTATCCTAATTCCTTTTATGTCTCCACATCTAATCAGATCTCGAACAAAGCCTTTCAGACCATATCATGTTGAGATAACAACCTATCGTTCAATCTTAGTTAGCTCAACTAGTTTCTTGTTGTTAAAATTTTAGCTTCCCTTCTGTGGAAAGAAATCTTCATCATATCTTACTTCTAACCTTGGGGTTGAAGAAGACAGGCTTTATCTTGCATCAATAAATGAAAACCATATGATCACAACATTGGTTTAACACCATAATCACTAGTTCGTAAAATATTTGATAACACATTCATCCAGATGTGGCTTCTACACAGATGTTTGTAAAACATTTGACAACACATTCATCTTTTCCTGTGGCTTCTGCACATATGTTCGTAAAACATTTGACAAACATTCACACTTTCTGTGGTTTCTGCATAGATTTCTGGCCAGGGAAGCTCTTTAATAGTGTTCAAAGTTTTTGTATGATGTCACATGACCACTTGAGAACAAAACTCAGTAGGAATAGAAGTGAGATGTTAGTGTGTTTCATGACCAAAATGTTGGTCAAATTCATAAAATATGCAATTCTGAATTGAATAAAAGATACCAACTAATCTTGATATAATCTCAAACAAGGGCAAGTGTGATATCGATCATGTTTTCTTCCATAATGAGTGTTGTAGGAAGTAGAAACACATCAGCTATAGGAGCCATGTACAGAAAGATATCTATGGAATTCTTGCTGTTGTAGATGAAACGCACATGATAAACCAAATAGATGAAAATTCAGTTCACCCTGACTGGCAATGATAACCCCAGTAACAAATGGAATAAGGGTAATATACATAAAATGAGCCTCATTCTTCAATGTCATCAAGTAAGCAAAAAATGTTGTGAAAAACAGCTTCGTAACCCCAACAGTATAGTTGAAACTAACCGCCAAAAACCTCAAAGAAATATTTCTAATCATTACTGACACATAAAAGACCAAATTCAAAGCCGAGATCTTAAGGAACTGAGCCCTGGATCGAATGGTTTGCATGAGGACCATCTTTATCTATGTAAATGTGATGTAGCTTAACAAAGAACACGCTGTCATGTGACACATGGTTAAGAAGATTGGGTATTTGAAACCATACTTGTTGAGTAGATATTTGTTCAATAACAGGACCATAATGTAACTGCCTGATGAACAAAGCAATTATGTATAGTCAGCTCCACTGTCACTGTTTCACCATTTTCATTCTTCATACCTTTTTGTCTCATTGGAAATATTTACTCAAAGCAATGATCTTTCCATAAAATGATATAGGTCTTCAGCATGCCCCAACATTTGCTAATACAAACGTTCAAAATACGTCAATATTCCTATTTCTGATTGAAATGGGCTCTCAGCATGCCCCCAATATTTACTGATATGAAAGTTCAAAATGTATTCAAAATTATTTTCTTGCTGATATGAGCCTTCAAAATGCCCCAATATTCTAAATTGTAAGGTTTACTCTCAATGTTCATTGATTTGAATCTCATGATCTCCACGAGGTCCAATTTTGGTAATGCCCCATTGTGGGTACTTGTAGCTTTATCCATGCCCCAAATCTATTTATCTTGAATATTCTCATTCTGGTGTCACTAAACAGCAGTGTTGTCAAGTAATTTGAGGAATTCTCTTCATGTTGTCACAAACTTAAGAAGTACTCAATCATTCTGACGGAAACATATAAGATATATGTATCTTATGAATGAGGTGATCATGTTCTGGATATGGAGGGGTCTAGTTAGACAGAGTGGTATAAATCGCTTGGTGATCCATTCTAGGCGGACACGGTGGCTTATCATCTTTTGGTCTTAGGAGACATGTTCCCCTGGTACATCAATGTCTTGTCTTTTCTCTGGGATTGGTGGTGCAGAGGTTCCCCTCTACCAGCTCAGCATACCTTTGAAGGCATATGTGCAAGAACTGAATGATGATCGGTTGGAGCAATTGATTAGTAGATTTCGCAGATTCGACCTTATTGTCGGTGGCATCCCGTGTAACAACCTTACTGGAAGAAATAAACATCATCGGGATGGACTCGAGGATTTTTGTTGGTGTCTTTTCTTGCAATAACTGCTACAACGACTGTCTCTTCTGCTACTCCAAGATATGCACTGCCATATCCCACTCTTTCTGAACCATGGAAAGGTTTGTTTGATAGTAAAACTGGTTATCTCTATACTTTTGGAATCCTATAACCAATGTTACCCAATATGAAAGGTATATAAGTGTAGAATTTGTTCCAATGTCCTATTCTATGCCATAAGTTCTCAAATTCAAGTTCAACAATCTTCTGAATGACATAATGGATATAATCCCGACAAAGAAAATGATTGGCATAGAAGAAGTAGCAATGATATATCAAGACTTGAGCCAGCATCACGGTATAACCAGAGTGCAGGTGGTGGACTTATTCATTCATATAATACACCTAATGGGACTTATGGCTCTGTGATTGGAGAATCTACTAGAGGACATGGATTGATAGATGGTGGAAGTAACTTGCCTGATGATGCTTATTGCCATCAGCATGAGATAAGTAATAATATTTCTTGATGAATTGCTAATAATGTCATAGGAGATCGTTACAAGTTCAATTCTCTAGACTTTCTGGCTTCTTGGACCACCTTGCTTTCAAGAAAGTGAAATGCTTCATCATTCTAGCCTTGCTTATTCTTTTTTCTTCAATAGAGGTAAAATAGGCAACAATTTGCTTTAAGGACCTTCCTCATATGAGACTGTCCTGTTTGAAAATGTTTTTTCTCCTTTCTTTATCAAAGAATGAAAGAATTTTGTAAAGTGTTGCCTATCACAGATTCACAATAGAATCAAATCATAAGCATGAATTTAATGAATGTCAAATAAATCAACTACACTTTTAAATCAAAAAATCATAGTCCTATGGCAAGTGTCAAAATTATTGACTGATTTAAGGTGTAGGTTGATTCTGGTAAATTAAGGTCTCTTCAAGTTGGTTCATGATATATGTATCTTTGAACTTTCACTAACTTGAAGAAATGGTTGTTATGCTCATCTCATAGAGATACTTCTTGATTTCAGACTCTCAGGAACATCTTTGGGATGTGTGGTGCTTTATCAAGAGCTTAAGATCGTCTCTTATGTCGTTGTTGCACCATTCAATATTCGAGTCACCTTTTCAGGTTTTCAACTCGAATCCTCCTTTGGTTTCAATACGTTATTTAGAAACTTTACGTCTTGAACCCCCCTTTTATCATTTTTCTATACCATGCATTAAAGATTTAAAAACCAATTTTTTTGCAAATAAAAATCACTCCTGAGAGGCGGAGTGAAATCTGAAGATAGTATTAGTATCTTTCACATAGAAATCCATGTATGATTAGAATTGAGTTTTTCAGGTACGTAACGTAGGTCAGGGCTCATGGTTACGAAAGAAAGGGATAAAAAAGGCTAAAACAAGTGTTTAAGGGTAATTGAACCAATGATTAATTCATTTTGATGCCTTCAATCTTGCATTGCTTGACTTGGATCTGCTTTGTGACTCGTCTTTCATCATTTCTTTTTATGGATCCTTCCATACGATTCATTTATCTGCAGCATTTCTTGCACTTCTTGTTGAATATGAATCTTTGAACTAATTGCACTTGATCAACCTTATAGCTTGAGGCTCAATGAGTCACCCATCTTGATTCAATTTATTTTCTTTTTTATTTTTTCATCTTTTATTTTTTATTTTCCTTTTTTATGATGAATGAATATAGGACTTCAATTGCTTTGAGAACCTCCTTTTCCTCTTGTATTTCAAAAATTCTTTTATTTTTTCTGGAATTGATTTTCAAGTCCTTTGTATTTGACCTACCTTGTAGTTCAAAACTCTCTTTATTTTATGAAGATTTGCCTTCATAATAAAACTAGATTGACAATCTTTATTCCTATGAGCAAATATTCTTCATCTTGCCCCCCCAATGTGGAGGGTGGTCCTTGGTTAGGGTTGAATCAGAAGAAAAAAATATTATAGGCTCAAAAGGGGACAACAAGGGATATATATATATATACATATATTTGAAAGGATAAATGAAACAATTTCGTTCGTCATCTCATACACAGAAGCCTTTGTAAAAAGAGGTATCCCCAGGGGGATGAATATTCAAGATTAATCTTTTTTTTACATGAAAACAATGTAATTAATGCATGATATAATTATCTCTCTTTTTTTCTTTCTTTGAGTATGCCCCAATCACTCGAAATTATCTTCGATAAGTTGATCTATGATGCCTCATCTCGTCTCTTCTTGCAGGAATATTCATGGATAATTTGAAAGTTTTGTTCTTTTGAGGTTTTTTGGTTTATGATGGTTTTGTACTTGGAATGACAAATATATGACTTTTGAAGTCGTGTATATGGTGGAATGTTATAAACCAATCAACTCTACCCAAGAAGGTAAACATCTGGATATGGTGTCTCAAAAACAGGTAGAGACATGACTTCAGAGTCTCAGATAAATGTATGGTCAAGATTTGGTTTTATTAAGGGTCAAATAATTGGAATTGGATGGGATATGGAAGGTATAATTTTACCACTTGCCAAAGATCTATAATTCTTGAAAAAGAATATTTAATCTACTTGATACTCAAAAAATTTCAAGATTAAAATTTAATTCCTTGCTCATAACCATAAAAGCAACACAAATTTATTTATCACAACAAGATAGAGAAAGGAACAAAAACATGTTCAAACAAGATGTTGAAAGTAGAAAGTACTACAGTAGTAGATAACAACTTCCATTTGTTTATTTAACTTTCTCTATCATTCCTCGAATGTTGGGCGTGTACTTTGCCTAGGATTTTCATCCTTATTTGCCCCCCATTTCTTGTGTCAAAACTCCCTTATCAACGAGCGTCTCTATTTCTTTTAACAGTGACCAACAATTCCTTGTTGAATGCCTCAATACCCCCAAGTGAAAATTACAGAAGCTATTTTGATCATAGCAATGGGCATAAGGCTTTGGTGACACTTTCACCAATCTTGGTGTAATGTATTGACCTTTAACCAAATGAGGGTATAGATCTGAGATGGATTCTTGAAACACCTTCAGAGTTTTTCTCGCTCGAGAGATTTTCACTTTCCTTGATCGTTCTGAACGACTAAATGCTCTCCTGTGATCGTGGGGGTTCTGGATGCTCCTTTCAGCTATAATTGGGGTAGTATTCACCAGACTCCTTAAATTTCCCCTTTGGACCAAATCTTGAAGCTGTCTTGAATTATCATGCTCCCTAATAGGTTCTTGATCATCAGACAATATTGCTTCGAACTCATCATTATCATTCAAAACCTTATTCACAGCCTTTAAGCGTAATCCTCTAAGGGTTTCCATGGATCATATCATTCATCATGTCCATTAACGTGGTCATTTCTTCTTTTGAATCAGACTGGAACTTTTTTGCATGATCAGTCATTTCTTGTTGAGTCTTGATAAGTTGCTCTTGCAGTTTCTTGATTCTACCAACCATTGCTAAAATTTCATTCATGGTTCTTATCCTTCTTTAGGAATACCAAGTTAGCTCCACTTTGATTTCAAAAATTCTATCATGGAATTCTCCACGAATTATTCCACGTTGTCATGATTACATGTATGTAAAATAGTTTGAAACAAAATGTAATTATGCAAAGATGCAAATGCAGCAATGAAAATGTAAAAATGCAAAGATGCAAATGCAAATGCAAATACAAAGACGTAGAAATGCAAAAATAAGAAAGCAAATTGTGCAATACAAAAGCAAACATAAAAGTTCAAATGCAAAGATGCAAAATGAAAATGCATGTATAAAAAGGTGTTGCTCAAGAGTTATCATCTTAAAACATATTTCATTGAACACAAAAGTTTCAGTGCATAAAACAAAACTTTTACATGTAGGGGACAACTTTCAGTCCTAACTTCAACAAAACTTTATAACTTTCTCTCCTAATTCTCTAGAGCCAAGTTAGTTTCCATTCATGCTTAACAGTTGAATTATTAATCTGCTTCAATTCCTTGTCAAGTCAGCTAAGTTTATCAACTTATAGGCCATATTGCTTGTCTGGACTGCAATTCTTCCATGACATTCTCTTTTTTCTTTCATCTTCTGTGTCAACCTTCGGAGTTGTAGGCAATTTTGCTCATTATCCCTTGTAAGGGAATCTTTATGGTTACGGAGTTCTTTGATAAGATGTTCATGTATGTCGCAACTCTTTTTCAGTTTGGTGACCCCTGTTATCCACTCTTCTGAGGTGTTTCCTATGCCAGCATTTCGAAAAGCTTGACTGATCTTTTGGAAATCTTCATGCATGATTTCCATTTTTGTGCTCAATTTCTTATTTTGATCCTTCAAATAACATGCTTAGTTCCCTCAGGATGTCTTTCCTTGGATGCGTCATAGTTTGCTTGATCATAATTTTTTTGTCCATTTATGAAAACTTTTCAATTTGATGAACAGTCTTTCAAGTCAACACCTTTTGGTTATGTCATGATCATGCAATGCAAGCACAAAAAATCAATATAAACAAGTTAGAGCAAAATAAAATGTATTAAAAAAAAGATAAAATGGTTAGTACCAACTAATAGACAGAAAAAAATTCTATCTATCAAGGTATAAATCTTAAACTCATGCTTTCTAGTTCCATGCTTTGTTTGGAAAAATTAACCTAACTGCATGATTTCTAGTTCCATGCTTTGTTTAGAAAAAAAAATGAAATCAAATAAATTAAAAGCTATAGCTTATTTCTCCTTTGTGTACACCAAAGAACAGAGTTTCAGTATTGTCTTAGATTAGGAGAATTTCTAGGGTTTATTATATGCAAGGTTTCAGTTCTAAAAGTAAAGGTACTCGAACTGTCCTTGTTGGTGCCCCATTGGCTGCCAAACCCTCAATCCTGGTCCATTACAGACTTAAGTGGATTGAGTTCAATTCGAGGGGAAACATTCCCTATGCCTGACACGGAGAATAAATTCTCACGAAAAATATGATATATGAACCCCAAAAGCTACTTGCTAGGTCTGACACGGAGAATAAATTCTCACGAAGACGCCGCTTTCACTCCCACTTAAAAGGGAAAAATCTCAAGTATAGAGATTATGTTTATGCAATGTATGTTTTGTGTGTGAGTAGAAATATTCAAACCTTTGACAAAAAATTAAAAATGAAATTAATATCTGAAACTAAATAAAAAAATAAAAAATATTAGTATATCAGGATATAAAAAGAATTTAAATAATAAATAATTTGAAATAAAAGAATTATAAATTAAATAGATCTGAATTCTTAATTCTAATTGATAGAGACAATTTATAATTATTTTAGGTTGACCAGGGTCCCCAGCGAAGTCGCCAAGATGTCGTAACCGGTTTTTGCCCGGGCACGAAATTTTACTTGGCGGGAAAAGTGATGTGGATAAATAAATGGTCTTTTTAAATAAATATTTTGGAGTCGCCATCGTCCTTTTGGTTTTGGTAGGTCGAATACCTAAAAATCATCTTTTAATAGAGTTTTTAAGAAAACATCAGTTAAAAGATAAATTGGTCTGCGTTTAACCAAAAATTCGTTCTTTTTAATAAAAAAAGATTCGTGGTCGGTTATGTTGAGTTAATCGATTGACGGAATCGACCAAGAGGGGTGAATTGGCAATTAAAAATTTGGTGGAAGCTTTTGCAGAAAATTGAAAGTAAGTGCACAACGATTTAGAGTGGTTCGACTTTCTCAACCAAAGTCTACGTCCACTACCTTAGCTATCCACACTAAGGATTTTTCACAAATTCACTAATTTGTCTTTCTTTTGAGGAAAAAGAGTAACCTTACAACTCCCTCAAGAATTATACCCCAAATTCTTGAGCACACTCTTTTTCAAAGAGAAATACACAAATTTGCAAACTTACAAGGAAAACCTCACAAGGTAAGATGTTTGCACAATTCTAGAACAAGAAAAGAACACTCAAAAATAATTACAAATGAGCACAAATGGTGTTCTTGAAAGAAAAATGAATATTGAAAGGAAAATTGGCTTGATTTGCACAAACTTGGTGTTTGATGCTTTCTCTCTTGTTTCTTTATAATTTCTTATTGATCAAAGGCTTCAGAACTTGTTTAAATACTCCCTCAATTGATTCTGAATGTTGGGGATGATTAGTGGAGTCAATGGAGCCATTTAAGTGTGAAAACCATTAATAAAACAGCTTGGAGCGTGGGGGGAAATGGTACCCCCTCATGGGGAATCAGTTCTCTAAGTGTAAAATTCAAATATTTCGACCGTTAAACAGGGGGGAATTAGTACCCCCTTGGGGGGAATCGGTTCCCTCCGAGCATTCTGTTTTTCTTGGAGCTAAACCATTCAGGGGGGAATCGGTACCCCCTTGGAAGAGAATTTGTTCCCTCTGAGCTATCTGGAATTTTTGGCTTTGAAACGGTTCGAAATACTTTGTAAAATTATTTTGAAATAATTTTAAGATTAAAACTTAATTTTACACTAGAGTAAGGATTAAAAATTACTTTTGAAAGATTTGGAGTAATATTTTGATATTCGAATAATTATATCGAATATACATAGAAAATCTTTTTGGAAAATCTTAAAATTCATTTATCTTAATTTTTATATCGAAATATCAAAATGTTTTCAACAATCTCCCCATTTTTGATATAACAAAACATTTTAGTAATTTTAAGATTTTGAAATCAAGTTTTGAAATTACTCCCTCTTACTCTAACACTTCTCATCTTTAAAAACACTTTAATATTTCTCCCCCTTTTTGTTAAATAAAAAAGACCTTTAAAAGATTTTAAACAAGTTTTTGAAAAACAATTATCCAATTGATAACTAAATATAACGTAAGCTGCTAAGATCATAATCAAGAGAAAGATTAGTCATTAGTTCCATAATTCAATATTCATAAATAATGTGAAATGACAAAAATTGGTCATAATGCAACTAATATGTAAATGATGCAAAAATAAACATTAAGCTCAAAATGAAAGTGAAAATCAAACCAAATATATAAGCATGTAAGTTCAAATATCCAATTATCCAAAAAATTCAAACACCCAAAATAAAATAATCCATGAACATCAAAATGTTTCACAATTAAAAGTTCTGAGGTCGGGACGATAAACCCATTGACCCAAATATCGAGTTTGATAAACAAATTACTAAGGAGACAACCATAAACCAAGGTTTCTATATTCTTGGAAGGAACAATGTTTATGGAAACTCACTAAAGATGATATGTGGCAGATTAATCTTCTTTTTATGTTGGATACAATATATCCACCATATATCTATGTTTCTAAGGGAGGAGTACCTACCTCCGGATAATCTAAAGCACCAAGAGATCAAATAATGAAGGAATCTATCACGATGAGTTCTTAGGGTACTTTCACTATCCTTAGACTTATAGGGTGAATCCACAGTCTCTTTTTCATTAAACCTGAGTTATCTAGTCCAAAATGGGTAGTGATTGTGCCGGAATCAATAAAAATGAATTGTCCTAAAATATAGGATCGAATTCTTATAGTTTCAGATCGGCGCTCGTTTTGGACACATGCCACATTGGAATAGAAAAATGTGGACTAATTGATGATAAACCAAAGGTTTGAGTTTAAAGAGTTTATCAAACTTCTAGGATTTAAGAGTATGAAGATATTGGAAGTCCATATCTTCTATAGCTTGGATCGAAGGGATACGCTCTTCCCTAATTTTGTATGACTCAAAAAAAGTATGGTACATATGGTATAGATCTTGTCCACAACCAGGTACCTTGAAACAAGAGTTCATAATGGTCATATTTGGGTTATTTGGATTGGGTGGAGGAATAAGAGGTCGATTTTGACTTGAGCTACTAGATAATGTCCTAGGTCGTTTAGGATTTGACATGATTTAAGAATCAGAATAGAATATGTAACCTGCAAATTTAAACACATGTATACAATATAATCAAACTCAAAACTCAAATGAGTCCCCAATATTTCAAGGTTCTCTAAACCAAATCCTAAAGGGTAATGTTTTGAAAAACTATTTGGAAAATAAGGTTTGAAAATAATAATACGTATAGTTTTTATGAAAACATAATTGAATAAAAAACATCAATTAAAACAACAACTTTCGATTTTTTTATTTCAAAATTTAAAAAAAAATTGAAAAATTGAGTATTTTTTACGAAATTGGTTGTAAAATCATCATATAACAAATGCCCAATGTAATGTTAATCTTAGAACTAATCAAAACTAGTCCTAAGTTCAAAAATCAATGAAATTGAGGATTTTGAAATATTACCTTGAAATTTTGGATTTTATGAGAATGTGATATTGTTTACAAGGATTAGAAGTTGAAGAACGATCTAATTCCGACTTGTATTTGATGATTTTGGCAAAAATGGAGATTTAGAGAGAAAGAGAAGATGAAGGACGTTTAAGAAAGAAGAGAGGTTTTGAGAGAATGGGTTTTCTGGTCGTGATATATCCAGAACCCATGGGGGTATCGATTCCCTCAAGAAGGGAATCGGTTCCTATTCAAAGGGGGAATCGGTTCCCCTTGGGGGTATCGGTTCCCCTTGGGGGTATCGATTCCCTCTGCCCTATAATTCAAAAATCTGTATTTTAAACCTTCACAAATGCTAAATTAATTTGTTCTAGTGGTATTGGCATCTCATATATAGAAAAATTAATTATGTTCAATCAAACAATTTATCCTTAAACTACATTTGAACATAAAATTAATTTTAACTAAGAATCATAAACTCCCCCTAACTAATAGCAAAGAATCCAATAAAAAATTATTATTATTATAAGCATTTTCCATTTATTCTAAAAGTGGTACAATTGATTTAAACACTAAGTGAAGATAGGTCAGTTAAACCTAATTCTCTCCTAAGTGTCCAAAATCTTTCTTTGTCTAAAGGTTTTGTAAAGATATCCGCTAATTGATGCAAAGTATCAACGAATTCTAGAACAACATCTTCCTTAGTGACATGGTCTCTAATGAAATGATGTCTTATTTCAATATGCTTAGTTATAGAGTGTTGGATGGGATTTTTAGTAAGACAAATAGCACTAGTATTGTCACACTTGATAGGAATGGTACCTACTTCAATTCCATAATCAAAAAATTGTTGTTTCATCCATAAAACCTGTGCACAACAACTACCAGCTGAAATGTATTCGACTTCAGTGGTAGATAACGCATCACAATTTTGTTTCTTTGAAAACCAAGAAATCAACATATTTCCAAGGAATTGGCAAGTACCGGAGGTGCTTTTCCTATCTAATTTGCATCCTCTATAATCCGCATCAGAAAAGGCATGCAAGCTAAAGCTAGAGTCTCTGGATACCAAAGTCCTAAACTAGGAGTGTCCTTAAGGTATCTAAAGATTCTCTTAATAGCTAGTAAATGTGATTCCTTAGGGCGTGATTGAAATCTAGCACATAAGCAAACACTAAACATAATGTCCGATCTACTTGCAGTTAGATAAAGTAAAGATCCAATCATTGACATATATAATTTAACATCTACATATTTACCTCATTCATCTAAGTCAAGCTTTGTTGAAGAGCTCATTGGAGTGTTATGAGGCTTGCAATTTTCCAGTCGAAACTTCTTGAGCATATCTTTGACGTACTTAGCTTGATTGATGAAGATGCCATCTTTTTTTTGCTTGATTTGGAGTCCCAAGAAAAATGAGAGCTCCCCCATCATGCTCATTTCGAATTCGCTTTGCATTAGCTTAGAAAATTCTTGCAAAGAACATCATTAGTAGAACCAAATATTATATCATCAACATAAATTTGAACTACTAATAAATCTTTACCTTTATGCTTTAAAAATAATGTAATGTCAACCTTCCCTTTTGAAAAACCTTTTTCAATTAAAAAGTTTGACAATCTTTCATACCAAGCTCTAGGAGCTTGTTTAAAACCATAAAGTGCTTTTGTCAATTTAAAAACATGATCCAGAAATTTTGAATCTTCAAAACCTAGAGGTTGTTCCACATACACTTCTTCTTTAATAAAACCATTTAAAAATGCACTTTTAACATCCATTTGATATAATTTAAATTCATGAAAACATACAAATGCTAATAACATTCTAATTGCTTCTATCCTAGCTACGGGAGCGTATGTTTCATCATAGTATATGCCCTCTTCTTGAGTATACCCTTGAGCAACAAGTCTAGCCTTGTTTCTCACTATATTACCACTCTCATCAAGCTTATTCCTAAATACCCATCTAGTACCTACATTAGATTTATTACTAGGCCTTTCAACTAATGTTCATACTTTACTTCTCTCAAATTGATTTAACTCTTCTTGCATAGCCATAATCCAATGTTCATTGTTTAATGCTTCTTTAATATTCTTAGGCTCTATGCATTAGATAAATGCAACATAATTACAAATATTTCTAAGCGAAGATCGAGTTGTTACCCCTTTAGATGGATCACCTATAATTTCACCATCCTTGACATAGTTGTACTCTCTAGGATAAGATACTTCCCTTTCTTCAATGGTTGGATTCTCGAGAGGATCATGAGTTTCCTCATCTTTCGTTTCTTCCTTTGATGATGGTTCTCCAACGTCATGTCTAACTTCATTTGTATTTATAATACCTACATCATCATTCAAACAAGAATCCTTCCTCGGAAGGAGATTATCATCGAAAACAACATGTATAGACTCTTCTACAACCAAAGTTTTTTTATTAAATACTCGATAAGCTTTAGAATTTAAGGAATAACCCAGAAAAATTCCTTCATCACTTTTAGCATCAAATTTGCCAAGATTGTCTTTACCGTTGTTTAAAACAAAACACTTACATCCAAAAGGATGAAAATAACTAATTTTAGGCTTTTTATTTTTGAAAAGTTCATATGGAGTTTTCTTTAAAATATGCCTAATCATTACTCGATTAATAACATAACAAGCGGTATTTGTGGCTTTCGGCCAAAAATACTTTGGCAAATTGTTTTCACAAAGCATGGTTCTAGCCATTTCTTCTAAAGTTCGATTTTTCCTCTCAACAACTCCATTTTGTTGAGGGGTTCTAGGTGCTGAAAATTATGGCTAATACCATTAGAATTACAAACTCAGTAAATCCAAGATTTTCAAACTCAGTTCCATGATCACTCCTAACACTAGTTATAGAGTAACCTTTTTCGTTTTGGTTTACTTTTAAAAACGTGATGAATTTTTCTAATGCTTCATCTTTAGTACATAAGAATAGAACCCAAGTATATCTAGAATAGTCATCTACCAAGACAAATGCATATTGTTTTCCACCCAAGCTAGTAGTTCTAGATGGCCCAAAAAGATCTAAGTGGATCAATTGTAATACTCTACTAGTTGGCACATCATTAATGGATTTAAAAGAAACTCGCTTTTGTTTTCCTTTAGCACAAGCATCACAAATTTTATCATTATCAAATTTTAGTTTAGGAAGCCCTCGAACCAATTCTCCTTGAACTAACCGTTGCAAAACACTCATGCTAGCATATCCTAGTCTCATATGCCATAACCAACTATCATGCTCATCTTTTGCAGCATAAATTAGTCACATTAATAGAATCTAAATGCACCATGTAAATGTTTCCTATTCTATGACCAACAAGCATAATCTGATTATATGCAATGTCAATAACTTTACAACCATTAGTTTCTAACATGACATTGAATCCTTTATCACAAAATTGACTAATACTCAAAAGATTATGCTTTAATCCATTCACATATAAAACATTTTTAATTTGTATGGAAGAGGTATTACCTATTGTACCTATACCTTCAATGTGACCTTTTGAATTATCACCAAAAGTCACTTCACCTCTATTTTTGGCGTTAAACTCTATGAACCGATTTTTGTCCCCGATCATGTGTCTCGAGCATCCACTATCAAGGTACCATGAATTTGAATTTGTTTCCCGTGCCTTGTAGCAATGCTCATTTCCCTACAAACATAGATTAATTTTTTATTTTTGGTACCCAAATTCTTTTGGGTCCATATTCATTAGTTTCCAAAATCCTAGTCCCCTTAGGTATCCATTTGTGTAGGATATCTTTATCTTTAGTAGTAATGAGTTCTTTAGGAACCCACATACTTCTAACGATTTTTCTATTAGAGGTTCATTGGGGACCTCTATGATTGTAGTTTTTAAAATATTTTCTAACAAAGTTGATTTTGAATTTTCTCCTTTTTCAAAACGCTTTGTTCCAACTTTATCAAAAGAAGTTTTAAGATCATCAATTTTCTTTTGATGATCATCATTGACATTTGAAAGTAAATTTTGCAAATCCAAAATTTTCTTTTCAAACTCTTCTAGTTTGATTTGCACATCTTTGATTTTACTTTCAAGATCATTGTTGGTTTTGGATATGAGTTTGTTTTCATTTTTCAATTTTAAAACATCATTTTTATATTTTAAAAACAATTTCTCATAATCCGAAGCCAACCCATTATATTCCTCTAATAGCTCATCATAGGATAAATCATCAAAATCAGATGAGTTAGAGGTTACCTTAGAATCTTCCCCGAATGCCATCAAGCACAAGTTTGCTACTTCTTGTTCCTCTTCATCGGAACCTTCTTCATCGCTCCATGTAGCCACATGAGCCTTGTGCTTATTCTTTGATTGACCATTTCTCTTCAATTGTGGGCAATCATATTTGACATGCCCCGACTTTTTGCATTCATAGCAAATGATCGAGTCCTTCTCTTTTGGTTCATTTTTTAGGCCTTCATTTCGTTTGAATTTTCTTCCTCGGTAAGGTCTCATCATTTTTTTGAACCGTTTGGCAAACAATGTCATTTCCTCGTCATTGTCATCTTCATTCGAATCACTCTCGTCTTTTGTGGATTTGAGAACAACTCCAATGTTTTTCTTCTTCTCATTCTCCTTTGGTGTCTCGTCAATCTTATCGAGGTCCACCTTATCTTCAAGCATCATTTCATGAGTGAGGAGAGAACCGTTAGTTCTTCAAGAGTTAAGGACGCTAGGTTCTTAGACTCGATGATTGTCGTCTTTTTTGATTGCCATGATTTTGGAAAGGAGTAGACTAACTTTCTCACAAGCTTTTCATTTGAAATGATCTCTCCATATGATTTGAGACCATTGACAATCGTTGAGAATCTATCTGTCATAGCTTTGATATCTTCATTTGGTTTCATCTTGAAATTTTCATAGCTATGCGTTAGAATACTAATTTTAGATTTTTTTTACCTCATCGGTACCTTCATGAGTGACTTGAAGCTTGTCCCATATTTCTTTGGCGGTTGTACAAGATGAAACTCTTCCGTATTCATCTGGTTCTAGAGCACAAAATATGATATGAATGACTTTAGAGTTGAGCTGGAACAATCTTGTCTCTCCTTCACTCCACATTCTTGGATGAGTAAGAGGCTTGATATATCCGTCTTCTACAACATTCCATGCTCCCATGTCACTTTCTTGAATGAAGTACATCATCCTATTTTTCCAATAGGCATAGTTAGCCCCATTGAAGAAAGGAGGCTTGTTGACGGGCATCAAATCGAGATCGGAGTCGAAGTTTGAAGTGGAGGCCATTGATGACTTTGATTATCGATGTAACTCTTCCCGAATCGACTCAAGAGGCGATTAAACCTTCAAATGAGTTAGGCTCTGATACCAATTGTTGAGTTAATCGATTGACGGAATCGGCCAAGAGGGGGTGAATTGGTAATTAAAAATTTGGTGGAAGCTTTTGCAGAAAATTGAAAGTAATTGCACAACGATTTAGAGTGGTTTGACTTTCTCAACCAAAGTCTACGTCCACTACCTTAGCTATCCACACTAAGGATTTTCCACAAATTCACTAATTTGTCTTTCTTTTGAGGACAAAGAGTAACCTTACAATTCCCTCAAGAATTATACCCCAAATTCTTGAGCACACTCTTTTTCAAAGAGAAATACACAAATTTGCAAATTTAGAAGGAAAACCTTACAAGGTAAGATGTTTGCACAATTCTAGAACAAGAAAATAACACTCAAAAATAATTACAAATGAGCACAAATGGTGTTCTTGAAAGCAAAATGAATATTGAAAGGAAAATTGGCTTGATTTGCACAAACTTGGTGTTTGATGCTTTCTCTCTTGTTTCTCTATAATTTCTTGTTGATCAAAGGCTTCAGAACTTGTTTAAATACTCCCTCAATTGATTCTGAATGTTGGGGATGATTAGTGGAGTCAATGGAGCCGTTTAAGTGTGAAAACCATTAATAAAACAACTTGGAGCGTGGGGGGAATCGGTTCCCTAAGTGTAAAATTCAAATATTTCGACCGTTAAACAGGGGGGAATCGGTACCCCCTTGGGGGGAATCGGTTCCCTCGGAGCATTCTGTTTTTCTCGGAGCCAAACCATTCAAGGGGAATCGGTACCCCCTTGGGGGGGAATCGGTTCCCTCTGAGCAATCTGGAATTTTTGGCTTTGAAATGGTTCGAAATACTTTGTAAAATTATTTTGAAATAATTTTAAGATTAAAACTTAATTTTACACTTGAGTAAGGATTAAAAATGACTTTTGAAAGATTTAGAGTAATATTTTGATATTCAAATAATTATATCGAATATACTTAGAAAATCTTTTTGGAAAATTTTAAAATTCATTTATCTTAATTTGTTATATCGAAATATCAAAATATTTTCAACAGGTTACATTTGGAGAAGGATTAGCACCCCCACAACGCCCAAAATTGGTCTCTGACGATTATAAATTGTCTCTAATAATAGAATTTAAGAATTTGAATATGAATTTAATTTACAATCAGGTTATTTCAAATTTAATATGATATTTCTAAGGAAAAATATATATATATATATATAGGGTTTTGTAAATATTACATTTATTTATTTAAAAATATCAGAAAATGACATCTAGTTGCTTTAAGACTGCCTTTTCTTTAATATTAATAAATAAATAAATATTAATAACAATATAATAATTTTCCTAAAAAATAATAAAAAGTAAGTAAAAATAATATATATATTTATAAAAATGATATATATATATATATATATATATATATATATATATATATATATATTAAATATCAGAATAGGACGTCTAATTATTTTAAGACCGCCCTCTCTTAACATTAAAAAATAAATAAATATTGAAAATGCGATAATTTTTCATAAAACATAATAAAATTAAATATATAATTTTTATAATATTTATTTATTTAAAATACCAGAATATGATATCTAGTTATATTAAGATTGTCCTTTCTTAATATTAAAAAAATAAATAAATATTATTATTTAAACAAATATATATATAAATATATATTTTTATGATTAAGATAATAAAATAATAATAATGAAAGTAATAATTTAAATATATATCAAAAGTAATAATAAAATAATATTGCAAATAATTAATGATCAAAATAAAAGAAATTAAAATTATAAAATTAAAATGCAAAACATATTAAATGAAAAATATCAAACTATTTGGGATTAAAATGTAAAATATATAAATTAATGGCCTAATTCGAAATATCATAAAAACTAAGTGTTAACAGTGTAATTTACCCATAATTAATTAATTCGGGATTAAAATAAAAATTAATAAAATTACAGGGGCTAAATATATTAATTACCCTAAATATTATATAAACATGTTAAGGACTAAATTATAATAAAATAAAATTCGAAAACAAAATTAAAATGCTCGAAAATTTAATTTAGTGACTAAAATAGAAGTCTACAAAATCAGGGGATAACACGTATGGTTTTCCCATGCGAGAAATTACACAGAGGAAATACCCTTTAATTGACCCTAACTCCTTCATTCTTATCATTTTTCACTTTCTTCTCTTTCTCTAGAAGAGAGAAAAAAAATTTCTCTCATCTCTCTCTTAAAGCCTTCGCCTGGAGGGAGCTCGGGGACCGACCAACCACCTTGCTCCCCCGCCGGCACCGTTGCCGACCACCGTACGTTGTGGCCGAAAATTTAAAAAAAAATCCCCAAATCGAAGCTTATTCGATCCTCAAATCGAATCCACCCTGATTTACCCCTAAAAATCCCTTAATAGCTCCAGATCTTAGAATAAACCGAAGATTACCTTCGGTTCCCGGCAGTTCCCGGCGACATTTGGGCTCTCCGAGGGTAAGTTCTTCTCTCCTTTATTTCTGCTGTGTTGTTGGTTGTGCTTTCTTCCCCTCTATGTTCGTGGTTCTTTATTTCTTTTTCGCAGATAATGGCTTTTATAAGCCTTAATGATGTTGTTCTTGGACCAGTCCTAAGGATGGCTTTCGGTGAGTCACCAAACTATGGTGGTGACTCACCATAGAGCTGCAACGTGTGTGGTTGATATGCTTCCTGGAAGCTGTTGGAACAGGGACGTGTCTGTCATCGTTTGCTGGAAGTTGCTGGAACTGCAATGTGTAGGGGCTGCTCGGGTAAAAATGGTGCTTACAAATAGTTTTGTGTAAAATACTGCATTTTCTACTGGAGCAGAAGAGATAAGATAAAACCAAAGCAAGCTTACTACTTCAATCGTATTGCTGATGAATGCTATGCTGAAATCTAAAGTATCATGAGATGTAAAGTGGGAAATAGTAATAAAATTAAACCGTAAAATGCAGTAAAAAGCATGTCATTTACCATAATAGAGCCGAGCCCCATCACAGCCCTGGTGGTTACTGTACATGTAAACCCCTCCACGAGTATGAGTAGCACCTATAAATGCCCGAAGTCGAAGGTCTAGCTTTCTCAATTGGTGGTGACTCCCACTGGAATTCAGGAAAACTTCAACTCCATTTAATGCAAGCTCGGTATGGGGAGGATTAGGAGTAAAAAGCTCTTCACAAATTTCAGCAGCAACAGCTCTAACAAGGGAGAAAAGAGGTTAAAATATTATCATTTCATCAAGAAATCATAACGAAGTTTCATATTTCGTGCAATGTAGCCCATTTGCAAATTAAGTTACAAATGCATCATTACATAGTGAAGATATGATGATAAGTAGGATAAGTGAATCATCCCTAATCAATATCCAGTCAAGGCATCATTATAAGCTAAGGCAGAAAACTTATAGCAAATTAAAAACAGCAGAACCAACAATGTTAAGCTAACGTGTCCAAAAACTGAATGCATCCATAACAAAAGGCACTGATGTCTGTGATAAGGCCTCAGAAATTTCGAGTGGGAGCTGAAATCCTACAAGCTTGTCCTTTTGCTTCCATGTGGTAAACCACCGAAGTTCCCTGTAATTGCCATCGTTTGCAAGCCACATCTTTGGTCGTATCATGATAATTTTCCGATTGAAACACAAAACTTGACAATTATAACGCTCTAATCCTTTAATTATAGGCATTCCTATGCTGCACAATATGTTATCCGTCCAATCACCAAGTGGTATTTCTTTCAAGCACTCCCAGCTGCAAACAAACAGTCCCAAATGTCATTCCAGAAACGAAAAGTATTAGTTTGTGTCAGTCAATCAACTAATCATCATCCATAAGAGCAAAAAAATGTTACCTTCCTAATTACAAATTCCAAAATGTTTCAGTTTACATACTGTAGCTACTTTTGTTTGGCATCAAATGTAGCTAGATCTACTCCGGCTTTTATTACAAATAAGTACTTCAAATATATTAATTTTTCTACCTAAATTATTTTTTGGTTCAAAATAGGTATATAAAATATATTTTAGCCAAAATATATACCGAAAGAATTCAATTTTTAATCTAAGTACCTAAAGTATTTTTTTTAATAATATTATGAGTCAACTTTTTAAAATTTAGATGAAAATTTGAATATTTTACATACCTATTTTGACAAAAAGATACTTTAAATACTTATTTTGATTAAAAAGATACTTATTTTGATAAAAAAACTAAATACTTAAATAAAAATAATAATATACTTTAAGTACTTATTTATGATATAAATCTTCTATTACCAACATTATTTTCGAAACGCAGCACCTTAGTTTGGAGTCACTTGAGTATGAGCCGCCCAGATTGGTAATGAAGGAATAATGATTCGGAGTTTGGGTCTGACCAGCAATATGGTTCACTTCACCCATTGGGAATGAAGGCCTATTAAATGAGATAATGAGGCACCAAAATCTCTAGTCCAATAGTATTGGCCTATCTCATCATGTTAAGTTTTTTTTCTCTTAACAAACCGTTAATTTTATTAAAAATAGAAAATATTTAAAATTATAATAAAAATTTACATACATAAATGTAAATTAAACATATAATTAAGATATTTTTTAAATAATCATTAATACAATAAATTAGTCACTTAAGATAACACAAAAGACATACTTACAAAACATTACTAAACCTAACCAAAGAGTTTGCACATAAAATATATATGAACAAATCTGATTATAAATTAGAATCGAGTGACGTGAAAAAACTATCCACGAACATAAATCATACATCCAAATTCAATCCCAATGTCCAAAAATGGAAGTTCAACATAATAACAAATAAGAGTCATCTTGATCATTCATTAAGATGTCAAATATAGCCCTGAGAAAACGATAAACAAAAATAACGATCAAACAACCGAAAATGTGCCAAAAGACGAGGGAAACGTGATATAGAAACAGAGGAAAACATGTTATAAAGACAAATTATTAAAAATTAAAAGAACCAAGGAATAAATAAAGATATAACATAAGAAAGTAGATAAAAGACAAAAAAAAATATCGACAGTAACAACCAACATTAAGATTAACGTCCCTGCTTACAACCAAAGAAAGAAAAAAAACAGCAATCAGTTAAAGAATTTTAGGGTTCTCATCATGTTAAGTTCGGATAACATAAAAGTAGGACAACTCATAAGATTTATTATACTCTCTTTCGGAAGAACTAGATTTATTATACTCTCTTTGGAAGAACTTTCATGAAGCCATACGTAGAGTTGTAAACGTATCAAGTTGATTTTGAATATTATTGATTTCGATACGATTCTAAAAGTTCAAAGCTGAGCCTATTCAACTTGAAAACTTGTGAGTTTAAAACTGTCAAGTTCAACTCGAACTCGAATTCAAAAATTGAAGATCGAAAAAACTTAAACTCAAAACTAGGGTTGTAAACAAGTCGAGCCGAGCTTGAAAGCTCACTAGCTTAAAATTGTCAAGCTCGACTCAAACTTTGAGAAAAAAATTGAAGTTCGAATCGAGCTTAGAAAAACTTGAACTCAAAATATTTTCATACTTAGTTAAATTGAAGCTTTAACTGGAACTCGAATCTTAAGCATATGAAAACCTTATATTGTATTTTTTAAAATAACATATAAATATTGATATTATTACTAATTTAATTTTAAAAGTTAATATTTTAATATATTATTTTTTTCGAGATGCTCGCTAGCTTTTCATGTCGGGTATCAAGTAACTCGCTTCGGCCCGTTAAGAACTCGAGTCAAATTCGAGCTCAAGTCAAGTTCATTCAGTTTGAGTGTTGACCAAACTCGACTTGAATTGACTTCGTGTTGTAATTTCATAAACTCGACTTGACTCGAAAAAAATTAAAGTTCAAATCGAGTTATAAAATACAACTCGAATAGTAACTTGAATAACTCAAAAGTTTTAGTAATTAGTGGATTTGTTTTCAATTTTGAGTTGAATCCCTCAACTATGTGTTGTGATATATGTATATCACATATGAATAAATATATATGTATTTATGGTTATAAAAACTATTTAAATTGAAATCAAATAATATCATAATATTATAAATATTTACAATTAAATTTAAGCAGAAACTCGGCTCGATTTGAAAAAAATTCAAATCAAATTTTAGCTATAAAATATGACTCATCAACTCGAATAACTAAATTTTTTTACTCGACTTGAATAAGGTCAACGGTCGTATATTAATATGATTATAATAAATCCAGTTGAGGGCTTAAGTAGAGCTAGTGAGCCAAAATTGGGCTGATGGTTTGATTTAAGTCCAAAACAAGTAACTAGGGCTATTTTTAAGCTAAGAATTTAAGTTGGCGGACTTATGGATAATTTTTACATTTAAGAAAAACATGGGTTGATCACATTGAGTTCGAGAGTGAGTCTACGTCTAAAAATAGTGGTGATGCTACACCCACAGCTTCATAAACCTCTAGGGCGATCATTGAGGTATTGCATTCATTGTTAATTTCAGTTATTACTATAGTAAGAAGTTCATTGAACGTGAATCAAAGTATTCATCGATCAAAAAATTATATTGTGTTTTGGTCTGGACTGTTCAAAGATATAGACAGTACATTTTATACTTCTCAATGACACACACGCGCGCGTGGGGCGACTATTGAAGAATAATGATTATATTTACGTAATTCAACTCATATGCAGCCATCCACTTCCATGATTCTGATTCATAATTTCAACTTTTAAATAAATAATTAGAAGTTTATCTTCAAGTTGTCTTTTTCCCCCTTTAGGTAATCGGACTAATTTTATTCTTAATTCTGCACTCTTTAATTTTTGCAAAAACCCAAACCATTCTTTATCTTGTGAGAGATTATTTGCAAGTGGCAAACACCAATTTTCATTCATTTTAACATATTTTCATCGTTAAGGAACAATTAATAATGTCACTAATTAAGCTCAAGAATTTGCATTTGAATTGGTAGTACTATTTATTCAGATTTTTTTAATTTATTGACAAAACACATACACTATGTACACACAGTCGTTCGAACCTAATCTCTTTAAAGAAAATAATATTTTCTTTTATCACTAAGACCAATTTATCAATTCTTAAGAATATTGATTCTAAAATCTAATTTGTATATCATTTTGATGCAACTTAAATTCCTTGATAAATGACATAAAGTGTATAGGACAAAAAAGAATAAAACTATGCAGGCTGAGATAAAAAGAAGGTAATTTTTTTTCTAATTTGTGATGTAGTTTAATTAAAATATTTAATATAAAAATATATTTATAAATTTAATTAAATATTTAAAAGAGAAAATAACTTGTATATTTGCATTAGTGTCTAATCAATCACACCAGAATAAAATTATCATTGTCATGAATTATAATAATAATTATTATTAAGACAATATGAGTTTTCTTTTTCTAATTTGTGATTTGGATTAATCAAAATATTTTATATAAAAATATATTTATAAAATTTAACTTAATTAATATTTAAAAGCGAAAAAATAACTTGTATATAAACCTATTTACTTTTGATTAGTGTCCAATCAGTCACACCATAATGAAATTATCATTGCCATCAATTATAATATTAGTTATTATTAAAAGAAGATGAGTTTTGAAGATCAAATCTATAATTTAATATCAAATAAACTAAAACTATATTTTATGTCATTACACACTATACGTTTAATTGACATCGGAATAAGATTATTGATATAAAGTATATTTTATATATTAAAGTAATATCAATATACATTCTAACTGATCGAATTAATTGAATTAAAAAATAAAAGTTTGATTGATTTGATCTCTAATTTAATTTTTATAATATTTTTTAAAATAAAATTTCATAAGCTCATGAAGATGATGAATATTTATTGTCCCTATACTTCTAGAAGAAATAGGTCAGGTTTTGGATAATTAATCAATATTCCATGTTCAGAAAAAAAGGAAGAACAAACAAAGATTGAGTAGGAGTTCTTGTTCTAGTAAAAATGTTTAAAATTTTAGTGCAGTTTTAGTGCTGTCATTCCTTTAGGTCAATGATTCTCAACACAACGTTCACCCCCTAAACAAAAAGTGCTAATGTTATCTTAATTTCAAATTATATACTACAAAAAAATAATAAAACTTCAAAAATTAATTCAACTGTACACGAATTAAGCGGCTTCGGTAAAAAGAAAATATTGTTATTTTTTGAGGTCCCGAGTTTAAACATTGCGTATGCAAATATATAAATTCACTCGCTAACATAAAATCATGTGTCCGTCACAATACGGACATCTATCCATCCATGGACACCGGTGCACGCATTCTCATCTTCATTTCCTTTTGTTTGCATATTTAGGTGAAAAAAGAGAGGGGCATTATCAGAATTGGATTCATTCATTCCGGCCCCAGACGATCACACTTGTTGGAGATGAAAGAATATGTTGAGCTGCAAAGTCAAGGCTGTCCATTGATGTTGGGAGGGCATGCAATGCCTTCCTTTTCTTGACAAGGACTTTCCTCTTTTTGCCAGTCTTCCATGTCTAGTGCCGTAATCTTTCCATTTGTCGAGCTAACAACGTCCATCGATAAGATGGATCAGAGGCAATTGACTTTTTTGAAAATTTCAAATTATCATATATTTTAGATAGATTCTTTGTATTTTGTTTTGAAAATATGTTTTCGTCCTTTATAATTTTATAAGTTCTTCCCAACATAAAATTTTACGTACATCTATGTCTATAGATAAACATATATAGATGTGATTTTTCTGTTTTTTCTAGGATCCAATACCTTGGAGATCAGTTGGATTGGATATCTGTCTTTTCCCCCTTTATTCTATTTGGAATAAATTCCCCTAATCAAAACAAAACGTGCACAGTTCTAAAATGAATAAAATATATGAGAAAAAAAGAAAAGATAAAGACCACAAACGACTTTAATGATTAATGAATTATTAATATTCTTTGAGGTCCTGATAAACGTTCAATGTCAAATGATTGATCATAAGTCTTTAAATAGATATTACTTGATACTCATCCTAGATTAATAAAAAAAAAACCGACAAGGCCTAACATTTCATCATGTCTGCTCTCTCGAACATAAGAAGTGCTGATGCAATATTAATATTACAGCTATTGAAAAAGTCATCTATCTTTCTGTTCCCTTTTGGTGAAATCCCTCGTTCACGTTTGAATTACATGCCCATGGAGCATTTGGTCTTTTACGTTTATATATTCACATTGTCACGTTATTATGGTGCATGTTAGTAGATGCATTATGGAATTATTGCATCAAATAGACGAATCAGGATACAAGATAAATAGTTTGAGGTGTGTACAAGACAATATTTTTAAAGATATTTCGTTGTATAACATATCTTTTGGGATCCAACAAGTTCTTTCTTTATATAAAAAATAGATCCAACAATTAATAAATAATAGTTTGCGACATGAATATTCAACAAACTTAAAAGAGGTGAAGAGAACAAGTGGGAGAGGAGACGTTTTCAATTTTGTTGTGCTTAGAACAAAAAGGGGGAAAAGAATATCTATGTATTTTATTCATCAACATTTAAAGAGTGCCCAGAGGTTTAGTCAAAAGCAATTTCATTTTTGACATCACATAACCAATTGATATTACTTTATATCATTCCAGTTGTTTTGTTTTTGGTAAAATAATAATGCAATGAAGTACTTTATATCATACATTGGCGAGATACATGTTCTGTAAAAAGTTTGTATGCATCTTCTTATATTTGTTTACATTGAGTAATCAGTGATAAGGCACTCACATACGAAAGTAAAATTGACATTTACTTATGGTTTAAATGTCTTAGGATATGTGATTGTGTGCAATTTGTTTAGTTGTCTGTCGAGGGATTGATTATAATCAATGATTGTAGTTTGCGTACTCTATTATCAAAGGTTATTTGTTGTAGTCTATATTGATGTGTGGTTTATATAAGGATGCGAAACTGACCATTTGAGAGGTATATCAACTAGATTTTTAAAGATTTTGATCGGACTGAGGGGAACGAGTGAGAGGCAATTGAGACACGTGGAGGAGAGTCATGAACGATTGATTTGATTAGGTAGAGTTCGAGTTGGATCATGGTTTTATTCGGATCCAAATTTTGGGTATGCTGGATTTGGTGATAGTGGGCTTAGGTCAAGTATGGGTCGAGCTTAGGGTTTTGGTTGTTTGGATTATGGTTAGGTAGATAGATTGAGTTCGCTGTTTGGGTCTTGAATGAACTTGGGTTTCCAATCAACAATAGTTCTCGACATAAATACTTAATAAATTCAACAACAAAAAAATCAAGTGAGAAAGTAAAAGTTCCGAAAAATTAACAATAAAATCATCTATAATTTTTGAATTCTTTTAAAACTTCAATAAAATAAAAGCATTACACACAAATTGAGCTTAATTGTTTTGCATGATAGTTAAAAACCTTAACTCTTACAAGTCCATTAAAATACAATGACTATAAATAATATTCTCATAATTTATTTAGAAAAAAAAATTCTTTTTAAAATATGTTAATTTTTACAATAAATACAAATGAAATGCATAATGATTATATTCTTAACATGACCCACCAGTAGTTGAGGCTGCAGAAATGTATTAGATACCCTACCATATATATGAGGAGATTAAATCATGTCATTATGGTGAATAGTAATGGTGCTATATGTAATTGGATATCATACCAAATATAACGAGGTAATTAATTAATAGTGGATGATAAATGCATTGCCATACAGGCTGCATCGTACTGAGCTGCACCATTATGAGAAACCATTTCTGACGTTTGTACCAAATAAACACCTTTCACATTATTCAAACCAATGATTAACAATCTGATTATATCAAACCTACTAGTGGTTCATTCCAGTCCAGTTTATTTATTTAAAAATAAATTAAATATTAAACCAACATTCTCTAGGTTATTTTAGTGGAAAAATGTTATTTAGTCATCTATATATTCTAATGGTTCTATTTTGGTCACCTAACTATTTTTTAAAAATTATACATGATGTTAAGTTTTAGTTTTATTTTGGTCACCTATCGTTAAAAAATAAACATAACTACGAATATATTATTTTTTCAATGATGATATAACAATATTTTATGATAATATATCAATATGATTATTATTTTTTTAACGATAAATAATAAAAGAATATCAAAATGTTGGCTCATTCTTTGTAAATCATTGATTTGAGAATCTAACATGAAGTCGCATCAATCCCATCCGTGATTAATCACAAAGCGTTCTTTCTTTTGATTCGTCAGGGATGTTTTCCCAAACAACGTTTTCTTAGAGACATGTAACGACCCACTGCATCTGATGCAATAGACCACCACTTATTTTTTATAATGGGTTAATTCCATAATACATCCTCAAACTATGACCCTTATTTAAATTAGTCCTTAAAATTTTAAATATTTTAATTTTACCCTTAAATTGTGATTCACATTTTAAATTGATCTCTAAACTTTTAAACATTCCATATTCATCCCTAACTATGGGTCTCATTCTAAATTGGTCAAATTCTTTTTAACATTCCAATAACACCCCCTAAATCATTCAAAAGTTCGAGGATGAAATTAGAATATTTAAAAAATTTGGGGATCAATAAGAATGTGGGTTATAGTTTGGGGATGAATTTAGAACATTCAAAAGTTTGGGCACGAATTTAGAATGATAGTAATTGTTTGGGGATGAAATTAGAATGTTCAAAAGTTTAAGAATCAATTTAAAATGAAAGTCATAATTCGGGGACATATAGTGAAATTAACTCTTCTGTATTTGATTTTAAGGTATATTTTGATATTTAAATTATTTTAGATAATTTTAAGGTTTAATTTAGTATTTAATCTTTTTTGATCCAATTAAGTATCTAAATTTGATAAAATTAGTACTTAAATTTTATTTTTATTGTCAAAAATGATACTTATATTATGAAACTAAATTTGGATATTAATTTAAACTTAAAATCCAATTCTAAGTATTTAATTAGTCTAAAAAATATGTATCAAAATGAATTAAGTTTAAATATCCTAATTTAATCAAACGAAATAGATACCAATTTATTTTTTATAGTCTGAGGTGATTATAAATTAATATATGTTCAGAATTTTTTCTTAATCATTGACAAACTCTAAAGACGTAGTTGCTCGGATTTAAAATCTTTAGAGTTTAATATAAAATTATATTTTTGAAATTAATTTCAGATGTCAAAATACAAATTTACCCTTTTTAGGGAATTTGCCAAACCACCTAAAGCTCTACCCGTCCCCACACCATGTTCAACAATTCCTCTATATATATGATTTTCACAAATTCAAGACGTCTCATCTGTATTTGTTCTACGCTGTAATTCTCTATATAAATCTTAGGACCCCTTTTGACTCGCCCCATTCAACTCAGTCATGGTGGCTCACCTAGTCAACACTATCCGCAATGTAGTTGGAGTCACTGGTATGTTAGTTTATGTATACGTCTGTGTATTCATATCAGAACTTAAGAAAAAAAAAATACAAACTAACTAATGAGTTCTTCTTCTTCTTCTTCCCAGGGAACGTTATCGCACTCTTCCTGTTCTTGTCTCCACTGTAAGCTTCTTCTTTGTGCTTTAGCATTATCTTTTTCATTTTCGTCCCATCTCGGAAACGATAAGAAGATATTGTACACTAAAACATATTCGAGTCTATGTTTTTCAATATATTGCAATAACAATAATATTAATCGAATTAATATTTAATGGAGTGATAATATCTATCAAAATTATTATGTATGTAGAAATTATATTTATTATTATGAATATTAATTTTCTTGCCTTATAAAAAAGGAAAACAGTTTAACCCAAATTGGTTTTTTGGCATAGAAAAAAAAGCAAGTTAATAAATATTGTATTGTTCCAATTAAAATAACAACGGTGCAAAATTAATTATTTTTCTCAAAAAATAAAGTGTGGGTCCAAAATGAATTTATAGTATTTTTTATTACAAAGGAGATAATGATTTAGGAATAAAAGAAGGCATTTTGTGTGGTAATTTTTTGAATGAAATTAAGTTAATTAAATTATAAATTCCAATTTACAATAGTTTAATAAATAAATAATGAGATTTAATTCCCTTCATTATGTTATTCATCTTTTTGCCTAAATATAGCATCTGTTACTGCAGACCAACTTTTATTCGAATTTGGAAGAAAGGTTCAGTGGAGCAGTTTTCCCCAGTCCCATACCTAGCGACCTTAATAAATTGCATGGTTTGGGTGATCTACGGGCTGCCAATGGTGCACCCTAACAGCACCCTTGTGGTGACCATCAATGGAGCCGGCACCGCCATTGAGGTCGTCTTCCTAACCCTCTTCGTTGTCTTCTGTCACGACAAGAAGAAGCGACTCATGGTGGTGCTAATCGCCATGGTTGAGATCATTTTAATGGCCGCTCTGGGTGCTTTCGTTCTCACCATAGCTCACACCACTCAACGACGTTCCATGGTCGTCGGAATTATAGCCATCTCCTTCAATATCATGATGTATGCCGCTCCTTTATCTGTCATGGTAAGTGTTAATATGGTAGGAGAATGTGCCCGTTCGTAGGAACGGACGCAGAATATCTACACGAGAGAACATATATATAATAATAATAAACGATGATGGTGCAGAAACTGGTGATTACGACCAAAAGTGTGGAGTACATGCCATTTTCCCTCTCATTGGCTTCATTCCTCAACGGTGTTGCTTGGACTATTTACGCTTTCCTCCCTTTCGACCCTTTTATTGCCGTAAGTTTTACTTATTGTGACTGGTTTTTTTTATTTATGTTATTTGGTGGAAGTTAAGAGAAAAATTGTTGTGTTTATTTGTATTTGAATACACATAATAAATGTATGTGTGCTGCAGGTTCCAAATGGAGTGGGAACAATGTTTAGTTTAGCGCAGCTGTTGTTATACGGTACATATTACAAGTCCACAAAGAGAATAATAGCAGCAAGGGAAGAGGCGAAGATAGAGATGCAACTCTCGCCGTCGTCGTCGGTGGCGGTTTCCAACGGCGGGGTTGGTCCCAAGAAGGGCGTCGGAGCAGCACCTTAAGAGACCCAAACCATCCATTTCCAGTATAGTTATGTATCCAACTCTCTGTCAGAATTATAGACAAAAATCAGTGAGAGTTTGTTTTAGTTATAAACATGGAGTCCTTTCGACTTCTTTGCAATCCGTGTTTGGTTCCTTTTTGCTTTAAATCTATGGTTTGGGCTATGGAGAACAAAATTTTCTGCATTTAATGGTTTAATGTTGTTGAAGAAAATTGTGATCTCTCCCTCGGATTTTCTCTACAAGTAATTTCATAATAAGAGATCCTCCGAAATGTATTTTCTGTTTATTAGAGGTTCTGAAGTCTTATTCTTTACTATTTATAATCCTTTTCTTAATAAGATTTTTGACATGATTACTGACAAATTCACATATTCTGTTAGAAACAAATCTATTTACATGTTATCATATCAATTCAGTCTGTTAATATGCGACTATTTACATGTTATCATATCAATTCAGTCTGTTAATATGCGAGTGATCATAATGATCTTAAATTTAACATTGACATCAAATGTCACTATAAATCACCTCGGTCAAGATTAATGAAAAGTAGAATAAGAGAATCATTTAGGTCCTCTTCTATATTTTATCTCCATTTTTTATTTTCCATTTTTAAGACCACTTTAACCATTACCATCTAAGTATTATCGACAACAATTAGACAATAAAAATGACTAGAAAATATATACAAAATTATAGAAGAGGCTATGTTGAGCAAATTGAAATGTGAAATTCATTAGATTTTCTTATCTTATGAAGTGTAAGCCCAAGGTGCTCCAATATTTTCTTAGAGCATAGTTTCATTATGCTTTAATAATGATTAATGGGTTGATTCAAGTGATAAATAATTTGACAATGTTTAAACAAGTCTCAAATTCGAGGCTGTGTATGTAGAAAATCTTTGTCGGAAGATTCACTCACCAAATTAGGTGTGCGGCACAGTTCCGTTCGAATTAATCAGAGCATAGTCTTGAGAAACTGGAAGAGCAACAAAAAAATAACAAAAAAAAAACTCAATTAAGTTTGTATTAAAGACATCTTGGTACCAATGAATGGTCTAAAAGATTAGCTTCTGGATTTAGGGAGGAATTGGGCTGTGTTAAGAATGAAGTGGATTGCTGAATTACAATTAAACCACCTATCATACAAGACAAAAAAGAAGAATCTGCACTTTCACCCTCCTATAATTTATAGGAGTAAGAATTACACTAATAATATATATCTACAACCTAATTATAACTCACCAGTGCTCTCACAAGAACTCCCTAGATTGGCCGTGGCATCATGAACAGACAATCTAATGATATTGCTGCCTGATGATCTTGAAACATCTACACATTCCTGAAGATCAGCATCACAAGCTATCAAAACCCTTTCATTATCGTCATCCAAGTATTTGAAAATTATATATCCAAGAATCTCTCTGAGAACAGTCCATATCAATATGTACCAAAAACATATATTCTTTTACACAAATTTAGTTTAGAAGGTAATGAAAATTTCTCAAAGAGAGAAGATGCATACCACCAATGCTCTTTGCAGCATCTTTGAGACTCCCTGTAAAATACTGTTGGAGCACCTCCAGACTAATTGATTTCTCAGCTTTCCCACGTTTTCTCTCTGGTTTTTTAATGTCTTTATTCGGCAGAGGACAATCAGGATTGTGGCTTCCACTAGCAACAGTGTCGTATCCATGAGTTGCAGGGTCAAAATTCATAGTTAACCGCTGCTTCGAAGAATCTAATTGATGTTCTTCTCTGTTGGGTGAGGTGTTATTCTCGGATGGTGACTTCACAGATTGATGAATTGGAATGGATTCCAGTCTTGTATCAGGCCTTTCTTCTGAAGAAGCTTCAATGATTTCGATAAATCCTTCATACTCTTCCAGTTCAGCTCCAGATGCAACCTTAAGACTTCGGAAATGCTGCTTCATCGTTGTCAGTATGGAGCCTAATACTGTCTGTTGTTCGTTGTGGTCAACAATAGCAGGGGGCAAAACAAATTCGAGAACATAATCATCTCCAGTATAAGTACTACGAAAGCAGATTGCAAAACAGCTGGTTAATCATTTATCCCAAAAAAAAAAAACAGCTGGTTAATCCAAACATGTGAGCATAGTGTACTAAGGGATACTTGGTTTTGCAGAATTGGGTGATGTCTGAGCAAAAGCAGGAGTTGAGCGATAAAAATGCCCTCCCAGCAACCCCCTGACCCTTCTGTAGGTGATGCTCAAGACAAGCATCGCGGAAACCCCACATGTGAGTATCTACATCATAGAATGCCACGTCAGTTGTTGACATGCAAACTTGTCCCATGCAGCTACCATCAAAACTTGTACAGCTTTTCTTCTGACCACCACCATGGAACAAAACACTGCGATGCTTGCAAGGTACCAAGTCTGAGCCAAAGGTAGTTTGTGAGTTTCGCAGACCACTGTCAAAATCGCCAAAATTTCAGCCAGTTCATTTTGACGACTTTCATTGCTAATCTGGTATAAAAGCACTAGTTTGTCAGGATATGGGGAAGATTTTTTTTTTCAAGAATCCAAAAATAACGAGATCTGATAAAGTTACAATTAAAACTCACCTGGATGATCGGATGATCCAATATTTCTGAGCTTTTCAGATTCACTGCCTGCACAAGAACTGAATTTACATGACTGAGGAATCTCAGAGCATTTAAAGCTAGAAATATCCGTAAGACCGATGACTAGGAAGACTGATAATTTAGCAGTACTCAACTAATCATATAAGAAAATGTAAAATGGCTATACTGGAGAAGAATCCCAACCTCAAGTGCTCTGCATACTTATCAACCTCGGGTGCATAGTTAATCTTCTGCGAAGTTGTTACGAGTTCAAGAACACCAACACAAGACTGTCCAGAAGGGTCAAAGACCGGCAACGCCAAGGTTCCCTGGACATTGTAATGCAGAGCATGACCAAGCCGTGAATACTCTCTGCTGGAATAATACTGTACATTCGGAGTCCATTCTGGTAATTTTTGCCCTAAAACACGGCAGGAAGTCCGAGCTGGACATTACTCACAGAGCTCCCTTACGGCCCAAAAGCCCCGACCCTGTTAAAATTTATATATTCGATATAATTTTGGTTTAATATATTTTGATTCATGTAAAAAAATATTTAAATTAAAAAAATAAAAATTCATTAAATATTTAATCAAGTAGTGGTTGAACTAAAGAATAATAAGTACGTGTTCTCAAATTTTTAGTCTAATTACAATTTATGTCAGTGTAAGTTTAAATATTAGACAAATTAAAAGTTTTCTTGTGATTTTGAGTTTTTTTATTATAAATTAAGGTGAATACAATGTAGTATATATACAAAGAATTTTAGCTATTTGACAATGAACGATCATACCCTATATACGCAGTGTTTGAAATTGGGACCTCAAGGATAACAACAATCCTCTTAATCACTAAGGTAATTTGTTCACTAATTTCGAGTTTAAATATTTAATAAGTCTTTATATTTTTCTTAAATAATCTAATATTTTGACCCCTATCAATATTTAATTTTAACTCTATCCTGACTCTCTCCCTCCACCGAAAACATTGATAACCGTCGTTTTGCTATCAAAATAATTTCTGGCTTCTTAATAAATAAAAATGAAAATGTAGTATAGAGAAGCATGGTCGATCCACAGGGACTGTGGTGCTTCTGATTTAATAAATCTCTTTCTTGATTTTAGAAAATATAGAATTCCAGATGAAGTTAAAAAGATATATTAAAATAAAATAAATAATATAATATAATAATAAATATTAATAGTAATAAATATAAAAGTGGGATTTTTTAAAAGTTGTGGTTAAAATAAAAAATAAGAATTAAATAAAAAATCATAATAATTAAATAAACAAATTAAAGAGATTAAGAAAAAGAGAAACTTATTGTGAAAGCAACCTCAGACTTCAGCTTCGCCTCAAATTCCTCGGATCATCGAAACAAATTTTTACTTCAAGATTTACGTAAGCTTACAAGAACAATTCTTCGCTGCCAACTCGGATTGTGTCGGTTCAACAACAACTGATTTCGATCTCAGTTTCCTCTTAGCAAACAATTTTGCTAAGTATGTTCTCGGGAAGTTGAATATGCTTCAATAAGTAAATCCTTCTTCAAACATTAACCATAACAATATCCGGACCAATGTCGAAATAGTTTTGATTTGAAAAGTAAGCTTCAGAAAACAAAGAGAAAATTCATAAGCGATTTAAGTACCTTACAATTCTCACGTTTGGAATTGAGCCTTCGCTTTAGTCTTCGGCTTGAAAGAAAATTAGCTAAGCATAACCAAAGTCATACTTAGCATAATAGAAAAGTATGCGAAAAATAGAGAGAAAGCTAGAGAGAAAAAGAAGATTTTATTCTCAAATGAGAGAGATATGTTTCTAGGCTCACCCTTAGAGGGTATTTATAGCCTTCAAAATCTTAAAAACAAGCTAAAACATCTTAAATCATAATTAAAACACTTAAAACTATTTAAACTAAAATACCTAAAAAATAATATAATATTCTAAATCCTAATTAAAATACTAAAACATATTTAAACTAAAATACAAAGATAAAGATAAAATATAAAAATAATATCCTAAAACTTAATTAAAATACTAAAAACCTCTTTAAACTAAAATACAAAGACAAAATATAATGTTTAAAATATTATCCTAAATTTGAGTTTAATCCAAATCCGAATTCCAGCCAGCTTTGATTCCGAAAATAAAAAATCTGCAGAATTGTGTCCTTTTTGTGAAATTTCCATAATCTTACGTCATGTACAGAAAATTAATTAAAATGAACAAATAAGCCACAAAAATCAATGATTAAAGAGTAATTTAAAAGTAAAATATTAACTAAATTAAGCACTTATCAAATTCCCCCTCACTTATTCAATGCTTGTCCTAAAACATTCTTCAATTAACATATCAAAATCATAAGTTGTCATCTTCAATTTCAATTTATTCCTCAAACTTCCAATCGAATTAAGTCAATGACATTTGTCGAATTCAAGTTACAATCAAGCAAAGAGATAACCAAGAAAATTTAAAGTAGGTAAGATATCTCAATTAATTGCCAACTTCAATGAAACATGACTCAATACCTCACAAAGATTCACACATATCCGCTCAAAGTGTTTGGGGTAAATGGAACCGCTCAAACCGAAACTAACCAAAATATTACCATAGGCTTGGAATCCAATCAAGTCTCCATCACGAAAAATGAACATAATGCAATAATCAATGGGTCTTTAAACAAGGTGTAACGGGGCTTAGGTTAAGGTAGGCAAAGGCAGAAAAGAAAGATTTAAAATACCGAAACAAGAGATCAAAATAATTAAGAACAATCCACGAATTAACATGAAGCGCAATGAAGAACAAAACAAGGAAAAAGAATAGATGAAAGACAATTGAAGTGATCGATTTTTTTCCTTCTCTTTTTTTCCCGAACAAAGGGTCTTTTTTTTTTGCTGTTCGATACAGTGAACAACTTGTTTTTTTTTAAACATTGATTTTTTCCCTGGAACAACAATGATACAAGATCTCAAGTCTAGGTAAGGGTGTGAAAAGAGAGGAAAAAAAAAGGCTTCGGCTTTAATTATGAGGTGTAAAAACAAAGAAAGGGAAATAGACTCAAATGTGGTTCACTAGTGGATATATAAATGGGTAGGTTTTTTGGGAAAAGTGGGTTTATCCTAGGTGCCCTTATCACATTAAAACATTACGTTCAACATGTAGTCTCGATATCCATTGTGATTACAAGTTCTAGAATATCCTAATTAGTTCGGCACACACAAGTCAAACAATGAGCAAGAAAGAAAATGTATACTCGTTAGGCTCAAATCTCACAAGAAAAGTTTATATGCATTGAGTCAAGTTCATCTCTATTGACAAAAGCATGAAATATCAATACTCAACAAAAAATTCACTAGCTATATCAATCACCAATCATGCAAATTAAATTCGATAAAAAACATAGTCATAATCTAAAAGGAAGCAAGAGTATAAAGCGAAATTCAAGACTAGCAACCAACGATTACAATATATCAACATCAGAATAACTCAATTTCAAACGATTAAACAAGTCAAGAAAAATTTGACACATGCTTATCCTTCCCCCTCACTTATTCTGTTTTGTCCCAAAACGTATATCAAATTTAAAAACAAAGAGAGGAAAAAAAAGAATACTCCCCAATCTAGTGGCGATCACGGCCTCGTCGAGACGAGCTGTTATAGAGTAGATTGTCCGATGATGCACTGTTTCTGTTCGAACTTTTCTGCACAGTTCGAACCAAATCTATTTTTTTTTCTGCACTGTTTTTTTTCCTGCACTGCATTGTTTGAATCTGCAGTGTATTTTTTTGCACTGCTCGAACCAAATCAGGTTTTTCTGCAATGTTCTGTTCGAATTTTTCTGCTCAGTTCGAACCAAGTCAGTTTTTCTGCATTTTTTTCCCGTTAAATATTCGATCGGAATTTAGATCTGTTCAGAAAAAATAAAATTAATCAAAATAAAATAAATAGAATGAAATAAAGTTCGCTAAAAAAATAAAAATAAAACGAAAATAAAAATTTAAAAAATAAAAACAAAAATATAACGAAATGGGTTGCCTCCCATCAAGCGCTTTTGTTTAACGTCGTTAGCTCGACGACCTGATTTTTCAAAGCGTGGGTTTATCTAAATTGATTTCTTCGATTAGACCAACCGAAGCATTTTCATAATATGGCTTCAATCTTTGACCATTAACTTTAAATCGTACTCCTGAGTTATCTTCAATTTCAATAGCACCGTGAGGAAATACTTGAGTAACTATAAACGGTCCGAGCCATTTTGATTTGAGTTTTCCTGCAAAAAGTTTAAATTTGGAGTTAAATAATAAAACCTTTTAACCGACAAAAAAAGTTTTAAAAGAAATTCTACTATCGTGAAATTCTTTTGTTTTTTCTTTAAATATCCGAGCATTATCATAGGCAATTCTTCGGATTTCCTCAAGTTCTTGAATGTATAATTTCCGAGCTTCACCAATTGCATCCATGTCCATGTTACATTGTTTAACGGCCCAATAAGCCTGATGTTCTAACTCGACTGGTAAATGGCATGGTTTACCGAAAACAAGCCGGTATAGTGACATCCCAATGAGACCTTTATAAGCAGTTCGATATGCCCAAAGTGCATCGGTTAATTTTAAACTCCAATCATTTCGGTCCGATTTAACAATTTTCTCAAGAATTGTTTTAATTTCTCGATTTGATACTTCAGCCTGTCCATTTGTTTGTGGATGGTAAGCGGTAGCAATTCTTTGAGTTACTCCAAATTTCTTCATTAGTGACTCGATTACTCGGTTGATGAAATGTGTTCCTCTGTCACTTATTATAGCACGTGGCGTGCCAAACCTGGAAAAAATAGTTTTCAAAAAATTAACTATAGTTTTAGCATCATTATTCCGAGTGGCTTTAGCTTCCACCCATTTAGAAACATAATCCACAACTAAAATAATATAAATATTTCCAAATGACGAAGTAAAATGACCCATATAGTCGATTCCCCAAACATAAAAAATTTCACTAACTTGTATAGAATTAAGCGGCATTTCATTCCTACGGCTTAAATTACTTGTATGTTGACATCTTTCATAAGTTTTACAAAATAGATAAGAATCCCGAAAGATGTTAGGGCAATAGAAACCGTATTCAAGAATTCTATGAGATGTACGTTTTGGCCCAAAATGACCACCGCAAGAGTAAGAATGACAAAATTGTAAAATTGAGTTTACCTCACTTTCGGCAATACATCGTCGAATTACCTGATCCGAGTAGTGCTTCCATAGATAAGGATCGTCCCAAATATAGTATCGGGATTCTCGCTTAATTCGATTGATTTCAGCTCTCATCAAATCTAATAGTAACTTACCTGTGGTCAAATAATTAACCATGTTTGCAAACCATGGAGTTATGCTTTGCGCCACCATCAATTTTTCTTTAGGAAATTCTTCTCTAAGTGGTGGTTCGGATGTGGAAAGGGGAATTCAACTCAAGTGATCTGCTACCAGATTTTCGCATCCCTTTTTGTCTTTAATTTCCAAGTTAAATTCCTGTAAAAGAAGGATCCACTGGATAAGCCTTGGTTTTGCTTTCTTTTTGCTCATCAAATACCTTATAGCTGCATGATCATAAAAAAAAGTAATTTTAGTACCAAACAAATAGGATCTAAATTTTTCTAAAGCAAAAATTATAGCAAAAAAGTTCTTTTTCCGTTGTCGAATAATTTTTCTAAGCCGAGTCCAAAGTTCGGGACGCGTAGGCTATGACATGTGGCTCTTTCCCTATTTTTTGGCCAAGAACGACTCCAACGCTAGTGTCCGATGCGTCACACATAAGTTCAAAGGGATGATTCCAATCTGGCGGCTGAATAATTGGAGCTGAAATAAGCTTTTCCTTTAATGAATCGAAAGACTCTTTGCATTTTGAATTAAAGTCAAAGTCTTGATCCTTTTGAAGTAGATTGCATAAAGGTTGTGCTATCTTCGAAAAGTCCTTAATAAACCTGCGGTAAAATCCTGCATGGCCAAGAAAAGAACGAATTTCCCTCACAGTTGTAGGGTAAGGAAGTGAGCGTATAACATATGTTTTAGCTTTATCAACCGCAATCCCTTTTGAGGAAATAATATGACCTAAAATTAACCTTTTATCAACCATAAAATGACATTTTTCATAATTCAAAACAATGTTATATTCTAAGCATCTTTTAAGCACATTAGTTAAATTATCAAGACATTCATTAAAAGTGTTACCATAAATCGTGAAGTCATACATAAAGACTTTGATGCCCTTCTCCACATAGTCAGAAAATATACTTAGCATGCATCTTTGGAAGGTGGCTGGTGCGTTACAAAGACCAAAGGGCATTCGTCTATATACAAATATATCGAAGGGACAAGTAAAAGTCATTTTTTCTTGATCCTCTGGCGCCACTGGGATTTGGAAAAAACCTAAAAAACCATCAAGACAACAATAATGAGTTTTCCCAGCTAATCTTTCAATCAATTGATCTATAAAAGGAAGAGGAAAATGATCTTTTCGAGTAAGAGAGTTCAACTTTCTATAATCAATACAAACTCGCCATCCATTTTGAACTCTTGTTGGCACTGACTCCCCTTCTTGATTTCTACCACTGTGACTCCCGTTTTCTTGGGAACCACATGAATTGGACTTACCCAATTACTATCCGAAATTGGATAGATTACGTCAGCGTTAAGGAGTTTCTGAATTTCTTTCTTTACTATTTCCATCATCAGTTGATTTAATCGACGTTGTCCTTCACGTGATGGCTTTGCTCCTTCTTCGACTTTGATCTTATGCATGCAAGTCGAGGGACTTAATCCTTTAATATCGGCAATGGTCCATCCTATGGCTTCTTTGTGAGAGTGCAATATCGCTACCAAAGCTTCCTCTTCTCCTTTGGATAATTTACTTGAGATGATCACTGGTAAAGTTTCATTTACGCCCAAAAAGACATATTTCAAATGCTCTGGTAATTGCTTCAATTCTACCTCAGGTGTCTGTAAAACAGAATGTAAAATTTTAGTTTTAGAGGAATATAAAGATAAATCAAAATTGATTGAATTAATATTTTCAAACTCCATTTCTTCATCTTCGTGGCAAAGTTCAGGATCCTTAAAAAGATCATAAGAAAAATTAGATTCAATATATTCATCAATTAAAAGATCTATAATATCAACAAAATTAATTCTTTCAACATAATCAGGGCATTTCATTGCTTTGTAAACATCAAATTCAACGATCTCACCATCAAATTCCATTGTTAGTATACCACTTCTAACATCGATCTTTGTATGTACTGTGCTTAGGAAGGGTCGGCCTAAGAGTAACTCGGAATAAGAGTCCGACCTATCATATTCAATGTCAATGACATAGAAATCTGCAGGAAAGAATAATACATCGACCTTTACCAAGACGTTTTCCATTACTCCCACTGGATAGATCACAGATCGATCATCCAACTGTATGGTTATTCCTGTTTCCTTCAAAGGCTCGTTAGTAATCATTTTATATATAGAAAATGGCATAACATTAATTGAAGCTCCTAAGTCACACATTGCACGTTTAATTTTGAAATTACCTATTTTGAAAGATATAACGAACATACCTTGATCATTCATCTTTAGTGGGAGTTTTCGTTGAAAAATTGCAGAAACATGTTCTCCAAAATTTACCTTTTCGTGTCCCATTAATTTCCTCTTTGTAATGCAAAGTTCTTTTAAAAATTGAGCATACCTTGGTACTTGTCGATTTACTTCAAGAAGATGTATGTTGACTTAAACTTTTTAGAAAACCTCTAAGATCTCCCTTTCTTCATCTCTTTTATCACGCTTCATCAACCTTGATGGGAAGGGTGGTGGCGTGATTTCATGAGAAGAAAGAGAAGGATGTGAGTCAGACATACCTTGTATTTCTAGAGGTGGCGTTTTCTCTTGTTCTTCTTGATATGCGTCTTTTTCTGCTGGAACTTCGGGTGAGATTACTTTTCCACTTCTGAGTGTGATGGCACTAACATTCTCTTTTGGATTTAACTCCGTTTGAGAAGGTAGTTTTCCTTGTGATTCCAATTTTCCCATAGTTTGAGCTAGTCGGCTTACTTGATTATCTAACTTTTGAAGATGTGTTTCGGTTCGGTTTTGGAATTTTTCTTGGGATGCAATGAACTTTTCTTGTGAAATTGCTAACTTTCCTATGAGTTCCTCCAATGATGAGTTTTGCGTTTGTTGTTGAGGAGGAGGCCTTTGTTGATAAGTTGGTCTCTGATTTGCCACATAACTGAAGTTTGGGTGGTCTCCCCATCCTGGATTGTAAGTATTGTTGTATGGGTTGTATTGTCTTTGTGGAGGACCTGGAAAGTTCCTTACTATATTGATTTATGCATTGCCTCTTTCTTGTATCAGCAGGCAGCAATCCGTCGGATGGTCTAGCTTTGTGCATATCCCACATACTCTTGTTGCTCCAGATTTTCCTGCAACAAGTGAATTAACTACTTCAGTTAATTTATCTAACTTATTTTCAAGGGAAAATATACTTATCTCGTGAACCCGTCAGCTGGGTTCACTCGAAAACTGTTGAGAGTTGGCTGCCATGGTTGAAATCAATTCCCTTGTTATTTTTTGGGGTCATGTTAACTAATGCTCCTCCACTGGCGGCATCCACCATTTTCATCTCCATTGGTAAAAGACATTCATAAAAGTATTGAAGTAACGTTTGCTCACTTAATCCGTGTTGCGGACAACGTGCACAAAGCTTTTTAAATCGCTCCCAATAGTCATAAAGACTTTCTTCGCTCTTTTGCTGAATGGAAAGAATGCTCCTTCGCAACTCGCTTGCTTTATCCGTTGGAAAGAACCTGTCAAGAAAAATTCGATTCATGTCTGCCCATGAATTAACTGAATTTGGAGGTAAATAAAAATAACCAATCTTTAGCCAAGTCAGATAAAGAGAAAGGGAAAGCTCTCAATTTAATTTGATCCTCGGTAACTCACTGTGGTTTCATGCTAGTGCAAACCATGTGGAATTCCAACAAGTGTTTGTACGGATCTTCAGTGGGAAAGCCATGGAGAGTGGGAAGAAGATGAATGAGTCTTGTCTTTAATTGAAACGGAGTCCCACCACTAGGAAAATTAATGCATAATGGCGTCTGAGTGACAGGAGCTGTGGCTAGCTCTCGGATCGTTTGTTCTTCTTCTGCCATCGGGATGTTGTATGCGTCTGCTTCAGAGTCTGTCTCTGGAATTGATTCTACTTCTGAACTTTGCTCTTGTTCTTCTTGTCTTTTTCTCTTTTCTCGAAGCGTTTGTGCGTGGATTCTTCATGCTCGTGCTTCGATCTCTGGATCTAGATCTACTAATTCACCTGGGTTACTTCTGGTCATAAATCAAAAACTAGAAAAACAAATCAGTACTTGCCGTTAGTCCCCGGTAACGACGCCAATTTGATAACCGTCATTTTGCTATCAAAATAATTCCTGGCTTCTTAATAAATGAAAATGAAAATGTAGTATAGAGAAGCAGGGTCGATCCACATGGACTGTGATGTTTCTGATTTAATAAAACTCTTTCTTGATTTTAGAAAAAGATAGAATTCCAGATGAAGTTGAAAAGATATATTAAAATAAAATAAAAAGTAATAATATAATAATAAATAGTAATAGTAATAAATATAAAAGGAGGATTTTTTTTTAAAAGTTGTGGTTAAAATAAAAAATAAGAATTAAATAAAAGAAAAAATAATTAAATAAACAAATTAAAGAGATTAAGATAAAGAGAAACTTACTGTGAAAGTAGCCTCAGACTTCAGCTTCGCCTCAAATTCCTCGGATCATCGAAACAAATTTTTACTTCAAGATTCACGTAAGCTTACAAGAACAATTCTTCGCTGCCAACTCGGATTGTGTCGTTTCAACAACAACTGATTCCGATCTCAGTTTCCTCTTAGCAAACAATTTTGCTAAGTGTGTTCTCAGGAAGTTGAATATGCTTCAATAAGCAAATCCTTCTTCAAACATTAACCATAACAATATCCGGACCAATGTCGAAATAGTTTTGATTTGAAAAGTAAGCTTCATAAAACAGAGAGAAAATCCGAAGCAATTTAAGTACCTTACAATTCTCACGTTTGGAATTGAGTTTTCGCTTTAGTCTTCGGCTTGAAAGAAAATTAGCTAAGCATAACCAAAGTCATACTTAACATAATAGAAAAGTATCCGAAAAATAGAGAGAAAGCTAGAAATAAAAAGAAGATTTTATTCTCAAATGAGAGAGATATGTTTCTAGGCTCACCCTTAGAGGGTATTTATAGCCTTCAAAATCCTAAAAACAAACTAAAACATCTTAAATCCTAATTAAAACACTTAAAACTATTTAAACTAAAATACCCAAAAAAATAATATAATATTCTAAATCCTAATTAAAATACTAAAACCTATTTAAACTAAAATACAAAGATAAAGATAAAATATAAAAATAATATCCTAAAACTTACTTAAAATACTAAAAACCTATTTAAACTAAAATACAAAGACAAAATATAATGTTTAAAATATTATCCTAAATTTGAGTTTAATCCAAATCCGAATTCCAGCCAGCTTTGATTCCGAAAATAAAAAATCTGCAGAATTGTATCATTTTTATGCAATTTCTATAATCTTACATCCTGTACAGAAAATAAATTAAAATGAATAAATAAATCACAAAAATCAATGATTAAAGAATAATTAAAAAAAATATTAACTAAATTAAACACTTATCAATCGTATACATCAAAGAAACCATCGTATACTGATGCAACCCATTGCCACGTAGATCAAGGACAAAGGGTTGCCCCAAAGTAGTTAGCACATAGTGACCCCCACTCTTTACAGGTGCCCAAACTTGAGCTAGAACATGTTCAGTGGATTCCTTGAAGTAACGCAGTGCCTGTGTCATCCTCTCTTTAAATACTCGATAACTATATGGGTTTTCAAGGGGCAGCAATCCCAAACATGGAGATGGAAACCCTCCATTATCATTGTCCTCCTTTGCATTTTCATTTACTGGATTGGAAGCACCTGCATTTAGTACAATTTAAAATACAAATAAAACTAAGGTAAGCTAGATGCTTGGACCAATTAAATAAGTACAATACTTTCTAGTATTATGATATGAACTAAACCCAGAAATTATCCAAAATTTTCAGAATATATCATTCAATCAAGACAGACAAAGCCAGATTAAAGCTCCAAAACATTCAAAAGTGAAAACTAATCCAAATCAGCAAACCAATACATAAAAGCACAGGGAGAGATAAAGAATAGCAAATTTATGAAGTTGAAGAATGGACTAACACGTGACAAAAATATTGTAACCGGCGGCAAAGCCGAACTTATCTTCATCGGAGAAAGCCCAAAGAGGAGAACAAGGGTGGTCAGAGGAAGAAGAAGGTATGGTGAAAGGAGAGGTGGGGTTAGAAAGGGAAGTCAAGTGATCCAATGGCCAGGAAGTGTTGAGATCAAGATCATCCACATCCATTATCCTCTGGTGGTGCTGCTGTTTTGGCGGCAAAGGACACGCGTTGTCTTCATCTGGCTCGCACATTTTCTGGGGAAGAAGAAACAAAACGGAAAGGAACTTGGCTTTCTTCAATAACTATTGGCCTGTTGCTTTCTTCTCTTTGCTGTTTGGAAGGAGAGAAAAACATTAAAAAAAATCACAAACACACACATACATTCAGCAACTGTTAAATGGGAACTGGTAAAAAATGACTCTTTTCCAATTTTTAGAAATATTTCAATCGATGGAATCCACAGCTGGGTTGTGGCTGCCCCTAGTTGCTACAATGTGGATAAACATGTTGTTTAGGAGATGATTCTCTGCTGCTCCCCTCCATTGTCACCTTCATCAGTCACCATCCTCTTTGTTTCGTCTTTTTTTTTTCTTTATTGAAATCTGTGATCACAAAAATAATTGCAAATCTTTCAACTTCACTGATCACCTCTTATCGAATAAGAAAGAATAATTAAACAGATGGACGACGGTGATGTGTTATCGACATCCATAATATATAAAAATGTTCATTGCGTCCACATGATTTTACTACAAGTGGAATATCTCATGCAGAAGGATGTGAAGCTTTTCTCAAATTTATCCGAAAACATTCCATCTGCCTGAAAAAGAAAATTTCTCAAAATTACTGACTGCCAGAGTTTATTATCTTATTAATGGTATACATGTATTAGATTCCAGGCATTTTAAAACCATTGTAGGTGTTTATATATTTTTTAATAATTTAAAATAATTATAGAATGACATTTATTCAAAATTCCTTTAATTTATTAAGAATGTGCACATCTTATTTTTCAAACTTAATCATCTACAAAGGACACCATTTTTTTTATAAATAAGATCATTTAATAAATTTCATATGTTCATATTAATAATATTAAAAGGTGCAAATCTCAAATTGAAGTCATCTCCATCATAAATAGCGACAAAGAGACGGCGGGGTACCCACTCACCAGTTGTAAGCTCCCTCGGATGCAATTCACATTATTAATTCAATAAACAAAAATACCTTAAAAGGAAAAAAACTAAATAAAATCTGTATTTATATTGAATATAAGTATCGATATTATAAATGATAATATTAATATTCATGTGAGGATATTGGTATCATAAAAATTGTATCAACGTCGTGGCTTAAATTGATATCGATATTCAAAAAGAAATATCGATACTATTAGAATTAATAACAATATTCACAAGTGAATATCGATACTATCAAGTAAAAAAATATTTCATATATGATTTTGAATGTCCTCAATCCTTTTACATTAGCTTAAATATTTACAGCCAAGTCTAATAGTGTATAATTTCGTCAATCCAAGGATGTCACCTATTTGTTTAGGTTATCATCTGATTAAGTTTGACTGAATTAGTATGTGACTAAATTACATGAGATATCTAAAAGTTCTAAATCAAGCCAAAAATTATGAGTCATAATTCTGAGTTTATAACGTGGTACCGATTTGACTTATAAATCAGATTGATAGTATTACGTTAATCAAACAAGATAATATAATATTTTAATAATATATTAAGTAATATTATATTGTAAAATGGGCAAAGTGCACAAATGGTTCCTCGATTATAGGACACTGCTTTGTTGAGTCTTCGGGCTATTAAAATTTACATAATGGGGCCTGACTATAAAGTATTGTTTGTTGAGTCTCTTGACTATTGAAAGTTACAAAATGGTCACCCGACTATTCATATGTTTCAAACTCATCATTTTCTATTAAAAAATTGAATGTTGTATGAACTGGATGTTAACCTACTGATCAAGATATGATTAAATCATATTTTAATGATGTCTATTGACACCGATCGTTGCTTTCAAGCATTGACTCGACAACATAATATTTTAAGCACTAGCTCGATAGCATATTGTAAACAGTGACTCGATCCACAAAATACAACTCAAACAGTTATGGATCCGATATTATCATATCCCAATTAGCAAGTTAACATCCATCTCAGATGGTTGTCAATTATTTTAACGGAAAAAGATAAGTTTGGAACATATGAATAATCGAGTGACTATTTTGTAACTATTTTGCAACACCCTATATTTTAGTGACCATTTATGATATTTGACATTTTTTTCTTTTGTTTTATTAGAGATTGTACAATAAAATAAGACTAATAGTTTAGAGCGACTAGGTTAAATAATTCAGCAAGTGCTCCAATTTGTCAGCAAGCATAAACTTTTAATATAAATTGTTAAAAATGATTTATTTTGTTTTTTCTGTTATAAAATTACGAATATATATATATATATATATATAAAATAACACCCTAAGTTATGTTTTTTCTGTTATAAAAACTTTAGAAAAAAATGACAATAAAAATATTACATTATAAAGAGATTCCTAAAAGATACAACAGCTGCAATGAGTAGCGATCAATAACAGCTAAACAAGTACAAATAGTAGTTTTAAAATGAGTGGCAATAAGCAAAGACTACAAGTACTGTTGTTTAATCAACAGTTTATTTTGATGAACAATGAAAAGAAAGTAGTATCATCACTTGGAAATAATGGAAGTTGCAGCATAAAGAGCCCCTGCCACAAATGTTGCAATTATGATAGTTTTGCCTGGCATTTTCCCATGGTCACTCCTCAAGGCAATCGCTTCATAAATTGGTAGGCAGTTCAACACAATGCACCCTGCAAGTCACATCTGTAAAACCAGGCTTTCCCCCACATCTCTGCCTCCACTGAAGATTATAACAGCTCCCCAGATGAAAGAGAACAAGTTGATTATTGCCTCCGTTGTTGGCGGCACGAACAGCGGGGACGGGACTTCAAACTCCAACACCCCTTGAGAATAGCGTTTGTATTGCTCATCATCGACCACTTTGCTGGTCACAATGAACCCGTAAGTCGACAAGCCTATCGACTTAGGAAGACACTCCGCTGTAGCAAAGGCGAAACTCGAAAGGTTCCTAATCATCCACATCCTTTGACTGTTCCACCACTTCCTGAAACTTGATCCCTCTGTGACATATTCAACGAAATCTTGGCCGTAAGCACCCAGGAAAATAAACACGTATACGAAAAACCATGGTTCAGACATCTGCAAATAGGTTTATCATGGTAAGCTGATGCAATGAACAATATTCAACAGAAAAATCTACAATCTAAACCTTTGGGAAGATGGAGACTCCATTGAAGAGTTCTAATTGAGGTTGGAAGGCATAGATTGTAGTTGGAATGGATAACACTGCCAGAATATGTAGCAAGAATAGCCAAGACCTACTGGCAATCCAATTGTTCGAGTTCCAAAAGTTATGGGAAAGTACTTGGATAAACCCATTTCAAGTAGGCCAAACCCCCATCGGTCCCATTGTTACAATGAATCAACGAGGTTAATTGGTGCATTCACTAGAAATGCAGCCCTTTTAGGGTCGTAAAATATGGACCTCCATCCTTCACTATGCATCCGATAACCTGTGAATAAGTCCTCAACTATGCATTTTGATAATTAAAACTAATGTTAATAACTCAATCAACTCATGCAATCTTGTTCATTTCCTTATAAAAAATCTCACCTTGGAACCCCATTTGGTGTTATTCTCATAGTTGCAGCTTGCTACACTGTGTGCTAATGCCAAAACATCAGGGGATTTAATGAGTTTCTTCACAACATAGTCAGGGCTGAGTTCAGGAATTCCCGTTTCTACACAAGCTGATGCATCACCGAATAGAGCTCTTCGACGGAAAAAGGTTCTGGTCCCGAAGTAATATGCTCCCCAAAGACTACCGGCACCCTGAGGATACAACCGGATTATATGTTTAAACTCGCATCCATAGGTGTCATCTTTGTTCAAGCCTTGAAATCGTTGAGGAAATTGAATGAATCCCACAGTAGGTTGAATGGCAAGGTCGTATACATAACATAGTATCCTCAGGGGTGTTGTAGGATCATTCGAATACATGTCACAGTCTTGGGTTAATATTAAAGGAGCATTTGTCATGGTCGTCGATACCCGAAGCTTTGATATACGAAAAAGAAAAGGAGAAACGTTAGATCCAACAAAATGTATAACAGTGTTGGTTGGAAACAATGTAAAATGATGATGAATTATATATACCAGAACATTTAGAGCGCCGGCCTTAAAATGGTAGGGTGATGTCTTACTTTTCTGTCTGGAAACATAGATGAGATTAGGCAAGAAATGTCCGGCGATGTCTTTGTTATTGTGGCTATCTAGTAGAACCTGAATAACAGTAGGGTGATCTTGGAGAGTAAACCCAGATTTCCATTTGTTAAAAGCTTCACGTTCTTCATCATCGTTGATGTAAATTTCATTAACTTCTCCTCTGTTCATAACATTTTCAACTTTCGCCTTCATGTTTTCATACATCTCCTGCCACATGCAATGCACCAAGTGCATTGAATTCTGATTCTATTATAATGTTGAAGATTTCCGGAGATTATAAGACTAAGTATCTTCTTATTTTCTACGTCGTCTATTTTCATTTATGTAACAATTATAAATTTATATAAAACTAAAATAATTTTACATCGTGGAATAAGATCTTGTCGATTAAATCTAGGATAGGTAAACCAAAACTAAAAGGATAAATTATGCCTTTTTTATCATTCAACTTTGACCATATTCCTATTTTAGTTACTCAATTTTAAAAGTGATGCAGAGGGATCCGAGACAGATGATGTTGAGCTGTCAGATTGCACCTTGATGGCGTTGAGATACCATGAGTTGACAGATCAGCGCAAAGGCGGGAATTGATTGTGATATGTTCCTCATTGGGGCCGTTTTAAGTGTGCTTCAGTCTTTTGGCCATAACTTTGGCTACGGGTGTCAGAATCGCGCATAAGACCCCAATCCAGAAAGCTCTTTTCGACGCGCATGCTGTCAACATGAGCTATGCTCCATGTGGCCTTTTTTCGACCTCAAATTCTGCCGTTTTCCCCTCCGAATCACTAGACTTAGATATTTTTTACTATTTATGGTAATATTTCGATTGTCAATTAGGAAGTCATTTTAAATCCGATTTCGGCCAAATTTTTTGCATATTGCTTATTTTATTTTGAATTTCAATTTAAAGTGATTTTCGGGATTTTGCTATTTTTGGTAAAATTCCGATAAACAAGATTTTTGGCTATAACAGTCCGGCTTGTGGACTGATTTTGGACAATTTTGATTTTATAATATTTTATTAAACTCTAGAGACTTTTTTTCTCTGGTTTTTAGGCGAATTTTCTATTGTGAATCATCCGTTGGAACTAACCTACAGGATAACCGTTATTCTGTCTGGCTTCAAAAAGTTTCAATTTTGATACTAAACTTTTGAATTATTTAACGACATTATTATAGAGCATCTTTATAAAAGTTTATGAAAAGCCCCAAAACTTTTTTCCATTTTATGAAAATACTTCCAAAATCTTCCTTTCCAAAGTTTTAATCTACTTTTTTTTTTTGGATTTCCATTTATTTTTTAACATTAGAGTATCTTCTATCAAATCTCAACTATGGAAAGGTAGAGAAGGAGGAGACAAACAATATATCATGATTCCACGTTGATCTCAGAGTTATTATCCTCTAATTTTTGGTTTGAGTTTCACAATTTTTAAGGAAAATTTTAAAAAGTCTAAATTAATAGAATGATAGAAGATGATGGGAGTTTAAAAGAAAAGAATACGATTTGGAATATTTTAAGCCAAGCATCAACAATCACAATATAATATAACAGATAAAATAAGACTAATATGACATGAATAAATAAATGTATCAAAAAATAGTTAAAATAAATTATTAAATAAACATATTTTTATATAACACGAATTTATGAGGTTTTATGTATAAAAAATTAATAAAATAATTTTTTGTTAACAAAAGAAAAAGAAAATTTTCGAAACTAAACTTCAAACCTAAAATCATCAAAACTAAAATAATATCATTTATCGTTACATCATAAACCCTATTTACAACAATAGTTTTGTCGGTCCCCATTATATTACTCGTCCCCATCTTCGGTACATCCGATTAAGGCAACAGTTGAAGTTAGTGAAAAGGGCTTTACATTAATCTTGTCGGTCTCGGAGTTCTTAGAATGAACCGACGAAAATAGACATGGGGGCTTCTATCCATAATAATATTCTTTGTTAGCATAATGAGTTAATGCATGCTGTTTAGTGATTTTAGAAATTTGTTAGCAGTTAAGGCTGTTAATGTTTAGTTGAGGTTGTTAATGGTTAGTTACAAAGTCTTTTAAGACTATAATAACTATAAAGAGCTGTATATAAACAGCAGAGGAGTTGTAAACCAAATGTGGTATTCATTTTCTGTTCAATATACTTGTATTTTGTGTTTCTTCACTAAATATTCAACATGGTATCATTCGCCAAACGGTCATGATTTTATATTTTTTCTTCCGCTGCATGGAAGAGGAGGAGAATATGCCATCGGCGGCTGCCTCCGCCATCGTCTCAGCCAAGTCCATAGTCCAACCTACCACAGTTCAGAAGAAACGATGGGGAAGCTGTTGGAGCTTTTACTGGTGTTTCGGATCTCATAAGAACAGTAAGCGAATTGGCCATGCTGTCCTTGTCCCTGAACCAGTGGCACCTGGAGCTGCAGTTTCAACTGCTGAAAATGTAAGCAATCTGACTGGCATTGTAATGCCCTTTATCGCCCCTCCCTCATCTCCTGTATCATTCCTGCAATCGGGTCCTCCATCTGCCACCCAATCACTGGCTGGATTTCTATCCCTAACTGCCCAGAAACTATTCGATGAAAAGTCTGTTAGAGTTACAACCGAGGAAGCTGCCCATAAGTCCCTTGCGGCCAAGTTGTTGATTGCTCGTTTCCTTCACTGCCACCTCGGCATTGGTTGCCCTGCTGAAATGTACCAAAAATCAGGATGTAATTTGAAGGCCGATCGTGTTTGTGATTACAATTGTTCTAGTTGCAATTCAGTGGAGTGCTTCTCTAATTGTTCTTCGCCTTCGAATTCTGATGCTGCTAATGGAAGTAAAAACGAGAGTTTGCATAACTGTCGCTGCAAAGCAAAAGAGTCAAAATTCATGAAAGCAAATGAGGTTGCTTCTTGCCGAAAAGAAAACATAAAAATCCGTTCCGACTTCGATGAGCTTAAGATCAGGAGAGCTCGGATGTTCAATTACGAAGAACTTGAGAGGGCCACTGGTGGATTCAAAGAAGAATCCGTGGTTGGAAAAGGAAGTTTCTCATGCGTTTTTATAGGGGTATTGAAAGATGGGACAGTTGTTGCATTTATAAAGGCTATAATATCTTCAGATAAACAGAAGAATTCGAAAGAGTTCCGCACATAGTTAGATTTATTGTCATGATTGAACCATGCCATCTTTTGAATCTGCTCGGATACTGCGAAGAGGGTGGAGAACGGCTTATGCTTTACGAGTTTATGGCACATGGATCATTGCACCAGCATCTTCATGGAAAGAACAAAGCCTTGAAAGAACAATGGAATTTTCGGTAAATGATGTAGCGTAGTATTTTTTTGTGGTCTTGTATAATTGAAATAACAATAAAGAAGAAAGAAATGAAGGTGAGGAAGAAGAACGAAAGGAAGCATCAGCACTTTCGATTCAAGAAGAACGAAAGGAAGCATCGGCACTTTCAATTCAAAGTGAACGAAAGGAAGCATCGGCACTTTCGATTCAATTGTTCATCTTTTCATCAAGAAGATTGAATGTCAGAAATGAGTTGTAATTAGTTTTTTTTAGAGTTTGCTATAATAGTGTGTTCAAGGTTAAAAATAATAAGAAGAAGTAGAGAGAATGTTAGCATAATGAGTTAATGCATGTTGTTTAGTGATTTTAGAAATTTGTTAGCAGTTAAGGCTGTTAATGTTTAGTTGAGGTTGTTAATGGTTAGTTACAAAGTCTTTTAAGACTATAACAACTATAAAGAGCTGTATATAAACAGCATAGGAGTTGTAAACCAGATGTGGTATTCATTTTCTGTTCAATATACTTGTATTTTGTGTTTCTTCACTAAATATTCAACATGGTATCATTCGCCAAACGGTCATGATTTTATATTTTTTCTTCCGCTGCATGGAAGAGGAGGAGAATATGCCATCGGCGGCTGCCTCCGCCATCGTCTCAGCCAAGTCCATAGTCCAACCTACCACAGTTCAGAAGAAACGATGGGGAAGCTGTTGGAGCTTTTACTGGTGTTTCGGATCTCATAAGAACAGTAAGCGAATTGGCCATGCTGTCCTTGTCCCTGAACCAGTGGCACCTGGAGCTGCAGTTTCAACTGCTGAAAATGTAAGCAATCTGACTGGCATTGTAATGCCCTTTATCGCCCCTCCCTCATCTCCTGTATCATTCCTGCAATCGGGTCCTCCATCTGCCACCCAATCACTGGCTGGATTTCTATCCCTAACTGCCCAGAAACTATTCGATGAAAAGTCTGTTAGAGTTACAACCGAGGAAGCTGCCCATAAGTCCCTTGCGGCCAAGTTGTTGATTGCTCGTTTCCTTCACTGTCACCTCGGCATTGGTTGCCCTGCTGAAATGTACTAAAAATCAGGATGTAATTTGAAGGCCGATCGTGTTTGTGATTACAATTGTTCTAGTTGTAATTCAGTGGAGTGCTTCTCTAATTGTTCTTCGCCTTCGAATTCTGATGCTGCTAATGGAAGTAAAAACGAGAGTTTGCATAACTATCGCTGCAAAGCAAAAGAGTCAAAATTCATGAAAGCAAATGAGGTTGCTTCTTGCCGAAAAGAAAACATAAAAATTCGTTCCGACTTCGATGAGCTTAAGATCAGGAGAGCTCAGATGTTCAATTACGAAGAACTTGAGAGGGCCACTGGTGGATTCAAAGAAGAATCCGTGGTTGGAAAAGGAAGTTTCTCATGCGTTTTTATAGGGGTATTGAAAGATGGGACAGTTGTTGCAGTTATAAAGGCTATAATATCTTTAGATAAACAAAAGAATTCGAAAGAGTTCCGCACAGAGTTAGATTTATTGTCATGATTGAACCATGCCATCTTTTGAATCTGCTCGGATACTGCGAAGAGGGTGGAGAACGACTTCTGCTTTACGAGTTTATGGCACATGGATCATTGCACCAGCATCTTCATGGAAAGAACAAAGCCTTGAAAGAACAATGGAATTTTCGGTAAATGATGTAGCGTAGTATTTTTTTGTGGTCTTGTATAATTGAAATAACAATAAAGAAGAAAGAAATGAAGGTGAGGAAGAAGAATGAAAGGAAGCATCAGCACTTTCGATTCAAGAAGAACGAAAGGAATCATCGGCACTTTCAATTCAAAGTGAACGAAAGGAAGCATCGACACTTTCGATTCAATTGTTCATCTTTTCATCAAGAAGATTGAATGTCAGAAATGAGTTGTAATTAGTTTTTTTTAGAGTTTGCTATAATAGTGTGTTCAAGGTTAAAATAATAAGAAGAAGTAGAGAGAATGTTAGCATAATGAGTTAATGCATGTTGTTTAGTGATTTTAGAAATTTGTTAGCAGTTAAGGCTGTTAATGTTTAGTTGAGGTTGTTAATGGTTAGTTACAAAGTCTTTTAAGACTATAACAACTATAAAGAGCTGTATATAAACAGCATAGGAGTTGTAAACCAGATGTGGTATTCATTTTCTGTTCAATATACTTGTATTTTGTGTTTCTTCACTAAATATTCAACATTCTTCCTGCAAAATGGTAACTAGTAGCTTGCAAACTTGGCGGCCTCCACGAACGCAAAAAGAGTAAAAGCGATCCTCCATCGTCCGATACGTAAACGGAGATCTTCTCCGTCAGATAATCATAAGCCATCAAAGACAAAGCCGTGTTCACCACCCCCATCGGCGGCTCCCTGTAAGGATCAGCCGTGCATATGAACACTTACAACCCTGGAAAATCTTCTTCTCTGATAAACTTTTTGAGGTTTTCAGGGTACTGTTTACGACGAATAGGGCACTTCCGAAGAGCTTGTGCGGCTGCCCACATGAAGGCAAGAACAAGATCAGCGATGAGCAAAGAGTGGGTGTTGGAGAAAGAGGGTAAGGTCGTGGAATTGACAAGTGTTTGCGCATGGCGGTAGAGTAGAGCCAGGATGGCGAATGTGTAAACCGCCGCAAAGAAGCGGTTCAGGCCTGTCCGTGAAAGGCGTTCCAGGGTGTGAAAAGGAGGCTGATTGTTAGGTTCCGGGGCGGTGGAGTTATCACCTCTTCGACTTTGAGACCTCATTTCTTCGTTGGGTGACTATGGTATTGGGAGTGGGCGGCGAAGAGTTCTTTAATAAGCGGGTATTCCTACAGTGTGAGTAGAATCTATCTAACAATTTTTTGTGAAAAAGATATTGATTTTACCTATTAAAATTATGAAACGTGATAGTTTCCCATCAATCATTGACATTTCGTTATAAGATTATGCATATTAAAAAAGTAGAAATTGTAAACCTCTTAATTTTCGAATTTTGAATAGGATAAAATATGATTCTTTTAAATAAAATTCTTATTTTAATCAATATTAAATTAGTTTGATATTCAAAAATATTCAATTTGTTTTTTTTTATGAAATTTGATTTTTCAAACATAATATTAAATATTTTATTAATTTTTTATATAGATTAATTTGTAATTATATATGAATTTTTCGGTACATGTAATTGTTTATAAAATACTGAATTTTGAATACTAAACTAAGAAAACGATGTGACTTAATAAAATTATATGTATTTATATACTTAGATTAAATGTATTTTAAATATATGTGATAGATGGATATTGATTTGCTTGGGATTTTAAATAAATAAATAATTTTTTTGGTAATAAACGCATGCCTCAATCTAAGTATGGCTGTGGTTTTCTATGCCACTGTTCGGCCTGTTGTCATGTTGTAGTATCATTTGGATCGATTTGATTGATTTTTAAGTAATACTATTATTATTTTATTTAGAAAAAATATGTTCATTCATTTTCGATTTTTATTGTGTGGGTGGGGGCTGTGGGGGAGAGAAAAGCTCATTCTCGGGGTGAACCGAGAACAAAAATTTTAAAAAATTAATTTTAATGTCTTGTTTGATTTACGGAATGATTATTGAGTACTATAAAAATATTATTTTAGTTTATTTAGTTTATTTAAGAAAAATATAAGATTATAATATTGACGATTTGATCTAAAAATCACCCTATGAACCTAATATACTCTAAATAATACCCTTTGACCAATATATTACTTACTAACACCCTTTCGTCTGAGGTGACACAAAGACGTGCCCTCGGTAACGCGCTTTAGCGGGGTTTACTTATGTGGACAAATCTCTAGTTGATGTGGCGTCACATTGGAAAGAGCGTTTCAAGGAACATGCCTTTGAAAGAGCGTTTTAAAAAAATGCGCCTTTGTTTTTTTAATAAAGATTTGATGTTTATGGTTTAGAGTTATTATAAATTATTAATTTATTATGTAAAGTGTTCTGGTTATGATTTAAGAATTGTCGAAAGGGAGTAACCCTCGTCAAGCGGTAGCCAACGTCGATGTCTGTGTTTTCTTTAAATGTAACACTTTCAAATCTTTAACCTACAAAATCCTTCATCACTTTCACCTTAACGAAACATATAACACTTAATTTATTTTAACCAAATTTTGAATCGAATAATTAAAATGGTCCCTCGGGTAAGTTAATGTGAGAGCCAATTCAAATTACTCTCTAAATTAAAAGTTTAGGGACTAAAGTTTGAGAAATCTAAATCTAAGGACTAAATTTAAAGTCTAAGGCTCTAATTATAAACTAAATTAAAGAGAATTAAACCCTAAAGGATTAATCCTAAAATCTAACCAATTAAAGAAAAGGTTAAACCTAAAGTAAAGTTGCTTAACAATTAAAATTAAAATCAAATAAACAAAATTAACATATAAAAAATAATAAGCTAAAATTATCGATGCAAATTAATAAAAACTAGATAATTATTTACAAATTACAAAAATGTGTTTATTAAACTAATACTACAATTAATTTAAGGATTAAATTGTAGCTAACAATTAAATTAGGGACGTAATGTGAATGAAACATAAAAATTTAGCATGGTGACTAAATTAACGTAAAGTGAAAATGAAGGATTCGAATTGAAATAAATTAAACTATGTTAGTGACAAAAATAGAAAATTGCTCCTAAATTCAAGATACCTAAAAATAAAAGCAAAGACGCATTCCTTGAAACGCTCTTTCAAATGCGCGTTCCTTGAAACGCTCTTTCAAATGCGCGTCACCTGAAACGCTCTTTCCAGCGTGACACCACATTAGCTGGAGATTTGTCCACATAAGTAAACCCCACTAAAGCACGTTACTGGGTGGCGTATTTGTGTCATCTCAGACGAAAAGGTGTTAGTTAGAGAAATATTGGTCAAATGGTGTTATTTAGGGTATATTAGGTTCATATGGTGATTTTTAGGTCAAAAAGCCTATAATTTTTGGTTGAAGAAATATATATATATATATTTATCAAATTATCATTGTAATATATATTACTTAAAATTTAAATTTTAATATTATATTATAAATATTTGAATGAAAATTCATAAAAATATTTAATCATTATACTATCTAACTTTTGAGAAAAATATATTTAATATATAATTAGTATAATTAGTACATTAAATTTATATTTAAAAAATCCATAAGTATCATATTTATTTATATAAAATATAATATAATATGAAAAAAAATATTATGATATTGAGTGAACAAAGATTTCAATATATAAGATCTATTTTTAATAACTAAAAGTTAATTATTATTTTAAATAATTATATTTTTGCAATAATATTATTTTTCTCATCCCATAACATTATAAATAATTAATAATTAATATTAAAAATATAAAATATTTTTTAAATTCTCAAATTTATTAATATTTTAGAAAATCAAATTCTTTTATATTATAATTATGTTTATTATTTTGAGTAAAACTAAAAAAAAGAATCGAGAATGATCATTATAAAAAGAATTCATTAGTTCAATGATATTCTTATCCAAAGTTGTGAGAGTTGTGTAATACCCAAGAATTTGGAGGTAATAACATTCCCACTAATTTAACCAAAAAATGATACTATTGAAAAAAGAGTATTTTGTAATAATCTATTCCATGAACCAAATGTGAGAATGCAATTTCGGAAAAGATTATTTCCCTTTATAATGATCTTTTCCGTGAACCAAATACCCCCTAAAAGTCAAACAAACATGACATGTTATAATATAATTGATCTAGCAACCTGGTTACACCCATAGACTCGAATCTGTACCCCAAACGGTGAACTCATCATGTCACTAATATAGTAAAATTAATCAGCGATCAAGGCCCAACAACCCATCCCATGATATGTCCAACAATGATCCAACCAACAATTAATAAGCAAAAATGTCACTTTTCATCGGTCTTTCCCTTGCCCACAACAACAACATCTGTTGAAAGCAACAACAGTAAACCCAAACAGTTGGACTTACAGGTTCCCAACTGCCAATGACACTGACAATTACGATGACTGCCTCAACCTCCTCTATGGAAACAACAACGTACCAAGATTCATCACACCAAAGATCAAAGGGGGAAAATCGAAATGAAACCAAAGAAATAAGGAAACCTAACGAGATGAAAAGTTGAAATTTCCAGCGATGGACGCTTCACCATGGAGATCCCAACGATGATAAGAATGGGGGGAAGATGATGAGTAGCATGTTATTGCCATGGGGCTAGACTGCTGCTAGCAAGCTCATAAAGACTTAGACGTTTTCAAGGTCAAAAACTGACTAAGTAACCCAAACCTTCACTAAGCAAGAAAGCTTAGAATGTTGCAAAAACAAAGAAAGTAATGAAGAACAATGAGATGGGTGCTCAAAAGAAAAAGAGAGAGTTTTTAGTGGATGCTAACTTGTATTCCTCAATCTGAAGTATGTAAATGAGGTGGGAATGAGTCTCCTTTTATAGTTGGATCCCCTTACAATCAACTTTTAAGACTATATTACATCAATGGCCAAGATGAGAGTCATACTTTATCTACAACCTAAAAATAAGTGATAATTATAGGATTTATGAACAAGATAATTACTGATAATTATAACGCCTTATCGCATTCTCCAAGGTGGATGGGCCAGCTCTCCTGGATCTTTTGTAAAGTCTTCTGGAAGGCCCAAAATGTGGAAAAGATAGTCTTTAGAAGCCTTGAACGAATTGGGTTCGGTCATGGGCTAGCGGTCTGTGACATTCTAGTTCTAGCGACACCCTCATTGCGCGGCTAGAGTGAAACTGGTTTATCTTATCTTAGAATTTCCATAGAGCTTTGGTAGGTTCCCAACTTCCCTCACTCTCGGGAAATTCCTTCCACTAAATAAGGTATTCATGTCGTGGTCGATGTCGCACTCGGTGAATGACTCCTTTGACGTGGATGACTTCTACTTCTTTCTCGTAAAAGACATTTACCCTGATTGGCACTCGATGTGACTTGCCTAGATCTGGATTCTCCTCATCTTGATGTTACGTATGTTACGATTTCAATAAACTTATATGGAAAATAGGATGAGTTCGGATGGTCGATGGCAATTCCAATCTGTAGGCCATAGTGCCTACTTGCTTCACAACTTTAAATGATATTTCATATCTTCGTACAAGCCCTTTGTGGTATGGGTTATACAATACCCCACTTAATTTGGTAAGGATTAGGTCATCAACCTCAAAATTTACGTCTTGACATTTTTAATCTGCCCACTTCTTGGTATGCTTCCCTACCTTATGCAAACAAGCTCGGGTTAAGTCATGATGTTCTTGCCACTTCTTAGCAAATTAGTATGTTGTTGGATTTGGTCTCTTGTACCCGGTCACAATGATATTTCGTATGAGCAGCTGCTGCCCGGAAACGATCTCAAATGAATTCTGATTTGTTGTTTCACTCATCTACAAATTGTAGGAAAATTGGTTTGTATCCAACAACTTTGGCCAGTCATGTTGCATGGCACTCACATAATGCCTCAAGTAGATCTCTACGAGTGCATTCGCTCTCTCAGTTTGCCCATTAGTCTGTAGATGAAAATTCATCGAAAAGTTCAAGCTTGACCCCATCAACTTGAACAACTCCGTCCAGAACCTCCTAGTAAACCTTCTATCCCGATCACTAACAATCGTCTTTGGAACACTTCAGTACTTCACCACGTGCTTGAGAAAAAGACGGGTTGCCTTCTTGGCTAATCACACTTTGGATGTTGGAATAAACGTTCAATACTTGAAAAATCTATCAACCACGACCATGATGCTATAAAATCCGTCGAAAACAGACAAATCGATAATGAAATCCATAGAAACACTTTTCCACAGTCTTTCGGGGATTGACAGAGGCTGCAACAACCCAGCTGGTCTCCTTTGCTCTACCTTATCTTGTTGCCACACAAGACAAGTCTTCACATAGGCCTCAACATCATTGTCCATGTATGGCTAATAATAGTGCTCCACTATCAAAGCTAATGTCCGGTGGATCCCCGAATGTCCCGCCTACTTGGAATTATGATATTTCTTCATGAGCTCCTTTCGTAGTCCTTTAAACTGTTGCACATAGAGGCGGTGCCCTCGAGCATACAACATGTAACACCCCCAACCCGTACCCGACCCGAATACGAGTCTGAGGTGTCACATTGACTTTTCAAACTTTGATTCTTGACAAAATTCAAAGAAAATTTAAAGCTTTCATTAAAATAAAAGCGGTTTATTTACAAAAATTGACCAAAATAACCAAAATCGATCAGAGCATATTCAAATCAATCAATTAGTACATGCCAACTATATTCAAATTAGCCAAACACATTTAAATCATATATTTTCTGATCTGAAATTTTGTAAGGGAGCTGTTGACCTGTCTTGCTCTTCTTCACTTCTCTTTTCGCTTCTATAACCTACGTGTGAAACAATCACACGCTAAGTCTATGACTTAGTGAGGCAATAAACATATAATGTAAATTATAACTTGTAATCATGCATGAATAATTATTGCTATCACATCATACCCAAACATATATCCATTATGTTCATATCCTATATCTTATAACATATACAATAATCACTAACCACACACATATCATATCATATAATTCATATCACAAAACACATATATACATAACATAAATTATATTCAATGTTATCTCTTATTAGCCCATGTACACCTGTGATAACTGTAGATATGTGAGTCTATTGAGGTTGTGCACTATGCTATCACCATAGCTCGTATGGGGTCCCACTAGGGGCTATGAAATTTGTCCCGAAAGACCACTGTGAAAATGTTTCGAAAGACCACTTTGTCCCAAAGGACCGCGTAGACTCTCGACTCTTGGCATGCCAATTATACCTATAGCTCTCGTATCATATAACATGGGCATTATATTCATATCACTTCACATATTCACATGTACATTTCATTTTTCATATGATTTCATAATCATATGTCACTTAGCTTATAACACTTCTCTTGTGTTCATATGGCATGTAACTCATTGTCATCTCTTATTCTCATATGATTCTCATACATCAAGTATATCACATTCATATCACATATTCATATAAGCTCACAGTTTTTATCACTTATCTTCTTATTATATTATTCACATCATATAACTTATTGTCGCATAATCTCATATCACATAACATGTATTATTCAAGTATATTCACATGTCACATGTCTATGTCTTCTCATGTATTCACTTTCCTCATATTCTCCTATGATTACCTGTTTTATCTCATAACCATATGTTCACATAAGCCACATAGCACATACAAAAACATATCCACTCATATAATCAAACATACATATATTTCATGTCATTCACCTACTTATAATCAAGACTTCATGCACTTTAACTATCGGAAATAGACTTATCACAAGTCCAATTTCCATATCATTCTATAAAATAAGATTCACTCACCTTGGCCTCACTAGTCAAAACCAATTTTAAACTTTCCCCTTGATCGATCTTACTTGTCAATTATTCCGGAACTTGTTTAGGCTATGTATCTACATAATTATACATTTTAAGGTAATTATTAGATACCTACACCTTGTAATCTGATATTAACAACTTAAATGAACATAATAAACTAATATTCACTTTTTCCTTTAGGGGTGTACCGATGCACTATAGGTGCATCGATACCCTAAATAGCTTCAAAATATTCATGCATCGATGCACCCCTTAATGCATCGATGCACCTTCAAAATTTGTCTTGGTGCATCGGTGCATACTCATAGTGCATCGATGCATTCCTGGCATTCGATGTTTCTTCTTTTAAGAATGCATCGGTGCATATTGAATGTGTACTGATGCTTCTTGCCCAGAAATTGCTCTTTTAGGCACGAAAATCCATTTAATTCAACTCAAATGCTTCATATTTCATCTCCTTTCAAATTCCTAACTTATATATACATGTTTAAACTCATTTATATTCATTTACCTCTTCTTGAACCTTAATATCCTCTCCTCTTTATTAACTTCAAGAATCATACCAGATTTTCAACATGTTTTAAAACTCATTTTATCACTTCATATCTCTTAATTTAACCATTGACAAGTCAAATTCAACTTCAAAAGCTATTAACTCCTTTTATTTTACTAATTCACTTAAAAACTCTTTATATTTAATCTTTCATAACTCATCCATTTTGAAGTTTCAACATACTTTAATCTTTAAATAATCTTTCTTAGCACCCCAAGAATCAAAACTAAGCTTAAAACTTAAGAATTAACCAATTGAAATTAAGCTTACCTTTGTCATGGATCTTACGGGAATAGAAGAGGAAGGAGACAACCCAAGCTCTAGACTTTTCTTTTCCTTTCTCACTTTTTCCACTGTTTTATAAGCTCACAAGAAAGATAAAAAATCGTTCTAGTCAAATGACCATTTTACCCTTTATTTCCTTTAATAATTACCAACAAACATCCACTAAGTATTCCAATTTAATCACTAAACTTTTAAATCTTTCAAAATCAGACTTCAAAATTTCAAAATTTCAAAATTTTTATTTTAGTCACTAACCCTGATTTTGGGATATTACACAACAAGCCCCCATCAAGCCAAAATTTTCGAGTCTTGCCCTCATTGGTAAGCTCAATCAATGAAATGGTCATCGGATCAAGTGACAACCCCTCATTGATACGCTCTCCCATCCGTCCCGTCGGTAAACTTATAAGCTCTATGTCATACCTTCGACTTAAGGCATCATTCATAGAATTCACTTCCCTTGGTTTATTCTCCAAGGATAAATCAAACTCGGTAAGAAACTTTTGACAAAGAGCATTCTTAGGTGACAACTTCTTCTGGGTTTAGGAGTAACTGTTGGTAACATTGTTTGTAAACACCACGAACTTGGACCCAAGAAAATAATGTTGCTATATGCGTAAACAGTACACAACTGCAATTATCTATTTATTATAGACTGTGTATCTCATCTCAGTCTCATTGAGCTTCTGTCTTTTATAAGCAATCGAATGTCCTTCTTACATCAGGATAATGCATCGATGAATACCTCAAATGGCTTGGTGTGATTTGACAAAACCAAAACTGGCTCTTTTTGGCTCGCTTACCATAACAAGCTTGATCTTGTCAAAGACACTTTGACACTTTGGGCCCCAATCCCACACCTTTTTTTCTTCAATAACTCAGTCAATGGGGCTGTGATTTTTTAGTAACATTTGACAAACCTCCGATAATAGTTTGCCAACCCTAGAAATGACCTCAGCTCAGTCATTTTGGTTGGCATATCTCATTCATCAATAGCTCGAATCTTGTCATTTTCTATCCAGATCCTGCCACCTCCAACAATGTTGCCAAAGAAAGGAACCTCCTTTTTGGTAAATGAGCATTTTTCTTCTTTATCAAAGAGCTCATTCTCTCGTAAAACTAGGAACACTTGCTTCAAGTGTTCAACATGCTCCTCTAACATCTTTTTATAGATAACGATGTCGTTGAGGTAGACTACTATGAATCGATTCAGAAAGGGTTGTAGCACATTGTTTATCAGGGTACAAAAAGTGACATGAACATTCGTGAGGCCGAAGGGCATCACAAGGTATTCATATAAACCGTACATTGTAATACAGGCTATCTTCGGTAATAGTCTGATCGTAAATCCAACTTGGTGAACCACTTTGCACCACCAAGCTGATTAAACAAGTTCGTAATGAGAGGAAATGGGTATTGTTCTTCACTGTGAGCTTATTCAAAGCTCGATAATCGATGCACATCTGTAAAGAACCAATGCTTCTTCTGAAACAACACTGGTGCACCATAGGGGAACTTGAATGATCGGATGTATCTAACATCAAATTGTCTTTGTATTTCCTCTAACTCAGGTGGAGCCATTTGGTAAGGGGCTCGAGTGAGTGGCTCAATCTTGTGACCTATCTCCCTCTTTAGAGGCAACTTCTTAGGCAACTCAACAAGTATCACATCTTTGAATTCTGTCAAAACTCGACTCACTACGTCGGGAACTTCTTTGATTGTGGCTAGCTTATTACACACCAAGGCAGCCAAGAAAGCCAGTTCCTCCTTGCGCACTGCCTTCGAGAACTGAATAGCGGACAAAACTTTGGCCCCTACTCTGGACCCTTGATTTACTGGAACAATGCACTGCTACTTTAGATATATGATGCACAAACAATCAGTAAAAGGAATGGAGAAAGAATTGATATGGTCCAAGAAACTTAAACTAAGCACTAAGTCGAAGTCATCAATAGGAATCACCTTGATGGCTTCCCTACCGGACCAACCTCCAATGATTAACTCACTCCCTTTAACCCCCACAATTGGAACTTCTTTGGCATTCAAAGTTTTGATGGAACCACTTGTATTCTCTACATAAATGCCAAATTTCTTGGAAACTTGTTCTAACATGAACAACTCTGAGGCACATATGTCCACTAGTGCACTCATCTTTTGGCCAACAACGTTGATGTCCACGAACATCAACCACTTATTATTATAACCCTTCTTGACCTCCATAGTGCTGAGAATGGAGCTAAGCTTAAGAGTGTCACTCTCCTCCCCATATTTCTGCTTGATGGCCGAGAGTTTATTCTTCTGCGGACACTCTCTCGCCAAGTGCCATTGGCCCTTGCAGTTGTAACATTGGATAGTATGCTTGTCTTTCTTATCTAAGTGCTTACCATTCAATGGCTTGCCAGTACCACTCGAATATTTATCGAATTTAGACGTCTTGTCCCTATCACCACTGATGCCTCTGAACTTTGGCCTTGGTTTGGAGTCCACCTTCTTGATGTCAAGCTCAATGATTGACTCGACCGATGTCAAGGTAACTAGAGCTCCTTAACACCTCATCACTTTATCTCATTCTTTATCCACGGCTTCAACCCATCCATGAAGATGAAGAAGTCATCCTCTTCACTTAAACTCGAGACTTAGTTCGATAAACTTTCAAACATGCTCCCTTAATGACCCTTCCTACTTGAGACGCCTCAACTTAGATCGCGCCTCCTCTTCAGCATACTCTGGTTAGAACTGTTTCTTGAACTCAGTTAGAAACTCTGCTCAGGTCCTATTGATAGTGTTTTCACGCTTCACATCATTACACCTATGTTGCCACCACATAAGCGCAACTTTAGACAAGTACACATTAGCGATGCTTACTTTCTTGACATACTCCGTGATGCCCATGGCTGTAAAGTATTGGTCTAACCTCTAAAAAATATTCTTGACATCCTGGGCGGACCTTGTCTCTTTGAACTTCTCTAGCTTAGTGATGTCACCTAAGGCTTTGGGTGCAATAGTGACTACATTTTTCCCGAATGTAGCTTTACACATCAACAACTCATTCTTGAGCAACTCAACCTCTTTTTTCATCACTAACACCTCAGAATCGAAACCATTGCTCTTGAGTTTCTCGACCTCCTTCCTTAAAGCCACCACTATGGCTTCCAAGGTATTACCTCGATCAGTCATCTTCACATCCAACCCATTGAGTGTCACCTGAACCTTATCCTGGATAATCTTCAAAGACTCTAGCTTGTCAAGATCCAATGATCCCAACCTTTCAAGGTCTACAGACTCCAGCATGTCTAGCACTCCCTTGGCTTTTTCATAGAATCCTCGAGCCTGGTAACCTTCCGCTAGATGGACGTGAGAACATTTTTTGATGGTGCTCTCTACTTTCTAGCATTGCGAGTATCATTTCCATCGGAATCTGTCGCCTCGCTTTGTTGTGGTGCCATCTGAAACCAACAAAAATTAGCAAAAATAAGCTCTGATACCACTTGTCATGAGGCTAGACTGCTTCTAGCAAACTCATGTTAACTTAGACATTTTCAAGGTCGAAAACTGACTAAGTAACCCAAACTTTTACTAAACAAGAAATCTCTGAACGTTGCGAAATAAAGAAAATAATGAAGAATAATGAGATGGACACTCAAAAGAAAAAGAGAGAGTTTTGAGTGAATGCTAACTTGTATTCCTCAATTTGAAGTGTATAAATGAGGTAGGGGTGAGCCTCCTTTATAGTTGGTGTAACACCCTAACCCGTACCCGACCCGGATACAAATCCGAAGTGAAACATTGAAGTTTCAAAACCATATTATTACAGAATAATAGAATATTTGGACTTATATTAAGAAAATACGATAATATACCGTTGAATTATGTTCGTTATAAATAATTTAAGGAAAGAAACGTTTTTATAAATAGTACTATATGGTATGAACAACACTGTGAACAGTAATGAATAATACCATTTATATCTTTTCTCTCATTATAATCTGCATTTTCCTTTGACCTTTCTAAAATTCATATAAATCATTCTTCATTTCTCTGACTACGTTTACTTGACCAAGAAACATAACCTTTATCACATTTGATCCTTTATACTTCATCCTTTCATTTCTTTATTTCATTATTCCTTTAAAATCAAAATATCTTATATATAGATCATATCTTATAATTCATGTTCACATACTTGTAACACCCCTAACTCATATTCGACCCGAATACAAGTCCGAGATGTCACATTGACTTTTCAAATTTTGATTCTTAAAGAAAAATCCCAGGAATTTAAAACTTTCATTAAAACAAAATACTTTAATTTACATAAAAGAGACCACTTAATACAAAAATCGATCAGAGCATTCGTAATTAACCACTTATTACATACCAACACTTTATACACAACAAAATACCTACTTTATCAATTATTTCTGATCTGATTTCTTAGTAATGTTGCTGTCCGTGCCACTTCTATTCTGAATCTTCTTATTTATTGGTATCTACGTGTAAATCACTTACACGCTAAGTCATAGACTTAGTGAGGCAATAAATGAATATGCAACAATATCTTCATGAATATGCATTCTTACCATTTCCTTCATGACATTTCAATATGCATGTATCTATTACACAATAACATATAAAATCATATCATGCATGTACGAAACTTACCTTCTTGTACCACTTTCACTTTACTTTGTATTTCAATTGCCCATGTATATTATTGAGAATAGAGGTATGTGAGTACATTGAGGTTGTGCACTAATGCTGTCACCATAGCTCGTATCAATTCCCTCATGGGGCACCGAACCTTAGTTCAGTATTCATCCCGAAGGATTGTTATATATGTCCCGTAGGACCACTACATCCCGAAGGACTATGTCCCAAAGGACTATTATACCCTCGACTCTTGGCATGCCAATTACACCTATAGCTCTCATATCGTATATATGGGCATTATTCTTATATTTCATAGGTTCATGTGCTCATGTCATTTCTCTTGTGATCATGTAGATCATGTCACTTACTTCATGTCATGTTCTCATATCACATATCATATCAAATGTGTATTTGAATCTATTCATATATATACATCATTTATCCAATCACATGAATATATATATGCCTTATGCATGTATTACAATAATTATCATGTATGCATGTTCACAACTATTGTACTATGAAAATCAATATAGGGATTAGACTTATCACAAGTCTTATTCCATTATACTATACATATAGTATGCACTCACCTTAGCTTTGCTTTGATTCGATTCTAATCCTTCGATCATTCCGGAATAAGCTCACTTTTAGTATCTACATAATCACACATGGATCTATACCAGTATTATAGCTAATATACTATAATGGTTCACTCTTTAGATTAAGATAAATGTTAATTTCCTCTTTTAATGAAGGTATGCATCGATGCACTACTTGTGCATCGCATAAAATGCATTCGATGTTTTATTATTAATGGGATGCATCGATGCATGCCTTATGCATCGATGCACTAATTGAATTCTATGTTTTATTTTTAAAAGAGTGCATCGATGCACTACATGTGCATCGATACACCTTCAAACAATTTCTGGGTTTTAACCTTGATGAATCGATGCACTATGAATATGCATCGATGCACTCTGTCCAGAATCCTCTTTTTGAACCCGAAAATTCATTCATTTTGGATTAAATCCTTCATGTTTAATACCCTTTTTCATTCTTAACTCTAGTACACATCCTTAAACCAATTTATACTCATTTATTTCATCTTAAACCTCCAAATCCTATCATTCATATGTAATTCAAGAATTACATCAATAATTTAACATGTTTGAATTCCACTTTTAACACTTCGCATATCTTAACTAGATTGATGACAAGTCAAATTTAACTTTCAATTCTAGTTATGAACTCTATTCCAAGATTTCATTTAAGAACTTCAAATCTTAAATCTCTCCTAACTCCATCATCATTTGATATTAAGATAACTTAAGCTTTCCTTAAGCTTAGTTATCATCTAATAATCGAAAACCAATCTTAAATTTAACAAGAAACTCAATAATCAGAAATTTACCTTTGCTTTGGTTCACACGCACAAGGAAGAAAGAAGAAGAAGAGAACTCTGGAAGCCTTGGGTGTTTTCTCCCCTTCCACCCACGTGTATCCTTATATATATATACTTATCCTTTCTTTAATTGTTTTTCCTTGCAATTACTCTATTGTCCTTCCATTCCTTATTCCTTTCAATTTCATCCTATACAATAATTTACATGTAAATCTTTATACTATTCATTCATTTTATTTTAACCACCAAATTCTGAGACTTTACAATTTAGTCACTAACTCGGTATTGAGGATTTACAACTCTCCCCCTTAAGAAAATTCGTCCTCGAATTTTCATTATGCAAAGAGGTAGGGGTACTTAATCCTCATGTCCTCTTCATGTTCCCATGTTGCTTCCTCTACTTTGTGATTCCTCATAATACTTTAACCAATGGAATAGTCTTGTTCCTTAGTTGCTTGACTTCATGAGCTAATATTTGAACAGGTTCTTCCTCATAAGTTAAATCTGGTATAGAGCTTCATAGGGAGCCATTTTGATACTTAACTGATAACTATTGTTGTACGCAAATTCAGCAAGTGGCAAATACCTTTCCCACGATCCTTTGAATTCAATGACATAAGCTCTTAGCATATCCTCTAGAATTTGAATAGTTTACTCGGAATGACCATCGTTTGAGGATGAAACGTTGTACTGAAGTTCAACCGAGTTCCCAATGCTCCGTATAATGACTTCCAAAACCGTGATGTGAATCTAAGATCTCGATCAGAAACTATGGAAATAGGTACACCATGCAAACGTATAATCTCTCTAATATACAGTTCCGCATACTTATCCATGGAGAAATCAGTTCGTACCAGAATAAAATGGGATGACTTAGTCAATCTCTCTACGATCACCTAGATTGAATACTTTTTGTTCGGAGTTAATGGCAACCTCGTCACAAAATCCATCGTTATGTTTTCCCATTTCCGTTGAGGAATTGAAATTAGTTGTAACAATCCTGACGGAACCTGATGCTCAGCTTTGACTTGTTCACAAGTCAAACACTTTGATACAAATTTCGTAATGTCTTTCTTCATTCCCGGCCACCAATATCGACTCTTGAGATCCATATACATTTTGTTCTCTCCCGGATGCATTGTCAATGGACTACAATGAGCTTCCGTTAACAAATCATTCTTTAATTCATCATCATCCGAAATTACCAATCTTTCTCGATAATACAAGTTCTCATCAGATTTAATCTCATAACCCGTACTCTCTCCATTCTTTATCTGTTATATCTTCTTTAAACACTTTCCATCTTTAGCTTGCAATTCTTTAATTTGATCTAGCCATGCTGGCTTGACAGTCAGTTCTGCACAGATTGCACCATTTTCTCTTAACGATAATCTAGCATCAAGAGCTCGCAAAGCTGTAAACGTCTTTCTACTCAAGGCATTAGCTACCACATTTGCCTTTTCGGGATGGAAATCAATCACAACATCATAATCCTTGAGTTCTCTTAACGATAATCTAGCATCAAGAGCTCGCAAAGCTATAAACGTCTTTCTACTCAAGGCATCAGCTACCACATTTGCCTTTCCGGGGTGGAAATCAATCACAACATCATAATCCTTGAGAAATTCCACCCATCTTCTTTGTCTTAAATTCAACTCTTTCTGATTCATCAAATATTTTAAGCTCTTGTGATCCGTATACAAGTAGCACTTTTCACCATACAAGTAGTGACGCCAGATCTTTAAAGCAAACACTACTACCGCCATATCTAGGTCGTGTGTTGAATAATTCTTCTCGTGCGGTTTTAGTTGTCTCGAAGCATAGGCCATTACCTTGCCTTCTTGCATTAATACGCATCCCAAACCACTATGAGACGTATCACTATACACTATAAAGTTCTTACCAGACTCAGGTTGAACTAACACTGGAGCTTCTGTAAGAATCTTCTTTAACTTTTCAAAACTCTCTTGACATTCTTGAATCCAAACAAATTTTACTTCCTTTTTCAACAGTTTAGTTAGGGGTAATGCTATGATCGAAAAGTTTTTAACGAACCTTCGATAATAACCAGCTAACCCCAGAAAACTTCTAACTTCTGATACATTCTTTGGAACTTCCCACTCCAGAATAGCTTTAATCTTATGGGGATCTACTCGAACTCCTTCTACAGAAATTACATGTCCAAGGAATGTCACTTCATTCAACCAAAATTCACATTTAGAAAATTTAGCATAAAGATTCTTGTCTCGTAAAATCTGTAAAACAATCTGTAAGTGTGAACTATGCTCTTCTTCTTATTTTGAATATATTAAAATATCATCAATAAACACCACAACAAACTGATCCAAATAAGGTTGGAATATCCTGTTCATTAGATCCATAAAAGCAGCTGGTGCATTCGTAACTCCAAACGGCATCACGATAAATTCATAGTGACCATATCTTGTTCTAAACGTCGTTTTTGAAATGTCTTTCTCTTGAATCTTTAATTGATGATAACCCGAACGTAGATCAACTTTTGAGAACACTAAAGCTTCTTTTAATTGATCAAATAAATCATTAATTCGGGGAAGTGGATACTTGTTCTTGATGGTCACTTTATTGAGCTGTCTGTAATCGATACAAAGACGCATTGATCCATCTTTCTTTTTAACAAATAGAACTGGAGCTCCCCAAGGTGATACACTTGGTCTAATAAACCCTTTATCTAGTAACTCCTGTAATTGAATCTTTAATTCTTACAACTCTTTTGGAGTCATCCTGTATGGTGCCATTGCAATGGGCGATGTTCCTGGTATTATCTCAATCTGGAATTCTACCTCTCTGTCCGGAGGTAAACCTGGCAACTTTGCAGGAAATACATCGGGAAATTCTCTGACTATAGGAATTCCTTCAATCCTTTTCTCCTTGGTTCTAACATCCAGCACATTAGCAATGAACCCTTGACATCCTTGTAGTAATAACTTCTTCACCGACATTACTGAAATTACATTTGCCAATGGATTCCATCCTTCACTAAATACCACCACATCTACCCCTTCTGGACTTCTCAGTGTTACTCTTTTCAATCTACAATCGGCATTAGCGTAATAACGATATAACCAATCCATTCCTAGTATCACTTAAATTTTCGAAAGGTAATTTCATCAGATTAGCATGGAATTCAATTCCTTGAATCCGTATGGGACACCCTCGGCTCACCATATTTACTCGAGCATTGTGCCCTAATGGGTTCGTCACTATCACCTCATTGCTAGTAGTTTCTAACGGAATGTTCAATTCTTTCACTAACTTACTAGTAATGTATGAATATGTAGACCCCATGTCAATCAATACAATAAAACATTTATCAAACAATAGAAAGGTACATGTTATAATATCTGGGTCATCACAATCCTCATTGGTCTTGAGGTTGTACAATTGAGCAGTGGAGTGTATCTCCTTTTAAGCAGAGGATTCCGATTGGCTTCTTTTTATGCCTCTACCTCTTCCTTTCTGGCATGCAGAGATAGATCTCTCTAGCTGTGTAAATTCACTGGTTAACATTGGACAATCATGAACAAAATGCCCAACGTCCTCACATCTAAAGTAGACTCCAAAATCATCCGACATATCCCTGAATTATTCTTTCCACAATGTGGGCATTATCTGGCTTGACTATGATTAGATCTCCCAGCTCCAGATCCCACTGACTGAGTTTGTCTACCTCTCATCTGATTTGATCCTCTAGCGGAGGATGCCACTGACTCTGATCTAACTTGGGGTCAAAAACCAGTATCTCTGCCCCTTTTTGATGATGCAGAACTCGAAGAAGCACCCATTCTTTTAACTATCTGAGCTCTCGAATTTTCAAACCTCTCGTTCTGAGCTCCTTCCAGAGCCTTGGCACGATTGACTACCTCTTGAAACGAGGATAAATTCAAGACAATTAACATTTCCTTCAACCGAGGACGTAACCCCTCTACAAACCACTCACAAGTATCCTTCTCTGTAGGAACTAGCTCAAGATCAAAGTGGCTCAACTTATTGAATTCACACTCGTACTCATATACAGTGTGATGCCATTGCTTCAGAATTATGAACTCTTTCTTCATTTGATGAAAAAATTGATCCCCGATGTACTTATGCTTGAATTCTTCTAAAAACAATGACCAAGTTACTTGGGCATTAGACATCCTCAATGTAACATTGGTCCACCAGATCCTTGCTTGTCCTCTCAATAAGGAAATTACTCCATCCAGCTTCTCAGCATCGGAACAATGAAGTCCCGTAAGCAATACCTTCATCGACTTCCCCTCTAAACTCTGGAGCTCATAATCTCTTCAACTCTTTCGTAACATTCATTTTATGGAGTTGAAGTAACAGGAGGTTGGAAACGCGTCAATACCACTTCTAATGTTCTAAAGAATATATCTTGATCATTTACATGCATTCTAGAGGATGTATGTTCTTCGTTCTGCCTGGCCATGGCAGGTGAATTACTACTTTCAGCGAGTCTATCATCTCCCGCTTCATTCCTAGAACTACCTCGTCCGGACATCTATAAAAATACAACCATATAGTTCTATTAGCAAAACAACATATTTACTATTCCATAAGATCAGAAGTTTCCACTATTTTGTTGGTATGTATACCTTATCAGACACTCTAGACTCCGGTTTATGCCGAGAATCGACTAAACCGTAGCTCTGATACCATTAAATATAACACCTCTAACTCATATTCGACTCGAATATAAGTCCGAGATGTCACATTGACTTTTCAAACTTTGATTCTTAAAGAAAAATCCCAGGAATTTAAAACTTTCATTAAAACAAAATACTTTAATTTACATAAAAGAGACCACTTAATACAAAAATTGATCAGAGCATTCGTAATTAACCACTTATTACATACCAACACTTTATACACAACAAAATATCTACTTTGTCAATTACTTCTGATCTGATTTCTTAGTAATGTTGTTATCCGTGCCACTTCTATTCTGAATCTTCTTATTTCTTGGTACCTACGTGTAAATCACTTACACGCTAAGTCATAGACTTAGTGAGGCAATAAATGAATATGCATTCTTACCATTTCCTTCATGACATTTCAATATGCATGTATCTATTACACAATAACATATATAATCATATCATGCATGTACGAAACTTACCTTCTTGTACCACTTTCACTTTACTTTGTATTTCAATTACCCATGTATATTATTGAGAATAGAGGTATGTGAGTACATTGAGGTTGTGCACTAATGTGTCACCACAGCTCGTATCAATTCCCTCATAGGGCACCGAACCTTAGTTCAGTATTCGTCCCAAAGGATTGTTATATATGTCCCGTAGGACCACTACATCCCGAAGGACTACGTCCCGAAGGACTATTATACCCTCGACTCTTGGCATGCCAATTACACCTATAACTCTCATATCGTATACTATGGGCATTATTCTTATATTTCATATGTTCATGTGCTCATGTCATTTCTCTTGTGATCATGTAGCTCATGTCACTTACTTCATGTCATGTTCTGATATCACATATCATATCACATGTGTATTTGAATCTATTCATATATATACATCATTTATCCAATCACATGAACATATATATACCTTATGCATGTATTACAATAATTATCATGTATGCATGTTCACAACTATTGTACTATGAAAATCAATATAGGGATTAGACTTATCACAAGTCTTA